>NW_026652280.1:87101874-87701874 GCF_009828535.3 Hylobates moloch
CTCTGCCGCCCTTACGCGACCGCGTTCCGGTCCCGGTCCCCGCGGAGCCCCGGCGGCTGTCCCAGGCCCTGGGTCGTTGCACATCTGCGCCTACCGGGGACGGCTCTGGAGCCAGCCTGTCGGGCTGCAGCCCTGGGGAAGGGGACCCCCTTCGCCCGCCGCGCGTCTGTTTGCGCCGAGGGAGGTGGCCCCGAGCGTCTTTGTTGTGGGAATGGGGGTCACTGGCAGCAGATGTACCCTAAGACTGTGTGGGCAGGTTGAGCGTTTCTGCGCGGAGCATGCGAGGGAGGAGGAAAGCGGACGCGCCTTGGCCTGGTCCGCCGCGGGCCCCGCCGTCCCCAGCACCCACTATGTGCCCCGCGCCGCGCTCCGCTCCACTCCGAGTGTGCTCTGCGCGCTGGCCGTGCGGTCCCTCTTCAGGGATCCCGGGCTGGCGGAGAGATCCTGAGGGGCCGGCCACCCTGCGAGCCGGGGAGCTGCGAAGCTTGCCTGGGCATCGATCTTGCAGTCCAGACAACAGAACAACGATGAGCGCGCGCCCGGCCCCTGCGGGGCTGACCAGGGCCTCCGCGCATCCTCCCTCTCACGCGTCAGGACGACCCCCGGAGGTGGGGGTCATGTGGGTCCCACTTTACACCTAGAGAAACTGAGGCACAGGGAGTTCCGTGACCTCTATGACAACTAGTCAGGGCTTGAACCAGAGCCCTCATTCAGCATTCGGGTGAAAAATGCAGAATAAATCAGGAAGCGGGTGCGGAGGACCTCCAAGAAGTTAAGGTTGGCATAGGCGTGCAGATGCCTGGAACTTGGTGCCGGCAGGTGCCCAAGGAAGCGCAGACCTGGAGTGTGAATTGGAGCGTGTTGGGAAAAGGGGGTGGCTAGGATATGGACGGACAGTGGGACCAGCCAGTGTCAAGGCCCTGGGAGGGGAGAGAGGCTGCCCTTGCCACAGAGAGGAGGCGGGCAGGGCAGGCAGCACAGTCAGATGCCAGGAAGAGCTGCAGCCTGCCTTAGTTTTCCCCTGCGGCTCCAGAGCCATCATCCTCCACAAAGGATGATGAATCGAGGCTGTGGACGACCACCCAACACAAGAACCGGACTAAGTCCAACTAACACTGACGCACAGCGCCTCCCTCATTTGCCCTCATTCTCGACCTTGACTTCGGCTGGCAGACATGATGCTCATTACCGCCTTCCACAGAGGGAAACTGAGGCACGGTGACTCGCTGAGGGCACATGGCTGATGGAGGCAGAAGCGGGTCTCATCTTCGAAACAGAGCTCCTCCCACTGCCCTCACCTGCCCTATCAGCAGCTTCCACCTTCTGGAGGCCGATTCTGGGGTGGGCGGTGGGCACAGCCCAAGCACCTCTCGTTTCTTGGTTTCTGGTTTATCAGAAACTTTCCAAGATTTTCATAGTGCCTGGCTCCAAATACTCAACTTGCATCCCAGAAACACTGAGACTGCCTTTGCTACCCCCACCACCGAATGCCCATGGGAAGCGAGCTCACTAGGGAAACACCATCTCCCTCTAAGTCGACCTTGGTCTCAGGTCCCAAGTCCAGCTATGCCTGAGCAGCCCTTCAGAGCCCCCAAAGCCGATGTCCTGCCCACTCCCAGCTTTCCAGAGCCCACCCCAGCATAGAGGTGCTCTCCATGTGCCCTTCAGGGTGAACGCCAAATCCTGAGTCCTGTGAAGCCCCCATACTCCCAAGATGCAGACACTTCCATGTATTCAGTGCCCGATGCCAAGTCAAGTGTTCTGGGCATTTCCTTGCAAGCCTGGGCCCACAGCCTGGCAGGGATACAGATGAGCAAACCCAAGCCCAGCCTTCTCCCAGGTCCCCAGTTCTGTGTCCATTCCTCCCTCAATCCCCCAACGTTGCCAGCTGCTCTTCCAGCCTCAGCTGAGAGGCCCAGGGTGGGCCAGGGCTCCTGGCAGAGCTGAATTGGGGTTCAGGACCTTGGTGGAACCATGCAGGGGTCTTGAGGCCTTTGGTCCCCACTCAGGGAAGCCAGGGCTAAGCTGGGCCGAGAGCACAGCCCAGGAGAGCGCTTCCTAGGGAGACTCCCACAGGAGAGGCCAGTTGGAGGCTCCTCCTGCCAGCTGGCAGGGGAGGGAGAGCAGGAAGTAGGCAGCCAGGCACCTGCCCAGTCCCTGTGTGACAGGAGCCTTTGGCATTTACACTGGGAGACCTCTAGACACCCCAAAGTGGAAGAGCTGAGCCACAGAGGCTGGGGGGCCTCCCCAGCCTGGCGGGACCAAAAGGGATTAACAGCTCTAAAGAAAGACCGAGTCAGCGGAAGGGGCCCGGCTGGCTCCGGAAGCACCGTGAGGCTGGCCAGGAGTGCCAGCCTAGACGGAGCTGGCCTGGGAGTGGCATGCTTGCCAGGCCACTGACTGAGGCCATGGAGTCTATTTTGGTCTCCCTAGCAGGGCTGGCTCTGGTGTGTACAGGGGCACTCCAGCCTAGTGCCACCCACCCTGGTATGCTCTCCCACTCCCTTTCCTCGAGTGCCAGGTTCACCCAGTGACAGGATGGCAGGGATTCACTTGCTTTGATCCTGTGCTTACTGGGATGTCCCACAGGTCACGTTGACCCCAGAATTCCAGGTTGGAGGCAGGTTGCTTTTCATTGTAAAGTGATATGTTGGCTTTCGTGCTCTGCACATGCGTCTGCCCTGGTCCCCGCCCCGCCCGGAAACTAGGACTGCTCTGATGGGAGCAGGTGTCTGAAACCAGAGGGAGAGTGGGGCGTACCCGGCTATCCCAGTGGCCCCTCTGGGCGGCTGGCGGGTTTCCTGGTCACATTCCTGAGCACCACTACCCCTGGCACCATTCTTGCCTTCCACCTGCCCCTCCACTGCCACTGTCCTTGAATAGAAGAAACAGCCACTGAAGCCAGGCGTGGTGGCTCACACCTGTAATCCCAGCACTTTGGGAGGCCGAGGTGGGCATATCGCCTGAGCTCAGGAGTTTGAGAACAACCTGGCCAACATGGTGAAACCCCGTCTCTACCAAAAATACAAAAATTAACTGGATGTGGTGGTGCATGCCTGTAATCCCAGCTACTCAGGAGGCTGAGGCAGGAGAATGGCTTGAACCCGGAAGGTGGAAGTTGCAGTGAGCCGAGATCATGCCAGTACGCTCCAGCCTGTTTTTTGAGACTGTCTCAAAAAAAAAAAAAAAAAAAAGAAGAAGGAACAGCCACTGAAAGGTCAAGTGACACACACGAGACCCCTGGTCAACAGCAGCAAGACTGTACAGCAGCTGCCAACAGAGGTTGGCACGAGTCTGACCTGGGTTTGAATCCTAGCTCTGCAGTTTACCAGCCATGGGATTTGGGGCAAATGATGTAGCCTGTCGGCCCACCATTCCCTTACCTGTGAAAATGTCCATTCCTTGGACCTGTCTTTGTACGTTCCTCTATAGCTTTACAATTGTTTATGTGCTTCAGATGCTCAAATTCTGTCTCCAGCCTGGACTTCTGTGAACTTCAGACACCACCACTTCGATGCTTAATAGGCATTTCAAATATAACATGGCTAACCCGGGGGACACAGGAAAGCAAAACCCCCTCCTCACACACCCTTCCACCTCTCAAACAGGTACCCTTCCACCACTCAGGTCCAGGTCCAGGACATAGTTTTCTTTTTTTTCTTTCTTTCTTTCTTCCTTTCTTTCTTTTTTTTTTTTTTTTTGAGACAGAGTTTCACTCTTGTCTCCCAGGCTGGAGTGCAGTGGTGCTCTTTCAGCTCACTGCCACCTCTGCCTCCCAGGTTCAAGCAATTCTCCTGCCTCATCCTCCTGAGTAGCTGGGATTACAGGCGTGTGCCACCATGCTTGGCTAACTTTTGTATTTTTAGTAGAGATGGAGTTTTGCCATGTTAGCTAGGCTGGTCTCGAACTCCTGACCTCAGGTAATCCGCCTGCCTTGGCCTCCCAAAGTGCTGGGATTACAGGCATGAGCCACCATGCCCGGCCAAGACCTAGTTTTCATTCTTCCTTCATGGCTTCAGGGTTCTTTCTCCTTAGCACACATGACAGCTCCAGCATTCTGTATCTCGCAGTATTCATCCTAGGGCTGACTCCCCCTTTAGACTGTCAGCTTCTCAAGGGCAGGGAGCTTTGTCTATCTCATTCATTGCTGTGTCTCCAGCATCCGGAACCACCCCTGGGGACAGGGTGTTGAGGCTTCTATGCTTTTGCTGAAGGGAGGGAGGAAGGAAGAGGGAAAGATAATGCTAACTTTCCAGGGTTGCTACAAGGATAAAGGGAGGTGCAAGGGGCTCTGCAATCACTCCCCGAATTCTGGGGGCTCAATCTTGCTTTGTTGACAAGGCTTCTCCACCACCCACCCCACAAGGTGTGTAGCGTTCCAGCTCACGGGTACCCTGGTGGTTGTGTGCTCAGCACCCACCTGGGGCAGTGGGACAGGCACCAAGAAAATTTCCCTGTCACTGAGGATGTTGTTCCTTTGGGATCCCATCACACACCTTTTTGTCTCCCCTCCCCCAAATAAAACTCAGCCCTAACCAGCCCTCTCTAGAAGCAAACACAGAGAGGACCAACAGCAGCTGACAAAGGTTTCCTCATGGGCACGGGGAGTTTTTTTTTAATTATTACTATTATTTTTTAATAATTTCTGGCCAGGTATGGTGGTTCACACTTGTAATCCCAGCACTCTGAGAGGCCGAGGCGGGTGGATCACTTGAGGTCAGGAGTTTGAGACCAGCTTGGCCAACATGGTGAAACCCCCTCTCTACCAAAAATACAAAAACTAGCCAGGTGTGGTAGCACGTGCCTGTAGTCCCAGCTACTTGGGAGGCTGAGGCACAAGAATCGCTTGAACTCAGGAGGCAGAGGTTGCGGTGAACCGAGATCATGCCACTGCACTCCAGCCTGGGTGACAGAGTGAGACTCCATCTCAAAAAAAAATAAAAAATAAAAAAAATTTAAAAAATGAGATGTTACAACTGAAGCAGTTTTGATTTAACCCATTATGGGTGATGTCCACATGGGTCACCCGCCATGTGGTTTAGGGCTGTCCAGGCTTCCCCATCGCAGGCCACTTGCTTGCCCATTGTCATAAATACATTTTCTGTGGAGGTTCATTGAGGGGATGTGAACATCATTCCTCACCACATTATATATCTATATTCTGGTATATATCTACATTCTAATATATATCTCAGAATGGGTTTGTGGGTTCCTAGTTTTGTTCAGCTGGTGTCTGTTCCTTCCTCTCTCCTCTTCTCCCATCCTTTCTTTCTTCCTCTTTTCTTTCTCTATTTATTTCTCCCTCTTTCCCTCCCACTCTCTTTCTTTATTTCTTCCTTTACAGTTATTTGTGGTAGCTTTATTTATAATAGCTGTAAACTGGAAACAACCCAAGTGCCAACCACCGAAAGAATGGAGAGACAAATTGTGGTCTCTCCATGTGATAGAATCCTGTTCAGAAATAAAAAAGAACGGACCACTGTTACAAACACCATAGATGAATTTCAGAAACATTACATTGAGACAAAGACGTCAGAAACCATAGAGTAAAAATTGTTGGGTTCCAACAATGAGGTCGTGGAAGAGAAAATCCCCTAATCTATGGTGATGGAAATCCAAGGGTCATTAGCCTCTGGGCAGCTGGGATTGCCCATGAGGGGACCTGAGAAACTGTGGGGAGATGGAAATCTCTGTTTCTGAGGGCTGATTGCCGGGGTGTGTATGTTGTGAAAATTCTCAAATCTAAATTCTTTTTTTTTTTTTTTTTTTTTTGAGATAGAGTCCCACTCTGCCACCCAGGCTGGAGTACAGTGGTGTGATCTCACTCCCTGAAGCCTTGACCTCTCTGGGCTTAGGCGATCCTCCCACTTCAGCCACCCCAGTAGCTGGGACTGCAGGCGCTCACCACCACACCCAGCTAATTTTTTTTTTTTTTTGAGACGGTATCTCGCTGTGTTGCCCAGACTGGAGTGCAGTGGCATGGTCTCAGCTCACTGCAACCTCCGCCTCCCGGGTTCAAGTGATCCTTCTCCCTCAGCCCCCCTAGTAGCTGGGATTACAGGTATGTGCCACCATGCCTGACTAATTTTTATATTTTTAGTAGAGACGGGGTTTCGCCATGTTGCCAGGCTGGTCTCAAACTCATGACCTCAGATAATCTACCTGCCTCAGCCTTCCAAAGTGCTGGGATTACAGGCGTGAGCCACCACGCCCGGCCACACCCAGCTAATTAAAAAAAATTTTTTTTTGTAGAGACGGAGTTTCACCATGTTGTCCAGGCTGGTCTTGAACTCCTGAGCTTAAGCAGTCCTCCCACCTCAGCCTCCCAAAGCTCTGTGATTACAGGCGTGAGCCAAATCTAAAATCTGTGCAAATCACTGCTGCAAATTATGCACTCAAAAAAGAGGGAAATAATCTGGAGAAATACTACTGCTCAATGAAAACTTTAGTTTTTCCATGACTTATCTTGACAAGCAAATTTTACAAAATAGTTTTTCTTCGGGTGTTTCCCAGACATTGCTTCTGAGAATGACCCAGGTTCGTGGTACAGGTTTAAGGTGCAGATGAGGAACCTGAAGAATCTTGTTCCTTCAGCCGGAGCACTGTTGGTGCCAATTATTGCTGCAGATATTTAAAGGGAGGAGGCAAGCTAGTCGTGGTGGCTCACGCCTGTAATCCCAGCACTTTGGGAGGCCGAGGCAGGTGGATTGCATGAGGCGAGGAGTTTGAGACCAGCCTGGCCAACATGGCGAAATCCCGGCTCTACTAAAACACACACACACATACACACACACACACACACACGCTAGCTAGGCATGGTGGTGTACACCTGTAATCCCAGCTACTCAGGAGGCTGACGCAGGAGAATTGCTTGAATCTGGGAGGCAGTGGTTGCAGTGAGCCGAGATTGCACCGTTGAACTCCAGTCGGGGCGACAGAGTGAGACTCGGTCTCAGTAAATAAATAAATAAATAAATAAATAAATAAATAAATAAATAAATAATAAGGGAGGAAGAGAAACTGTCCCTGCTTCCAATAGACATGCTGGAACCTTCTCCTAGCATGCGAGCCTCCCTGCTGCAGGCCCCCTCCAGTCACCTCCCAGCTGCTGCCTGGTCTGTGCTGATCTGGAAGCCTCCAGCCAATTCTGAGTTGACCTGGGTCTTCTCTGGCCAGGGTATGTGTGGTTTATGTGGAATCAGCCAATTTTGCTCTGTCTCATAATCATTCCCTTATGTTACAACTCATAGACACATTTTGGGGTATTGGCTTGTCCCCTGATAAATTCCAAGGGGGTGGCATTTCCTGAGCCAAAAGTCCAGATGGTTTTCCTCTAGGGCATTCTGGGTGGCCACGCAGAGAGGGTGACTGGGGTCCTCAGCCCTGCATTCTCAGTGCACAGGGCTTCCCAGGTGGGGGGCCATTAGAGACCTAGAAGCGCCCTCACCATGGGGACTGAGGGACTTAGGCTGTCTCTCCATATGGTGGTCAATGGGTGTCAACTTGACTGGGCCATGGGACACCCAGATAGCTGCGTAAACATGATTTCTGGGCATGTCTGTGAGGGTGTCTCCAGAAGAGATTAGCCTTTGAATCCGGTGGACTGAGTCAAGCAGATGCCCATCCCCCACCGTGTGGGGGCCTCATCCAACCCACTGGGGGCTCAGATAGAACACTAGGACTTTGACATATGAATTTGGGGAGGGAAGGGCACAAACATTCAGTCTATAGCAGAAAGGGAAAGGGGAGAGAAAGAGTACAGTTTAATTTTAAAACCCTCCCTGGAAGTGAGAAAAAATAATTACAGCAAATAAGAGAAAGTCAAGAGTTAAATTTCCAAATCTAAACAGGCTGCCAGGGATTAGGCAGGGGAAGTGCTGGACGCAGGGCCCGTGCTAGAAAAGCACAGTTATTGGCCGGGCGCGGTGGCTCACGCCTGTAATCCCAGCACTTTGGGAGGCCGAGGCGGGTGGATCATGAGGTCAGGAGATCGAGACCATCCTGGCTAACATGGTGAAACCCCATCTCTACTAAAAATACAAAAAATTAGCTGGGTGTGGTGGCAGGTGCCTGTAGTCCCAGCTACTCAGGAGGCTGAGGCAGGAGAATGGCGTGAACCCTGGAGGCGGAGGTTGCAGTGAGCTGAGATCACGCCCCTGCACTCTAGCCTGGCCAACAGTGCAAGAAAAAAAAAAACAAGCAGAAAAGCACAGTTATTGTGGCCACCCCATCAGGGGTCCTCTGACTGTCAAAACCAGGCCCTTTCTGTGGGGACCAGTTGCTGCTGGGGGCAGGAGAGGCAGAAGTCCCTGGCTCCTGGCCTCTGGCCCCTGTTGCACCTTCTGCCTCCTGTGTTTCCTTCTTATTCCTCCTGGGAACAGAGTTTCCAATAATAAAATATAACTTAAAGGCAAAGGTACTCCGGTAGGAGAGGGACCAGGGCTTGGTTCAAGCCTGTGTTCTGCAAACAATTGCTTTCTTAATAAAAATAACAGGCCAGGTGAGGTGGCTCACACCTGTAATCCCAGCACTTTGGGAGGCCAAGGCAGGGGGATCACCTGAGGTCAGGAGTTGGTGACCAACCTGACTAATATGGTGAAACCCCATCTCTACTAAAAATACAAAAATTAGCCAAGCGTGGTGACGCATGCTTGTAATCCCAGATACTTGGGAGGCTGAGGCAAGAGAATCACTTGACCCTGGGAGGCAGAGGTTGTGGTGAGCCGAGATCACACCATTGCACTCCAGCCTGGGCAACAAGAGCAAAACTCTGTCTCAAAAAAAAAAGAAAGAAAAGAAAAGAAAAAAAAGAAAAATAATAACACCACACACACATGTTCGTATTGTTTTTCACAACAGCCAAAAGGTATACACAACCCAAGTGCCCATCAGTGGATGAGGCGTAAACAAAATACGATACACCCAAAACATGGAAGAGTATTCAGCCTTAAAAAGGAAGGAAATTCCAACACGTGCTACAACGTGGAAGCATCTTGAGGACATTAGGCTGAGTGAAATGAGCCAGACACAGAGCACGAAACCGTGTGATTGCACTTATGTGAGGTATGTAGGGTAGTCGTATTCACAGAAACAGAAAGTAGAATGGTGGGTGCCAGGGGCTGGGGAGGAGGAAATGGAGAGTTGTTTAATGGGGACAGTTTCAATTTTGTAAGAAGAAAACAGTTCTGTGGATAAAGTGATGACTGTAGCTCAACTATGTGAATGTACTTAATACTACTGAACTATACACTTAAAAATGATTGAGGCCAGGCACGGTGGCTCACGCCTGTAATCCCAGCACTTTGGGAGGCAGAGATGGGCGGACCACTTGAGGTTAGGAGTGCTAGACCAGCCTGGCCAACATGGTGAAACCCCATCTCTACTAAAAATACAAAAATCAGCTGGGCGTGGTGGCAGGCACCTGTAGTCTCAGCTACTCGGGAGGCTGAGGTGGGAGAATCACTTGAACCTGGGGTGGACGGAGGTTGCAGTGAGCCAAGATCACACCACTGCACTCCAGCCTGGGTGATAAAGTGAGACTCCGTCTCAAAAAAAAAAAAAAGACTGAGATGACAAATTTTACATTATGTGCATTTTCGCATAGTTTTTTTTTTTAAAAAAAACAAAACAGCAGCCAGTTCACTGAATTTCCACCATGTGCCATGCACTGAGCAAGGCTCTGATAGAGAACATTGTGATCTGTGTTTACAGATGGGGAAACAGGCTCGGAGTGGCTTACCCAGGGCCACACAGCCTTAGTGGCAAAGCTAGTGTGCTGACCCCTCTGTTGTGCGGCCGAGGTGTGAGAGTGCCCCCCGGTGCTGCATGAGCCACCAGGGCTGTGACTCCAACCTCCTTTGCAGGAGGACACTCTTAGAATCCCATCTGGGACCTCAATTTTTAGCATATTCTGTCTTCTTGTTGCAGAAGATGGGGTCCTTTTATTTTATCTTACTTTTTTGAGGGATGGAGTCTCATTCTGTTGGCCAGGCTGGAGTGCAATTGTGCGACCTCGCCTCACTGCAACCTCCACCCCCGCAGGTTCAAGCGATTTTTGTATTTTTAGTGGAGATGGGGTTCTGCCACGTTGGCCAGGCTGGTCTCGAACTCCTAACCTCAGGCAATCTGCCCACCTCGGCCTCCCAAAGTGCTGAGATTACAGGCGTGAGCCACCGAGCCCTGCCAGACAGGGTCCTTTTAAATGCTATCCTGGGGGCTTTCTGGCCATTGCATTCTTCTGTGAGTTAAGAGTCAGCTGCTGAGTCTGCGGTCCAGTCTTTGCCGTCAGCTCACTACCGCCATCCTCTCCACCATCCTGGTGGCTACTGTTGCCTCCATGCCACTCAGGTGCAGGAGCAGCTTAGGCCTGTGCACCCTTCCCACCTGTGTGCCACCTCAACACGTGAGCATCTTAGCATTGTGACGCTACAGCGGGCCGGGGTGATCACCACTTTGCTCCTCAGCAGTGGGCACCCGGTGACCCTCTGGCTGGCAAATGAGCACTTCTTAAGGGGCTGCTTCCTAGGCCCACATCTGATACCAGCTGTCTCAGGCTGGATCCCCTAGAAGCAGACCCTAAGAATATGATTTGAGAAAGAGTCATAGAATATGATTTGAGAAAGAATACGATTTGAGAAGTGATCCCAGGAAGCACCAGTTGGGGAGCAGGTGAGACAGGGATGGGGAGGAAGCCAGAAAAGAGGGTGCATTCATAATCTGGTTACTGCTGCAGGCAACTATGGCTCAATTCTGCTGGGATCCTCCTAACCTCAGGCAATCCGCGAGGATATGCTTCAGTGTTCTCCAACTGAGGCAAGAGAGTTGGGGTATTGATCCACCATTTCTGCCAGTCATGGGATTAGGGAAGCTCTCTGGGATTGCAGGCTCGTGCAGCCAGGGAGTGCCCTCGAGTTAAGGCACAGATGCTTACAGCTGGAAGGGTTGGGGGCATGGAGTAGTGGGTGCTGAAGGGAAGTGGATGGGCATTGTCAATGTCTGCAATAAAGCAGAAAAACTACTGTTAAACTACTTTACATTTAGAGCCCTACTCTTCTGAACCCTTCTCAACTCAGTCATCGACATCCATAATTTTTCAATTCACACTGTTTCTGCCATCATGAATGTTGACGGTACAGCATTTCTCAAGAGTGATTGTTTCAGGCTGGGTTCCTAGGAGACTGACTCTGAGGCAGAGAACATGCAGGAAGTTGGTTAGAGGCTGCTGTTGGGATCAACGCCTTTAGAAGAGAATGGAATGGAGGCAAGCAGGATTGGGCTGAGGGAGAAGCTGACCTGGGATGCCAGCCCCCATGGGGAGCTCTGAAGATGAGGTAGCTCTTGCTCTTCCATGCCTGTCTGTCCTTAGATGCAGGCCACCCTGGGAAGGGAGCATGTCCTGGGGTGGGCAGCCCACATCAACTGAGGCCGTCCCTGAAGGGGGCCACCTGCCAACGGCATTGCAGCAGCTGGCCAATGGGCCTCCCACTCCTAAAGGGGAATGTGAGCGATGCAGGAGAACATCCGCCACAGTCCTCCCCTTTACTGCTTGGATCTGTTTCTCCACACCCAGGACGGCCTCTCCCTTTTCTGCCGGAGGACCTTCTCTGGCCACAAGGGAGCAGGCACAATCCAGCCGTGCCCAGGAGGTGATACCTTGGGCAGCCGACAGATAATCCATCAGTTTCACCTCTGTGGGACAACTCCTGGGTGAGTTCCACGTGGTTCCTCAGGCGGTCACTGGCAGAAGAGAGCCCTACTCACCCCAAGTGATGAGACCTACTCGTTAAAGCACTTTCTGGAACTTTCTCCTCCCCTGCCTAGTTCCTCACTTCCTGGAATACCTGCTTGCCCCCAAACCCTTGTTTCAGGGTCTGCTTTTGAGGGAACTCCAACCAAGATGGGCCCAATGCAGACGAAGAGGCTGAAAATAAAGGAGAGTGCCCAGGGAGGAGCAGGGTCCCCAGGAGGCCTAGGAGGCTGACGACGTTGGGCGTTCAGAGGGAGAGCTGCGTTAGGCAGGAGGGGCGAGGGTGTCACTTGTGGGGTAAACATGGACACTTCTAGGGGTGGGCCGCAGGTGGACGAGGAATTTGCTTTCTGATTGCATCTGGTTTCTCTGTGAGGAAGGAGGCAAGGTGAGGGTGAGGGTGGCTGAGGAGGAGATTAACAACTTGAGGAGAGTGGAGAAGGCCCCAATGGAGAAGGAGAGAGCAGCCTAGGAAAATGGAGACGCCCTTCCCAAAGAGTTGGGAGTCAGGGTCCTGGGGGACCGTGAGCTTCTGGAACCAGCTGCACCACTGTGAGACCATCTCAGTCAACACTCAGCATCCCTGTGGAGGGGCTGCATGCAGAGCGGGTTGGACTAGACACCTTTCATGGGGTCTGCCCGATTCACCACATTTTCATCTCTACCAACCATGCCCTCAGCCTCCACAGGGGTTATTTCTGGTACAACTCTGCTCCCAAGCCCAAGGGTGGTCATTGGATTCAAGTTTAGCTAATCCCTGTCCCAGGGAGAGTCTCATTCTCAATTTCAACCAACATTACTATGCCTCTGTGGTGAGCTGGGCCCTGGGGAAACAGTGGTGGATAAGAGACAAGATGCCTGTCCTCATGGAGCATACAGCCCAAAGAGGGTGATGGACAATAACCAAATAAACAAAGAATCCAAAGAATTAGGGGTCGAGCATGGTGGCTCACGCCTGTAATCCCAGCACTTTGGGAGGCTGAAGTGGGCGGATCATCTGAGGTCAGGAGTTCAAGACCAGTCTGGCCAACATGATGAAATCCTGTCTCTACTAAAAATACAAAAATTAGCCGGGCATGGTGGTGTACACCTGTAATCCCAGCTACTCAGGAGGCTGAGGCAGAAGAATCGCTTGAATCCGGGAGGCGGAGGTTGCAATGAGCCAAGATCACACCACTGCACTCCAGCCTGGGTGACAGAGCGAGACTGTGTCTCAAAAACAAAAACAAAAACAAAATAACAAAAGAATTAGGGACTGTGACAAGGAGGATGAGAGAAGTAAGCTGGCTGCCGAGACGGTGAATGGCACCTCCCTTAGATGGAGTGGCTGATGTCAAACTCTCCAAGCAGATGACATGGAAGCTGAGACCTAATGGGTGAGAAAGACCGAGGCATGCCAAGGACTTGAGTCAAAGTGTTCCAAGCAGAAGGACGAGTAGATGCAGAGGTGAGAAAGAGCTTGGTGTGTTCTCCTGGGGAGTGTCAGGAGACTGTAGTTGCTGGAGCGTGGTGAGCAAGAAATGAAGTTGGGGAAAAGGCAGAAGCTGGAACACGTGGGAGCCTCTCAGTTTTTGCTAAAGACTTTGGATTTTATTCCAAGTATAACAAGAAGCCAGGAGTGACACAGTCCTGTTTTTGGGGTAATGTTTTATTTTTGTATAATTCCAAACTTACAGAAAAAAAGACTAGCATAAGAAACTCCCATATACACATTATTCAAATTCGCCAACTATTTACACTCTCCCTCTTCACAGTAGTTACAGAGTTGCTGCAAATACTGGATCATTGCTTTTAGAGGAAGACAGGGTCAGGTTCCTGTGAGCTCCGGCTACAACATTTTCATCGACTGATCAATACATGACCTTTTCAAAAAAAAAATGTGTGCTTTTGTTTAAAGACACCTTATTTATTTATTACTATTATTATTTGAGACAAAGTCTCACTCTGTCACCCAGGCTGGAGTGCAGTGGCACCATCTTGGCTCACTGCAACCCCCATCTCCTGGGTTCAAGTGATTCTCCTGCCTCAACCTCCTGAGTAGCTGGGATTACAGGTGCGTGCCACAACACCAGCTAATTTTTGTATTTTTAGTAGAGACAGGGTTTCACTATGTTGGCCAGGCTGGTCTCAAACTCCCGACCTCGGGTGATCCACATGCCTCGGCCTCCCGAAGTGCTGGGATTACAGATGTTAGCCCCTGTGCCCGGCCTAAATACACCTTATTTAATACATATTGTTGATCCATTGACATTGACCCCACGTTGCCATGGGGGTCAATGAGCACTAAAACTCATGCCTGAATGAAGCTTATCTAACTCGGGCATTTTCTCCCAAAGGCACACATAGCCTTCTCGATCGTGGGAACACTAGACAGCCTCAGCACTGCACAGGGGCCATTTTAAATGGTGAAATCACCAACAAGAAGCACAAAACTGTGAAAAACGTGACACTAAATAGACTGTGAAAAGGACACTTGTTTACGGGTCGGAGAGCTGAAACAGGGAGGTGAGTGCTGACTGCTTCACCTCAGCGGGTGACTTTAGTCTCTGGAGACACCAATTTTTCACCACTCCGTGTGTGCACCGGCTTTCAAATGCCCACAGAAAGGCCCAAGTATTGATTTCGGGGTTACAAATAAATTTAGCTAGAGGTGAACCCACAAATACAGAATCCAAGAATAATGAAGATGATTTGAATCATGTGAGGTTATGTTAGAAACACCCCACCTCTGCACCCCTGAGTACTTCAGTGTATATTTCCAAAATGGTTGTTTCTTACATAATCACTTTGGTAGTTATCAGAATCTGGAAACTCACCAGCAATACAATATTATAATTTGATACATGCTTTTCCCCCAGTCCAGCAGCCAATCCAAGATCACAGGATGTGTTTAGCTGTCGTGTCTTTTAGTGCCTCAGTCTTGCTTTGTTTTTTGTGGTCTTGACTTGCAGAATGTCCTTCTGTGTGGGTTATCTGATGTTTCCTTGTGAGTAGATTCAAGTTGTGCATTTGTGGCAAGAATATCCAGGGGCAATGTCTTCTCAGTGCATAAGGAGAGATGTACTGCTGTTATTTTGCTATTTGTCTATATGCTTCGTAGCTTTTCTGGACCTCATTTCCTGCATTACAAGCTTTTTGGTGTGTCTGGTTGTTTTTTTTTAATAGTAAACTGTTTGAATTTCTTCTCATTTTCTTCTGTGTATATTCTGCAGCTATTTTCTTTATGATTACAATGGGTATTACATTTAACATCTGTATTAGTCCATTCTCATGCTGCTAACAAAAACATACCCGAGAGTGGGTAATTTATAAAGGAAAGAGGCTTTATTGACTCACACTTCACCATGGCTGGGGAGGCCTCAGGAAATTTACAGTCATGGGTGGAAGGGGAAGCAAACATGTCCTTCTTCACATGCCAGCAGCAAGGAGAAGTGCTGAGCAAAAGGGGGAAAGTCCCCTTATAAAACCATCAGATCTTGTGAGAACTCACTCACTATCATGAGAACAGCAACTTTGAGGTAACCACCCCCATTACTTTCCACCAGGCCCCTCCCATGACAAATGGGGATTGTAGGAACTACAATTCAAGATGATATTTGAGTGGGGACACAGCCAAACCATATCAACATCCTAAAGTTATAACACTCTGGTTTGAATTTATACCAGGTCAACTTCAGTATCATAGAAAAACTCTGCTCTTTTTACAGCTCCATCTCTTTTTCTTATGGTTGTTGATGTCATAAAATTATATCTTTATACATTCTATGCCCCAAAACATAAACTGACAAGCATTTTTAAAAAGTTAGTGTCTTAAATTATATAGCAAACAAAATGTGTAGTTACAAACCAGTTACAGTAATACTAGCTTTAGATTAGTTCTTGGTTTAATTAATCAATCAATTAATTATTATACTGATTTTTAATTTATTTTATTTACTTATTTATTTATTTTGAGATGGAGTCTGTCTCACTCTTGTCACCCAGGCTGGAGTGCAGTGGCCCGATCTTGGCTCACAGAAACCTCCGCCTCCCAGGTTCAAGCGATTTTCCTGCCTTAGCCTCCCGAGTAGCTGGGATTACAGGCACCCACCACCATGCCTGGCTAATTTTTGTATTTTTAGTAGAGACAGGATTTTACCATATTGGCCAGGCTGGTCTTGAACTCCTGACCTCAGGTGATCTGCCTGCCTCGGCCTCCAAAAGTGCTGAGATTACAGATGTGAGCCACTGCACCTGGCCGATACTGATTGTTTTTTAAAGTGTAATAGTCTCTTAAATTCTGCAGAAAACCAAAAGTAGAGTTACAACCTATTGTTACAATACTACTAGCTTTTATAATTGCGCATTTATTTGCCTCTGTTGAGGACTTTACTTCTTCATACAGTTTCAAGTTACTATCTAGCGTCCTTTTGTTTCACCTGCAGGACTCCCTTAAGCATATCTTGCAGAGCAGGTTTACTGGTTATGAACTTCTTGAGTTTTCTTTGCTTTTTTTTTTCTTTTTCTTTCTTCTTTTTGTTTAGAGACAGGGCCTCGCTCTGTCACCCAGGCTGGAGTACAGTAGCGTGATCACAGCTCACTGCAAGCTCAACCTCCTGGGCTCAAGCAATCCTCCTACCTCAGCCTCCTGAGTAGCCAGGATTACAAACATGCATCACGACACCTGGCCTTTAATTTTGTAGAGATAGGGTCTCACTGTGTTGCCCAGGCTGGTCTCAAAATCCTGGACTCAAGTGAACTTCCTGCCTTGTCCTCCAAAGTATTGGGATTATAGGTAAGAGCTATTGTACCTGGCCCCTTTTGCTTTTCTTATATTTTTCTTTTATCTCCTTAAAAATATTATTTATGGGCTGGGTGTGGTGGCTCATGCCTGTAATCCTAACACTTTGAGAGGCCAAAGTGGGCAGATTGCTTGAGCCCAGGAGTTGGAGACCACCCTGGACAACATGGCAAAACCCCACTCTACAAAAAAGAAAAAAAATTAGCTGGACTTGGTGCATGTCTGTAGTCCCAGCTGTAGTCCTCAGGAGGCTGAGATGGGAGGATCACTTGAGCCCAGGAGGCTGAGGCTGTAGTGAGCTATGATCATGCTGCTCCGCTACAACCTGGGCAACACAGCAAGACCTTGTCTCAAAAAATTTTATATTATTGATTCCTTTCTTTTACAAACCCTTATCTTGAGGGCTGATTTTAAATAGATCACAGTGAGGAAGTTGCTCTGCTATGTACAAAATCCTGACCCAGAAGCGGGTTGTCTATGAATGGTTTAGTACCAGGTTCTCCGTGAATGTGCACTCCATGATGGGCCAGCAGGGACAGCCCATTTCTGGCCATGCCCCATTTCACAGGATGAGAAGTTCTCTGTACTGGACTCCGGTCCCAGCACCAAATGGGGCACTGGCAGCACAGCAGAGGACCAGCTATCTGAGGCCAACCAAGGCTCTGCAGTGCTATCATATCATTCTGCCTGGGTGGAGTTTTGATTTAGAGGCATTCAGTCATAATCCCACAGATGGAAGCTTTGCTGCATTGGCTCTTCAGCCAAGCGCATATTCTTCACTTTTGAAAGACAGTTTTATCCAATATAGGATTCTTGGTTGACAGGATTTTTGTTTTTGTTTTTGTTTATTTATTTTTTATTTTTTTGAGATGGAGTCTCACTCTGTCTCCAGGCTGGAGTGCAATGTCATGATCTCAGCTCACTGCAACCTCCGCCTCCCGGGTTCAAGCGATTCTCCTGCCTCAGCCTCCCGAGTAGCTGGGATTACAGGTGCACACCACCAAGCCCTGCTAATTTTTGTATTTTTAGTAGAGACGGCATTTCACCACGTTGGCCAGGATGGTCTCGATCGCTTGACCTTGTGATCCGCCCTCCTCAGCCTCCTAAAGTGCTGGGATTACAGGCGTGAGCCATCACGCCCTGCTGTTTTTTTTTTTCTTTTAATAGTTTGAAAATGTCTTGGGAGGCTGAGGCAGGCAGATCACAAGGTCAGGAGATTGAGACCATCCTGGCTAACATGGTGAAACCCCATCTCTACTAAAGATACAAAAATTTAGCCGAGTGTGATGGTGGGCGCCTGTAGTCCCAGCTACTCAGAAGGCTGAGGCAGGAGAATGGCATGAACCCGGGAGGTGGAGCTTGCAGTGAGCCGAGATCACGCCGTTGCACTCCAGCCTGGGTGACAGAGCGAGACTCCATCTCAAAAAAAAAAAAAAAAAGAAAATGTCAGCCCACTCTCTTCTGGCCTCCAAAATTTCTAATGAGAAATCTGTTGAAAATCTTATTTAAGATCTTGGTATGTCACATGTCTCTTCTCTCTTGCCACTTTCAGCATTCTCTCTTTGTCTTTCAAAAGTTTCATTGTTATTATTATTATTATCATTTTTTTTGAGAAGGAGTTTTGCTCTTGTTGCCCAGGCTGGAGTGAAATGGTGCAATCTCGACTCACTGCAACCTCCACCTCCCAGGTTCAAGCAATTCTCCTGCCTCTGACTCCTGAATAGCTGGAATTACAGGCATGCTCCACCACGCCCAGCTAATTTTTTATTTTTAGTAGAAATGGAGTTTCTCCATGTTGGTCAGGCTGGTCTCAAACTCCTGACCTCAGGGGATCCACCCGCCTTGGCCTCCCAAAATGCTGGGATTACAGGCATGAGCCGCCGCACCTGGCCTCAAAAGTTTAATTATAACGTGTCTTGGTGTGACTCCCTCTCCCTCTTAATTTTAATATTTAATTAATTAATTAGTTAATTAATTAATTAATTTGAGACAGAGTCTTTTTGTGTCACCCAGGCTGGAGTGCAGTGGTGTGATCTTGGCTCACTGCAACTTCCACCTGCTGGGTTCAAGCGATTCTCCTACCTCAGTCTCCCTGTAGTAGTTGGGACTGCGGGCGTGTGCCACCACACTTGGCTAATTTTTGTATTTTTAGTAAAGATGGGGTTTCGCCATGTTGTCCAAGCTGGTCGCGAACTCCTGACCTCAGGTGATCCACCTGCCTCGGCCTCCCAAAGTGCTGAGATTACAGGTGTGAGCCACCGTGCCCGGCCAATTGAATTTAATTTTTGAGACAGGGTCTTACTCTGTCACCTAGGCTGGAGTGCAGTGGCACAATCATAGCTCACTGTAGCTTTGACCTCCTGGGCTCAAGCAATCCTCTCACCTCAGCTTCCAAAGTAGCTGGGACTATAGGTGTGTGCCACCTACATCTGGCGAATTATTTTATTTTTTGTAGAAACAAGATCTCACTATGTTGCCCAAGCTGGTCTCAAACTCTTCAGCTCAAGTGATTCTTCTTCTGCCTCAGCCTCCCAAAGGCATGAGCCACTGATTCTCTCTTTCTCTCTCTCTCTGGAAACAGAGTCTCATTTTATCACCCAGGCTGGGGTGCAGTGGCATGATCATAGCTCACTGTAGCCTTGAACTCCTGGGCTTAAGTGATCCTCCCACCTCAGCCTCCCAAGTAGCTAGCTGGGACTACAGGTATGCACCACAATGCACAGTTAATTTGTTTGTTGTTGTTGTTGTTGTTGTCATTGTTGTTTTTTAGAGACAGGGTTTTGCCATATTGCCCAGGCTTGTCTCAAACTCCTGGGCTCAAGCCATCCTCCTGCTTTGGGCCCCCAAAGCACTGAGATTACAGGCATGAGCCACTGCATTTGGCTGGATCTCTTTGAATTCATCTTACATGAAGTTCATTGAGCTTCTTGCATGTTTCTTTTCATCTCTTTCATCAAATTTGGGATGTTTATGAACATTAATTTTTCAAATATTCTCCCTGCTTCTTTCTCTTCTCTTTCTGTAACTCCCACAGTGCCTATGTTGGTCTACTTGATGGTATCCCAAGGTCCCTTAAGCTCTGTTCATTTTTCTTCAGTCTTTTTTTTTCTTTCTGTTCTTTAGACTTGATCATTTCCATTGCCCTATCTTCAAGTTCAGTGATTCTTTCTTCTGCCTGTTTAAACCTGCCTTTGAATCTGTCCTCTAGTTATTTTTCATTTCAGTTGTTGTACTTTTCAGCTCTGGAAATTTTTTGGTTTCTTTTAGATTTTATTTTTACTGATATTTCCATTTCGTTCATACATCATTCTCTTGACTTACTCCATACCCTCCTCTAGTTTTCTGAGCATCTCTACGACAGTTGCTTTAAAGCCTTTTTCTAGTACACCTGCCATAAGCTCTTTTTCAGGGACAGTTTCTGTTTATTTGTGGTGTTCTTTAACCTTCTAATAGGCTGTATTTCTCTGTTTCTTTGTATGCCTTATGATGTTTTGTTGAGCATTGGACAATTGAATTCCATAATTGTAACTGGAAATCATATTCTCCCCCTTATCCAGGGTTTACTGGTTTTTGTTACTATTTTTGTTTTTTGTTTATTTGATTGATTGCTGTATCCTATCCTTGTGTCAAGAATCAGCCTGGGGTGTAAACTTAAGGTCTTCTCAGGTATTTTCTGAGCCTTGGGTATGTGTGGTCACTTACTCATTTTCCTCATATATGCGGTTTTAAAAAACGTTCTCGACCAGGTGCGGTGGCTCACGCCTGTAATCCTAGCACTTTCGGAGGCCGAGGTGGGCGGATCATGAGGTCAGGAGATCGAGACCATCCTGGCCAACATGGCGAAACCCCATCTCTACTAAAAATACAAAAATAAAATTTGCTGGGCATGGTGGCGCACACCCGTAGTCCCAGCTACTCAGGAGGCTGAGGCAGGAGAATTGCTTGAACCTGGGAAGTGGAGGTTGCAGTGAGCCGAGATCGCACCAATGCACTCCAGCCTGGTGATAGAGTGAGACTCCATCTAAAAAGTAAAAAATAAATAAAAATTTTTTGAAAGTTATAGTGTTTAATGTCTGGCTCCCAAAGGGGAATAAAAATAAAAATGAAGGTGGGAGGGAAAGTGCATCAGCCCTTTAAATGCCCCAGAAGTCACTTCAGCCAGAGGGGGAGGAGCTTGCAACAACTGGAGGAGATGCAACAGCAGTGGCCACCTGCTCTTCTGTGATTAGGAGCGCCACTGTGGGCCAGGCACGGTGGCTCACGCCTATAATCCCAGCACTATGGAAGGCTGAGGCGGGTGGATCACTTGAGGTCCGGAGTTTGAGACTAGCCTGGCCAGCATGGCGAAACCCCATCTCTACTAAAAATACAAAAACTAGCTGGTTATGGTGGTGCATGCCGGTAGTCCCAGCTACTCAGGAGGCTGAGGCTGGAGAATCACTTGAACCCAGGAGGTGGAGCTTGCAGTGAGCCGAGATCACACCACTGCACTCCAGCCTGGGCGACAGAGTAAGACTCCCTCTCAAAAAGAAAAAAAAGGAAGCACCTCTGAGGTCAGAAGCAGCACTCAGCAGTGAGAGCACAGATCCCTGATATTTGGAGGACAAGACCCTTTTTGTCCACCCTGGCTCCCGCAAGTTGTGTGCAGGTTGCTCCAGGAACACATACACAGCTGCGTGCCATAGAGCTGGGGGTCAGGGATGGGTAGTAGCCATTATGCGAAGAACTAAAATGGACTGAAATTTACTGTAATTTACCAGTCCAAGCCTTCCCCCTGGAAGCCACAAGCCTTCAATAGACTCCAGAGTTCTAAAATAGTTACACCAGACAGATTCTGCCATGCAATTGTTGTCTGGGTGGGGAGACAGATTCCTGGTGCTTCCTACCATGCTATCTTCCCAGATTCCTCTCTGAATAGGTAACTTATAAATTTTTTTTCAGTCAGTGTCTTATCATTTCATTTTCTTAACAGTGTCTTTTACAGAGCAAAAATTTTGATGAAAACATTTTGATAAGGTCTATTTCATCAATTTTTTCCTTTAGAGACCATGATTTTGGTGTCATAGTTGTATTCTTTTCCTAATTCATATCATTTTCTCTTATGTTTTCTTTTCTTTGCTCTGACGCCAGGCTGGAGTGCAGTGATGTGATCCTGGCTCACTGCAACCTCCACCTCCCGAGTTCAAGCTATTCTCCTGCATCAGCCTCTGAGTACCTGGGATTACAGCGTGTGCCACCATGCCTGGCAAATTTTTGTATTCTTAGTAGAGATGAGGTTTCACCATGCTTACCAGGCTGGTCTCGAACTTCTGTCCTCGAGTGATCTGCCCACCTTGGCCTCCCAAAGTGCCGAGATTACGGGCGTGGGCCACCGTGCTTGGCCTCTTATGTTTTCTTCTAAGAGTTTCATTGTTTTGTTTTGTATTTAAGTCTGTGCTCCATATTTGGTTAATATTTATATAAAGCTTAAGGTATAGATTGAGGATCTTTGTCTTCTTCTTCCTTTTTTTTTGCATACTGATATCTAGTTGCACCACCTGTTGAAAGATTATCCTTTTTTTTTTTGAAACGGAGTCTCGCTCTGTCGCCCAGGCTGGAGTGCAGTGGCACCATCTTGGCTCACTGCAAGCTCTGCCTCCCACCCGAGTTCACGCCATTCTCCTGCCTCAGCCTCCCGAGTAGCTGGGACTACAGGCACCTGCCACCACAGCCAGCTAATTTTTTGTATTTTTTTTTTTTTTTTTTAGTAGAGACAGGGTTTCACTGTGTTAGCCAGGATGGTCTCGATCTCCTGATCTCGTGATCTGCCCACCTCGGCCTCCCAAAATGCTGAGATTACAGGCGTGAGCCACCACGCCCGGACTATTCTTTCTTAACTGACTTACCTTTTCATGTTTTTTTAAAAGCCCAAGTAGTGTCTGTGAGTTCTCCAATCTTCTTTTTCTTTTTCAAATTTGTTTTAACTATTCTATATCCTCTGTCTTTCCATATAAAATTTAAAATTAGCTTGTTAATATCTACAAAAATATTCTGCTGAGATTTTGATTGGAATTGAATGAAATCTGTAGATCAATTTGCGGAGAATTTTTTTTTTTGAGACAGAGTCTCTGTTACCCAGGCTGGAGTGCAGTGGTGCAATCTCGGCTCACTGCGAGCTCCGCCTCCCAGGTTCACACGATTCTCCTGACTCAGCCTCCCGAGTAGCTGAGACTATAGGTGCCCGCCACCATGCCCGGCTAATTTTTTGTATTGTTAGTAGAGACGGGGTTTCACCGTGTTAGCCAGAATGGGCTCGATCTCCTGACCTCGTGATCTGCCCACCTCGGCCTCCCAAAGTGCTGGGATTACAGGCGTGAGCCACCGCACCCGGCCCAGCATTGTCATCTTAACTGTGTGTGTGTGTGTGTGTGTGTGTGTGTGTGTGTGTATGTATCTCAAGTATTCCAAACCATGAACACAGTATGTCTATCTGTTATTTGGATCTTGTTTGATTTATTTCATCAGCATTTTGTAGTTTGCAGCTTTCAATCCTATATGTACATTGTTAGATTCAGACCTAAGTATTAAGACTTTTGGGAGCTCTGGGACTGGTTTTGTCATTGTTTTCCATTACTAGTGATCCCTGAGGGAGAGGAAGCAAATGAGATGAGCCCTAATGATGGCCCCGTCTTACTGTCTGAAGGGTTTGCAGCCTGCAGCGCAAAGAAGGAAGAGCTGAGGAGCAGCCCAGCAGCTTTCCTGAAGTGAGGAGATGGAGCTGGAAGTCCGGGAGGCCAAGACTGGAGCTCACAGGGCAAAGTTCTAGAAAGAAAAGAGTGCAGGGGAAGGAGAGAAATTGAGATTGCACCCTGAAGATTTAGAGTCGTAATGAATCTGAGTACCAATCAGTGCATGCATGTGAGGAAAATGCTGAGGCTGGGGAAGGGACCACCCAAAAGGCTCAGTGGAAACAATCATAACAGCTCACGTAGGGCCAGGAATATTTTTCCTTTCCCAACATCAGCGTGGAGACCTTGTGGGGTATTGAGTAAAGTACTCAGAAGGGTTCTGCCTCAGTAGTGGGGAAAATTAGCCCTAGACTAAATGTCGCTCCGGTTCTACCTAACACAACACGACCAGAAAGAGTCAAACTCTTTTCAAAGAATTTAACTGTGTCTCAGAACAAAATTCAAGATAATTTATATAAATACAAAAATATCACATAACAAAATAATTTTCAAAACTAGCACAAATGATGTATTGCAGCCAGTAAAAAGTTGCCAGGCATGCAGAAAAGCAAGAAACTGGGAGCCATCATGAAGAGAAAATTTTAAATCAATTGAAACTAGAAATGAGCCAGAAATGACACCGATGACAGTGTTAGTAGACAAGGACATTAAAATAGTTATTATAGGCTGGGCACTGTGGCTCACACCTGTAATCCCAGCACTTTGGGAGGCCAAGGCGGGTGGATCACAAGGTCAAGAGATCGAGACCATCCTGGCCAACATGGTGAAACCCCGTCTCAACTAAAAATACAAAAATTAGCTGGGCGTGGTGGCGCGTGCCCATAGTCCCAGCTGAGGCAGGAGAATTGCTTGAAACTGGGAGGCAGAGGTTACAGTGAGCCGAGATCGTGCCACCGCACTCCAGCCTGGCAACAGAGCGAGACTGTGTCTCAAAAAAAAAAAAAAAGTTATTATAACTGTATTCCATATGCTAAGGAAAGTAAAGGAAAAAATTAAGAATGTTAAGTAGAGACGGAGAAATATGTTTTAAATACCCAAGGTGAACTTCAAGATATTAAAATTACAATGTTTGAGATGAAACATATATTGAATAAGATTAACAGCAGATAAGACATGGCGGAAGAAAAAGTAAGGGAACTAAGATGTCAAAGGAAGTGCTTCAGGCAGAGGGAAAATGATGCCAGAGAAAAGCTGGAAATACACAAAGGAATGCAGAGCACTGGAAATGGAAACTACATGGATAAATATACATGTAATTATTTGTTATTCCTTACACTTGCTTATCAAGTAATTTTTCGACTTGGTAAATTGGAAATTTATAATTGTATACATTTGTGAAGTACAAAGTGATGTTATGATTTATGAATGCAATGTGGAAAAATTAAATCAAGCTAGTCAGCATATGCATCACCTCAAATACTTAACATTTTTTTTGTGGTGAGAACATTTACGTTTTACTCTCTTAGCAATTTTGAAATGTACAATATTCTATTATTAAATATATTCACCATGCTGTGTAATAGAACTAAGAAAACCCCATATTCCTCCTCTAACTGAGATTTTGTACACTTTATCTCCCCATTCTCCACAGTCCCAGCCTCTGTAACCAGCCTCTCTGCTTCTATGAGTTCAATTGTTTTAGATTCCATATGTAAGTGAGAACATGTGGTATTTGTCTTTCTATGTCTGGTTTATTCACCTAGCATAATGTTCTCCAGTTCCATTCATATTGTCACAAATAACAGAATTTCCTTCTTTTGAATGACTGAATAGTATTCCACAGTATACATACACCACATTTTCTTTCTTCATCTGTTGATGGACAGTTAGGGTAATTTCTTTTTTTTTTTTTGGAGACAGAGTTTTGCTCTGTCACCCAGGCTGGAATGCAGTGGTGCAATCTTGGCTCACTGCAACCTCCGCCTCCTGGGTTCAAGCAATTCCCATGTTTTAGTTTCCCAGTAGCTGGGATTACAGGTGTGCACCACCACACCCAGCTAACTTTTTTGTATTTTAGTAGAGACGGAGTTTCACCATGTTGCTCAGGCTGGTCTCGAACTCCTGAGCTTAGGCAATCTGCCTGCCCTGGCCTCCCAGAGTGCTGGGATTACAGGTGTGAGCCACCACACCAGGCCAGGGTGATTTCATAAACTATTGTGAATAGTGCTGCAATGAACATGTAGGTGCAGACATCCCTTCAATAAACTGATTTCAAATCTTCTGGGTAAATACCCAGAAGCCATTGCTAGATCAGGTAATTGATTATTTAAACAAAAATAATAAGAATTTGCTGTGGGGTTCATATAAAAGTAAATGCATGACAATAGCCTAAAGACTGGAAAGGAAGAAATGGAAATATACTATTGTAAGTTTTGTTTTGTTTTGAGACAGGGTCTCACTTGTTGCCCAGGCTGGAGTGCAGTGGCACAATCACAGCTCACTGCAGCTTTGACCTCCTGGGCTCAAGCAATCTTCCTTCCTCAGCCTCCCAAGTAGCTGGGACTACTGGTGTGCACCACCATCCCCAGCTATTTTTGTATTTTTTGTAGAGATGGGGTTTTGCCACTTTGCCCAGGCTGGTCTTGAACTTCTGGGATCAAGTAATCCTTTTGCTTTGGCCTCCCAAAGCACTGGGATTGCAGGCACATATTAGTCTGTTCTTACACTGCTATCAAGATCTACCTGAGACTGTGTAATTTATAAAGAAAAGAGGTTTAATTGACTCACAGTTCCACAGGTTGTACCAGAAGCATGGCTGGGGAGGCCTCAGGAAATTTACAATCATGGCGGAAGGGCAAATGGGAAGCAAGCATGTCTTCACCTGGCAGGATACTGAGCAAAGGGAAATGCTACATGCTTTCAAACAACCAGAACTTGTGAGAACTCAGTATCATGAGTACAGCAAGGGAGAAATCTGCCCCCATGATCCAATCACCTCCCACCAGGTCCCTCCCTCAACACTGGGGATTACAATTCAACATGAGATTTGGGTGGGGACACAGAGCCAAAGTATATCAAGGCATGAACCACTGCACCCAGCCTATTGTAAGTTTTTTATACTATACATGAAGTGGTATGATAGCACTTAAAGGTAGACTTTGATAAGTTAAAGATGTATGCTATAAAGCAACCACTGAAACACAAATCCAAAGAGTTTTAGCTAAAAAGCCAACAAAGGAAATTAAATGGAATCCTAAGAAATAATTAATGCCAGAAAAACTGGCTGGGCACAGTGCCTGTAATCCCAGCACTCTGGGAGGTTGAGGCAGGCAGATCACTTGAGCTCAGGAGTTTGAGACTAGCCTGGGCAACATGGCGAAACCCTGTCTGCACTAAAAATAGCATGGCATGTTGGTGTGTGCCTGTGGTCCCAGCTACTCAGGAAGCTGAGGTGGGAGGATCTCTTGAGCCTGAAAGGTTGAGGCTGCAGTGAGCCATGATTGTGTCACTGCACTGCAGCCTGGGTGACAGAGCAAAATCCTGACTCAAGAAAAAAAAAAAGAAAGACTTAATGCCAAAAAAGGCAGGAAAAAGTAAAATGGAACAAACAAGAGATGGGACAAATACAGCACAAATAGTAATATGTTAAGACTTAAACATAACCGTATAATAATCACATTAAATTTAAATGGTCTGAACACTCCCAATTAAATAATTTAAAATTATTTAAATTATTTTATTATTATACTATTTTTATTATATTTATTATATCATATAATAAATATAATATTATATTTATTGTATAATAAATATATTTATTATTAAAAATTAATAATTTAAAATTACTAAATTGTATTTTAAAAGTGACCAAGCTGTATACTATATAAAAAATCAACTTTACTTTTTTATTTATTTTTTTAAGACGGAGTCTCCCTCTGTTGCCCAGGCTGGAGTGCAGTGGCTCCATCTTGGCTCACTGCAACCTTCACCACCTGGGCTCAAGCAATTCTCCTGCCTCAACCTCCTGAGTAGCTAAAATTACAGGTATGCACCAACATGCCTGGCTAATTTTTGTATTTTTAGTGGAGACGGGGTTCTACCATGTTGATCAGGCTGATCTCTAACTCCTGACCTCAAGTGATCTGCCTGCCTCGGCCTCCCGAACTGCTGGGATTACAGGCGTCAGCCACTGAACCTAGCCTCAACTTTACTTTTTTTGTCGTTCACGAAGATGGTGTCTTGTTATGTTGCCCAGACTCGTCTCGAAATCCTGGGCTCAAGCAACTCTCCTGCCTCAGCCTCCCAAAGTGCTGGGATTATAGGCGTGAGCCAGCACTGCACCTGGCCTGAAATCCACTTCAAATATAAAGACACACGTAGATTAAAAGCAAAAAGATGAAAAAGATATACTATGTTAACACTAGCCAAAAAAAATCTGAAGTAGCTATATTAATATCAGACAAAATAAGTTTCAGGGTAAAAAAAATTACCAGATACAAAAAGATTATTTTATAATGAAAAGCAGGTCAATTCATTGAGGAGACATAGCAGTCCTAAATGTTTATGCATCCAAAAACAGAGCTTCAAAATACATAAAGCAAGAAGAGAAAGAATTAGCAGGAGAAATTAACAATCCACAATTTTAGCTAGAGATTTAACAACCCTTACTCAGTAACTGATAGAACAAGTAGCAGAAAATCAAGCTAATCAATTAATTAATTAATCAAAAATAATTATTTAAGATCAATAAAATTAATCAAAAATAATTGATTAATCAAAAATAATTATTAAAAATCTGGCCAGGCATAGTGGCTCATGCTTATAATTCCAGCACTTTTGGAGGCAGGTGGACCACTTGAGGTCAGGAGTTTGAGACCAGCCTGACCAACATGGTGAAACCCCATCTCCACTAAAAATATAAAAATTAGCTGGCTGTGGTGGCAGGCACCTGTAATCCCAGCTACTTGAGAGGCTGAGGCAGGAGAATTTCTTGAACCTGAAAGGCAGAGAGAGGCTGCAGTGAGCCAAGATTGGGCCACTGCACTCCAGCCTGGGCGACAGAGTGAGACTCCGTCTCAAAAGAAAAAATAATTATTATTATTTAAGATCAATAAAATTTCTAAATCTCTAGCCACACTGATCAGGAAAAAAAGAAGACACAAATTACCAACTTCAGGCATAAAAGAGGTGACTCACTATAGCATCCACAGACATTAAAATAGTGGTAAGGGGAAACCGTAAATAATTTACCAATAAATTTGACAACTTAGATGAAGTGGACAAATTCCTTGAAAGACACAAAAACTCACACAAGCAGAAATAGATAGCTTAAGTAGCCATATGTCAATTAGATAAATTGAACTTGTAGTTAAATTTCCCACAAATAAAAACTAGGCCCAGATGGCTTCACTAGTGAATTCTATCAAATATTAAGAAATAAAAACACCATTTCTATACAAAATCTTTCCAACTTATTCTCTGAGGTCTTGATTACCCTGATACTGAAACCAGATGACGACATAACAGGGAGAAAAACCCCCACAACTTCCAACTAACATCCCTCATGAACATTGATGCAAACATCTTTAATTTATTTTTAGCAAATCAAACCCAATAATATATTTGAAGGATAACATATCATCACTAGGTTTTATTATTCCAGGAATGCAGGATTGGTTTAACATTACAAAATTAATGTAATTTACCGTAATAACAAACCTAAAAAGAAAAATTTTATCATCTCAATAGATGCACAAAAAACATTTGACCGTTGGCAGCATTCATTACTTATAAAAACACTCAGTGGCTGGGTGTGGTGGCTTACACCTGTAATCCCAGCACTTTGGGAAGCCGAGGTGGGAGGATCACTTTGAGGCCAGGAGTTCAAGACCAGCCTGGGCAACATAGGGAGATACCCCCACCCCCATCTCCAAATAAATAAATATATATATATATATATATTTTTTTTTGAGACAGAGTCTCACTCTGTCCCTCAGGCTGCTGGAGTATAGTGGCACAATCTCTGCTCACTGCAACCTCCACCTCCCGGGTTCAAGCAATTCTCCTGTCTCAGCCTCCAGAGTAGCTGGGACTACAGGCGTATGCCACCACGCCTGGCTAATTTTTGTATTTTAATAGAGACGGAGTTCCACCACATTGGTCAGGCTGGTCTCGAACTCCTGACCTCAGGTGATCCACCTGCCTCGGCCTCCCAAAGTGCTGGGATTACAGGCATGAGCCACCACGCCCAGCCTTAATATTTAGATGTCAGTTTTCCCCAAATTAACGTGTAGATTCAACATAATCTCAACCAACATCATAGTATGCTATTTTGTAAGAAACTGACAAGCTGATTCTAAAATTCACGTGGAAATTCAAAGACCCTGAATAGCCAACATAACTTTCATAAAACACAAAGTTGGAGGACTAAAACTACCTTATTTCAAATCTTAATATAAAGCCTCAGCAATTTGAATTTGAAAATACAATCATGGGCTGGATGCAGTGGCTCATGCCTGTAATCCCAGTGCTTTGAGAGGCTGAGGTGAGAAGATTGCTTGAGCTCAAATGTTCGAGACCAGCCTAGGCAACGTAGAGAGACCTTATCTCCACTTTAAAAAAACAAAAACAATCCAAGCATGGTGGTGCATGCCTGTAGTCCCAGCTACTCAGGAGGCTGAGGCAAGAGGATTGCTTGAGCTCAGGAGGTTGAGGCTGCAGTGAGCTATGATCACACCACTGCACTCCAGCCTAAGTGACAGAGGAAGACCCTGTCTCAAGAAAAAAAAAAAGCCACTTAGCTTAAAACACACATTATACAGCTATACAAGAAAAATTCTTTCTTTATATCTTTATTCTATAAACTTTTTCTAGTTTTAAATTTTATTTTATTTATTTAGTTAGTTAGTTAGTTAGTTATTAGTTAGTTAGTTAGTTAGTTATTTTTTGAGACGGAGTTTTGCTCTTCTTGCCCAGGCTAGAGTGCAATGGCAGTACCTCAGCTCACTGCAACCTCTGCCTTCCCGGTACAAGCGATTCTCCTGCCCCAGCCTCCCGGGTAGCTGGGATTACAGGCACTCGCCACCACGCCCGGCTAATTTTTTTGTATTTTTAGTAGAGATGGGGTTTCACCATATTGGCCAGGCTAGTCTTGAACTCCTGACCTCAGATGATCCACCTGTCTCGGCCTCCCAAAGTGCTGGGATTACAGACGTGAGCCACCGTGCCTGGCCTAATTTTATTTATTTTTTAAAATTTGAGACAGGGTCTTTCTCTGTCCCAGACTGGAATGCAGTGGTGCAGTCGTAGCTCACTGTAACCACAAACTGCTGGGTTCAAGCAATCCTCTCACCCCAAACTCCCAAGTAGCTGAGACTACAGGAGTGCACCAACATGCTCAGCGAGTTTTTTTTTTTTTTTTTAGAAATGGGGTCTCACTGTGTTGCCCAGGCTGTTCTCAAACTCCTGGCCTAAGTGATCCTTCTGCCTTAGCCTCCCAAAGTACTAGAACTACAGGAATGAGCCACTGTGACCAGCCGTTAACATTTTTATTTACTTTTTAAAATTTTTTTGTCAAAAATTTAGACACAAATACACATTAGCCTAGGCCTACACAGGGTCAGGATCATCAAAATCACTATCGCCCACCTCCACATCTTGTCCTGCTGGGAGGTCTTCAGAGACAATAACATGCATGGAGTTGTCATCTCCTGTAAACAATGCCTTCTTCTTCTGGAATACCTCTTGAAGGATCTGCCTGAAGCTGTTTTACAAGTAGCTTATGATATGGTTTTGCTCTGTGTCCCCACCCAAATCTCATCTCAAATTGTAATCTCCGCTCTCCACATGTTGAGGGAGGGACCAGGTGGAAGGTGATTGGATCATAGGGGCAGTTCCCCCATGCTGTTCTCACGATAGTGAGTGAGTTCTCACGAGGTCTGATGGTTTAAAAGTGGCAGTTTCCCCTGTGCTCTCTCTCTCTCTCTCTCCTGCTGCCATGTAAAATACGCCTTTCTTCCCCTTTGCCTTCCGCCATGATTGTAGGTTTGCTGAGGCCTCCCCAGCCATGCAGAACTGTGAATCAATTAAACCTCTTTTCTTTATAAATTACCCAGTCTCTGGTAGTATCTTTATAGCAGTGTGAAAATGGACTAATACAACATATATATATATATATATATATATATATATATGATTAATCATACATTAAACCACAAAACAGGTCTTCTATGTATGCACACACATATATATATGTATGTGAAGAAGAATATTCTAACATAATGATTAATGCTATAGTAAATACATAAAGCAGTAACATAGTCATTTATTATCATTAATAATATTTTTAGATAGGATCTTACTCTGTTGCCCAGGCTGGAGCGCAGTGACCCATTCACAGCTCCCTGCAGCCTCAAACTCCTGGGCTCAAGCAATCCTCCTTCCTTAGTCTCTTTAGTAGGTGGGAATATAGGCACATGTTACGACACCCGGCTAATTTTTCCTTTTTTCTTTTCTTTTTTTTTTTGTAGAGATAGAATCTTGCTTTGTTGCCCAGGCTGGTCTTGAACTCCTGGGCTGGTCTTGAACTCCTGTTGACCAAAAATTTTATATCTGGCAAAATTATCCTTGAAGAGTGAAGGAGAACTTAAGATATTTCCAGTTAAACAAAAGCTGAGGGAGGTCATGACTAGTAGACCTGCCATATCAAAAATGCTAAAGGGAGTTACAGGCATTCAGTCTGAGATGAAGACATTAGGCAGTAAGTCAAAGCCATAAGAATAAACAAAGAACACTGGTAAAGGTAACTATTTAGGTAGATATAACAACTAGGATTAGTGCATTTTTTATTTGTGACTCCTCCTTTCTTTCCTTCCTTCCTTCCTTCCTTCCTTGCTTTCTTTCTTCTTTTTTGTTTTTGAGACGGAGTCTCACTCTGTCACCCAGGCTGGAGTGCAGTGGAGCGATCTCGGCTCACTGCAACCTCCACCTCCCGGGTTCAAGTGATTCTCCTGCCTCAGCCTCCCGAGTAGCTGGGATTATAGGCATGCACCACCGTGCCCAGCTAATTTTTGTATTTTTAGTAGAGAAAATGTTTCACTATGCTAGCCAGGATGGTCTCGATCTCCTGACCTCGTGATCAGCCGGCCTCAGCCTCCCAAAGTGCTGGGATTACAGGTGAGAGCCACCGTACCTGGCCTTTTTTTCTTATATGATTTAAGAAAAGCATGTACGGTCAGGCGTGGTGGCTCATGCCTGTAATCCCAGCACTTTGGGAGGCTGAGGCCGGTGGATCACGAGGTCAGGAGCTCGAGACCATCCTGGCTAATACGGTGAAACCCTGTCTCTATGAAAAACACAAAAAATTAGCTGGGCGTGGTGGCGCATGCCTGTAGTCCCAGCTTCCTGGGAGGCTGAGGCAAGAGAATGGCGTGGACCCGGGAGGTGGCGTTTGCAGTGAGCTGAGATCGCGCCACTGCACTCCAGCCTGGGTGACAGAGTGAGATTCCGTCTCAAAAAAAAAAAAAAAAAGAAAAAGAAAAGCAAGTACATAAAACATAATTACAAATCTATGGATAAAGATGTAATTTGTGATAATAACAATTTAAAGGGGAAGGAAGAATAGGAATGTGTGGGAGCAGAGTTATGTGTATACTTTTGAAACTAAGTTGGTATTTTTTAAACTAGGTTGTTGTAAGTTTAAGATATTAATTGTAATTCTCAAGGTAACCATCAAAAAAATAACTTTTAAAAATTCAGAAAAGGAAAGAAGGGAATCAAAATTGTTTTCTACAAAAAAATTAATAAATGCAAAAAAGGCGATAATGGAGGAACTGAAGAACAAAAAATATATGACACAGAAAACAAATAGCTTAATGGAGCTTAAATCCCTCCTTATCAATATTTACTTTAAATATAAATGTAATAAATTCTCCAATTAAAAGGCAGAAATTGGCAAATTGGATTTTAAAAATCATGATCCATCTATATCAGGGGTGTTCAATGTTTTGGCTTCCCTGAGCCACATTGGAAGAAGAAGAATTGACTTGGGCCACACAGAAAATACACTAACACTAATAATAGCTGATGAGCTAAAAAAAAATCACAAAAAAACCTCATAACGTTTTAAGAAAGTTTACAAATTTGTATTGGGCCTCATTCAAGGCTGTCCTGGGCCACATGTGGCCCACAGGCCATGGGTTGGACAAGCTTGATCTAATGCTGTTTTTATTTATTTATGTGTTTATTTTGAGGCAGAGTCTTGCTCTGTGTCCAGGCTGGAGTGCAGTGGTGTCATCTCAGCTCACTGCTATCTCCGCCTCCCAGGTTCAAGCAATTCTGCCTTAGCCTCCCAAGTAGCTCGGATTACAGGCTCCCACCACCACTGCTATATTTTTAGTAGAGATGGGGTTTCACCATGATAGCCAGGCTGGTCTCGAACTCCTGACCTCAAGTGATCCACCTGCCTCGGCCTCCCAAAGTGCTGGGATTACAGGTGTAAGCCACTGTGCTTGGCCTAATGCCATCTTTAAAAGATTCACTTTATTTATTTTTTTCTTTTTTACTACTGCCTTCTCAGTTTCTAAGGAGATTCACTTTAGAAAGAAGGACACAAAGAGATTCAAAGTAAAAGGATGAAAAAAGATATTCCATGAAATAGTAAGCGAAGGAGAGCAAGGGTGGTTATTATTGATAAAATAAACTATAAGTAAAAAAAGAAAAGGGCTATCAGAGAAAATAATAACATTATATAATCATAAAAATTTCAACCCAGCAAGAAGATATAACAATTATAAACATATATGAACCTAACAAAAAAAGTCCCAAAATATGAAGCAAAAATGGACAGAATTGAAGGGAAAAGTAGATATGTCTACAATATAGAAATTTTAGTACCTCACTTTTAATAATGGATAGAATGGCCAGACAGAAGATCAATAAAGAAATAGAGGACTGGCCGGGTGTGGTGGCTCATGCCTGTAATCCTAGCACTTTGGGAGGCCCAGGCAGGTGGATCACCTGAAGTCAGGAGTTCAAGACCAGCCTGGCCAACATGGCAAAATCACATCTCTACTAAAATACAAAAATTAGCTGGGTGTGGTGACATGCACCTGTAATCCCAGCTACTCAGGAGGGTAAGGTAGGAGAATCGCTTGAACCCAGGAGGCAGAGGTTGCAGTGAGCTGAGATCACGCCACTGCACTCCAGCCTAGGAAGTAGAGCAAAACTCCATCTAAAAAAAAAAAAAGCCGGGTGCGGTGGCTCACGCCTGTAATCCCAGCACTTTGGGAGGCTGAGGCAGGTGGATCACGAGGTCAGGAGTTCGAGACCAGCCTGACCAACATAGTGAAAGCCCGTCTCTACTAAAAACACAAAAATTAGCCGGGAGTGGTGGTACATGCCTGTAATTCCAGCTACTCAGGAGGCTGAGGTAGGAGAATCATTTGAACCCGGGAGGCGGAGGTTGCAGTGAGCCGAGATCAAGCCACTGCACTCCAGCCTGGGTGACAGAGTGAGACTCTGTCTCAAAAAAAAAAAAAAAAAACAAGAAAGAAAGAAGAAAGAAATAGAGGACTTATATTCTCAAGCAATTAGACCTAACAGATATATAGAGTACTCAATCAACAAAAGTGGAATATACATTCTTCTCTAGTAGACATGCAACATTCTACAAGACAAATAATACATTAGGCCAAAAAACAGGTCTTACTAAATTTTAAAAGACTGAAGTAATGTAAAGTATCTTTTACAACCACAGTGGAATGAAACTAGAATGCAATAACAGAAGGAAAACTAGAAAATTCACAAATATATGTAAATTAAACAATATACTTTTTTTTTTTTTTTTGAGACAGAGTTTCACTGTGTTGCCCCGGCTGGAGTGTGGTGGTGGAATCTTGGCTCACTGCAACCTTCACCTCCCAGATCAATTTTCCTGCCTCAGCCTCCCGAGTAGCTGAAATTACAGGTGCCTGCCACCACACCTAGCTAATTTTTGTGTTTTTTTAGTAGAGACGGAGTTTCACCATGTTGGCCAGGCTGGTCTCGAATTCCTGACCTCAGGTGATTTGCCTGCCTCAGCCTCCCAAAGTGCTAGGATTACAGGTGTGAGCCAACACACCCTACCAAAACAATACAATCTTAACCAATGGATTAAAGAATAAATCACAACTCAAACGTTGTGATTGGCTCCATGTCCCCACCGAAATCTCACCTTGAATTATAAGAATCCCCACATGTCAAGGGTGGGATCAGGTGGAGGTAATGAGATCATGGGGGCGGTGTCCCCCATGCTGTTCTTATGATAGTGAGTGAGTCTCATGAGATCTGATAGTTTTATAAGCATCTAGCATTTCCCCTGCTTGCACTTCTCTCTCCTGCCGCCACTGTGTGTTTGCTTCCCCTTCCCCCATGATCCTAAGTTTCCTGAGATCTCCCCAGCCATGCAGAACTGTGAGTCAATTAAATTTCGTTCCTTTATAAATTATCCAGTCTCAAGCAGTTCTTTATAGCAGCGTGAGAACAGACTATGAGATGAAAAAAACAAAAACAAAAACAAACAAAAAACAAAAAGCACAGCATATCAAAACTTAAAAGATGCAAAAAAGGCACTGCTAGAAAAGAAATTTATAGTTGTAAATGTCTATATTAAAAAAGAAGAAAGATCTCGAATCAATAACCTAACTGTACATCTTAAAGAACTAGAAAAAGAAGAGCAAACAAAACCCAAAGCTAGCAGAAGGAAGAATAATAAAAATTAGAGCTGAGATACACAAGATAGAGAATAGAAAAACAATAGATAAAATTAGTGTGTATTAGGTTGGTTTGAGTGCAGGGGTGTTTACAACTAACTGATCACATGCAGTTATGGATTTCTTTGTTTCTTCTTCTTTTTTTTTTTTTTTGAGATGGAGTTTTGCTCTTGTTGCCCAGGCTGGAGTGCAGTGGCATGATCTCAGTTCATTGCAACTTCTGCCTCCCAGGTTCAAGCGATTCTCCTGCCTCAGCCTCCCAAGTAGCTAGGATTACAGGCATGCACCACCATGCCCGGCTAATTTTGTATTTTTAGTAGAGACAGGGTTTCTCCGTGTTGGTCAGGCCGATCTCGAACTCCCGACCTCAGGTGATCCACCCGCCTTGGCCTCCCAAAGTGCTGGGATTACAGGTGTGAGCCAACACGCCTGGCCTCTTTGTTCCTTCTTTACTCCCACTGCTTCACTTGGACTAGAAAAAGAAGAAAAAGAAAAAAATCAACGTGTATTAGGGTTCTCCAAAAAACAGAAGCAAAGATAGATAGAAACATACATACATACAGATAGATACAAAGATAGATAGATGGATAAATACATACATATATACAGATAGATACATAGGTAGACACATGATAGGTAGATAGATAGATAGATAGATAGATAGATAGATAGATAGATAGATAGATAATAGATTGACTATGGGAATTCACTCACATGATTATGGAAGCCGAGAAGTTCCACAATGTGCTGTCTGCAAACTGGGGAATGAGGGAAGTGGTGATCTAATTCATTCTGAGTTCAAAGGCCTGAATCAGGGAAGCCAATAGCGTAACTCACTAAGGCCAAAGACCTGAGAAATTGGGAAACTGGTACAAGTCCCAGAGACCTGAGAACCTAGAATTCTGATGTCCAAGGGCAAGAGAAGACAGATGTCCCAGCTCCAGAAGAGTGAATTCACCATTCTTCTGCCTTTTTGTTCTATATGGGCCTAAACAAGTTGCATAGTGTCTGATATGGTTTGGCTGTGTCCCCTCCCAAATCTCATCTTGAATTGTAGTTCCCATAATCCCCACATGTCGTGGGAGGGACCATATGGAGATAATTGGATCATGGGGGTGGTTCCCCCATCCTGTTCTCATCACAGTGAGTTAGTTCTCATGAGATCTGATGGTTTTATAAGGGGCTTCTCCCTTCAATGGACTCTCATTCTTCTCATGCTGCTGCCACATGAAGAAGGATGTATTTGCTTCCCCTTCCCCTTCATGGTAAGTTTAAGTTTCCTGAGGCCTCCCCAGCAATGCTGAACTGTTAGTCAATTAAACCTCTTTATAAATTACCCAGTCTCAGGTATGTCTTTATTAACAGTGTGAGAACGGACTAACACAGTGCCTGCCCACATTGGATGTGGACAGATCTTCTTCATTCAGTCCAATGATTCAGATGCCAACCTCCAGAAACACCCTTATGGACACACCCAGAAATAATACTTTCCCAGCTATCTGGATATCCCTTAACCCAGTCAAGTTGACAGCTAAAATTAACCATTAAATAATGAAACCAAAAGTTGAAAAAAAAATCAACAGAATGGACAAATCTTTAGCTAAACTAACCAGCTAAAATTAACCATTAAATAATGAAAACAAAAATTGAAAAAAAAAAAAAAAAAAAGAAAAAATTTTTAACAAAAAAAAAAAAAAAAAAAAAAAAAAAAAAGCTCAGATTACTAAAATCAGAAGTGAAAGGACAAACATTGGATGATTCCACTTCTATCACTCCACTCTATCTAGAATAGACAAATTTTGAAGACAGAAAGTAGAATAAAGATTACCAGGAGCTGGGGGTGGAGGAAGCAGAGAGTTATTGCTTAATGGGTAGAGAGCTTCCATTTGAGATGGTGGAAAAAGTACTGGTTATACAATTAAATACTGTGAATGTATTTAATGCCACTGAATTGTACACTTAAAATGGTAAAATTGATAAATTTTATCTGATGTATATTTTACCACACTAATAATTTTAAAAGATTATAAAATCTGTCTTGCTTAGTGACTCTCTGCCTTGCTGGCTTTGAAGAAGCAAGCTGCCCTGTCATGAGCAGCCTATGGAGTGAGCCACATGGCAAGGAAATGGGTGCAGCCTCCAGCCTCCAAAAGCCAGTGAGAAGCTGAAGCCCTCAGTCTGCAGTCCTGCAAGGAACTGAATGCTACCAACAACCATGTGAGCACAGAAGCAGATCCTTCCACAGGTGAGCCTCAGATGAGACTGCAGCCCTTGCTGACACCTTGATTAAAGCTCTGTGAGACCCTGAATTGGAAGACCCAGCTAAGCCACACTCAGATTCCTGGCTCACAGAAACTGAGGTGATAAATGTGGGCTGGTTTTTTTGTTTTGTTTTTGATATGGAGTCTCTCTGTTGCCCAGGCTGGAGTGCAGGGGTGCAATCTTGGCTCACTGCAACCTCCACCTCCTGGGACCAAGCGATTCTCCTGCCTCAGCCTCCCTAGTAGCTGGGGCTACAGGTGCATGCCACCATGCCCGGCTAATTTTTTTTTGTATTTTTAGTAGAGACAGGGTTTCACCGTGTTAGCCAGGGTGGTCTCAATCTCCTGACCTTGTGATCCGCCAGCCTCAGCCTCCCAAAGTGCTGGGCCTACAGGTGTGAGCCACCATGCCCAGCTGTGGGCTGTTTTTTGAATGACTAAATTTGTGGTAATATTGTACTGCAATAGGTAACTAACGCAAGCAGTATTGTACTGTACTACCAGCAATTTTTCTTTTTCTTTGCTCAATAATATGTCTTGGAAAACTACTGATTTTTTTTTTTTTGACGATGGAGTCTCGCTCTGTCACCTAGGCTGGAGTGCAGTGGCGCCATCTCAGCTTACTGCAAGCTCCGCCTCCCAGGTTCACGCCATTCTCCTGCCTCCGCCTCCCAAGTAGCTGGGACTATAGGCGCCCGCCATCATGCCTGGCTAATTTTTGTATTTTTAGTAGAGACGAAGTTTTGCCATGTTAGCTAGGCTGGTCTTGAACTCCTGACCTCGGGTGATCGCCCACCTCAGCCTTCCAAAGTGCTGGGATTACAGGCGTGAGCCACCATGCCTGGCTACATCTTTAGTTTTAATGCCACTGCCAATTGCCCTGCAGAGTGAAGTTCCCCAGTGAGGCCTTAGAGTGCCGTTTTTCCTGTCCCTGTTGACTGCCTGTCACTGTCACCATCTGATTTCCCCACTGTAACTCCTGGAAGGCAGGAAGCATTTCCTTTGCATCTTTGTGTCCCAGAGCTCAGCCCAGGGCCTGGCGTAGATCCCAAGCTATGCACATCCTTCCTTCTCTGTCCACATCCTCCACCCTTTTTTGAGACAGGGTCTTCTCTGTCACCCAAGCTAGAGTGCAGTAGTGGGATCATAGCTCACTGCAGCCTCAACCTGCTGGGCTCAAGCCATCCTCCTGCCTTATCCTCCCGAGGAACTGGGAATACAGGCATGTGCCACCATGCCTGGCTAGTTTTTATTTTTTGTAGGGATAGGGTCTGGCTATGTTGTCCAGGCTAGTCTTGAATTCCTGGGATCGAGCCATCCTCTGCCTCGCCTCCAAAGTGCTAGGATTACAGGCTGAGCCACTGCGCCTGGCCCACAACCCTTTCTGGATAGCTGGGCTGTGGCAGCCCACTAGGGACAGCCTTGTGGCTACAGTGGACTGGATCACAGAGGACCCTGGACGTTGGACAGGCAGCTTAAATGGGCCGCCGTTGGAGCCAAAGTTACAGTCAGAGCCCCTTGGGGAAAGCGGAGCCTAACAGCTTCAGGAGGCAGGTCCTCTGCAGAGAGAACAGAGATGTGCAGAGAGCAGAAGGAAGGAGAGGAGCAGAAGCACGGCCCCCAGGAGGCCCGGCTCTCATTCTGTCTTTGCAGCAAATCCCCGTCTTGGGATGGCCTGAGGTTTCTGTTCCTTGTAGCCAAAGGCTCCCTGAGACAAACAGCTGCTCCGTGTTCGTGGACTTGTTCTCTGGACCTCTCAGATGCCGAGTTGGGGGGTCTCCCAGAGATTCAGGAGAAAGGCCAGAGGCTGGGGTGGAGTCTTCCTTCTTCATGCATTTCCACGTATAGGGCCCCCGGAATCTCACGTGCTGGGCCTACCCGCCTGGTGCCACTCCGTGGTTCTCTTTGCTCACCCAACGTCTTCGTGCCTGCTGCCCTCCTGCTGTGTCCTGTCTGAGCGGGCATCTACAGTCAGCAAAGTGGGACCAGGCCCCCGCCGTGGGCCCTGGCTCTTAAAAGACAGTGAGTTTTTCACTCTGAAGGCCAGATTGCCCAGCGGGGCTCAATCTTGTGCTTCAAGTCCATTCAGCGTGTGCCCGGAGCATGCAGCACTGGTGAAGTTGGGGTTCAGGAGTCAGGTGGACTGGGCCCACCCCTTACCTTGTGTGTGACCTTGGACAAGTCACCTACCTTCCCTGTTCTCTATTTCCTCATCTGAAAGTGGGCTTAGAAATGGTTCCCGCCATGTGGGGAGGCGGTGAAGCCCTCTACCTGTCCTGTGGGGACCTTCCCTGAGCTTCAGACTCATGCCCAGTGTCTGCCTGTCCAATAAGCATCTCTGCCTTCACAACCCACAGTAGAACTCATGATTTCTGGTCCACCTTCTCCCCAAATCCTTCTACACCCCCTCATCAAGAGACTCTATAGGCCGGGCACAGTGGCCCACACCTGTAATCCCAGCACTTTGGGAGGCCGAGGCAGGCGGATCACTTGAGGTCGGGAGTTCGAGGCCAGCCTGGCCAACATGGTGAAACCCTGTCTCTACTAAAAATAGAGGGGAAGAAGAGTTTAAACTTAGATCTCATAAGTACATGATCACTTTGGCTGCAGATAGAGAGGCCTGGCTGGCTTAGTCATCTGCGGAGCGAGGAGGCTGGCTTGGACCAGGGTGTGTTCACATAGATGGACAGAAACCGAGGACCCTGGGGGCCACTTTGGAGGCTGAGTCAGCAGGACATGCACTGCTTCCTTATGCACGATCCGCATGCCCACGGCAGGAGCCGGGGTGACCCCTGTATTTTTGGTTTGAGAAGGTGGAATGGTGGAGGGATCATTTCTCGGGTGGAGGGAATGAACCCTTATTCCCAGTGCTTCACACGTGAATTCGTTTTATCCTCGCCACAACCCTGCGAGATAGTATGTCATCATCATCAGCCCCCATTTAGAGGGGAAACTAAGGCCTGGAGAATTCATGAACCTGCCCACCGTTACACATGTCACATAGCTGGTAGGTGACCCCAGCTTCTAAGCTTTTGCCACTAAACCATACTGCCTCTTTTTTTTTTTTCTTTTTTTGAGACGGAGTCTCCCTTTGTCATCCAGACTAGAATGCAGTGTCATAATCTCGGCTCACTGCAACCTCTGCCTCCCGGGTTCAAGAAATTCTCCTGCCTCAGCCTCCCAAGTAGCTGAGACCACAGGCGCCTGCCACCACGCCCAGCTAATTTTTGTATTTTTAGTAGAGACGCGGTTTTGCCATGTTGGCCAGGCTGGTCTCGAACTCCTGACCTCAAATGATCCACTCACCTCGGCCTCCCAAAGTGCTGGGATGACAGGCATGAGCCACCACGCCTGGCCTCTTTTAGCTTTTGATGATGGAAATTTCTAAACACACACAAACATGGAAAGAGTGGGAAACAGACCCCCCACTTCCATGAACCCATCAGCCATGCTGGATGGACGGCAGCCACATGTGTCTTGTGGCACGATTCTCTCACCCCCTTCTCCTGGTGTGGAAGCATTTTAAAGCACATCTCAGACAGCCTATGACTGCATCCTAAAGCAACAGAGTAATCTTTTAAACTCTGAACCGGATAACATGACTCCCTGTGCATTCCTGGGCTCTCGCGCTCCTCCCCGCCCGCTGTCCCCTGGGCCCGGCCTGTTTCTTCCACTGTCCCCGGGGCCCTTCTCTCCTCACACTTGTGGCCTTGGATCTGACCTGGGGGCTCTGCATTGCTGGCCTCTCTGCCTGGATCCCGCATTTCTCTGATTTTTCATCTGTGTTTTTACTTCAAATGTTTGGATTTTGTTTCCTGCTCACAGTGGGAGGCCATCGGGGAGAGCTGTGCAGGGGAGTATTAGGAGCTGAGTTGTGTTTTTAAAATATCCTCTGGCTGCTGTGTGGAGGATGAGTAGGGCTGGGGCGGGGAGCAGGAAGACCATCACAGAGAATTCAACGGCAGCCGCACGAAGTCCATGTTCTAAAAGGCATCGGCTTGTGTCAGCCACTGCGCTGGATCTTGAAGCAAAGCTGTAGATACGGAAATTGTGGCTGAGTGTGGTTGTGGTGTGTCCCAACTGACCCAGCTGGTGGGTTTTGTGACCGAGGCCCCGGGAGCTGCCTTTGAGTTCATTGCATTCTCCCTGAACTCTTGGATTCCTTCTGGTGGGAGACAGTTACAGGCGCAAATAACCTAATACCACCTAGAACAATCCATCTCATAGTGGGAGCCGAGCCCCCCTGGCCTGGAACAATTGAGGAGGGCCAGAGTTCTCTAGTGTGGGGTAACAGCAAGACTCCCTGCTGTCAGGGGAGCAGGCTAAGGGGTTTCCACCCGCAAACATGGAATGGTAGGTGCAGAGGGCCAGAGGGTGGGATGGTGTCTCTGGCCAAAGCCAGCACCAGGACTGGTGAAAAAGTCTGGGAGAGGCGGGACATGGTGGCTCACACCTGTAATCCCAGCACTTTGGGAGGCCAAGGCAGGTGGATCACCTTGAGGTCAGGAGTTCCAGACCGGTCTGGCCAACATGGTGAAACCCCGTCTCTAGTAAAATACAAAAACTTAGCTGGGCGTGGTGGCGGGTGCCTGTAACCGAGATACTCAGGAGGCTGAGAATCGCTTAAACCTGGGAGGCAGAGGCTGCAGTGAGCCGAGATGGCACCATTGCACTCCAGCCTGGGCAACAAGAATGAAACTCTGTCTCAAAAAACAAAAAACAAGAAGGCTGGGAGAGAGCCTTGCCCGCCAGGGGGAGCCCTTGGACTTCCTCTACCAAGAGATTCTGCCCTGCCCCTAGAGAAACTGGCTGGCTCGAGGCCATGCGCTGTCGAGCTCGAGACTATGCCCTGCCCGGGCTCTCATGGCTTTGGAGGAGCCTCTGCTCCCTGTGGCTGTTGTGTGCTCCTGAGCCACGCCCAACATTTGCAGACAGAGCAGACAGATCCGGTGTGAATGCTCGAGGCCATGCCCTGTCGTCTGTCCGGCTGCCCGGGCTCTCACGGCTTTGGAGGAGCCTCTGCTCCCTGTGGCTGTTGTGTGCTCCTGAGCCACGCCCAACATTCGCAGACAGAGCACAGATCCGGTGTGAATGCTGTGCTGCCACTTGCTTGGTGGATGACCTTGGCCAAGCAACTTGGCCTTTCTGTGCCTTGGTTTCCTCACTGTGAAGGGAATGAGCTGCTTTTGGGGCCAGGCCCCGAATTGGACTCTCACTTCCGTTTGGGCTTCTGGCACCTTCTGTGTGGACTCTCACCCATCAGTTAGGGACTTTGTACCTCCTGTGTGTCAGTGCTGCGCTAGGCCCCAGATGAACCACTGCCCCTGCCACAGGAACAGAAAGCCTGAGGGGGGCTCTGAGCTCTCTGAGCTCCCCAGGGTGGAGGAGGCACCTTCTCTGAGCCCACCCCTCACCTTCATTGAGTTCATGAGGCGGGTCTCACCCACTACACTGGGGGCTCCTGGGCCACGTCATCTCTGAATCCCCATTGGGCTTGCAAACAGTAGGTGCTCACTAGGCACCTGATAAACTGAGTTGAATGGGACTTTGTGTAGGCCAGGATGGCACCTGGCTTACCTCGCAGTCTGGTGTCCTCCAAGGCAGGGAGGAGACAGCCTGGGGCCCCTGGATTTGGACAGGTCTGCAATGGGGGCGCCTCGAGCTCTGTTTGGCTGGGACCCACCACAGGGGGCTGCACTGGGCCTGCAGTGCTGGGCAGAGGAGCTTGGGGCTTTGGGCAGGGATGGGTGTGGTTAGATTTGTGTATTGACGGGTCCCTTGCTGCAGGGTGGAGGACGGATGAGCCAGGCTGTCTGGGAGCAGAGTGGGCAGGCAGTTGGTGGCAGGGCCCAAGGCCGGGCAGCAGCTGGGGTCAGGACAGGGGAAGCGGCCGGAGTATTGAAACCTTTAGGATGGACAGTTGGACTCAGGGGGAAGCACAGGTTTCTAAATCTGTGAGCCCACGTGGGGATGCCATTGGGTACAGGGAGGACCCCTGGGGCCAAACACACTCCTGGGGGCCGATGATGAGCTTGGCCTTGGATGCTGAGTTTGAGGTGCCTGTGGTCCAGGAGGAATGCCATCCAAGAGAGAACAATGGCAAGGGGTTTGGAATAGGACCCCCAAGAATGGAGGGGGAGAGTGTGGCCAATGCTCCCAGAGGATAAAAGAATTTGGAGGCTGGGTGCGATGGCTCATGCCTGGAATCCCAGGGGAGGCCGAGGAGGGTGGATCACTTGAGATCAGGAGTTTGACAGCAGCCTGGCCAACATGGCAAAATCCCGTCTCTACTAAAAATACAAAAATTAGCCAGGTGTGGTGGCGTGCGCCTGTAATCCCAGCTACTCAGGAGGCTGAAGCAGGAGAATTGTTTGAACCCAGGAGGTAGAGGCTGCACTGAGCCGAGATCGCATCACTGCACTCCAGCCTGGGTGACAAAGCGAGATTCTGTCAAAAAAAAATTGGGGGCCCTGGCTGGGGCAGGGGGACTGATCGGCTGACTCTGTAGATCCCTGTGGCCCATTCCCTGGATGTAGGGGTGCCAGGCAGAGGCCCTTAGTCACAAGCTGAAGGCCCGCACTGCAGGTTACTCCTCATCCTACCTCCCCAGAAAGGAACAAGGTGCCCACAGTCTATGAGAACACCCCCGAGCCACAGCTCACACAGGTCCAGGGTTCTGGCTTTCCCAGGGGATGCTCAATGAACCAGGGTGGAGAGCTGACCCTTAGCAGGCTGGTCCTCGCCTGGACCACTGGGGTGAAGTCAGGCAGAGGAGAGGGTGTCCTCCACAGCTCCGACTGTCTACACGTGGTGGGCAGAACTGCCCATCCCGGGCAGACGGTGTCTTGTCAGATTCAAGGACAATGCTGTGAGCTGGCCTAGAGCTCAAGATGGCAAGGGAGATGAGCCAGGGGCTGGAACCAACTACCTTCCCAGCCAGCACCGGTACCTGTACTTAAGCATGCAGAGGCGACTCCAATGTGTGACGGCCAGGAAAGGGAGACAGTCAGGCACAGGGTCTGTGGAGTGTGGCTGTCAGTCCAGAAGGCCTGACTCAGGCAGTGGAGGCTGGGAGAGGGGAAGGGGCCAGCAGGACGTGACAATGAGAAAAAAAAAAGGCTGGGGAAGCCAGGGTGCAGCGAGGGAGAAGACAGGAGGGGAGGACCAGAGGGAGTTTCTGACCCATTCTCCCCACTCCATATTTTTCCAGCCTCAGCTTTGAAGTTATTTCAAATGGTTTGGGAGTTACTGTCTTAGCCTTTTATCACAGGCCCTTTGACATCCTTTTTGGAGGTGAATTTAAGAAAGAAGCTGGACACCCAAACCTAGCCCAGGGAGATCCTGGTGAGGGGAGACTGGAGATTCTGGACAAAGATCGGCTCTGCCTCAGCGCCAGGTGGTTGAGAAGTCACAGCCAACTCCACAAGCGTTTTTGGGTGGGGCCCCATGCCGCCACGTTTAGAGCAGATGCTGCTCTGTCTCTCCCCATTTCCCAGGGGAAGAAGCCGAGCTCCAGAACACTCTATAGCTTGCTCCAGGTCTCAGCAGCTGCAGACCTGGCCTGAGAACATGGCCTTACAAGATGCCCTGGCCACGTGTGGCCCATCAGTTCTTTCTGCCTTGGGCAGGTGGGCAGATGAAGGCCCAAAGGCCAAGCTCAGGCTGGGCAGGTGGCAAAGGAACCTAGTTAGACAAAGATTTGGGACTCTAGGACCAGGGCTCAATCCTGACTCTGGGCCTCCGGGGGTGACTTTGCTCTGTGCCTCAGTGGTCCCATCTTCAAAATGGAAATTGTGATGCTGATCTCCTGGGGCTGATGCAATGCAGCAGGTCACACATGTGCAGCAGGCTACACACACACAGCGGGTTACACTCACGCAGCAGGTTACACACACGCACCAGGTCACACATGTGCAGCAGGTTACACACACACAGCAGGTTGCACTCACGCAGCAGGTTACACACGCGCAGCACGTTACACACACACAGCAGGTTACACTCACACAGCAGGTCACACTCACACAGCACAGGGACAGGGTAGGCACGTAACAAGCACAGAGCAAGTGCTGGCTGCATGTTCAGGATGGGAGCCTGGAATCCAGGGGAATTGGCCTAAGGAGCAGGCTCTGGGGTCGAATCCCAGGCCTGGCCCTGGGGTCCTCGGTTACCTGGGGCAAGGGACTTGCGCTATTCAGGACTAGTGATAATGACCCCACCTCATGAGCAGGGCAGGATCAGATTCTGTTCTGCGCAGGTTCAGGCCGAGCTGGCCACACCATGGGGGTGATGTGTTGAATTTAGCTCCTTCGCCCCTAAAGCTGGCTCCAGGAGGCTCACCGAACAGGTCAGAAAAAGGATTAAAGATGTTGGCTGTGGCCTCTTCTTGGGCCCAGGAGCCTCCCAGCAAGCCCCAGGACGGGCATGGGTACCAGGGAGAAGCCCAAGTCAGTGGTAACGACACAGTCAACCTCCAGGGTGCGGAGTGATGGTGCACATTCACAAAACCAAACTCTGCCACGTGCATGGCAGAAAGAAAGGCTCCCCGAGGAGCAGGATGCACCCACACGACAGTGCCGAGCAGTCAGTACTTTAATTCAGGTCAGGCTCCGACACCTGGGGGGACAGGGCCCTGCCCACCCCACCCTGAGGCGGAACCCCCAGCTGCTCCTGGGCACAGGATCATTTACAAAAATAAATATGAAAAAAGCAGCAACTCTTTAGTGATCATGGAATTAATCTGACAGCAATTAAATGTGTTTAAGCATCTGGCATATCTCCTAAATTGCACCAAAAGAATTTGGAAGCACTTGGTTTGGTCTCAAAGGCAAAAGGAAAGGACGAGGAAGGGGCCAGGCCTCCCGCCAGGCCCCCGCCTCCCTCACATTTCCGAGTCCGCATACATCCCGTTGATTAAGTAGTCCACCTGGGTGTAGTCCTTCTTCTTGTAGCTCTCATAGGCCTGCAGGGCAAACAAAACTAAGACTGTGATGAAAAGGGTCACGCCGAGTAACAGCACCACCAGGAGGAGAGTTTTGTCCACCACGGCCTGGGTGAGGGGCTCAGTAGTGACCACCAGGTACTGGCCTTGGGTGCTGGGCTGGCACGAGTCCGTGGCTGGCATCTTAGTGCCCCCTGAGCTCCTGGGTGTTGGCCCAGTGGAATCAGTACCCGATGTGGCTTCAGTCTCTATCTGCGCTGGTGCCTGGGGTGTGCCTGGCCCAGCGGCCCTCTGGGTATATGGTGTGGGGCTTGGCTGTGTCATGGGGGACATGGCCTCCACCTCAGGGATTGGGCTGGTGTGAGGCACTGGCACTGGGCTGGCAGTTGGCTCCCTGGCTTGTGCCTTGGTGGTGGTCACCACTGTGGGGGTGGGGGCGGGCTCTGGGGTTGTGTTTGAGGGCGTGGGTGTGGATTTATTTGTTGTGTTAACCACAGGCTGGTCCACTGACACCTGGCTAATGGGACCTTGTGCTTGGAGACGCGTAGGGGGTACAGGGCTTGCCGTGGTGTCACTGGGCATGTGCTTGGAAGGACTCGGATGAGTGCTCATGGGGCTGCTTGTGTTTGCTGTGGTTGCTACACGAGCAGTCTGAGCACGTGTGGCCAACATGGCCAGGGTTGCTGTTCTTGGCAACGTGCTGCTATTTGGCACTTGTGCGAGGGCTGTGCTGAGAGATGGATGCCCAGTGGCGGTAATGGATGGGGTCCGCCCTGCGGAAGTGGACGTGGGCATGGGGGGTGTGAGTGTCATGGGAGTGCTGGAGGCCGCAGTCGTGGGAGCGCTGGAGGCCGCAGTCATACTGGAGGCTGCAGTTGTGGGAGCAATGGAGGTCACACCATCAGCTGCACCTCCTGAAGTTGCTGGTTCACTCACATCTGTCCTGCTTGTGTCCTCTGCTGTGACTTCCGTAGAGTTGAGGTGGGCTGCCGAAGTCCCTTTGGTCAATGTGACAGGGGAAGCTGCTGCCATGGTTACATCCTCAGATGTTTTATTATCAACTGTTTCCACAGATGCATTCCTCTTGACTAATCCCTTCCACATTTTGTTAGGGACAAAGTTGCCTTGAAGTCAGAAAAAGGAGAAAAAGAGACACAATCACGTTCAATCCTGCGCAGGGGGATTGCTCAGGGATCGGCTTCCACCCAGCCCTGTGGGGCCCCCTCCTCAGCCCAGCCAGAGTCGGGGGAGGTGATGTGCGGACATGCTTCCTCCCCATCTCTCTTCCCACTGTTGGTATGCAGCTCATTGAAAAAGCCCTTGTCAATTTGATTTTAAAACTCCTTTGCCCTCTATGAACCCCCTGCCCATTGAAGGCTTCAGACCTTCACTATTTGATCCAATTCCCAAAACATCAGAGTAAAAGTCTCACACAACAGGTGTGAATCACCATTAAAAACCCACTGAACGCACACCCAGGTTTACAAAGCAGATAAACTGCACAGGTATTCACATCATAAAACAATGCTTGGCTTTGTGAAAGGATTCACTGCAGGAATTCTTGGAAATGAATGGCACAGAGTGGGAACGCAATTAAAGATCCGATGTATGAAGGAACCAATTCCCCAGTGAAGATTCAATTTAGAGATGACGTCAAATCTTGCAGGCCAAGGGAGCAAACCTTTCAGGGCTCAGCTGCCTGGTCCTGCTGGGGGCTCTTTGCCCACCATGACCCTGGAGAAGGAAGGTTGGCCTGACAACCCTTCCCTGCCCGGCACCTGGGAGGGCTGGGGTTCCGATGTGTTGGCCTGGGTTTGCAGACGTTGCTTTCATGGGCTCAGCATGCTTTGTGGCCACCGTGGGCCCATCCAGCAGTCACACAGCTTTCTCACTTACGTGGATCGTTGGATGCCGCATGGCTTTCAGATAGGGACAAGGAGAAAATCCAAATGAGCACAAGAGCTGTCCACATCTTGCGGGTGAGCTGGGAGCAAGGCTGGGCGGTCCCTGAGGCTCCCAGCCAGCCAGCTCCTCAGGCTGCTAATGGTTCCCTCCTGCTTGGCCAAGGGATCTGTGGTCAAGAAAGCATGCTGGTCAGAAGGTGTCTGGCCAGCAACACACAGCCTTGCCTGACAGCACCTGCTGTGGAGGGCTCTGGCAGGGTCCAAGGTGCAGACTGAGCCAAGTGCTGAGACCAGGGCCTGGTGCCCAGGAAGACCTCAGCCATGGTGTAGTAATAATCTGCCCCGTGCTTTGCATCTGATCACTTCTTGACCCAATTTCACTATGAATCTCAACCTGCAAAAGTTCCCATTCTCCCATCCTAGAGTTCAGAGCTTAAAGGAGCAGGAGAGAGGGCTAAGACTTGGCTGTGTTCATAGGGTGAAGGCTTTCTCATCACCAAGACTGGTCAAGTCTTCCTCCTCAGCTTCCCCCATGGTCTGCAGAGTACAAATCAAGCCTAACGCACCCCATGTGCACCCTGTGACAGGTGACTGTGCCTTTCACATGGGAGATACTACTTAACCATTCATCCATCAATCCACCCATTCATCCATCCACCCGCCTGCCCACCCATCCATCCACCCACTATTCTATCCATCTACTCATCTGTCCATCCATAAGTCCATCCATTCATCCACCCACCCACCCATCCATCCACCCACTCACCCATCCATCCACTCACCCATCCATCCATCCATCCACCCACTCATCCATCCATCCACCCACCCATCCATCCACCTACTCATCCATCCTTCCATCCACCCACTATTCTATCCATCTACTCATCTGTCCATCCATCTACCCAACCACCCACCCACCCATCCATCCACCCACTCATTCATCCATCCATCCACCCACTATTCTATACATCTACTCATCTGTCCATCCATAAGTTCATTCATCCATCCATCCATCCATCTACCCACCCACCCATCCATCTATCCACTATTCATCTACTCATCTGTCCATCCATCCATCCATCCATCCACCCACTCACCCACCCACCCACCCACCCATCCATCCATCCATCCACCCACCCACCCACCCATCCATCCATCCATCCACTCACCCATCCTTTCATCCAATATTTACTGAGTGCTTACTCATGTGCCAGGCAGTACACTTAGGACAAAAAGGTGAAAAACACACAACCTCTTCAGGGACCTGAAGTCCATGGGAGACACAGAAAAGAGGTCATTGCAGGCTGGCACAAGCATTGTGCAGGGTGTGACTCAGTGCTGGGAAGCAAGGAGGAGACAGTACGCAGGCAGGCCTTGAAGAGTGAGGTAGGCTGGTCCTCTGGGCAGAAGCCCCAAGGATGGTTGGGCCCCAGAGGACGGGGTGCCAGAGGGGCCCAGAGGACACAGTTCAGCCAGTGGTGGTGTGGTCGGCATGCCAAGGAACGCTTCTAGGGAAAGCGACGCCTGGGCCACATTCTGAAAGCTGGGTGGGGGTGGGCAGGCAGGTGGAGAGGGAGCAGCAGATGACAGCAGCAGGGTCAGAGGCAAGGAAGAGCATGGTGAGGCGGGAATTAGTCTGGAGAGAGCGAGGAGGCCCCATGAGCCACGTGGCAGTTTAGATTTCACAGTAGGGGGATGGGAGTCCCTGCAGGGCCTTAGACAAGAACAGGAAGGTGCTTTTGGTAAGAGGGGAGGCAGGGGCAGCCAGTGAGGGGCAGCGATCCAGGCACCTGATACAGGCGTTGAGTGAATGAGTGACTGCCCCACTTCAGAGACTGCAGTGGTCCCCACAGCCGGCCCAAGTCGCTGTAAAGCAAAGCCCTCTCCTTCATTCTAATGCTCCACAGAAGTGATGTGGATGACTTAACACATTTTTATTTTTTTGAGATGGGTCTCGCTCTGCTACCCAGGCTGGAGTGCAGTGGCACGATTGTACCTCACTACAGTTTTGACCTCCCAGACTCAAATGATCCTCCCACCTCAGCTGGGATCACAGGTGCACACCACCACCCCTATTTTTTTGTGGAGAGAGGGTTCTCGCTATGTTGCCCAGGGTGGCCTCCAGCTCCTCGGCTGAAGCAATCTTCCCGCCTTGGCCTCCAAAGTATTGGGATTACAGGCATGAGCTACTGTGCCCGGCCCTTAACGTATTATAAAAAAATTATTTGGTTTGGTTGATTTGTTTTGTTAGATAAAATAATGAAAACAGTCACAAGGAAACCAGCACTTAGCAGCCCATAGCAAAGTGGGGCCCCAGCTGCATAGCTGTAGGCGGACTGGGGCTTGGGGGTGCTGGCTGAGCTGCCCATTGGTCACTCAGGGACAAAGGGGCCACCGAATGCATGAGTGGCAGGAGCAGCCTTTTAGCTCTTTCAGCATTCACTGTCATTCCCTTGAGGAAGCTACCGTAATAGGGTCAAGAGACCATGCAAGGGGAGTGGGAGACCAGCAGGACACGCAGAGGCCAACAGCACTGCCTGCGTTCCAACCCCATCTCCCAAGCTCATTAACCAAGTGACATGTGCAGCCACAGATCTCTGAGCCCCGCTGAGCTGCATGGGAGTGACATGGGATCACGCGGGCAAGGACCCAGAATGGCGCCTGGCTTAGGCAGCAGCCCACCCGAGAAGCACTTCCAGCTACGCAAAAGCAGCCGCTGCGCGACAAGAAGCCCCTGGGTGGCTTCCTGCCTCCTGTAATCCACGTGGACTGTTGTCAAGCTGCCCCAGGGCTGGAGAAAGCCCTTAGAGCACACACTCCTCTGGAAGGCCGGTGTGTTCCTCGAGACTCCTGGTCTCTTTCTGAGAGCCACTAACTTTTCTCTAGCTTCAAATGGTGCTTTCTCTTCAAAATGGTCTGTAAGGGCTCCTGATGTGTTAGGGGTTTAGAAAAATTACTTGGCCTTACAAACCACAGATCTAGAGTGCAAAAAGCATTCTTTGTTCTGACAGAAAAAAAGTGTGGCGGGGGGGATGGGGAGAGAAGAAACTAACCAATATCACGCAGGACAGAACTGAAACTGGAAGGTTTCGGGCACAAAGAACTCACAATCCTCCATGGGCCAAGGCAGTGCAGCTGGGCTTTTGATAAATATGAGTATTTAAACGGCTCTCTCTTGGGCCAGTAACATCTACCAAATGTTTTTAAAATGCTACCACCCCTGGGCTCCAGATGTTCCCCAGGCCTGAGCCCAGGATTTGAAATCCTCTGGGTGAGTTAAAGGTGAGATGATGTGGCAGGGGCTTCTTATGGGTGAAGAGGGTCTCGGCTCCTGAATGTACCCCAGCCCCAGGCCTTCTGCTGCCCCCTCACTACAAATCTCTAGGGCAGGGGTCAGCACACTTTCTCTATAGAGGACAGGATGGCAGTATTTGGGATTCTGTGGGCCATTCGGTCTGTGTCTTAGCTACTCAATTCTGCCTTTACAGTACAGAGGCAGCCCTGGAATAGATGTGAATGGTGGGCAAGGTTGTGTCCCAATAACACTTTATTTATACAAACAGGCAGCAGGTGGGATTTGGCCACAATTTGCTAGCCCCTGCTTTAGCACTTCAGCCAGCTTCAGGGACCGTGCTCCAGCTACAGCAGGGAGGATCAGACTCAATGTACTGAATGAACCTCCTTCTTGTCCAGTTCCTTGCCTTGGAACAGACAAGGACCTTCTCCTTCCTGAGAGGGGACAGCCTCTCATCATCTTCTGCTAAGAGGCGCCCCTCCACCACCCTGCATGAGTGAGACACAGCCTCCCTGCAGCACAGAGGAGGCTTCTGTGAGTGCCCACGGCATCACCAAGGTCAGGGAGAACCTCTTGAGGTAACTTGCATTTGTGTCACGAAGCCGAAGAGGGTTGCAGGGAATTGCGTGATCCCCATCCTGTTCATGGGCCACCACCCCAGTCTACTCAGAAGATGAGGCCTCCTGATCAGACACAATGACTCATGCATGTAATCCCCGCACTTTGAGAGGCCGAGGCAGGCGGGTGGATCGAGCTCACGAGTTAGAGACCAGCCTGGGCAACATGGCGAAACCCCATCTCTACAAAAAATACAGAAATTGGCCAGGCGTGGTGGTATGCATCTGTAGTCCCAGCTACTTGAGAGGCTGAGGTGGGAGGATGGCTTGAACCTGGGAGGCAGAGGTTGCAGTAAGCCAAGATTGCACCTCTGCACTCCAGCCTGGACCACAGAACCAGACCTTGTCTCAAAAAAAAAAAGGAAAAAAAAAAGGAGGCAGGGCCTCTGACAGTTAAGGGCCACAGACTGGGCCTTCCTTGGTTACTAGAGGCCTGGCTGTCTTTCCTTTTCCCTTGACCCTCTGATGATCTTGCAAAGCTCCCTCTACGCTCACTGTCCCATCACCCAACAAGCAGGCCCGGCCTGCAGAGCCAGGACACTCACCAGAGGCCGCTGCTAAAGGTATGCTCCCAGCCTGGGCCATCTTCCTCCTTGGAGAGCTGCAGGCTTGGCACTGTGTCGCTGGGCGAAGTCTGGCTTTGCAGGGGGTGAAAGCCACGTGGTGGGGCACTCCCGGGCCATGCCATCCTTTGTGGCACATGTGAGACAAAGGTAGACTCTCCGCTCTGGTAACAGACGCATCTAGAGTTTGAAAAAAAGTCCACATTCCTTAGGAAAGGCATGAAGGAAAATTCCAGTGAGGAGGGAGGCATGGAAAGAGCAGCATTCAATAGATCATTCCACTGGGAAAACGACAACATGGATCAAAGCTTTCAATGTCAAAACTTCCAATGCAGGCTGGGCGCAGTGGCTCACGCCTGTAATCCCAGCACTTTGGGAGGCTGAGGCGGGTGGATCATGAGGTCAGCAGTTTGAGACCAGCCTGACCAACATGGTGAAACCCCATCTCCACTAAAAATACAAAAAAATTAGCTAGGCGTGGTGGCGGGCGCCTGTAATGCCAGCGACTTGGGAGGCTGAGGCAGGAGAATCGCTTGAAACCAGAAGGTGGAGGTTGCAGTGAGCCGAGATTGCGCCACTGCACTCTAGCCTGGGCAATAAGAGCAAAACTCTGTCTCAAAAACAAAACAAAACAAAACAAAAAACAACAACTTCCAATGCAGCAACTTCAACTGCAGTTTCTTTTAAGGAAGCACTCAGACAGATGTCCAAAGATGATCTACAAAGATATTTCTCACAGCATTATTTAGAAAGAGTAAAAAACTGGAATAGTTCTGTCAAGTATGGCCCCATTCATATATAAAATACTATGACAACTGTTAAAAATATACAACTCTCTACTTATTAACATGGGAAGATATATAGCATGCATCAATAAATGAACAAGGCAGATTACACAGCAACGTGTGGACCATGATCCTATTTTCGTTAAAAGAAACATTTATTCAAGGGTCTGGAAAGATTTGCACTAGAATGTTAATGATTATCCCTGGGGAATGGATTCACCTGTGATTTTCATTCTCTACTTCATATCTTTCTTTCTTTTTTTTTTTTTAACAAGCATGTATCACTTTTGGAAAACATTTCTGAAAGGCTCCAAGGAAAGAAAACAGTGTATTTTCTTCAAGTACTTCAAGCCACTAAGCAGAAAGGCACAGAGTTCTCCCACCTGATACAGTTTCCACACACTGATTTCCATAATTTAGAGAGACTACACGATCTATATACCAGGAGAGACATTTTCCTAGGAGCCAAGCAAAACTTTAGAGGAATCCAGAAGCAAAGCCATAATGCAAAGATGTTAACCGGCACAAATGATTCTCTCATTGATGAATATTTAACGCGAACTCAAGAGATTACAGAAACAGCTCGTCACCTCTTATCCTGGGAAGGTTATCAGTAGTAGTGGTGATATCAAGGACCACCATGGGCCTGCTCCCAACACAGATGCCCACGTGCGCACACACACATGCACTTACACACGCTTGTGTGCACACAGCTGCATGCATGTCCATCTGCACATGCACACATGCCACCATATGTGCGCTCACACAGGCACATACATACACATGCAAAATCACACACACAAAGGTGAGGGCACACACATGGCGCATGTCCACAAGGCTATCTCAGGACACTCCACAGGTATCTCAGGACACTCCATGGGTTTCTCAGGAAACTTCTGCTGGATACCATCACCACTTATTCCCTCCCAGCCGGTGGGGCTGGTGGTCACTCCCACAGAAACAGGAATTGGCCACTGTGTAGTCAAGAACAGGCCTTCGTTGTCCTATGACTTCATCCCTCTGCTATGGTCCTGCCTCCACTTTCCAACAGAATATTCTAAATGTCAAGATCCCACGCGGGAACCTGTGGTCATCTATGTAGGTTGACTCATGATGGACAAACCATTAACAACATTTAAAATAACTGTTTCCCCTGCAAGGGCTTCGAGCCAAAATTAGGATGTGGGTCTTGGGACCCCACCCAGTTATTCTCATTATTATCTGATACAGGGAGACTGGGTAGATCAGGGTTTCAGACCATAACAGATGTGAAAAAAGAGACCCCAGGGGCAGGAGGGGAATGAGCAAGAGAGAATTAAGTTTGTATTAAGTTGGAGACCAGGGCAGATGGAAAGACGGAAGGTTAGGCTGGCATTGGGAGCTCCCTTCTTCAGGGGTCAGCTCCCCATAGGATCTGCAAGGAAGGTGCAACAGGATACTCCCTTGAGCCAGGTGACACCCCATGAGAAAGGCAGCCCCAGACTGTGCCCCGGGTGTCAACCTCCCTATCCTTTTCTGGTTCATGACCTCGAGACGCCTCCCAAGGCATCTTGTCTGAATTCTTGTGTTCTCAACCTTGGCTTGTTATATGTGGGGCACTTCATGCCAGTTACACAAAACTGGACTCCAAGCGTGGTGCTACATGCCTGTAATCCCAGACACTCAGGAGGCTGAGGTGGGAGGATTACAAGCCCAGAAGTTTGAGTTCAGCCTGGGCAACATAGTGAGACCCCATCTCTTAAAAAAAAAAATGGGAAAGAAATAACTTAATTCTTTTCTTCTGGCATAGAGAGGTTCCAAAGACCAATCCTGAAGCTTGGTAAAGAACTACAGCTGTTACCCCCACATTCTATCAGGCTATTAAGACTCACTCAGCAGCAACATGGCCAGGTCCCCACACCAAGTTAGGCAAGGTACAGATACCAAGGAGTAGGAACTGCAAAAGCAAATACAGGGCAAACTGCAGGTACCTAATCCTGACACGTCACCTGGCTGAACTTTGGTAGCAGAAGCCCAAGGAACACACAGACTTATGGCTTTGTGTATATAGACATTGTCCTGTAGTCCAAAGGATGTGACTTTGTGGCAGATGGGAACCTGGAACATTGGACATTTATTATATTACATTAACTACCTTGCTTTCTTCCAGGTTTCTGGAAGTTTTGGTATCATAGCTAAATGCTAGAGCCTAGTTTTTGCTAAGAACGTGGGTAGCTCTGACATTCCTTTGTCCATTAGGCAGATCCACTGTATAAATGGAAAAATTTGTATTTTAAATATTTTCCTTGCTGATTTTATTGAAATGTTAGAGATTTTCCTGGGGCGAGGGATAGCTGCAAGTTGTTAAAGTCAGATTTCTAAGCACGATGATATTTCTGGTAGCAAACCATGCGTGTGGAGGCCGATTCCTCCTATCAGCCTAAGTCAACATGCTAAGCAGCCACACGGGGGCTACTAAGTGACTCGCATGGGGGAAGCAGGCAGGGAGACAGATGGGCAGGGGAGGGAATCTGGGGCAATGCACAACCTTCACCCAGGTACAGAGAGGGTCTGGGGGATAGGTCTGGGTCACTCAACTAAGAGCGACACTTCTTGGGGTCCAGTCCCGTCCTGGGCTTGCTCGGGAAAGACCCCAGGACAAATTCGCCCCCCCTACGAGAGTGTCCCCATTCTCCTCCCAAAATGGGACAAGCGGGCCTCTTCTCCAGTCTCGGACCCCCTTCAGCCCTCCTCCTTCCTCCTGCCTCTTGGGCCCCCAGCCATGCTCGGCCCCCCGTTGACTCCTTCAGTACCTGCATTGCTCAGCGTCTTGCACTCTGTGCGTGCCCCATCCGCCGCTCCTCCTGTCCCGTTCCTCCTGCCTCTCTCAGCCCCACTCACTCTCCCCCTGCCCCTCGTGCCCCCATCCAACCCTCCTCCTGCCCCCCCACCTCTGTCTCTCAGTTCCAAGCCGGTCAGGGAGCCCTGACAGCAGCTCCCCGGACGGCAGTGCGAGCCCCTTACCCGGGCGCAGCAGGCCCGCGGCGGCCTGGTGGCCCTCGGACAGTAGGAATGAGCCTGAGGCCCGGCGCGGGTACGTGGCCGGCAGCGCAACCCAGGCAGCTCCGGGCAGCGCGCCCTGCCCGGGCCCCGCCCAAACGCCGGAAATGACGTCATGGAGGGCGGGGCGGGCCTGCTGGCCGGGGCGAGGAGCGGCAGCGGAGGGGCCTGTGGGGAACGGAGGCGAGCCGGAAGAGGGGGCGTTGTCTGCTCTCAGGCCCCGCCTCCCCGGGGCCGGCTCGGGCCACGTCTCGCGCGCTGCCAGAAGGAGCTATTTTGAGCAGGTCTGTGGCGGAAGTGGGTGTTCCCGGGTCTCGGCTGCCCAGCTGTGCTTGCTGCCGTCTTGGGGTCCTGGGGTGCCTGGGTTGGCCTGGGTGAGCTCAGAGGCACCTTGTCGGCGCCGAGCCTGAAGAGGCGACCTCGAAACGCCTCGTGAGACCTTTCGCGGGCACACGCCCTTGGCGTTCCTCCGCTTCCTCCCACGTTTCTTCAGCCCCTGGCGGGGCGCTGGGGTGCCCGGTAGCTAAGAGTGGGGTGGCAGCGAGCGTTTCTCTGCACCCGCAGCGTGCCACGCCGTGCTAAGCACTTTGCCTACAGAGCCAGTGGCTTAATTCTGCAATAGCACAGTGAAGAACTTCGCCCCATTTTACAGGCGTGGAAACAGGCTCATCAAGTGCTCTGTAATTGTAAAACCTGGGATAACAAAGGAGCAAAACGCAATGTAGAGGCAAGTGTGTGGGACTTGACTTTTGTTAGAAGTAGGCTTTGCAGGCCGGGCGCGGTGGCTGTTGCCTGTAGTCCTAGCACTTTGGGAGGCCGAGACGGGCGGATTACCTGAGCTCAGGAGTTCGAGACCAGCCTGGGCAACATGGTGAAACCCCGTGTCTACTAAAATACAAAAAATTAGCCGGGCGTGGTGGCGGGCGCCTGTAGTCCCAGCTACTCGGGAGGCTGAGGCAGGAGAATTGCTTGAACCTGGGAGGCGGAGGTTGCAGTGAGCCGAGATCGCACCACTGCACTCCAGCCTGGGCGACAGAGGGAGACTCCTTCTAAAACAAAAAAAAAGAATGACTGTGACTCTGTGTTTTCATTTCCTCTTTGGCAGCATAGGGACAATTTTTACTGCTGGGGCTGAAATTACAAACATAAGACACAGCCCCTCTAGAGCAGCTGGGCAGCTGGCCCTCCATCTGCTTTCTTTTTTTTTTTTTTTTTGAGACGGAGTCTTGCTCTGTCGCCCAGACTGGAGTGCATTGGCGCCATCTCAGCTCACTGCAAGCTCCGCCTCCCGGCTTCGTGCTGTTCTCCTGCCTCAGCCTCCTGAGTAGCTGGGACTACAGGCGCCCGCCACCACGCCTGGCTAATTTTTTGTATTTTTAGTGGAGACGGGGTTTCACCATGTTAGCCAGGATGGTCTCGATCTCCTGACCTAGTGATCCACCCGCCTCGGACTCCCAAAGTGTTGAGATTACAGGCGTGAGCCACCGCACCCGGCCCATCTGCTTTCTTAAGTTTCTGTTGGAACAGAGTCATGCCTCTTCATTAGGTATTGTCTGTGGCTGCTTTTTTGATAAAAGGGCACAGTTGACTAGTTGTAGAGACTATATGGCTCACAAGTCCTAAAATATTTACTCTCTGGCCCTTTACAGAATATATTTGCTGATCTCCAGTCTAGAGTGTTACTGATGGGTTTCTGACACAGAAATACCTGGCTGAGATGGTCCAACATACCGGGAAACTCATTCTCTCCTATGGGAAAGCCATATTCTCTGATAGCATCTTTGGTCACCTGAAACCCAGTGTCTGTTGAAGGCACAGCTCTGGGAACTGCAAAACTGTTCTGTGAAGTGTTATGGAGAGTAAAGCCAGGCAGACCAGCTGCTTCTGAGGGCTGTGGATAAAATAGAGAACGATACACTTACATCCTCTACCTTTTGTCTCCAGGCACAGATCATTTCAGGTGCCTTCTGTGCAGAAATAGCTGAATGAACTCGGAGCTTGGTCCTCTTTGTTGTGAATTTACAATGTTATTTGAATGTAAGACCTTGCTAGATACGACATTTGAAAGTCAGGGCTCTGGAATGACACTGCCTGGCTTCAGATCCTTCATTTTTTTGCTGAATGACAACAAACAAGAGGCTTAGGCTCTGTGCCTCACTTTCATCATAGCCAATTCTGGTATTTGCTGTAGTTATGTTGAATAAAGTCACCCAGTACACAGACTTAGCAAATACTGCTCCTTGGAAACCACAGCTCCTAGGGAAGATACAGGGTTAGGTTCCTGTGAGCCTCTGATCACAACATTTATATCAACAGATCAATATACATAACTTTGTTTTTGTGTGTGTGTTTCTATTTAAAGGTGCTTTATTTAGGCCAGACACAGTGGCTCATGCCTATAATCCCAGCACTTTGGAAGGCCGAGGCAGGTGGATCACCTGAGGTCAGGGGTTCGAGACCAGCCTGGCCAACATGGTGGGACCCCATCTCCACTAAAAATACAAAAATTAGCCAGGCGTGGTGGCACATGCCTATAGTCCCAGCTACTGGGGAGGCTGAGGCAGGAGCATCACTTGAACCCAGGAGGTGGAGGCTACAGTGAGCCAAGATCACGCCATTGTACTCCAGCCTGGGCAACAGAGCAAGACTCCGTCTCAAACAAAACAAAACAGAAACAAACAAGAAGCCTTATTTAATGTCTATTATTGACACATTAATGAGATGGGAATAATACAGGGTGGTCACAGGAGAATTAAATTCCAGGCAGCAGTTTTACATGACTAGAGACTGTCGTCTGCTAAGACCCTGAAAAACCAAGGTATGAACCAAGCTGGCTAAGACCAACTGGACCCAACATGGCGCTGGGCTTGACCTAGGCTTCCCCTAGGACCCACTGTGTGCTCATTAACATACTAAACACACAACCACCAGTACCGTGACAGTTTCAGGAACACTCAGATTTGGCGCAAAAATGGGTGACACCACCGCTCCAAGAAATTTCCACCTTTTCCCAGGAATTTTCATGAATATTCCACCTGTTGGTTAAAGAAACCCGTAAAGGTAGAAACCCCAAACCATTGCTCGACTCTCTCTTGAGTGGGCCCGCATTCCTCTTTCTTGAGTATGTAATTTTCACCTTGTAATAAGTCTTTGTACTTTACTATTTTCTGACTCATCCTTGAATTCCTTTTTGTAATGACATCAAGAGCCCGGGGTCAAGGTCCCACCTGCGTTTGGGCACCTCCCCAGCCCACTGGTATCAAACCCACAGACAACAGCATATAACTCATGCCTGAATGAGGTACATCTAACATGTATTTTCTCCCTAAGACAGACCTTTTGCACTGAGGAACACTAGATAACACTTCAACCCTATGTGTGGGGGCCATTTAAAAATGCAAAACCACCACCCAAAAACAAAAAATTACAAAAATGTGGCGCTAAACAGACCAAGAAAAGGACAGTTGTTGGCAGTAGGTGAGCAGAAATGAGGGCAGAGAGAGTCCTTGCTGGGTCTCAGCCAGGGACTCTAGCACGCGGCGACTTGGATTTTCCCCACTCCAGGCACATGGCATGTACAGGCTCATGGCCTCGGAAACGCTGCAAGTATTGATTTGTTGGGGGGGCGGTGGGGGGTTACACATAAATTTTTTACCTACTAAGTGAATTTGCAAATTTGGAATCTACAAATTATGAGAATGAACTGTATGCTAAAATAGAGGAGTAATAGGACCTGCCTCATCAGATGGTTATGGGAATTCAATGATATATGAGTGCATGTAAATTGCTTATAATGGGGCATTACACAGAGAGGACTGAGTAAATATTAGCTAGTGTTTTTTGTGTGTTTTTTTGTTTGTTTTTGTTTTGTTTTGTTTTTGAGATGGAGTCTCATCCTGTCGCCCAGGCTGGTGTGCAGTGGCGCCATCTTGGCTCACTGCAACCTCCGCCCCCTGAGTTCAAGCGATTCTCTTGCCTCAGCCTCCCTAGTAGCTGGGATTACAGGCGTGTGCTACCACACCCAGCTAATTTTTGTATTTTTAGTAGAGACGGGGTTTCACCATGTTGGCCAAGCTGGTCTCAAACTCCTGACCTCAGGTGATCTGCCTGCCTTGGCCTCCCAAAATGCTGGGATTACAGGCATGAGCTGCCGCACCTGGGCCCGTTGTTACTATTATTGATTACAAAAGAACAGGACTCTGGTATTTGGAAGAGGATTCTCTGGAGTTTGGAACGACTTGAAGTCCCGGAGTCCCAAACCATTCCGAACCCCTCCATGGTGCCGCCTTTGTCACACCAGGCAGAAAGCCCTTCCCTTGTCACCAGAAACTCCCTCAGGAAGGAGTTGTTCTCTGTCATTAAAGGGAGTTCCCTTTCAGGAGGAAGCCAATACTCCCCTTCATGCTTCACCCTTTATTGTCATTATTTGAAAATAGAAGGTTTATTTTTATGTTCTGAACACAAAACTAAGAATATTACAATTATGAGAATTTTGAGAATAAAAGTGAATAATTGATGGGGATAGGAGGAAAATTGAATACGCATTATTGTTCTGAGCCTCCTGACATGTCTCTTATAATGTTTAGAAGAATGAATTTAGTTTTCAGGTATTCATTATGGATGGCCAGGGGAAAAGTCTTCAGGATTATGAAACCAGGCTACTACGGACTTACTCTGAGTTTTTTTTTTTTAATTTTTAAAGCATGTTAATTTTTATTAACATGCTTTAAAATTAAATAAAAATTTTATTAAATTGTTAATTTAGTTCACATGTATTTGATATGGTTTAAAGAGTTTTAATTGAGGATTAGTATACGTCCAGAAAAGTGCACATAAATGTTTATAGCTTGATGAATTTTCACAAACTGAACCCCCCTGTGGAATGAACACTCAGTAACAGTGGCACCAGCGTCCTGGGGGCTCCCTTCAACCCCCCTTCCAGGCCCAAAATGAAAATGCCAAGTATCTGTGAAGACTCAGAGCAACCTGAACTCCCGTAGAGTTGCTGGTGGGAATGAAAAATGGTACAACCACTTTGGAAAACAGTTTGGCAGTTAAACATACACGTACGTGACCCAGCAGTCCCACTCGTAGGTATTTACTCTAGGGAAATGAAAACATACATCCACACAAATATCTGTAGGAAGTGTTTATAGCAGCTGTATTTGTAATTGCCAAAACTGGTAAAGGAAAACCTTGTTCTACTCACAACACGTCTGACATCCATGTGTAGGTTTCCTTTTCTTTCTTTCTTTCTTTTTTTTCAAGACAGGATCTTTCTCTATCACCCAGGCTGGACTGTGGTGGCACAATTATGGCTCAGTGCAGCCTTGATCTCCAAGGCTCACACCATCCTCCCACCTCAGCCTCCCAAGTAGCTGGGACTATGGGTGTGCACTATCCTCAGCTAATTTTTTTTTTTTTTTTTAATTTTTGGTAGAGACAGGGGTCTCACTACATTGCCCATGCTGGTCTCGAACTCCCGGCCTTAAGCAATCTTCCCTCCTCGGCCTCCCAAAGTGCTAGGATTACAGGTGTGGGCCACTGTGCCCAGCCCAACGTGTGGGTTTTCCACACCAAGCAATTCTCTGCAGATGCCAACTGGGTATCCTACAATTTAATTCAATTCTGACACTAACTCTGTGGAGTTAGCATAGACCCCATAGGTTAAGAACTCAGTCCCAGAAGAATGCCCCTGCTTCAGGCATCAATCCCAAGTAGTGGGTCCCCAGGTTACCACACTAGCTACAAATCAGAGGGGCCCACGACCTCCTCCTTAGTTTTGTCATTTGCTAGAGCTCACAGAGCTCAGGGAAACACCTTACTTCCAGTTGCCGATTTATTATAAAGGATACAAATGAACAGCAGATGAAGAGAAGCATAGGGCAAGGTCTGGAAGGGTCCCAAACCCAAGAGCTTTTGTTCCCGTGGAGCTAGGGGTGCACCACACTCCTGGCACATATATGTGTTCATGAACCACAAAGTTCTCTGTACCCTGGCCTTTAGATTTTTTTTTTTTTTTTTTTTTTTTTTTGAGGTGGAGTTTTGCTCTTCTTGCCCAGGCTGGAGTGCAATGGTGTGATCTCGGCTCACTGCAACCTCCATCTCCCGGGTTCAAGTGATCCTCCTGCCTCAGCCTCCCTAGTAGCTGGGATTACAGGCATATACCACTACACTTGGCTAATTTTTGTATTTTTAGTAGAGACTGGTTTCTCCATGTTGGTTAGACTGGTCTCAAACTCCCCATCTCAGGCGATTCACCCACCTTGGCCTCCCAAAGTCTTGGGATTACAGGCATGAGCCACTTCGCCTGGCCCAGGCCTTTAGACTTTTATGGAGGCTTTATTACATCGGTGTGATCGATTAAGTAATTGGCCATTGGTCATTAGCTCAATCTCAGCCTCTCTTCCCTCCAAAGAAGTGGGAAGGTGGGGTGGGGCTGAAAGTTCCAATCTTGTAATCATGCCTTGGTCTTTGTGGTGACCAGACCCCTCCTAAGGTATATAGGGGTCCCCGGCCACACCAGTTGTCTCATTAGCATACAAAAAGACACCATGATCACTCCTGAGACTCCAAGAGCTTTAGAAGCTGTGTGCCAGGAACAGGGGCAGAGACCACTTATATATTTCTTTTTATGTCACAACTGGAAACACCCAAATGCTAATCAATGGGTGAATGAATGGATATACAACTTGTGGTATGCCTTTAAAATGGACACTACCCAGCCATAAAAAGTCACGAATTACCGGCTAGGCACAGTGGTTCACGCCTGTAATCCCAGCACTTTGGGAGGCTGAGGCAGATGGATCACATGAGGTCAGGAGTTTGAGACCAGCCTGGCAAATGTAGTGAAAAACTGTCTCTACTAAAAATACAAAAATTAGCCAGGCATGGTGGTACGCACCTGTAGTCCCAGCTACTCGGGAGGATGACTTAAGAGAATCGCTTGAACCTGGGAGGCAGGGGTTGCAGTGAGCCGAGATGGCACCACTGCACTCCAGCCTGGGCAACAGAATGAGACTCCATCTCAAAAAAAAAAAAAAAAAAAGTTACCAATTACCGATATATGCAACACCACCGATGAATCTCAAAAGCCATTGTGCTAAGAGAAAGAGACCAGCTGTAAGAGATGACATACAGTATGATTCCATTTATATGACATTCATGAAAACAAAAAAGTATAGAGACAGAAAACAGTAGCTGCCAGGGATGGGAGTGGGAAGACAGGAAATGACTTAGCGTTGCCAGAGAAAATACAGGTTGCCCAGGTAAACTTACTAAATCTGGCAACCCTAGACTGACTACAGAGGGGGATAACGGAAGTTTTGGGGATGATGGAAATATTCTATATTTTGATTGTGGTGATGGTTACTTGCCTGTGTACATTTGTCATGGAGTCATGGAGATGTAAATTTTACTAAATGTATATTATACCTCAATAAATTTAGCTAAAAACAAACAAAACAGCTGTAAAGAAAGGTAAAAGTCAAAAATGGAAAAATGGATTATGGATTATGATGGTAGTTAATGTGTGTGTATGCGCGTGCGCACATGGAATTGAACACTTAAAATAGGTGCATTTTATTCTGTTAATTATACCCCCAATAAAGTTGATTCTTTTTTTTTTTTTTTTTTTTTTTTGGGGGGGATTTTTTTTTTTGGGGCCCGGGTGGGGGTGCGGTGGTGCATTTTTGGCTCACTGCAACCTCCGCCTCCCCAGGAGCAAAGCAGTGCCCCTCCCAGGTTCAAGCAATTCTCCTGCCTCAGCCTCCCAAGTCGCTGGGATTACAGGTGCCTGCCACCATGCCCAGGTAAAATTTTTTTTTTTTTGAGACGGAGTCTCTCTCTGTCTCCCAGGCTGGAGTGCAGTGGCACGATCTCGGCTCACTGCAAGCTCTGCCTCCCGAGTTCATGCCATTCTCCTGCTTCAGCCTCCAGAGTAGTTGGGACTACAGGCGCCCGCCACCATGCCTGGCTAATTTTTTGTATTTTTAGTAGAGATGGGGTTTCACTGTGTTAGCCAGGATGGTCTCGATCTCCTGACCTCGTGATCCACCCACCTTGGCCTCCCAAAGTGCTGGGATTACAGGTGTGAGCCACCGGGCCTGGCCAAAGTTGATTCTTTAGAAAGCAATATTATAAATAAAGAAGGTTGGCCAGGTGCGGTGGCTCATGCCTGTAATCCCAGCACTTTGGGAGGTCAAGGTGGGGGCATCACGAGGTCAGGCGATCGAGACCATCCTGGCCAACATGGTGAAACCTTGTCTCCACTAAAAATAGAAAAATTAGCTGGGTCTGGTGGCGTGCACCTGTAGTCCTTGCTACTTGGGGGGCTGAGGCAGGAGAATCACTTGAACCCAGGAGGCGGAGGTTGCAGTGAGCCTAGATCACGCCACTGCATTCCAGCCTGGTGACAGAGTGAGACTCTGTCTCAAAAAAAAAAAAAAAGAAAAGAAAAGAAAAGAAATAAAGAGGGTCACTTTATGATAAATGATAAAAAAAATTCAACTCACCAGGAAGATGTAACAATTCTAAATATTCTAAATCAGAATGTACCAATAACAAGACCTCAAAACTCATTTTGTATTCTTTTGGAACTTGAGAAAATAATTCTAGTATTCATCTGTAACACTAAATGGTCAAAAATAGCAAAGAAATTAGCTTGCCTTTATTTCTCAAAATGGCTACAAAATATTTATTACTTTTATAGTAGAAAAAGAGTATTTTTCTTCTGTTTTTTGTTTTTTTAAGACAGAGTCTTGCTCTGTTGCCCAGGCTAGAGTCCAGTGGCACAATCTCGGCTCACTGCAACCTCCACCTCCCTGATTCAAGCAATTCTCCTGCCTCAGCCTCCCGAGTAGCTGGTACTACAGGCGTGTGCCACCATGCCTGGCTAATTTTTTGCAATTTTAGTAGAGACAGGGTTTCATCATGTTAGCCAGGCTGGTCTCGAACTCCTGACCTCATGATCTGCCCGCCTTGGCCTCCCAAAGTGCTAGGATTACAGGCGTGAGTCCCCTGCGCCCTGCTGAAAAAGAGTGTTTTAAAATAGAAAACTGTTTTTTAGGAGAAATGCTCTTTAGCAACAACAACAACAAAAAAAAAACCCCAACTTAATCCCAATACACATTTTAAAGTAGTATATAGCATGCAATAGCTGAGGTATAAACCTGCCTATCCATTCCTTATTAAATTATTGCCAAAAGTTCAAGTCATTCCACTCAAAAGGACTGCAAATAAGTGGGAAAATCGTTCTTTGAGAAGAAGGTATATGATTTGATATTGTTTTGCCTAGAGAAGAAAAAGAAACAAACCCATTAGAGTGTTGCAGAACCTGAATGGTTTTTCAAGAGTTATGTTGATCAACTTTCTGTGTAGAGTAGCAAATAAATAAGTGTCACCGATTTGAACAATAGTGTATTTGGGAAATAAAGGGCTGCTTCCTGTCTTTTGAGATCTTCACAACCACAAACCCTGTCTTGTCATCTGTGTTCTGGCATGCCCAGGCACATTTGACCAATTCTAAACGCTAAACGTTACGCCAGCACCCGAGTGTAACCCGTCATGAGGTGAGTCACAGTGAATCCTAACCAGGACCCCGGTGAGAAATGCTGCACGCTTCCTCCCCTTTAGATTTCTGATTTCACTTAAGTTTCCCGGTAGCACTTATGGTGTCATTGATCACCCCTCCCCACCCCCAGTCTCTAACAGTTTTGTCTTCCATGGGTCACATATGTTTTGGAGATGTCTGACTTTCCCAAGAGCTAGTGTTGAATTTCCACCCAGTGTTTCCAGGATGGCAGCCTGTGTGAAGTGCTAGGGAAAGCCTTTTCATGCCTTGAAAAATACACACTGAAGTATTTCTCTTCCTGAGCTTCAAGGAGACTCTGCCTTCAAAAGACCACTCCCAGGCACTGCCTTCTACCAACTTCCCCATCTAACTCTGATTACATCGGACCACTATCTTCCCTCCACACCCCCAGCCCTGAGGTTGTCAATGGGGTGCTCCAGCCTCCATGTGCACCCTGTGACTTCCTTCATCCTAGTCCTGCTGACCCTTGTGGCTTCTCCTGCTCCAAGGCCATGCTCGGGACCCTGTCATCATCCCCAGGGACAGGCTCCATCTTAGAGAGAATCCACCTGGCTCCCACTCCTGAGCCATCTTCCAGCTATCCTGCCTCGAGACTCCCACGCACCTGCTCCTGGGCTGCAGCCACACCCAACAAGTTAGTCATTCTCTTGCCAATAGAGTGTCTTCCACATCCTTGTCCTTCCCACACTCCCCTTGGCAGCCCCACCCCGCTGGATGAATCCAGCTGCCCACCTGCATGCCTGCCCCTGGGTGGGTGCTGAGAGAGACCTGTGGCTTTTTCCCACAACCAGGCCTTCTGAGCTGCCAGAAACCCCATGCTCACCTGGCATGGTGCTCGCATCCAGCCCCCTCCACCATTTTCAAACCCACCTCATTCTCTTTCAGCAGGTCTTGCCTCTTTCTTCAAAGAGACAACAGCAGCCCTGTCATGGGAACTCCCTTAACTCCCTTCCTCCCTGCCTGCACCAGGCCTGAAGAAACACACGTCCATCCCTTTCTCCTCCCTTCTAGTAGCATTGGAAGAGGTGCTCTCACCAGTGAAATATCTTCTCACCTGAGATGCGGGTTCTATCCCCCACAATCTCCTGGGGAACTTTATCCCACTGATTAACTACTGCCTCTCCGGGACGTCCCACTTGTCTCTACTGGAATCTTACCTTTTTTTTTTTGAGACAGAGTCTTGCTGTGTTGCCCAGGCTGGAGTGTAGTGGCACAGTCTCGGCTCACTGCAAGCTCTGCCTCCCAGGTTCACGTCATTCTTCTGCCTCAGCCTCCCGAGTAGCTGGGACCACAGGTGCCGGCCACCACGCCAGGCTAGTTTTTTTGTATTTTTAGTAGAGACAGGGTTTCACCCTGTTAGCCAGGATGGTCTTGATCTCCTGACCTCGTGATCCACCTGCCTCGGCCTCTTAAAGTGCTGGGATTACAGGCGTGAGCCACCGCGCCCAGCCTGGAATCTTCCCTTTAACAGTGACACGTGGCAGGGCACAGTGGCTTAGCCTGTAATCACAGCACTTTGGGAGGCCTAAGCAGGAGGATTGCTTGGACCCAGGAGCTCGAGACCAGCCTAGGCAACAAAGAGGGACCATTTTTCTCTATAAAAATCTAAAAAATTAGCCAGGTGAGGTGGCGTGCCCCTGTAGTCCCAGCTACTTGGGAGGCTGAGGTGGGTGGAGTACTTGAGCCCAGGAGTTCAAGATTGCAGTGAGCTATGATCATGCCACTGCACTCCAGCCTGGGCAACAGAGCAAAACCTCGACTCAGAAAAGAAAGGAAAAAAGAAGAAAAGAGAAATAGAGCTTTTCCAGCTCTCTGAAGGCTGTGTGTTGCTTGTTCTTGCACACATCCCTTTTTGCTTTCCCTATGAGTAACAAGCTCTTGGTTTTTGTGAGCGCCACCTCCTTGCTTTTTGTTACAGTTTTGACACCTTTGCATGCATTCCTAGTCAAACTTGTTTCATTTTGAGCAGCCTATGAATGAATCATGCTGCATGCATCCGTCTGTGCCTGGCTTCCCATGCTCTTCATCATGCTTTGGTTGTTATATGTAGCTGTAACTTGCTTATATTTATTGCTGTTTGGCATGTCATTATGTGAATGACCACAATTTGTTTATCTGTTCCCCTGTAGGTCAGCATTTGGACTGCTTCTAGAATTTGGATATTATGAACACTGCTGTGATGAACATTCTTGTGCACTTATATGGTTTGGCTGTGTCCCCACCCAAATCTCATCTTGAATTGTAGCTCCCATAATTCCTATGTCGTGGGAGGGACCCAATGGGAGGTAATTGAATCATGGGGGTGGGTCTTTCCCCTGCTGTTCTTGTGATAGTGAATAAGTCTCATGAGATCTGATGGTTTCATACATGGGAGTTCCCCTGCACAAGCCCTCTTGTCTACCGCCATGTAAGATGTGGCTTTGCTTCTCCTCTGCCTTCCACCATGATTGTGAGGCCTCCCCAACCATGTGGAACTGTAAGTCCATTAAATCTCTTTCCTTTGTAAATTACCCAGTCTTGGGTCTGTCTTTATTAGCTGCATGGGAACATACCAATTTATACATGTCTTCTGGAACCCGTTTCTTTCCCGTAGGTACTAGGAGTGACACTGTCAGGCTGTAGGGTATAAGATGCTTCAACCTTATAAGATAATGCCAACGGAGTGTATGAAAGTTTCCCATTATGCTACATCCGCCCCATTCTTGGTATTGTCAGACTTTTAAATGTTTGCTTCTCTGGTTAATATGTAATAGAATTTTGTTGTGGTTTTAATTTGCATTTTTAAAATTCCTAATGAGGATGGGCACCATTTCTTATATCTGTTAACCATTTGGATTTCTCTCTTACAAAATACCCGTTCAAGTGTTTTAATTTTTCTACTGAGTCTTCTGGATTTTTCTCACAGACTTGCAGGGGTCCTTTGTGGATTATATATTATGGACATGAGGGTTGCCAGTTACATTTGTTGTAAATATCTTTTCCTACTCTATGGCCAGTCTTTTTGCTCTCTTTATATATCTTTTTTTTTTGGTAGAGATTTTTAAAAGATAAATAATAAATAGATAAACGAGAATGGAACACAAACTCAAAATAAGTAATGGTTGTAATGGACTGTAGGCCATTGACTAAAATCAGAATATTTTGAGTCTATCTACACTGATAAAAAAGATTGCCATGGCGTTGTGGTTCACGCCTATAATTCCAGCACTTTGGGAAGCCGAGGTCGGCAGATCACTTGAAGCCAAGAATTCGAGACCAGCCTGGCCAACATGATGAAATCCCATCTCTACTAAAAATACAAAAATTAGTTGGGCCTGGTGGTACATGCCTGTAATCCCAGCTATCTGGGAGGCTGAGGCAGGAGAATAGCTTGAACCCAGGAGGTAGAGGTTGCCATGAGCCGAGATCGAGCCACTGCACTCCAGCCTGAGCAACAGAGTGAGACTCTGTCTCAAAAAAAAAAAAAAAAGGTTTATTTTATTTATTTATTTATTTATTTATTTATTTATTTATTTATTTAAGACAGAGTCTCATTCTGTCACCCAGGCTGGAATGCAGTGGTGGGATCTCGGCTCACCGCAACCTCTGCCTTCCAGGTTCAAGCGATTCTCCTGCCTGAGCCTCCAGAGCAGCTGGGATTACAGGCACATGCCACCACGCCCAGCTAATTTTTTGTGTTTTTAGGAGAGATGAGGTTTCATCATGTTGGCCAGGCTGGTCTCAAACTGCTGACCTCAACCTTGGCCTCTCAAAGTGCTGGGATTATAGGTGTGAGCCACTGTGCCCAGCCTTATTTTATTTTTTTAGAGACAGGGTCCCACTCTGTCACCCAATCTGAAGTGCAGTGGCACAATCACGGCTTACTGGCCGTGATTACAGCGCACCTGGCCAAAGCAATAACTTCTATCACAACCAGTCCAGTACTGCTAGAACTTGATTAATAACTAACAGCTTCCCTAATTTTTGTCCCTGCTTCCAACTTAGGACCAATCAGGGAAAGCCAAAGATGCACCCATAGTCAACCACGTAGCACCCCCTATCTCTAGTTAGCCCACCTTCAGCACCATGCCAATAGGGCAGACTTGGAGCCTTCCTTTTTGTCCACTATAAAGCTTTCCCGGCCGGGCGCGGTGGCTCAAGCCTGTAATCCCAGCACTTTGGGAGGCCGAGGCGGGCGGATCACGAGGTCGGGAGATCGAGACCATCCTGGCCAACACGGTGAAACCCCGTCTCTACTAAAAATACAAAAAATTAGCCGGGCGTGTTGGCGGGCGCCTGTAGTCCCAGTTACTCGGGAGGCTGAGGCAGGAGAATGGCGTGAACCCGGGAGGCGGAGCTTGCAGTGAGCCGAGATCGCGCCACTGCACTCCAGCCTGGGGGACAGAGCAAGTCTCCGTCTCAAAAAAAAAAAAAAAAAAATAAATAAATAAAATAAAGCTTTCCCACTCCTTTGCCTGTCTTTGAGTCTCTCTCTCTCTCTCTTTTTTTGAGACAAGGTCTCACTCTGTTGCCCAGATTGGAGTGCAGGGGTGCGATCATGGTTCACAGTGTGATCAAACTCCTGGGCTCAAGCGATCCTCCTGCCTCTGCAAGCAATCCATTTCCAACACTGTACGTCCTGTCCATACAAAAAAAAAAATTAAAAATTAGTTGGCATGGTGGCGTGCACCCAAATCCCAGCTACTTAGGGGCTGAGGTGGGAGGATCTTTTGAACCCCAGAGGTTGAGACCAGCCCTGGCAACATAGTGAGAGCCCCATCTTTACTGAAAAAAAGATAGCCAAGCATGGTGGCATGTGCCTGTACTCCCAGCTACTCAGGAGGCTGAGGCAGGAGGATCACTTGAGCCTGGGAGATGGAGGCTGCAGTGAGCCATGATTGTGTCACTGCACTCCAGCCTGGGCGACAGAGCGAGACCTTATCTCAAAATAAAAATGATGATAATAATAATAATAACGATGATAGGACTTGCAGAGGAAGAAGGGGAAATAGAGGCAGCTGAGGTCATTGGAGAAATAAAGCTCTAGCCTCATCCTCTGGGAGGTCCTCCATGTCCAGTGTCCTCCAGGGCCACATCTGAAGTGTATACTGGGGACTAGGAACTAGGTCCACCTTAGAGGATGAACGGCTTTGGCAGCCCACTTCCTGCCCATGCAAGTTTAGGGCCCTAAAGGTTGTTTTTATTTTAACGCCCAAACAGTATAGAGTCTGGTTTCATGACTTCTTTGGCAATGCAATTCCCTAGAAGAAGTGGTAGACGTCTGATCTGTGTGTTTCCAGTCTGTTTGCATGTGCAAGTAGTCAGAGCCCAAACTTTCCTAAACGAAATGCTCAAACTTGATTTTACTTCTCTGCCTCCTCATCACCACAGGCATTTCATTTCATTTGGGGTTAGCCCACCTGGTCTTTGTTACCGCGCTGAGTGTTAATTGGCCTTTACCACTCAAAGGCTTGTTTTCAGTGTTGTTTTCATATACGGTGTCTAGAAGCAAATGGATTTTTCTTAACCCACATGGGCACAAATGTCTGGACTTTGTTTATTACTTTTCACTTTTACTTGAAAATGGTCCAGTTGCTGCCCAAGAATATCTCTTTTGTTTAATATTTGGCTAAATGCAACTGGTAAGAACCAAGGTCCACTGTTAGTATTCTGTTTTATACTCTTTTCCCCTATGTCTACAGGCTCTGTAAGCATGTGGTTGACTTTCCAAGTCATCATGACAGACAGCTGGATCAAATGGTTGCCAATGTATTACATGGCGTGATGTCAGGTTCCACACAGCCTACTGCCTGACTTCTGAGCCAGTGTCACATGATTTAGTTATTTCTTTTTATTTATTAACAGTAGCACCCCACTTCTGATACTAATTCCAGTATTAGGACAATGCTATATGCTATCACAGTAGCTTAACGCAACTAGACTTTAATGTTACAAAACTCAGAAAGTTCATTCACATGATTTCAGATTCCACACTGCACCTAACCTTTATTTACTACAACTTTTTGCATTCTGGTGTCATAACAGCAGGCTATCCATGATTATTTGAAGAGAGAATCAAAATACTCTTGCCTTTCTAACTACACAACGGTATGAGGCCACATTTTCTTTATATACTTCAACCAACACAACATTTTGCAATAACTTGAATGCAGAAACAAATATGAGAAGGCAGGCATTAAAGACATTCACAAAAATTTAGGCCTGGTGTGGTGGCTCACGCCTGTAATCCCAGCACTTTGGGAGGCTGAGGTGGGTGGATCATGAGGTCAGGAGATCAAGACCATCCTGGCTAACACGGTGAAACTCCATCTCTACTAAAAATACAAAAAATTAGCCGGGCGTGGTGGCAGGCACCTGCAGTCCCAGCTACTCAGGAGGCTGAGGCAGGAGAATGGCGTGAACCCAGGAGGCGGAGCTTGCAGTGAGCCAAGATCGTGCCACTGTACTCCAGCCTGGGCGACAGCGAGATTCCACCTAAAAACAAAAAATAAACAAAAGAAAATTTATACATGCCATTCTTCTCACCAATTTTTGTTTTGATAAATATAGCTATTTTTCATAAAATACATGATTTATGTTAGCATGCAATGGGTTTATCCTTGTTATTTTAAATGAATAAATAATTTAAAATTTTTTCAGTTTAATTTTTGATATGGTAAATATTAAAAGATAGAACCTGTAGAAGCCTTTTTTGGGATCCTCAAAACATTTTAAGAGTATAAAGGGCTCCTGAGACCAAAAAGGTTGAGAACCAGTGCTTTAAAGCTTGATGCTTCTCAGGGTTTCATCCTTTATGAATTAATGCCCATTATAAAATGGCTTGGCAAAGGGAGTTCATTCCTTTTAGCGCTTGCATCTTCTGCAGTGAGAGGACACCACATTCTTCTTCTCCAGAGGACGCAGCAGCAAGGCGCCATCTTGGAACCAGAGACCAAACCAGCCAGCAACTTCGTCTTGAACTTCCCAGCCTCCACAACTGTAAGAATACATTTTTTTCAAGTATCATGTATCAGTCTCAGCTAGTCTGTGATAGCAGCACAAAACAGACTAAGATACCAGTCCTCCTCAAAACTGTCAAGGTCAAAAAAACAAGGAAAGTCTGAGGAACTGTTCCCGTCAAGGGGAGCCCGTGAAGACCTGATGGCGAGAGGTAATGTTGTTTTCTGGATGGGATCCTGAACCAGAAAAAGGACATTAGGTAAAACGGAAGGATATCTAAAGAAAGTGTGGACGCCGGGCACAGTGGCTCACGCCTGTAATCCTAGCACTTTGGGAAGCTGAGGCAGGCAGATCACGAGGTCAGGAGTTCAAGACCATCCTGGCTAACATGGTGAAACTCCATCTCTGCTAAAAATTAAAAAAATTAGCCGGGCATGGTGGCAGGCGCCTGTAATCCCAGCTACTTGGGAGGCTGAGCCACAGAATTGCCTGAACCCAGGAGGTGGAAGCTGCAGTGAGCCAAGATTGCGCCACTGCACTCCAGCCTGGGCGACAGAGGGAGACTCTGTCTCAGAAAAAAAGAAAGAAAGAAAGAAAGTGTGGACTTCAGTGAATAATAATGTTATTGGTTTATTAATTGTGTATCACGTTAAGATAATAATAAGGAAACCCAGGTGTGGAGTACACAGGAACTCTCTTTACTATCTTTGCACATTTTCTGTAAATATGAAACCATTGTAAAATTAAAAGTTTATTTTAAAATGCAGTTAGATAAAATGAAAAAATATGTAGAAACATTGGAAAGGAGGTAGTAAAATCATCCTTTTTTGTAACCAATATAAATAGCTAGAAAACTTGAGATAAAAACTATAAAACAACTTCTTTTAAAAAACAGACAGATCTTGGCCAGGTCAGGTACAGTGGCTCATGCCCTGTAATCTCAGCACTTTGGGAGGCCAAGGCAGGAGGATCACCTGAGGCCAGGAGTTCCAGACCAGGCAACATACGGAGACTCCATCTCTACAAACAATTTTTAAAAACTGCCACGTATGGTGGCGCATGCCTGTAGTCCCAGCTACTTGGGAGACTGAGGCAGGAGGATTGCTTGAGCCTAGAAGGTTGAGGCTACAGTGAGCTGTGATTGTGCTACTATACTCCAGCTAGGGCAACAGAGAGACTCTGTCTTAAAAAAAAAACAACAACAACAAAAAACAACCTAGCATACAGAGCTAGTTTTCTTTTTTCTTTTTCTTTTTTCCTGAAATGGAGTCTCACTCTGTTGCCCAGGCTGGAGTGCAGTGGCAGCCGATCTTTGCAAGCTCTGCCTCTGGGGTTCATGCCATTCTCCTGCCTCAGCCTCCTGAGTAGCTGGGACTACAGGCACCTGCCATCACGCCCGGCTAATTTTTTGTATTTTTAGTAGAGGTGGAGTTTCACCATGTTAGCCAGGAAGGTCTCGATCTCCTGACCTCGTTATCCGCCTACCTTGGCCTCCCAAAGTGCTGGGATTACAGGCGTGAGCCACCGCGCCTGGCCATACAGAGCTAGTTTTCTAAATATCCCATAGAAAGAACCAGGGCTTTTCTGAGAACTGATTGAAGCTAAGTCTAGGGCAGCAAAAATGTATCCTGGAACTTCTTACGGTCACAGAAAGTAGGAAAGAAAAAGAAAAGACGGGCATGTTAAAATGGTATAGGAGGCCGGGTGTGGTGGCTCACGCCTGTAATCCCAGCACTTTGGGAGGCCGAGGTGGGTGGATCACCTGAGGTCAGGAGTTTGAGACCAGCCTGGCCAACATGGTAAAACCCCATCTCTACTAAAAATACAAAAAATTAGCCGGGCATGGTGGTGGAGCACCTATAATCCCAGCTACTCTGGAGGCTGAGGCAGGAGAATCGCTTGAACCTGGGAGGTGGAGGTTGCAGGGAGCCAAGATCATGCCACTGCACTCCAACCTGGGTGACAGAGTGAGACTCGGTCTCAAAAAAAAAAAAAAAAAAAGCTTAGGAGCCAAATTTCAAGGGCTCCTAATGACCAAGGTCGGATGGAACAACTGACTAACAAAATAATGATAGGATTCGATTGCAACCCAAAGAATAAAACCAATATCCACGAATCCGTATTGCTATAAACAACTTAAACAAAATGAATAAATGAGGAAGAAGCAAATTAATAAAGGTTGAAAGAATGAGAGAAACAGAAAATTACCATTAGAACTCCACAGTAATAATTGCTATAAGCAAGATCCATAGATGAATGCTAAACTTAGTGAGCCGAAGTTAAAGCAGAAACAGGATATTTGCATAGTCTCAAAGTATTTCACCTCAGACATTTAGTAATTAAAAAGGGAAAAATAGTAACTTTCTAGTGGAGAATCCTGGCAGACAGCATCTTCACGAAATGCTCAAGGTTAGGGTCTCTGGTGGTATAAACTGACATTACAAACCCCCTGATACGATGCACTGAGCTTGCATATCCAGGCTGGGGCACCCTCTCCAATAATGCATGACCTCCATCTAATCACAAAAAACTTCAGGCAAACCCAAACTGAGGGCATTCTACAAAACAACCGGCCAGTATTTTTCAAAAGTATAAAAAAATGAAAGTCATGAAAGGCAAAGACTGAGGAACTGTCACAGATTGGAAGACACCAAAGAGAAACGACAACTAAATATAATGTAGGATTCCGGATTGAACACTGGACGAGAAAAGGGGAGCAGTAGGAGAACTGGTGAGATCTGAATAGCTTCTGCAGTTTAGTTAATAGCATTGTTTCCAGGTTGATTCTTAGATTTGACAATTGTTCTATAGTTATGTAAGATGTTAACATAAGGAGAAACTGGGTTAACATAAGGGGGAAACAGGAACTCTCTGTACTATTTTTGCAAATCTTCTGTAAGTCAAAATTATCTCCAAATAGAAAGGTAAAAAAAAAAAAAAACACAAAAGAATGGCCATTTTCAAAGTAATAAAAAAATTCAACAGATGTCCTATATACAAATAACAGCCAATTAAGAAATAATGACAAATTAAAAATATTTATTAACAAACAATTGGAAAACATACAGAATATCTAGGAATACATTTTATAAGAAATAGCAGGATATCGTGAAAAAACTGCAAAATTCTGTTGATGCATTGAAAAAGACTTGAATACATGAAAAGCTATATTGTGCTCTCAGATAGGAAGACCTAAGAGTCTAAGAGTCTCAATCCTTCAGAAGTTTTTTTTTTTTGCACGGAGTCTCACTCTGTCACCCAGGCTGGAGTACAGTGGCACGATCTCTGCTCATTGCAACCTCCACCTCCTGGATTCAAGCGATTCTCCTGCCTCAGCCTCCCAAGTAACTGGGATTATAGGTGCACACCACCACCCCTGGCTAATTTTTGTATTATTATTAATTTTTTTGAGATGGAGTCTCACTCTGTCGCCCAGGCTGGAGTGCAGTGGCACGATCTTGGCTCACTGCAAGCTCCGCCTCCCAGGTTCACACCATTCTTCTGCCTCAGCCTCCCGAGTAGCTGGGACCACAGGTGCCCGCCACCACGCTTGGCTAATTTTTTGTATTTTTAGTGGAGACAGGGTTGCACCGTGTTAGCCAGGATGGTCTTGATCTCTTGACCTCATGATCTGCCCGCCTCGGCCTCCCAAAATGCTGGGATTACAGGCGAGCCACCGTGCCCAGCAATTTTTATATTTTTAGTAGAGACTGAGTTTCACCATGTTGGCCAGGCTGGTCTCAAACTCCCAACCTCAAGTGATCCACCTGCCTTGGCCTCGCAAAGTGTAGGGATTACAGGCATGAGCCACCATGCCCAGCCCCTTCATAAGTTAATGTAAAAATTCAGTATTTTTCAACCAAAATCCAATAGGTCTTTTTTTGCAAGGGGAACTTGATAAAATGATTCTAAAATTTATCTGGAAGAATACAAATAGGAGACAGGCCAGAAAAATTCTAAGCAGCAGCACAATTTATGATAGATGGCCATAATGATGTAGACGCCAACAGTCAGATCAATAGCATGGAATACAGACAGGTCAAAGTGTCCATGGGATTTTAGTAAATGATAAAAAGTGGCGTTTTAGGCCAGGCATGGTGGCTCATGCCTGTAATCCCAGCACTTTGGGAGGTCAAGGTGGGAGGATCGCTTGAACCCAGGAGTTTGAGATCAGCCTGGGCAACATAGTGAGACCTCTGTCAATACAAAAAGTAAAAAAATTAGCCAGGTGTTGTGACTCACACTTCAATCCCAACTACTCAGCAGGCTGAGTCGGGAGATTGCTTGAGCCCGGGTGTTCGAGGTTGCAGTGAGCTATGATCACTCCATTGTACTCCAGCCTGGGTGACAGAGTGAGGCCCTGTCTCTAAAAATAAATACATAAAATAAAATAAAATAAAATAATAAAATAAAATATTATCTCTGCATATGTACCTAGAAAGAAAAAAGCCTGAAAGTAAATAAAAATGTTAACAGCAGTGAGATCTTAGCTGTGAAATTATATATGCTTTTTGTTCTTTGTCCTTTCTTCTATTTTCAAACTTTTCTGCAATAAGAATGTATTAATTTTATAATCAGAATACAAATAAATTCCAGGCCAGGTGTGGTGGCTCACACCTGTAATCCCTCCACTTTGGGAGGCTGAAGCAGGAGGATTGCTTGAAGCTAGGGGTTCAAGACCAGCCTGGGCAACAAAGTGAGAACCCAGTCTCCACAAAAAATAGAAATAAAAAATTAGCTAGGCATAGTTGGCATGTGTCTGTAGTCCCAGCTACTCAGGAGGCCGAGGTAGGAGGATCATTTGGGCATAGGAGGTGGAGGCTGCAATGAGCTATGATTGTGTCACCGCATTCCAGCCTGGGCAACAGAGTGAGACTCTATCTCTAAAGATAAATACATACATACATACATACATACATTCCATTATCTTAATTAAAACCATAAGCACTGGCTGCTGTTTCTCCAACTTTCAGCCTCACCTTCAGCAACCTTACTCAAAGGAACACAGGGCTGCCCCAGGCCATTTGCACATTTCCTGGACACTTCCTCAGCCCTAGCCCAGCTTATTGAGCTTATTGGGGCTGGCAAGGGGTGAGTGGGTGAGAATCCTGATTGCATCTCTTCTGCCCACAACTTATCCACCGCTGAGGGTCCTAAGCCACTAAGGAGAGTGTAGGCCAGGCCAACGGTGTAATTCTGCCCAGAGCTTTTCTTCCAAGGAGATCCGGCAAACCTGACAGGGGGTGTTGGGGAGGGTAGGCCATCCCTCAGAGTGTCCATCGGCAGCCCCCACCCTGGCTGAGGGATGTGAGGGAGTTAACGTGAACTCTCTTGACTCTACATAGGCGGCTCCAGCAGCAGTCTCTGCAGGACCCTGTGAGCAGAGCCGCAGGTGCAAATCTCAGCTCCTGGCTCTGCAGCTGACGCAGGCTGTGGCCCCAGGCCAGGCACTTCACCTTTCTGAGCCTCAGCTTCACAGAATGGGATGGTAACAGGGCTACCTGCTGGGGTGCCTGGGTGCTCAGTGGCTGGCACAGATCTGCAGATGTGCAGGCTCTGATTTTGGCCAAGGGACAATGTGCCCACCTGTAAAAATTGCAGGCAGACCGGGAAGACTCGGTCCTGAGAAGGGGTCCCAGTCCTGAGACGCTCACAGGCTGGCGGGGACTCTCGGAAGCAATCATGCAGGGAAGTGCTCAGCAGAGGCAGAAACCCAGAGGACAGGCTGGGCAGAGCCTCACAGGGGCCCTGACTCTCAGCTGGGTGGAGAGGCAGGGCAAAGTATTCAGGGTACAGGGAGTGGCACTGTGAAGCACAGTGGCATGAGGGTGACAGCAGGCCCAGGGAGGGCTCAGCGGGAGAAAGGTGGGCTGGGTTAAACCAGGAACAGGAGGAGGTGCGAATGCAGTCACCAGAGGCGGGTCCGATGAAGAGGCCTCGAAGTCCACCCCCAAGAGTTGGGACTTAACTTTGCACACAATCTGCCAACTTGGATGGCAGAAGTTATTCCCATGCAGCAGTGCCAGGCTTGGAAGAGGACTCACCCAGGTGGTAATGAGGCCCCTCCTTCAAGCACAGGCCAGGAAGCAGCAGCCCTGACCACCCCTGCTAACCCAGCCTGGGGCCCTCTGTGTCCAGTAATATTTCATATTTGCTACCCGGTCATCTTACTTAATTCCCAGCACAGCCAAGCTAGGCAGCTATCATTATTCCTGCTGGCACAGGTTAGAAAACTGAGGTCTCTGCTGGGTGCGGTGGCTCATGCCAGTAATCCCAGCACTTTGGGAGGCTGAGGCAGGAGGATCGCGTGAACTCAGGAGCTTGAGACAAAACCCCCGTCTCTACAAAAAAATACAAAAATTAGCCGGCTGTGGTGGCACATACCTGGGGTCCCAGCTATGCAGGAGGCTGAGCTGGGAGGATCGCTTGAACCTGGGAGGCAGCAGTGAGCCAAGATCGTGCCAGGGCACTCCAGTCTGGGCCACAGAGCAAGACCCTGTCTCAAACAAAAAAAAAAAAAGGAGAAAAAGAAAAACAGGTTTCCAAGGGTTCAACAACCCGCCCAGGGCCATGCAGTGAGCAGGAAGAAGGGTGGAACCGTGTCCAGTGATCTCGGAGCCCACGTTCTTTCCCTTCATATTAACAGCATCCAGTGTGTGCAGTTGCCACTCCCCTGGCCACGTCCATCTTCCACGCCCTCCCACGCAGCCCCCTCCGCCCTCCTCCCGCCAATCTACCGTCACCCGTTTTCACAGCAGAGTTGCTTCTTCTTGGCCCGGGACGGATACTGAGCGCCGGAGAGAGCTCGGCCGGGCGGGCCGCTGCTGCCCTCTCGTGGCCGCACGTCTTACCGCAGGCGGCCCATGGTGTCTGCGTCACTCTGGCCCTCCCGGGCTCAGCCTCTTCCCCCAAGAACGGCCAGAGGGTTGTGTGGGGAGCAGTAATGACGAGGTTCTCAGCTCCACGCCCTGCTCGCCGAGGAACCTCGGTCAAGGCACCTGCCCTGGCCTCAGTTTTCCCCTCTGTCTAATGGACATACATTAAGACCTTGAAGGGCTATTAGGAGGACTTAATGGGCGAGTAGGGGCTCAGTTCTATGCCTGGGGAACCTGGAAATGGGGCTTGAGAGAGCTCACGCTGCAGCTTCTGGCTCAGCGAGGGCAGCGAGAGCGCCTGTGAACTGTCCCTTTCCTTGTATGGCGAAAACAAAGTCCGGGTGCAAAGTCCGCTGCAGAGTTTGTTGACTTGGAGGCGAGGGCTCCGGCATCAAAGGCACTGCGTGACCTGTCCACTGCTCCCGAGGCCGCCGTCCACTGTGATCTTTGCTCCAGTGGCCATGGGGTTGTTTGAGAATTACCAACATGTAAGGAAAACCTGCGATCCTGGCCTGCAGAGGGAGGGGAGGACCCCTTTTGCCAGGCTCCCTCAAACATTGAGCTCTCAGCTTCACCGGCTGCACCCCATGGGGTCTTCTTTGCCAGCTTTGGCGAGGGTCTGTTCCTCGCTGCGCCAATGCCCCGGCATGTGATCTTTGGGCTCAGTGCCAGGCCCAGCTATCCTGCTGGCAGTAGGAAGCCAGAAAGCCCCTACCCACTCCTGCTAGAGCCTAGGGGCTGCTGTTCCCTCTAGGACTCCACCAGGGAGCAGGAGGGGCCTTCACGGGGCTGGTGCAGACCTAAGACCTCCCACACTTGCCCTCAGCCAGAGCCCTGAGACCCACACCCTCCTCTGCCACCTCCAGAAAAAGCCTCCAGTCCTGGGCACCTTTGATGACTTCCTTTCCCATCCGTGCTGCTGGAGATGTCTATGCTAGGGACTCGCTGGGATGGAGCTGTGTCCTGCAGGAAGGGTGGGGTGAGAGCCAGCCAGTGTCTGAGCTCCAGGAATGGCAAAGAGGAAGCTGCACAATATTCCCCGGGTCAGAGCCCTCCTTAGGGGCATCCTCCGTCCCGGTTTTGCCCCTGCAGCCTCTCTACCTGAAAGTCCCTATCCCCCTCCACACTCCACCAACCTGCTGCCCCTGGTCCCAGACTCGGATGTCCCAAGTCCATGCACACCCCTGCCTCCCCTCGGAGCTCCCACCACAACCTGTGGATGGGCACAGTGGGCAGAGCCTGGAGGCCCGACCCTGCTGTGAAGCTGGAGGGAAGGAGCACATAGAAGGGCAGTGCCGGATGCAGGGGACAGCTTGGGGACTGGAGGGGCTTGGGTGGAGGCTGCTGGGAGAGGAGTAGCAGCTCGGGGGAGGCTGGAGGTGGCTCAAGGGGACAAGGGAGGGGCCCAGCGTGCTGAAGGCTGCAGAATCTAGAAGACAGATGCAGCAGGGAATGGCCTTAGCAGGAGATGAGGGTGGGAGGCAGCCAGTGTTGACAGCGGGATGGAGTGCTCAGTGTAGACGGTGGGGTGGAGTGCTCAGTGTAGATGGAGGGGTGGAGTGCTCAGTGTAGACAGCAGGGTGGAGTGCTCAGTGTAGACGGGGGTGTGGAGTGCTCAGGGGACCCTGAGGAAGAGCTGAAGGGGAATGGCCAGTATTTTTTTTTTTTTTTTTTTTGAGACAGAGTCTTGTCGCCCACGCTGGAGTACAGTGGCGCAATCTCAGCTCACCGTAGCCTCTGGGTCATGGGTTCAAGCGAGTCTCCTGCCTCAGCCTCCTGAGTAGCTGGGGTTACAGGCGCCCACCACCACACCCGGCTGATTTTTGTACTCTTAGTAGAGATGGGGTTTCACCATGTTGGCCAAGCTGGTCTCGAACTCCTGACCTCAAGTGATCTGCCCGCCTCAGCCTCCCAAAGTGCTGGCTGGGATTACAGGCGCAAGCCATCGCACTCCACCTTTTTTTTGTTTGTTTGTTTGTTTGTTTGTTTGTTGAGACGGAGTCTTGTTCTGTTGCCAGGTTGAAGTGGAGTGACGCGATCTCGGCTCACTGCAACCTCTGTCTCCCGGGTTCAAGCGATTCTCCTGCCTCAGCCTAAGTAGCTAGCCACCACGCCCAGTTAATTTTTTTTTTATTTATTTTTTTTTTTTTAGTAGATACGCGGTTTCACCATGTTTGCCAGGATGGTCTCGATCTCTTGATCTCGTGATCAACCCGCCTCGGCCTCCCAAAGTGCTGGGAGCCACCCCAAAGTACAGGCGTGAGCCACCGTGCCTGGCCAGGCCTTTGTTTTTAAGAAGGGAGAATCCCGCGGCGTTTACAAGCTGAGGAGATGGAGCTGGCCAAGGATGAGTGAGCTGGAGGGCTCTGTGCAGGGGTGAGGGCCTGGAGGAGGACAAGGGAGGGGATTAGCCTGGGTTTAGATCCCAGCCTGGCCACTTCCTGACTGCATGACCCTGGGCAGGGCCATCTCTGTTCTGGCCCTTGCTGTCTCTGGAGTTGGTTTGGAGGAATCAGGGACATTAAGGTCGGATGTGCTGCCTCCATTTTGCTTCAAGTACTGAAGGCCTCAGACAGCAAAATAGATGCCCCTGCCCAGGACTCCAAGCTTCAGGGGGCCCCACCTCTGCCCCCATGTGGTCCAGGGGATGTGCCATCAGCACCCAAATCCTCTTTCCAGGCTTTGCACCAAGTACTTGGACCCCAAATTCCCTGCCAAACCGCACAGAGGCCATACGGATGCCTCCCTGAGACCCACCACAGGCGGAGGCCGGGGAAGGTCCATGGTGGGGCTCCTGTGTCACCATGCTGCAGCACAGCACCTCAACAGTCCAGAAAGTTCTACATGGAGCCGCCTTCCAGGTGTTCTGAGATGTATCTGTCCAGCTAAGGGGATGGGACACTCTATTCCATCACTTGTTGGCTGATCTATACATTTATTTTTTCTTTACAGTGACTGTCCATTATTTTATTTTATTTTAATTAATTCATTAATTTATTATTTTTTTATTTTTTGGAGAGAGAGTGTCACTCTTGCTTTTGCCCAGGCTGGAGTGCAATGACGCGATCTCGGCTCATGGCAACCTCTGCCTCTCGGGTTCAAGCGATTCTCCTGCCTCAGCCTCCCTAGTAGCTGGGATTACAGACGTGCACCACCACGCCTGGCTAATTTTTTTGTATTTTTAGTAGAGACAGGGTTATTCCATGTTGGCCAGGCTGGTCTCAAACTCCTGGCCTCAAGTGACTCGCCTACCTTGGCCTCCCAGAATGTTGAGATTACAGACGTGAGCCATCCCTGTCAGAGCCACTGCACCCAGCCTCATAATTTTATTATCTAGATTCAAAATTTGTTAAGGTTTTTGCTACCTTTGCCAGAAATGTAAATATTGAAGCTGTACATTGGGCTGAGTGCAGTGGCTCACACCTGTGGTCCCACCTACTTTGGGAGGCTGAGGCAGGAGGATTGCTTAAGCCCAGGAGGTTGAGGCTGCAGTGAGCTGTGATTGTGCCACCGCACTCCAGCCTGGGCAACAGAGCAAACCCTGTCTCTAAAAAATAATAAATAAATAAAAATAAACGTGATGTTGCCAACAGCATGATGCTTTCTATGAGAGTTCAGCCCCTAAGAACATTCTCCCACAGAAACAGAATCATTTGTCACACCTGCAAAATACTAACAATTCTTTTTTTTTTTTTTTTTTTTTAAGACGGAGTCTCGCTCTGTCGCCCAGGCTGGAGTGCAGTGGTGTGATCTCGGCTCACTGCAAGCTCCGCCTCCCGGGTTCACGCCATTCTTCTCCTGCCTCAGCCTCCCAAGTAGCTGGGACTACAGGTGCCCGCCACCATGCCCGGCTAATTTTTTTTGTATTTTTTAGTAGAGACGGGGTTTCACCGTGTTAGCCAGGATGGTCTTGATCTCCCGACATCGTGATCCGCCTGCCTCAGCCTCCCAAAGTGCTGGGATTACAGGCGTGAGCCACCGTGCCCGGCCAACAATTCTTAATAGCATCAGAGCTATTTTTACGCAGGACATGATCAATCAGCCTATGTCTTTTATCTATTTTTGCCTGGAAAAATCCCTCTACCTTTTTGTAAATGGCATTGATGTGCTGAGGCATGGTTTAAGACTTGTGAATGGCGAGGTCAGGAGATCGAGACCACAGTGAAACCCCGTCTCTACTAAAAATACAAAAAAAAAAATTAGCCGGGTGTGGTGGCGGGCGCCTGTAGTCCCAGCTACTCGGAGAGGCTGAGGCAGGAGAATGGCGTGAACCCGGGAGGCAGAGCTTGCAGTGAGCCGAGATTGCGCCACTGCACTCCAGCCTGGGCGACAGAGCGAGACTCCGTCTCCAAAAAAAAAAAAAAAAAAAAGACTTGTGAATGGGGCCAGGCACAGTGGCTTACGCCTGCAATCCCAGCACTTTGGGAGGCCAAGGTGGGCAGATCACTTGAGGTCAGGAGTTCAAGACCAGCCTGGCCAACATGGTGAAATCTCATCTCTACTAGAAATACAAAAAAAAATTAGCTGGGCGTGGTGGTGCCACCTGTAGTCCTAGCTACTCAGGAGGCTGAGGCAGGAGGATCACTTGAACCCAGAAGGCAGAGGTTGCAGTGAGCTAAGATGGCGCCACTGTACTCCAGCCCTGGTGACAGAGCAAGACTCCATTTCAAAAAAAAAAAAAAAAAGACTTGTAAGTGACAAGCCCGGTCCTGGGGCCTGCTCTGTGTTCCTGTCCTGGGTTCCACCCATGATTGCAGGGAGGGGGCCTGCAGAAGGAAACCTGGCTCCAGCAGCCCCAGAGTGACCAACTTGCTCCTGTTTGCTCCAGACTTTCGCAGTTTTATTCCTGAAAATGCCCCCTCGGTTCTAGGTAAACCAGGATGGTTGGTTGCCCCAGTTAGCCCACCATCCACCTTGAGAATCTAACAGAGGAGTGGGTGAGGCGGGAAGGAGAGAGAGACTTGGGGACTTGTCCCTCTCTTGTTCATCTCAGGCCTGGCAAGAAAGGATATGTGTCCCCTGGAGATGGGTTGGGGGCATGACACACATGTCTGGTGTTTGCTCTGATCAAAGGCAAGGCTGTGGCTGTGGCTGTCTGGCGGGCCATGGCGCTGGACAGGTGGCCTCACTGGCGCAAGCTGCCCTTCCCAGATGATCAGGAAAAGGTGTGTTCCCGGGGACCAGATGCTTCTGAGCAATGTCCAAGGTGCCCACAAGAGCCTGTGAGGGATGACTCAGCACTGGGAATCCATAAACCCACAGGCCCCAGAACCAGGTCATGGGGTGCTGGGCCTCCTGGGGTGGCCTTTCCTGTTCCCTCTGTTCTTCCTTGAGGAGTGGAGGCAGCTGAGGTGGGAGGAGCACGTGCAGAAAGAGAGAAGGAGCTGGCCTGGCCTTCCTCCATGGTGGCTTCCCTGCTGCAACTTCCCAAAGATGTGGCTTTAAATAAACTTATTTATTTATTTATTTATTTATTTATTTATTTATTTATTTATTGAGACAGGATCTTGCTCTGTTGCTCAAGCTGGATTGCAGTGATGTGATCATGATGTGAACCTCAACTTCCTGGGTTCGAGTGATCCTCTTGCCTCAGCCTCCCGATTAGCTGGAACCACAAGCTTGAACCACCAGGCCTGGCTAACTTTTGTATTTTTTGCAGAGACAGGGTCTTGCCATGTTGGTCTTGAACCCCTAGACTGGTCTTGAACTCCTGTGTTCAAGCAATCCTCCCACTTCAGCCTCCCGAGTAGCCGGGACTACAGGTGCGCGTCACCACACCGGACTAACTTTCACATTTTTTATAGAGACAAAGTCTTGCTGTGTTGACAAGGCTAGCCTCAAACTCTTGGGCTCAAGCAATCCTCCTGCCTTGGCCTCCCAAAGTGCTGGGATTACAGGTCTGGACCACCGCACCTGCTTGAGAATTTTGATCATCAAACTGGAACTAGAGTTGCAACTCCTGAATTGAGTCCACTCTTGGGACTAGAAGTGACCCAAGGACTCCATTGCACCTAAGAGTGACTGGAGAGGGACAGCAGCTGCCCTGGTTTTCATCCAGGTGTGGGGAAAGGTGCTTCCTGCCCCAGCACTGAGGGGTCCTGTGTGTCCCTGAGTTCATGTCACGGTTCCTGGCTCTCAGTAAATGCCAGATATGGGTCTCCTCCAGGTCACAAACAAGCGGCCCATGCTGGGTCCAGGGGACAAGTTTCCAGGCTCGTCCCATGGGCCTGGGCAGCCACAGCCGCAGGCTGGGCCCCACGCTCCACCCACTTTCTCCGACCACTTCTGGGCACCATTCTCTCCCACTTCTCCTCGCTGACCTCTGAACTTGGAGGTCTCCAAGCCTGAGCCCTTGAACCTCTTTCTTCAGTTGCTTCTCTGGGATCATGACCTTAAATACTGAAGATTCCACATTGCCATGGCCAGGCCAGACCTTTCCTTGGACTGTAGACCTGGCCTATTCCATTCCTTTTTGAGGAGTAACAGAATCTCCATGGGATGAGTTCAGGCTAAGTATCCACATCCCACCCCATTCCGCACCCTAGACTGTTCCTCCTGGGGTCTCTCCCCTTCCGTTCCCCCATCATGTGTAACCCCAGTGAGCAGCAGCCTCGACCTCTGGAGGCTCAGGCCAAATGCATTGGCATCATCCTGGACTCCCCCTTCTCTCAGCCTGGACATTGCTCTCCACACCCATTCTGCCCTCACAGAGATCCAGAATCCAGTCACTTCTCACTGTCTCTGCTGCTGCCATCCTGGTCACCATCATTTTGAACTTGGGCCATTGCAATGGCTCCCCCACTGGCCGCCTAGGTTTCTCTCTCGCCCCCTTCCATCTACAATATTTCCCACACCACAGCAGAGAGATACTGAAAACAGAAATCAGCCGGGTGCGGTGGCTCATGCCTGTAATCCCAGCACTTTGGGAGGCCAAGGCGGGTGAACACTTGAGGCTGGGAGTTCTGGACCAGCCTGGCCAACGTGGTGAAACCCCATCTCTACTAAAAATACAAAAATTAGGTGGGCGTGGTGGCAGGTGCCTGTAATCCCAGCTGCTCGGGAGGCTGAGGCATGAGAATCACTTGAACCTGGGAGGCAGAAGTTGCAGTGAGTTGAGATAGCACTGCACTCCAGCCTGAACAACAGAGACCCTGTCTCAAAAAAAAAAAAAAAATCAAATGACATGCTCCCCTGTTTCTGGCCCTCTGAGGGTTCCCCATCTCACTCTGAGGAAAGCAGGCTTTGCTGCTGTCTGATGATGGCTCTCTGCACTCCAGCCCCTCCAGCCCTCGCTGCACCTCAGGGCCTTTGCACTGGCCTCGCCAGGGCTGCAAGGCTTGTTCCCTCCCTTCCTTCAGTCCCTTCCTCTCCTTCCTAGTGCAGCCTTCCTCATCCTCAACCCTCCTACGCTGCTTTGTCTTCTAAAGCTGGCATCATCCTCTCCCTTCTGGAGCATGGGTGGGTAAACATTTCTGTGAAAGGTCAGATAGGAAGTATTTTCAGCTTCACAGGCCATACAGTCTCCATTGCAGCTACTAACTTTGCCATCATAGTGTAAAAAACAGTCAGAAATGTGGCCGGGCACAGTGGCTCATGCCTGTAATCCCAACACTTTGGGAGGCCAAGGCGAGCGGATTACAAGGCGAGGAGTTCAAGACCAGCCTGGCCAAGATGGTGAAACCCCATCTCCACTAAAAATACAAAAAAATTAGCCAGGTGTGGTGGCGGGTGTCTGTAATCCAAGCTACTCATGAGGCTGAGGCAGAGAATTGCTTGAACCTGGAAGGCGGAGTTTGCAGTGAGCTGAGATCATGCCACTGTACTCCAGCCTGGGTGACAGAGCAAGACTCTATCTCCAAAAAAAAAACAAAAAACAAACAAAAAAACAGTCAGAAATGCTACCCTGGGTGATATAGTTTGGATTTATTTCCCCCAAAATCTCATGTTGAAATGTAATCCCCCATGTTGGATGTGGGGCCTGGTGGGAGGGGTTTGGGTCACGAGGGAAGATCCCTCGTGGCCTGGTCCTGTCCTCATGATAGTGAGTTTTCACAAGATCTGGTTGTTTCACCCCGAGGCCTCCCGAGAAGCTGAGCAGATGCTGGTGTCATGCTTGTATAGCCTGCGGAACCATGAGCCAAATAAACCTCTTTTCTTTAGAAATTACCCAGTCTCAGGTTTTCCTTTATAGCCACATAAGAATGGCCTAACACACAAAATTGGTACCAGGAGTGGAGCACTGCTATACAGATACCTGAACATGTGGGAGCAACTTGGTACTGGGGAATGGGCAAAGGTTGCAAGAGTTTGGAGGGCTCAGAAGAAGACAGGAAAATGAGGGGAAGTTTGGAACCTCTTAGAGACTGGTTAAATGATTGTGACCAAAATGCTGATAGTGATATGGACAAGCCAAGGCCAGGGTGATGAGTCTCAGATGGAAATCAGGAACTTATTGGGAACTGGAGCAAAGGTCACTTTCGTTATGCCTTAGCAAATAATTTGGCTGTATTATTTTCGTGCCCTAGGGATCTGTTGAAGTTTGAACATAAGAGGGATGACCCAGGACATCTGGGAGAAGACATTTCTTCCCTTCTTTTCTTTTCTTTTCTTTTCTTTTCTTTTCTTTTCTTTTCTTTTCTTTTCTTTTCTTTCTTTCTCTCTCTCTCTTTCTCTCTTTCTTTCTTTCTTTCCCTTCCTTCCTTCCTTCCCTGACCGAATCTCACTCTGTCACCAGGCTGGAGTGCAGTGGCATGATCTGGGCTCACTGCAACCTCTGCCTCCCAGGTTCAAGCGATTCTCCTGCCTCAGCCTCAGCCTCCCAAGTAGCGGGGACTACAGGTGTGTGCCATCACACCAAGCTAATTTTTTTTGGTAGAGATGGGTTTCACCATGTTGACCAGGATGGTCTCAATCTTCTGACCTTGTGATCTGCCCACCTTGGCCTCCCAAAGTGCTGGGATTACAAGCATGAGCCACCAAGTGTGGCCACCAAGCATGGCCATAAATTTTGAAGCAGCAAAGCATTCAAGATGTGGCCCGGCTGCGTTGAATTCCCTATGCTCAAATGCAGCAGCAAATAAATGAATTAAAGTTAGAAATTATATTTAAAGGTAAAACAGAGCATAAAAGTTTGGAAAACTTGCAGCCTGGCCATGTGACAAAGAAAGAAAAAGCTTTTTCAGGAGAGGAGTTCAAGCAGGTGATGGAGTAACCACCTGCTAGAGGATTTGCATAACTGAAAAGGAGCCGACTGCTAATAATTGAGACAATAGGAAATAGTCCTCAGAGGCAAAAAGGCCTCAAAGGCATTTCAGAGATCTTCCACAACCCTCCCATCACAGGCCCAGAGGATGAGGAGGAAAGAATGGTTTCATTGTCCAGGCCCAGGGCCCTGCTGCTCTGCACAGCCTCAGGACACTGCTCCCTGCCTGCATCTAGACTGTTCCAGCTCCAGCCTTGGCTCAAAGGGCCTTAGTCACAGCTCAGGCTGCTGCTTCAGAGGGTTCCAGCCATACACCTTGGCAGCTTCCATGTGGTGTTAAGCCTGTAGGTGTGCAGAGTGCAAGAGTGAAGGAGGCTTGACAGCATCCACATAGATGTCAGAGGACGTATGAGAAAGCCTGGGAGCCCAGGAAGAAGGCTGCTGCAGGGGCAGAGCCTTCCCATTGGAGGGGAAATGTGGGGTTGGAGGCCCCACATAGAGTCCCCACTGGGACAATGCCTAGTGGAGCTGCGGGATGGGACTGCCACCATCCACACCCCAGAATGGTAGATCACCAGCAGCTTGCACCCTGCACCTGGAAAAGCTACAGGCCCTCATCTCCAATCTGTAAGAGCAGCCATGGGGACTGAATTCTGCAAAGCCACAGGAACAGAGCTGCCAAGGCCTTGGGAGCCTGCCCCTTGCACCAGTGTGCCCTGGCTGTGGGACATGGAGTTTAAGGAGGTTATTTTGGAGCTTTAAGATTGAATGATTGCCCTGCTGGGTTTTGGACTTGCTTGGGGCCTATAGCCCCTTTCTTTTGACTGATTTCTGTCTTTTGGAACAGGAATGTTTACCTAATGCCTATGCCCCCATTGTATCTCAGCAGTAAATAACTGTTTTCATTTTTACAGGCTCACAGGTGAAAGGAACTCATCTTCAGATGAGATGTTGGACTCGCGAATGGGACTTTTGAGTTAATGCTGGAATGAGTTAAGACTTTGGGGGGCTATTGGGAAGGCATGACTATATTTTGCAATGTGAGAAGAACATGAGATCTGGGGGGCCAGGGGTGGAATGATATAGTTTGGATATTTGTCCCCGCAAACCTCATGTTGAACTGTAATTCTCAATGTTGGGGGTGGGGCCTGGTGGGAGGTTTGGGTCATGGGGGCAGATCCCTTTTGGCTTGGTGCTGTCCTTGCAATGGTGAGTTCTCATGAGATCTGCTCATTTAAAAGTGTGCGCACCTCCCTGCTCTCTCTCTCTCTCTTGCTCCTGCTTTTGCTGTGTGATGCACCTGCTCTGGCTTTGCCTTCCACGATGAGTAAAAGCTCCCTGAAGCCTTCCCAGAAACCAAGCAGATGCCGACACCATGCTTGTACAGCCTGCAGAACTGGGAGCCAGTTAACCCCTTTCTTTATAAACTACCCAGTCTCAAGTGTTTATTTATTTTTTACTTATTTTGAGACAGGGTTTCTCTCTTGTCTCCCAAGCTGGAGTGCAGTGGCACAATCTCGGCTTACTACAACCTCCTCCTCCCGGGCGCAAGTGATTCTCCTGTCTCAGCCTCCTGAGTAGCTGGGACTACAGGTGCATGCCACCATGCCTGGCTAATTTTTCTATTTTTAGTAGAGATGGGGTTTCACCATGTTGTCCAGGCTGGTCTTTAACTCCTGATCTCAGGTGATCTGCTCGCCTTGGCCTCCCAAAGTGCTGGGATTACAGGCGTGAGCCACTGTGCCTGGCCTCAGGTATTTCTTTATAGTAATACAAGAATGGCCTAACACACTGCTCAAGCCACTACCTCTCTGACCTCAGTTTCCTTTTCTGTAAGATGGGTTTGTGAAGATTAGATGCTGTATTAGTTTCCTGTGGCTGCCATAACAAATTACCACAAATCTGGTGGCTTAAAACAACAGCAATTGATCATCTCACAGTGCTGGAGGCCAGAAGTCTAAGATGGAGGTGTGGGCAGGGCTGTGCTCCCTCTGGAGGTTCTACGGGAGGCTCCTTCCTATCTCTTCCAACTTCTGGGGCTCCAGGTATTCCTTGGCTTGTGGCTGCATGGCTCCAGCCTCTGCCTCATCTTCACATGGCCTTTTTTCCTTCACTCTCCTCTTCTGTCTCAAATCTCTGTCTGCTTTTCTTTTCTTTTATGAGACAGAGCTTCACTTTTCTCGCTCAGGCTGGAGTGCAGTGGCGCAATCTTGGCTTACTGCACCCTCCGCCTCCCAGGTGCAAGCCATTCTCCTGCCTCAGCTTCCTGAGTAGCTGGGATGACAGGCACCCACCACCATGCCTGGCTAATTTTTGTATTTTTAGTAGAGATGGGGTTTCATCATGTTGGCCAGGCTGCTCTCGAACTCACGACCTCCGGTGATCCACCCACGTCGGCTCTCAAAGTGCTGGGATTATAGGCTTGAGCCACTGTGCCCAGCCTCTGCTTTTCTTTTCTTTTCTTTTTTTTTTCTTTTTTTTTTTTTTTTTTTTTTGAGACAGAGTCTTGCTCTGTCGCCCAGGCTGGAGTGCAGTGGCGCAATCTCGGCTCACTGCAAGCTCCGCCTCCCGGGTTCACGCCATTCTCCTGCCTCAGCCTCTCCGAATAGCTGGGACTACAGGCGCCCGCCACCACGCCCGGCTAATTTTTTTTGTATTTTTAGTAGAGACGGGGTTTCACTGTGGTCTCGATCTCCTGACCTCGTGATCCGCCCGCCTTGGCCTCCCAAAGTGCTGGGATTACAAGCGTGAGCCACCGCGCCCGGCCTCTGCTTTTCTTTTCTAAGGAACATTTGTCCTTGGATGCAGGATCCACCTGGATAATCCACGATGAGCTCCTCATCTCAAGATCTCTAACTTAATGACACTCGGGAAGACCCTTTTCCTAACTCGGTGAACATTCACAGGTCCCAGGGATTAGGATGTGGATACATCTTTTTGAAGGCCACGGTTCAACCCACTGTATGTGTCTTTAAAGCACTTATAAATGAGAATGAAGCCTGCATGTCAACTCCTTCATCTGCAGTGAAAAAATAAGACTGCTCTGTGGACCAGACTACTTAGCAGTTTTGTTTTTCACTGCAGATTATTTTTCACTACTCATGTGGGCCTGCCCAGGGCATTCTTTCCCAGGAGACAAGTTATGTGGCAAGCGAAATGATCAGGAGAGTCAAACAAACAGCTGCAGAAACAGGGATGGACGATGACTGTCAGAAGGAGGACAGAAGTGGAGGGTGACAGCCGAGGTGAGTGCCTGGCTCATTCATCCTCACTCCCTCTCTTGAATCCACGTTAATCACAATTTACATGAATGCAGTGCTTTAAAAGTAAGGTATATGGAGAAACCCCATCTCTACTAAAAATACAAAATTAGCCGGGTGTGGTAGCGCATGCCTGTAATCCCAGCTACTCGGGAGGCTGAGGCAGGAGAATCGCTTGAACCCCAGAGGCAGAGGTTGCAGTGAGCCAAGATCTCACCATTGCACTCCAGCCTGGGCAACAAGAACAAAACTCCACCTCAAAAAAAAAAAAAAGGTAAGGTAAGGCTTATGCTTCTAATCCCAACACTTTGGGAGGCCAGGTCAGGAGGATGGCTTGATCCTAGGAGTTCAAGGCCAGCCTGGGCAACATGTGAGACTGCACCTGCCCCCCATCTCTATAAAAAATTTAGAAAAACTTTTTTAAGTGCTAGAATTACAGGCTTTTTTAAAGTTGTAGGATTATAGGCCAGGGGGGTGGCTCATAACTATAATCCTAGCACTTTGGGAGGCCGAGGAAGGTAGATTGCTTAATCCCAGGAGTTCAAGACCAGCCTGGGCAATATAGTGAAACCCCATCTCTACAAAAATATTAGCCGGGTGTACTGGCACACACCTGTAGTCCCAGCTACTTGGGAGACTGAAGTATGAGGATCACCTAAGTCCAGGGAGGTTGAGGCTGCAGTGAGCCAAGAGTGCACCACTGCACTCCAGCCTGCGTGAGACAACTAGACATTGTCTTAAAATAAATGAAAAATAAAAGTAAGGTATAAAGAGTATTTTTAAAAGTCTTATTGGAGGTTCACATCAGCACTGAGAGATAAGAAATAGAGCAGATATCATGATTCCCACTTTTTGAATGCAGAAACTGAGGCCCAGAGAGGTGAATCCAGCCTGTGTCCTTCACACCGCAGCTGGCTCATAGAAACCATGGCCTGTTACCAACCAAGCCCTCCAGAGCCCAGCACCATGGGCTGATGGCAGCCTTCCCTGGCCTGCTCCTGGGGCAGGTTGCTGAGAAGCATTGCCTGTTTTGGGGAGAGGCCTGCGGCAGCCTGAGGAATGAGCCTGGCAGTGGGCACTCCCACTGGGGCCTCCTCTGGCGCTGCGCTCAGGAAGATTCTGTGGCTCCGAAAGCCCCAGGGGCACCTCTGACCACAGCAGTCAGTCCTGCCGGGTTGTGGGGGCTCTTGTGCCCAGTGTAACTTCACAGAGCCAGCACGTTCCAGCCTGGGAGGGAAACCAAAAGGCACTTTGCCCAAGTGTCACAGGGCTGAAACAGCATCCTCTGATGGGCTGCTGTCCCCGGAAGCAATGAGATTGGACAGGTGCTGAGCCCCTGTTACTTCATTGGGATGGACTTGCATCTAAGGAACGAACTGAGAGTGAACATTTCCAAATTTGAGGCCCAAGAAAAGTTTGTTGGCCTGATGAGCTGTGACAGGCAACCGCCTAGGGAGGTGGAAGCCCAGCACATCCTCCGGTTACTTATTACGTTACTGAAGGGTCTAAAAATGACTGTCCTTGGGGTGTTGGAATCCTGCAGAATAAAATAGTGATGAGTTTTAATTCATTCTTTGCAAATGAATGTTCTCAAGGCTCTGGTTGAAGTCAGGCACCCTGGGATCTTGCAGTAGTGTGCTTTGGGTCCCAGGCCACAGCACAGCCCCTTTCTATTTTTTTTTTTCTTTTTTGAGATGGAGTCTTGCTCTGTCGCCCAGGCTGGAGTGCAGTGGCGCGACATCGGCTCATTGCAACCTCTGCTTCCCGGGTTCAAGTGATTCTCCTGCCTCAGCCTCCCAAGTAGTTGGGATTACAGGCGCCAGCCACCAAGCCCAACTAATCAGCTAATTTTTTTTTTTTTTTTTTTTCTGAGACAGAATCTGGCTCTGTCGCCCAGGCTGGAGTGCAGTGGCGCAATCTTGGCTCACTGCAAGCTCCGCCTCCCAGGTTCACGCCATTCTCCTGCCTCAGCATCCCAAGTAGCTGGGACTACAGGTGCCCACCACCACGCCCGGCTAATTTTTTGTATTTTAAGTAGAGATAGGGTTGAAACCAGGATGGTCTCGATCTCCTGACCTCATGATCTGCCCACCTTGGCCTCCCAAAGTGCTAGAATTATAGGCGTGAGCCACCGCACCCGGCCTTTTTTTTTTTTTTTTTAGAGACGGAGTCTTGCTCTGTCGTGCAAGCTGGAGCATAGTGGCTCAATCTCAGCTCACTGCAACCTCTGCCTCCTGGGTTCTAGCAATTCTCCTGCCTCAGCCTCCCGAGTAGCTGGGATTATAGGCGTGTGCTGCCATGCCCAGCTAATTTTTGGTATTTTTAGGAGAAACAGGGGTTTTACCATGTTGCCCAGGCTGGTCTTGAACTCCTGACCTCGTCATCCACCCTCCTTGGCCTCCCAAAGTGCTGGGATTATAGGCGTGAGTCACCGCATCCGGCCCACAGTCCCTTTCCTCTGTGGGAGTCTCTGGTGGCCCCTTCATAATGCTTTTTTTTTTTTTTTTTATTCTTGGTACATTTTCTATGTAATCATTTCAATAACTGACTGTCCAGTAGAGTCTTTAGTTTTTCTGTATCCCTTCCCAAATTTAGAAACCTGACTTGAACTTTGGGCCAGTTGTACTGTGTCCTCTATGACAGGCCATCCTGGGCCCCCTTCCCTTCTTTCCTGCATCCAGAGCCCTGAGCAGGCCCCATCCACTTGAGTCCAAGAGGCCCTCTCTCCTGGCTGCTACCATTGTACCCACCTGCTGGCCAGGCCCCCACAGGGGCCTCTTTCCTCCTGACAGTCTCATCCCCACTCAGCAGCCAGAGTGCCTTCTTTATAAATGTAAATCAGATCCTTTCACTGTATTTGTTCATCCAACACACATTTACTGAGTACCTACTGTGTGCTAGGCCCTGGTACAGGCACGGGAAACACATCAGGGAATAAAACTACACTCTCTGCTCTCCTGGAGCTTCCATGCTAGTGGAGGGAAGAAAGGTACCTAAACATGTAATGAGTCAGGTGGTGATGAGTACAAAGGAGAAAAGTAAAGCAGAGAAATGGAGTAGAAAGTGCTGGCAATAGTGGGTGGTGGTGGTCGGGGGTGTGGTTTGCAATTTTCAACAGGGGTCCTCAGGCCTGACTGAGGAGCTGAAGAGGTAAGAGAGTGAGCCATGTGGCTAAGTGGGGTGAAAGGGTTGGAGCAGAAAAGGTGGGAGGATCACCAGGCATGATGGCCCCTGTCTGTAGTCCTAACTGCTAGAGCCAGGCACAGCGGCTAATGCCTGTCATCCCAGCACTTTGGAAGGCTGAGGCAGGTGGATCATCTGAGGCCAGGAGTTCAAGACCAGCCAGACCAACATGGTGAAATCCCGTCTCTACTAAAAATAGAAAAATAAGCTGGGCGTGGTGGCACATGCCTGTAATCCCAGCTACTTGGGAGGCTAAGGCAGGAGAATTGCTTGAGCCTGGGAGGCAGAGGTTGTAGTGAGCCAAGATTGCCCCACTGCACTCCAGCCTGGGCAACAGAGTGAGATCCCATCTCAAAACAAAACAAACAAAACAACAAAAGCTAACTACTTGAAAGGCTGAGGTGGGAGGATCTCTTGAGCCCAGGAGTTTGAGGTTGCAATGAGCTACGATCACACCACTACACTCCAGCCTGGGCGACAGAGCGAGACCCTGTCTCAAAAAAAAAAAGTAAAAGAGTCCCAGCAGAGAAAAGCAAGCACAAAGGCCCTAAGGCAGGAGTGGACCTGGTGTGTTTGAGAACCCACACAGACACCACTGTGGCTGGAGCAGGGTGAGATGTGGGAAGGGAGTGGCTAAGGACGCTGACAGGTCAAGGAAGAAGTGTGGCCGGAGCAGGTCCTGCAGGTGCCCAAGGCCTTTGCTTCTTTCCTGAGATGGCAGCACTCACGAGCCCTGGAGCTTCCCTGGCTGCCGTGAGATCATGTGGAAGGAGGTCGAGGCTGCAAGTGGGGACGCATGAGCAGGTGACAGGTGGCAGTAGTAGAAGTGTGAGAAGAGCTGGGAGTCTGGGTCTCTTCTATCTTGAAAATAGAGCCCCAGGCTGTGCTGGTAGAGCTGGATGCAGGGTGGAAGAAGGGAAAATATTTTTGCTGCTTAAATCCTAGTCTGGCTTCCCATTGCTAGTGGGGTACATTCTCGATTCCTCTTCCCTGCCTGAGGTCTGACATGTGCCGGCCCCTGCTGGCCTCTCCTGCACCTTCTACCACCAGCTCCAGCTCATGGCCTGATGTGGTTCCTCCCCCGAATCCAGCGACCAGGCTACTCTCTGCCCCAGCGCCTCCTCCATGGATGTCTGCTCTTCCTGAACTGCCCTCCCACCGGACGGCTGCTCCTTGGTAGCAGCTCAAATGTCCTTCCTTCCCTAAGCCAGAGTTTCCCCAGACACTGCAGCACAACGCTCTTCATTCTTCATGGCATTCTTCATGGTCTGTCAGTGGGGCTTTTGTTGTTTTAATTTTCTGTCTTCTTGTTTTTGTTGGTCTCCCTTCCTAGAATATAAACCCCATGAGGGCAGAGGCGTTCAGCCTGACGCCAGCCTGACAAAGTTGTCACAAATCTGGAGGAACGCACACGTTCACGGGCACCCAGTTCAGTAAGGTATTGCAAGCCCTCACTGAACCTGCAAGGTGGCGATTGCTGTCCCCACTTTACAAGGGAGGAAAGGGTGCCCGGATAGGTTCTATTTAGACCCGCCAAGGGCATAGTCGTTCTAGAAAGTAGCAGACCGGGAGTTCCAACTTGGGCTTGCTGGTTCCAGAGCCCCTTCTGTGCCCCTTCCAGGCTGTGCCTGGGTGAGATTCTTCTCCTCCCAGCACGTCTTCTTCCTGGAGGGTTCAGTGGCTGAGCTGACACCGGTGGGCAAGAGGCCCTGGCGGGCTTGTTGCAGGACTCAAAGGTAGCGTCTGGGAGCCTGGCGGGACTTTCTCCCTGTCAGCCTAGAGGCACTTTTAGAGGAGCGTGTCTGTTTCGCAGTCTTCGTGTCTCATAATTCATAACTAAGGTAGAGGGTACACACTGAGTTTACAGTAAAACCTCAAACCCACCTCCACTCCCAGCCGGCCACTTCTCTCCCTGTTCCCTTCTCTGCCCTCCACAGGTGAGAACAAGTGTCTGGGGCCGCCCCGTGGGGCCCCAGGCTGCCTGCCCTGAAACTGCCTCGCTATGTGCCCTTGGGCAACCCCGCCCTGCTCCGTGCCTCAGTTTCCCCACTCAGAGGCTCCACAAGTGACACACCTGGCTCTGGGCCCCCATCGGCCGCCAGGCCCCGCGGGGCGGAAACCCCGCGCCGATCCTCCCGAAGGCACCCTCAGGGCAGGGCGGGGAGCGCGGGGAGGGGCCGCGGGGACCTGGGCCGCTGAGGCCGCCTGGCCACCGGCCGGCTCCGGGGGGCGCCCGCTGGAGGGCGCGGCCGACGCGGGGGGCGCGGGCGGTGGCGGCGGGGGGCGCGGGCGGTGGCGGCGGGGGGCGGAGACGCGGCGCGGCTTCCGCTCCCGCGCGCCCAGCTCCCTCCTCCCCGTCGTCCTGGTCCGCGGCGCCCGAGGGGGGAGGCGGAGGCGCCGGGAGCCGCGCGAGGAGCCGCCGCCGCCGCGCCATGGAGCCCGAGTGAGCGCGGCGCGGGCCCGTCCGGCCGCCGGACAACATGGAGGCAGCGCCGCCCGGACCGCCGTGGCCGCTGCTGCTGCTGCTGCTGGCGCTGTGCGGCTGCCCGGCCCCCGCCGCGGGTAGGTGGGCGCGGGCGGGCCGGGGGGCCGCGGGCTGCTCGGACAATGGCCCGGGCGCCGCCGCCGTCTCGGAAGCGACTTGGCGAGTTGGGTGCGAGTTGGGGCGCGCGCCCGGGATCCCCCTGCCGTCCCCGGCGTCCCCGCCACGCGCGGGCCCTTTGTCTCCCCGACCGGGCCCTCCCCGGGGGCGCTGAGTCCCGGGCTGGCGAGGAGGGCGCGCAGGCGGCGCCCGCTCCGCCAGGTGCGGCGCGGGCGGGTCCTCACCTGCCCGAGCCCGCGGGAAGCCGGGAGCCGAGCCCGCGCTGGGCCCGTGTGGCCCGGGCGGGGCACCGAGCAGGGACTTGGGGCACGGAGGCGGGCCTGGCCGGGGGAGCCGGTTCGCGAGCCTGTTTCCAGCGGCCGCGCGGCCGGCCGGCGTGCTCCGAGGACGGGCTGAAGTTGCAGCGAGAAAGTTCTGAGCCCGGGCGCGGGGCGGCCTGGCCGGTGGCGCTGCCCCTGTGAGCCGCGTGGCTGTGGGTTTCCAAGCGGATTGACACCTGCCAGGTGCCCGGGCGACCCGAATGCCCCGTGTGGCCGCCGGGTCCCCAGATGGTGTCCCTCCCCGGGTCGGCTACGCGGGAGTGACGTGGTCCCAGAGCGCGGGGCAGTGGGGGAGGCAGGCTCGTGCCTCAGTTGTACACTCCCGTGGGGAGAGATAGGGCCGGGGAACTTTCTCTCCAACTTTCGGTGTTTCCCAAGGGGTGGAGTTGAGGTCAGGAGGACTCAGGAAACTTAAGCAGTCGTGAAACGCTACACATGTTCTTTTAATTTGGAGATTGCCATGTGGTTTTTCAAGCAAGCCTCTTGCTACCTAAATCATTCTCTTCGGATGTGCATGTTTTGTTTTTCTGGAGTATGGCCGGCCAAGTGGCACGGCCGCAAGTGCCTGTGCACGCCCGAGCTCCTGTTCTGTTTGTGGCAGTTTAGTGGGGAGGACCTCAGGCCCCTTTGTCTGGGCCTCCTTAAGGCAAACAGCTGTCTCCCTGAATATTTCCAGTGTGGATGGTGCAGCGGGGTGGCCCTGTAGTCAGATCCCCCGGGCTGCAGCCTCTGCCTGGGGGTGTAGGGGGCAGCGGGGAACAGGAGGAGCTTGGCGTTTGTTTCACGTCCTCCTGCCTCTGACCCAAGCTAGAGATTCTATGGACAGTTTCACCCTAAATCTGCCTCTTTCAGGAGCGTGTTTACATTTTAGGGCCTTGTCTGGAGCTAGCAAAACAAGGTGAAGACAAAACAGCGACAGTATCTGGGGAGTACAGGCCAGCGCCACTCCTTTTTCCGGAAATGCCTGGGTCAAGGAGGCAAAGGGGGTTTGGGGGAAGCTGTTTGTTTTAAAGGGGGGGTTTCTAGGCCGACCACGTTGCCTTTCACCTCATTGCAGTTTTGGGTTTTGTGCACGTTTTGGGGTGATGTTGCTGGAGTCAAATGCCTGTCGTCCATGTGGTTCGAGCCCCTAAGGAGAAAGAATTACAGCTGTGGAGTTCAGTTGTGTGTGAGGCAAAAATAGAGTTGATTATTTTAGCATTAGGCAGCAAGGCCTGGGAGCCCCAGCGAATGTGGTGATCCAGTCCTAAAATGGAAGGAAAGGGAGGAATCTTTCTGCAGAACGGTTTTGATGTTATATGCCTGGTTTTCTGTGTGAGATACATGCCTCGGTCCCCAGCAAAGCCGGTAAGTGGGCAGCTAATTATTTTTCCTGATTGCTTCCTGTTGCAATTGGAAGCTGTGAACCCACGGAAATGGCTTTGTTCTAGTGGTCCCAGTGCTGAGAACTTCCCCAGCTCCCAAGCCCTAGTCCTCTCTCCTCGGGGCCCAAGTGCTTGTTCCAGGGCCGGCCTGTCCAGGCACCCCCTCTCCCCCGGAGGTTCCTCCTGTAGATGCCCAAGGCCAAGGCCGGGCCCTCTGGGAGAGCCCAGCAGGGCTGAGTGGGGTTAACCAAGTGCTGTGTGGAGCACCCTGAGAGAGTCCCCTCCAAAGCAGGGCCCCGTGTGTTTCACTCCCCTCTTCAGTTCCAAGAAATTCGCCGGTGAACCCGATCCAGCATTTGTTCAGCACTTTTCTGGGGAGATCCACCTCGTGCTTCCTGTCGTTTTTGGAACCCGTTTAATTTCAGCCGTGCTGTGTCACTGCTCAGGCATTTAGTAGAACTCACACACACGGGTGGGGGATGTAGGCAGGTGAGGCCTCTGAGTTGCCTTCTCCCTGGCAGCGATGGGTTGCAGGGCTGATGGGAGGGGTTTTGGGGTCAGACCCACCTGGGTTTACATGCTCAGTAGCTGTTTGACTTCTGGCACCATACGTAGTTTCTGTCATCTCGCCCCGCTCCTCTCCCAGGCTGTGGGGAGCCCTAAGTGCCCTGTGTGAGACCTTTAGCCCCATCCCTGGCAGAGCTGCAGTGAGCGCAGTTGTGTGTCAGAGTCCTCGATCTTTCTGGCCCCAGCCGGTCTAGAGGCTGTTATTACAATAGTCTGGATTTTTCCTGTGTGACCTTGGACATCCAGTCCACTGACCAACTCACTCACTCACTGCTGCAGCCCTTGGGGGCAGGAGTAGTTAGTTAGCACTGTGGACACAGCCCCTGCGCCCAGGGTCTGATTCCAGCCTGGCCGCTTCCTGTGCTGGGAAGCTTGGGAAGCTGATGCTACCTTTGTGTGCCTCAGTTTTCTCACCTGTAAAATGGGGATAGAATCCTTCCTACCATGAATTCAGTGAGTTAACGTGCACCTGGCCCGGTATAATGCTGTTGCTGTTTTGCTTTGGTGTCTGCTACCCTGTGAAGTGCTGGGGTTGAGTGCGATAGAATGGCAGATAAGGCCCTGCCCCTGCTGGCAGAGCTTCCCATGTAGAGGGGAGGACAGGGAAAGAAGCTGTGCAGCTATGCAGAGGTGGGCCCACAGGTGCTCCTTCACCCTTGGGGTGTCCTGTGAGAGGCCCTTAGAGGCCAGATCATGCTGTGGAGTCTGGTTGTGATCCACAAGGCAGCGGAAGCTTCTGGAAGGCTTTAGGCAGGAGTTACAGGAAATGCAAGCTAAAGCCAGATCTTTCCTAGGTGAAAGGTGTCGAGTTGATTTTTTTTTAAATTGAGGTGAAACTTACATAATATAAAATATTAAAGTATACAAGGCAGGCATTTAGTACATTCACAATGTTTACAGCCATCACTTCTATCGAGTTATAAGAGATTTCCATCACCCCAAAATAAAACCCATACCCATTACACAGTGACTTCCCGTTCCCTCTTCCTGGATCCCCTGGTGAACACCAGTCGGCTTTCTGCCTCTGTGGTTCTGCCCGTTCTGGGCATTTTGTATGAAGGGAATCTTACAATGCGTCTTCGTCTTCGTGGCTGACTTCCTTGGTTACTGTAACGTTTTCAGGAGTCATCCAAGTAGTACCTCATATGGGTGTTTCAGCCTTTTTTTTTTTTTTTTTTGAAATGGAGTCTTGCTCTGTCTCCCAGGTTGGAGTGCGGTGGTGCAATCTTGGCTCACTGCAACTTCTGCCTTCTAGGTTTAAGTGATTCTCCTGCCTCAGCCTCCTGAGTAGCTTGCATTACAGGTGCCCGCGACCACGTCCGGCTAATTTTTGTATTTTTAGTAGAGACGGGATTTCACCATGTTGGCCAGGCTGGTCTTGAACTCCTGACCTCAAGTGAGCTGCTGGCCTCGGCCTCCCAAAGTGCTGGGATTACAGGTGTGAACCACCACACCCGGCCTATTTCAGCTCTTTTTGTGGCTGAATAATATTCCATTGTGTGGAGGGACCACATTATATTTGTCAGTTCATCCGCTGACTGGATTGATCTTGGTTGGTTGCGTCTCCCAGCCGGCATGAGCAGGTCTCATGCATCCTGGATCCTGGTGGAGGTGGCTGGTGGGAGGATCTGGCCTGAGACTCTCCTGCCAAGGTTCAGGAACGAGCCAGGTGATGGGGACAAGTTGGGGAGTCAGTGCTGGCATCTCAGTGGAGGGGCCTGGGCCTTGAGAGGAGTGCTGGGAGGGCAGAGTGAGGGCCAGGTTCAGGTTACAGAAGCCGTGAGACAGCCGGACATTTGTGGTTTGTGAGGCCTTGGAGACACTTAATGCGCTCTCCAAATGGGGAGTCTGTTGGGGAGGCCCTGGCGGAAGCCGGGGCTGCTCCCAGCTCCTCGGCTTGGTGTCCTTGTTCACTTATTTGTTCAGGAAGCAGCAGAGTGTGGGCTCTGTGCCAGGCCGCCCTGGAGGGCTGTCCTGGGGGCAGTGAGGTCCAAGTGTGATGGGCGGAGGCAGCTGTGGCTTGCTACAAGCCGGCACCAGGGACCCACCAGCTGGCTCCGGCTGCTCTCTGCATTCTCTTCAGCTCTGGAGAGCTGTGTGCCGGCCCTCAGCCTCAGTTTCCTCATCTGCAAAATCGGGATGATGGTGTCCATCTTGCCCATGCTGGTGGGGTCCCAAGAGCTGATGTCTGGGGTGAGGGAGCTGGGGGTCAAAAGCTCCTGCCCTGGGGCATCCAGCTGTCCTTTGAAGAGTACCTTGAGGGTGTGACTGAGAGCCAGTCCCCAGCACCCTTGTCCAGATGGGGACCAGGAGGTGGGTGAAGATATTTGGGGTCTGAGCTCTGTGCTGGTTGCCCCCGAGGGGGCCTGGAGCCCTGAGTTAGGAGCAGAACGGGGTGCTGGTCTTATCCCTTCCCTACCTGGGTAATGGGGGCTGCCCTCCTGGGTTGGGGGTGGGGGGAGCTCCCTGTGCCCCTAAGCCATGCAGAGGCATGTGCAGATGGGCTGCTCTTAGGCATGTGGGTGGCGCTCTGAGGTCCCTGCCCGTTCCCAAGCCCTGTGTAGTGGTCCCTGTACTCCAGGTCCAGCCTCTGGTTTCCAGTTTGTCCTGGTTTCTTGCCTTATAGGGGGCAGTTAACACTTTGCTGGCCTGACTCATGGTGTGTCAGAGCCCGTGGCTGCTAGGCGACTGTGCCTCTTTCTCTCAGTGGCAGGAGCCTTATTTACTAATTGAGCTTGATGGGCCAGAGGTTCCGCCACAGGGACACTATTCTCTGTCTCTCGTACTTGGGGTCTTCTGCTGTGGACCCACTGGGAGGTTGTCTTGGGGGTGAGGGGATTGTGCTTTCTGGGTATTTTCTTATTTGCTCTATTGGAGTGTATTTAATTTAATATATATATATATATTTTAAACATCTTTTAGTTTGTCTTAATGTAATTTTTTTTTGAGATTTAATTTTTTTTGTTTTTTTTTGAGACGAGTCTTGCTCTGTTGCCCAGGCTGGAGTGCAGTGGCGCGATCTCGGCTCACTGCAAGCTCCGCCTCCCGGGTTCACGCCATTCTCCTGCCTCAGCCTCCTGAGTAGCTGGAACTACAGGCGCCCGCCACCACGCCCGGCTAATTTTTTGTATTTTTAGTAGAGACGGGGTTTCACTGTGTTAGCCAGGATGGTCTCCATCTCCTGACCTCATGATCCTCCCACCTTGGCCTCCCAAAGTGCTGGGATTACAGGCATGAGCCACTGCGCCCAGCCTTTTTTTTTTTTTTTGAGTCTTGGTCTGTTGCACAGGCTGGAGTGCAGTGATGCAGTCACAGCTTACTGCAGCCTCTACCTCCTGGGCTGAAGCAATCCTCTCACCTCAGCCCACAAATAGTTGGGACCTCAGGTGTGCACCACCATGCCCAGCTAATTTTGTTGATTTTTTGTAGAGACAAGGTTTCACTCTGTTGCCCAGGCTGGTCTTGAACTCCTGGGCTCAAGCAATCCACCCACCTCAGCCTCCCAAAGTGCTGGGATTACAGACATGAGCCACTGCATCCGGCCTTAATGTAATTTTTCTTGTGGTTAAACTGAGGTGAAGGTTCACTCAAGGAGGAAAGTGGTTTTTAGCCTTTTGGGGGGCTCAAGGACCCCTTCAAGGATATGGTAACGGCTCCTCTCCTGAGAAGGTGCCTAGTGAGGGCGGCACAGGCTCCACTCCACCCCATTGCAAGAATCCAGGGCCCTGCAGGTCTCAGAGCCCTCTCCCTGCCTCCCTGTCGGGCATTGAGGGGCACTCATCTTCTGAGGGCCTCAGTTTCCTTTTTTTGTAAAACGGAACCAGCTGATTCCAATCTCTATGGTCTCTTCCAGCACAGAGCTTCACGCTTTTTCTTCCTTTAGGATCCTGAGGCCTCTGGACCACTAGAGATTGGGGGTGCCCCCAGAAGAGGCGCTGCTTCTGTGCCCTCCCTCACCCCACAGTGCCTGGCTCCTTCTATTTTTTTTTTTTTTTTTTTTTGAGATAGGAGTCTCACTTACGCCCAGGCTGGAGTGCAGTGCCACGATCTCGGCTCACTGCAACCTCTGCCTCCCTGGTTCAGGTGATTCTCGTGCCTCAGTATCTGGGACTACAGGCGTCTGCCACCATGCCCAGCTAATTTTTGTATTTTTAGTAGAGACACGTTTTTGCCATGTTGGCCAGGCTGGTCTCGAACTCCTGACCTCAAGTGATCTGCCTGCCTCGGCCTCCCAAAGTGCTGGGATTACAGGCGTGAGCCACCGTGCCCAGCCTGCCTGGCTGATTTTTTAAAATTTGTCCTTGAGATGGGTGTCTTGCTTTGCTGCCCAGGCTGGTATTGAACTCCTCGGATCAAGCGATCCTCCCACCTCAGCCTCCCAAAGTGTTGGGATTACAGGCATGAGCCGCTGTGCCCAGCCTATTTTTTTATTATTATTATTATTTAATTTTATTTTTTCTCACTGTTGCCCAGGCTGGCCTCCAACTCCTGGGCTCAAAGGATCTTCCCGCCTCAGCCTCCTGAGTAGCTGGGACTGCAGGCATGCGCCATCACACCCTACTTGGTACTTTTGCTTTTCTATCTTTGCTCTTATTAAAAGCCAGGTGCCATTTCATAGTACACAGGTGCACTTTACAGCATTTACCTGATTGAGGAGTTTTTCCAGCCTTCATTGCTATTACAAGGCATGCTTGCTTGTGTGTCTCTGCATGTGTATAAATGTTTTTATAGGATACGTTCCTAGTCAAAGAGTGTGTCCATTTCTGTTTTTAAAGATATTGAGGCCAGGCACAGTGGCTCACCCAGGTAATCCCAGCACTTTGGGAGGTTGAGGCAGGAGTATCCCTTGAGTCTAGGAGTTCAAGACCAGCCTGAGCAACATTGGGAGACCCTATGTCTACAAAAAATTTAAAAAATCAGCTGAGTATGATTGCACACTCCTGTAGTCTCAGCCACTTGAAAGGCTGAGGTGGGAAAATCTGTTGAGCTCAGGAGGTCAAGGCTGCAGTAAGCCATGATCACAGCACTGCAACAGATCTAGCCTGGGCAACAGAGCGAGACCCTGTCTCAAATACATACACACATAACTCCTAAAAGGCTGTAGCAGTTCATACCTGCAAGCATCTACAAGAACACACACTTTCCTATGTCCTCTCTGATGCTGGCAATTACAATATTTTGGTTTTTGGTGTTTTCTTTGGTCCAGTTTGGTTAAAAATTATAACACCTTTTGATTTGCACAACCCTCATTTCTGGTTTATTGGTATTTACTTTTCTGCAAATTGCCTACACTTATCCTTGGCCCATTTTTCTGTTGTCTTTTTCTTTTCTTTTTTTTTTTTTTGAGACAGAGTCTCGCTGTGTCCTCCAGGCTGGAGTGCAATGGTGTGATCTTCATCTTGGTTTACTGCAACCTCTGCCTCCCGGGTTCCAGCTGTTCTCCTGGCTCAGCCTCCCAAGTAGCTGGGACTACAGGTGTGCGCCACCACGCCTGGCTAATTTTTGTAGTTTTGGTAGAGACAGGGTTTCACCATGTTGGCCAGGCTGGTCTCGAACTCCTGACCTCAAGTGACCCGCCCATCTCCGCCTCCCAAAGTGCTGGGATTACAGACATAAGCCACGGTGCTGGCCTGTTTGTCTTTTTCTTATTGATTTGTGGGAGGTCTTTATTTGGTGTGGACTTTCTTTGTTCTGTTTGTTTCAGTTTCACTGCTGGTCTGTAGCTAGTCCTTCATCCTTGTTTCTGGTGGTACATTATCATAAAGGCATTAAGAAGCTTTATGTAATCACAACTCTATCTTTTCCCTATGGCTTTTTTCCTATCCCTTGTTCCTCCACCTCCAGATTATAAATATATTCTCCATTATTTTTTTCCAGGAGTGTTACTGTTTTGTGTTTTACATTCAGACATTATTCTGTCTGGGTTTCTTTTTTTGTATGTGGTATGAGGTAGGGGTCTGGCCAGTGAATAGGGAGTTGTCCAACACCTTGGTGGGATGGTCCATCCTATTCATTCATTGTAAATGCTGCTCTTTTATGTGTAGTGTCCACAGACACCTGGGTCCTGATTCCAGACCCTTCACTGTGCTCCACTGCCTGTGAGTGTCTTTCTGTACCAGAATGCTGCTGTCTCCATCTCTGAAGCATCAGAACATATTTTAAGATCAGTTGTGTAAATTCCCACCTCATTGTCCTTTTCAAAAGACGTGTTGGCTCTTTTTTTTTTTTTTTTTGTGACGGATTCTCGCTCTGTCGCCCAGGCTGGAGTGCAGTGGCGCAATCTCGGCTCACTGCAAGCTCCGCCTCCCAGGTTCACGCCATTCTCCTGCCTCAGCCTCTCCTAGTAGCTGGGACTACAGGTGCCTGCCACCACGCCTGGCTAATTTTTTGTATTTTTAGTAGAGACGGGGTTTCACCGTGGTCTCGATCTCCTGACCTCGTGATCCACCCGCCTTGGCCTCCCAAAGTGCTGGGATTACAAGCGTGAGCCACCGCGCCCGGCCAGCTCTTCTTGCACATTTATGCTTTTGTGGTGAACTTCAGAGCCATCCTATCAGGTTCCAGCCTTTGATCTCTTGATCTGGGGACGGTAAATGGTGATATCCAGCAGGTGTCAGAGGGCTGGATTTTAAATGGCCTCCGATGAGCTGGCGGTCTCAGGCTGTGGAAGTGAATTCATCTGCCGGGTGCAGTGGAGCCGGCCTTGACATTTGTGGGTTTTGCTGACATTTGTGGAAGGCTCTGGAGGTGCCCTTTGTGCCGACTTGCCCGAGCCACTACTGCTGCCCAGCTCACTCCGGTGTCTGCTCAGGAAAGAAACTCTAAGGCACACTAATTTTAGCATTAGCCCAATGGCAAATATAATTACCGAGTTAATTATCACTCCCCTCCCTAGTTCATCCCAGAGCAAAATGTGGGCACCTTTCATTTCTTCCTTGGGATGTACCCCTGTATTAGTCCAGATGGGGAGGCCTGCCTGGCAAAGCTCTCAGGAAATTGCTCAACGGGGCATTAATAGCTATCCGAGCGCGTGGCCCGGGCTGGAACACACCAGCCTGGGTGCTGGATGCCTTCCCGGCTGTGGCCACCTTGGGTTCTGCCCCAGGAAGGAGCAGACTGTCTCCTCTAGGGGACCTGAAGCTTAACGTCCTCACTGTACAAGATAGTTTTGGAGCAAGACATATTCTGGGGCTTGCTTCTGTGGGTAAAGGCCATTTCTCCAAACTTTCCCCCAGAGCGAACTTGCTTCCCAAAAGGAGTCTGGATCTGGGCGTGGCCGTGCTGCCCTGGCCTCCTCCTCACTTCTGCTGGAGCCTCTGAGCTGACATCCATGCCTATTCCTCCTCAGCACTGTAGACACAGGCCCCAGCTCTGTCCCCCGCCCTCTCCTCCACTCAGACTCCCTGGGCGCTGAGGCTTTACCTACAGGCCCTGCAGTGCATAACAGTGAAAGGCTAGACTCAGAGCCGATGACATCAGCTTTTACTTGGTCTCCTTGCTTTCTGGAACCTCCCCTTGTCCATTTATCTTATGCTCGGGCCAGATTAATTTTTCTCCAAGTAGTTTTCATCACGTCCTTCCCTTTCTCAGACAGTTGTGCCCATTCTCCAGCATCTGAAGTTGGAAGTTTTTGGCCTGGCAGGCCTGCCCATCTTCTGCCTCTGGTGTGGGCACTTCTCTTGCCAGATCCGTCTGGAACCTTCCATGGTCCACCCAACCTGGGAGGGCCTTGAGGACAGGGGCTGTCTTCGTCTGCGCCCCTCTGCCTCTAGTGTGATGTCTGGGAGAAGATGAGTAGCTGTTCTGAGGCCACCCAAGGCCTCATCTGTCCAGGGAGCAGATCTTACCCATCCTTTACCTCCTCTGGCTTGAATTCTCCTGGAGCATGAGCTCCCTCTAGCCTACGTTGTAGAACACCTGTCTGGCTATGTGACAGCTTCTGGGCCAAGTGTGAGGACCCCCATGGTCCTGCAGTAACAGCCCATGTTTCTGGGGTGTGGGAAACCCAGTGCACCCCAAAGGGACTTGACTGTGAAGTCCTGGGTCCACGTGGTACCCACCAGCCTCCTAGGGCCCGGACTCCATGAGATGCCACGGTGGGGGCTTGGGCATTTGCAGCCTTCACTTGGCATTCTTACCATTTTCAGGAAACTTTATATAAACATTTTTAATCATGCAAAAAAGGAATTATGGAATAATAAATATTTATATCAAAAAGTTTTGGTGGTTTTGATTTATTTATGTATTTATTTTTTGAGATGGAGTCTCCTTCTGTCTCCCAGGCTTGAGCGCAGTAGCACAATCTCGGCTCACTGTAACCTCTGCCTCCGGTGTTCAAGTGGTTCTCCTGCCTCAGCTTCCTGAGTAGCTGGGATTACAGGCGCCCGCCACCACGCCCAGCTAATTTTTGTATTTTTAGTGGAGATGGAGTTTCACCATGTTGGCCGGGCTGGTCTCGAACTCCTGACTCAGGTGATCCACTTGCCTCAGCCTCCCATAGTGCTGGGATTACAGGCATGAGCCACCACGCCTGGCTTGGTGCTTTTTAAATTTATTTTGAGATAGAGTCTCACTCTGTTGCCCAGGCTGGAGTGCAGTGGTGCCATTACAGCCTACTGCAGCCTCTGCCTCCCCTGGGTTCATGTAGTTCTCCCGCCTCAGCCTCCTGAGTAGCTGGGACTACAGGTACACACCACCAGGCCCAGGTAATTTTTTAAAAAGCTTTTTGTAGAAACGGGGTCCCTCAATGTTGCCCAGGCTCATTTGGAACTCCTGGGCCTAAGTGATCCTCTTGCCTCAGCTTCCCAAAGTACTGGGATTATAGGCGTGAGCCACCGCGCCTGGCTACTTTGGTGCTTTTGAGTTAAAACTATAGAGTGGGTGACTGAGTGATATTTTTAACGCATTCTCAAGAATTTGAACACGAAGAGAGTGTCACCCTCCCAGGTTGTGCCCCGGGAGTTCAGGCACTTGCCACCTGGTCGCTGCTCAGGGGGCCCAGGGAGTTTGCTGCAGTGCCAGAGGACTCCTGGGTCTGGGCTGTGCCTCCCCGCAACTGCCTGCTCCCTTGGGACACTCATTCATTTGCTGTGGCCACTGCCACCCACAGTCCTTGCCTCGTAGACTCCACTGCAGCTCTGGTTACAAAGAGCGAGTAGTCCAGGGACTCCTGACCTGCCTTGCCGGGCCCCGTGGGCTTGCGGTGGCTTTGGTGCCATCCGCTGCGTCTGCCTCTTTTAGAGCACGGAGTTCTCCCTCTCAGGAGGGCTGAGCTGCTAGAGCTCTAGTCCTGCCACAGGGCAGCCCCCAAGTGCGGCGTTGCCTGTCCCTGTGGAGAAGGTGACTACCTGGCTGCGGGCAGAACAGCAGGCCATGGCTCTGGTAGTGGTCTGTGACAGCATATCACCCTGTGGGACAGATCCCTGGGACCTAGTGGGGTGGGATAGTGAGAGCTGCGTCCACAGGGGAGGCTCAGAGACTTGTGTGCCCAGTGTGGCCCTATGTGCTGACCCAGCTGGGCTCTGCCCTGTGTGGCCCCCAGGGTGCCTGGCGTGTGCCCCGATGGCCTGGGGCAGACCTCCAGAGAGCCATGGCTGGCCGAGGGCTCACGGATTCTCACCTGTCCCCAGCGCCTCCGGTGACACCTGGGCAGCGAACAGCTTGAGGTGTGCGGAGGATGGCTCACGATGGGAGGGAAGGACAAGGGGTGCTTTCCATCTCTTTGGCCACCAGTTTTAATTAAAAAAAAAATTTCCATCTGTTTTGAAAAGTTTTATCCTCTTAAGGAAATGACGTTTATTAAGCAACAGCCCCTTCTGCTCATCGTCTAGCTGTGCTTGCTGGCAAAGCAGAGGCTGTGGGATTCTGCCTGCTCCGCACCGGGAGGTGCCACTTGGCTTCCCAGTGTCGAAGGCCTTCTTGGACCCAGTACACCTTCACGGCCCCGTGGGCTGTGGGTCCCTGGGTCGGGCATGACTGACTTGGAGGGGTGATGAGAGATCTCCTCCAGGATCCAGGCAGGTCTGGCATGCCGCTGGGTGCTAGGCGCTGGGCTCTGGGCGGGCTCCTTGCTCTGCTTTTCTCTGAGGGTTGAGGGAGCCCTGCTCAGAGACCACCAGGTGAGCTCTGGGGGTCCCTCTGGGCTCTTGTGCCCTGCACAGCCCGGTTCTGACCACAGACCTCCTCCATCAGGGTGGACTGTAGTCCAGAGCGGGAAACCACCACGCCCGTCACCCCCCACCCCCGGAGACCTTGACCAAGGCCCCTTCGGGTACTTAACCAGTGATCTGATCTCACCACAGTCAGGGATTAGGGCCTCTCCCGGAGGGCTGGGGTCCAATGGGATGATGTGTTTTAGGTGGGAAACAGGTTCAGGGATGTCCCCAGCCTCGCTGGCTGTTGCTGGCAGAGCAGGATGAAAGGCAGACGGGAATGCAGAATTGGGATCACGCCCTGACCCCTGTGATCCCTGAGGCCCTTGAGTGAGAGGGATGCACTCAGTTGAAGTGCCCCCCGCTTGCTTTGTGTTAGTGTGAAGAGGAGGGGTGGGCTCTGTTCTGTTCTTGGCTGCCCACAGCACCCAAGGCCAGCTTGGTCACCAAGGCATGCTGGAAGGTCACCACAGGTGGCACAGGTGGCTTGGGGTGTGCTGGGCAGCAGCCACTATGCAGCGCTGGCCTCCAAGCAGAAGCTGCTGTTTTGGACACCCGAGGTATTCCCAGCCTCCTTCCCCTACCCCGAGGTTTGCTGGAGTCACTGAGTGGGCAGTAGCGAGCTGCAGGGTCAGGGTCCTGGGGGTTGCATGTCTGCGCAGCCTCCAGAGAAGCCCATGCAGGCCCCCCTCACCCATTCCTGCCTGACCTGCTGTTGTGTCCTACTCCTAGCTCTGCAGCCTTGGACAAGCATGTTAACTGCTTCAGGGCTCAGTTTCCCCATCTGTAATAGGGAATGATCTTTATGCTCCCACAGGCTCGTCCTGAGGCTGCAGAGAGGCGGTGTTGAAAAGTACCTAGCTCAGGGCCTGGCTCAGTGACGGTTAGCTGTTAGGGTTACCATCGCATCGCAATTGTTACTCCATGGTGAGGACCCCCCGGGGACTCTGGACTTGTTCAGCTCAGCTGAAAGGCTGCTTGGCTGAGACCATCTCAGCTCTGCATAGTGTGGCCTGTGGGTTGCGCTCATGACAGCGTGGAGCCTATTCAGTCAGTACCGAGTGTGCGTCCTTGCCTAGCTGGCCTCGGCATTTATTTTGTAGCTGGAGCCCTGATGGGATGGGGTCAGGTGGGCTCTGGGAGTCTGGGGGACAGGTGCAGGTACCTTCGGGTGCCCCTCCCCTGGGGGCCTCTGCTTTGTCAGAAGTATGGCTGGGGGCTGGGGGCTGACCATTTATTTGTAGGTGTCGCTAGAGCAGTCCCCGCCTCTCCTTTTCAGAGGACGTTGTTGAGGGGACCCTGCCACCTGCGTCTGGGCTGGCTGCTTCCTCTGGCGGGGGGGGGCTCCTCCCGGCTGACCAGCAGCCCTTTCTGGCCCCTGCATCAGCGCCTCCCCAGTCAGCTTCACTGCTGAAGGCAGGGCCAGCCTGGGCACCAGGTTCTTCCCCCTCTGCCCAAGGTCCCTGCCTACCCGTCTTCCCTCGCCCTGGTTGTGACGGTCAGTGCCTTTGCCCCGCTCTGACGACCAGGCCCTGTGCGCAGTTGGCGCTCTGTGGTTGCTGAGAGATGTGCTCTCCAGTCTGTGGGCCAGATGGGGCCTCTGAAGTGGAGGGGGGCCCACCCTCTCTCCTACAGCCTGCTGTGGCTCCCCATTGCCTCTGGGATGAGAGCAGACCCCGTGAAGCCTTGAGCTCCTGGCCCTCCAGCTGTGAGCCCAGGTGGGACTACCCAGTTACAAGAGCGTTAGGCCTGGCTGTGTAGGAGACGTGTGTCTCTACACTGGAGCCCTTGCGGCACACAGGAAGCCTTCATGGTCCTCATGGTGGGGAGGGGTCCCCGGGGAGTCATAGAGTCTCACTCCTAGGTTGCTGTGTGGCTTCAGTGCTCTGTACCTTCATGCCCCTGTCCTGCAGATGTCAACACCCAGTTGAGGAGAACGTGGACTTTGCCCAGTGTTGTGCAGGGATGGTGGGGCCAGGCTGGAGCCCACGTTTCCTACCTTCGCCCTGGCCAAGGTGGGGGTTATCTGCCCTGGCCAAGCTGTGCTGCCCGTCCCTGCCCGCCCCAGCAGGTGGGGGCCTGGGGTGGGATCCCACCCATGAGCAGGAGAGGCTTGTTGACTTACTGGCCTCCCAGGCTCCCCCTCCAAAGCCAAGTCCTCCCCAGGATGGTTCTTGCACCCTGAGAAGGGGCAGCGTGGGTGCTGGCTGAAGCGAGCCCCTCTTGGTTCCATTTCCTCATGGTCCCGGGGGCGGAGGGCTTGTCCTGGAGCACAGGACCGGAATTGTGCTGAGGTCCTGGGAGGTCACAGTCCTGAGGGGACCCAGTGACGGCCAGGAGGGGAAAAGCATCCCTCCGGGTAGGGAGGATCACCCGAGCACCTCTGCGGATCTGACCCACTGGCTGTGGTTCCTGTGCTTGACCCTTTTTGCAAAGATATCCAGGGGTCTTTCAGTTGCCCCCCCCCTCCCCCACCGGCAGCATGAAAACAATTTAACTCTTACAGAAAGAACCTGGGAATTGATCTCCCTGTCACTGATCACGCAAGTGTGACTTTGCATTGGTTTCTTGGTCCCCTTGTGCCCAGTCTCCCCATCTGTAAAATGGGGTGACAGTAGTTCCACCTCCTGTGAGGACTGAGTGAAGTCAGGAACCAGAAGCAGCTCCCACACGAGACTCAGAAAGTGTGACAGGCATGGAGGGTAGGGACCCATGAACCTAGGCCCGGCACCTTAGGAAAAAGAGGGAGCTTTCCTCCAGGTTTCCCCCAGACGGAATGTGTTTTGTCCTGTGCACCTGCCCGCAGGGCCCCTTGCACGCTGTCAGTCCACAATGAATGCTTGGTGGAACAGTTCACCCAGGGCCTGCAACACCATAGTGCTCAGCTTCTCCAAATTCCTCTTAACTTCCAGACTCGACACTTAAACTTGATTCCAAGGAAATCAAAGCTGATCGTCAACACTGGACTTTGCAGGCAGCTCCCAAACCCACATGCATATTTACAACTAAGAAATGCCAGTTCCCCAAAGAATGTTAGCCTCTGAGATGCATCAAGAGACCAGGAGACAAGGGGTTAAAGGCAAACCGTGGCATTCCCCAAATCTGTCCAGTTCCCTGGCATGGTACAGTGTCGCGGAGCCCGAGGTGGCGTCTTTTGTTTGGCTGCTGATGGCGGCCTTCGGGCCTTGGCATCCACGTTGCTGCAATTTTCCAGGAACAGTAGATCATTTGAAAGTAGAGCTGCCACGTTTTGCTCAATAAAGGGATTTTGTAGAGTGATGATAAATTTGGCATGTCTTTATTATTATTATTTTTTTCAACACTTAAAGAAAATAAAAGCTGGTACAGAGGTATGTTTGTTTCTGAAATGTGTTTCCTTCCCCAGATGTTCTTTTCTGCCAATTCTAAAATGCATTCTGAGCTCAGTCCTCCAGTTTCCTCTCTGTGGGGGAGAACAATGAGATCTTTGTAACCACACAGGGGAAACGGCCGCTTCCCTCTGCAGTGGGCATGGGGGAGGGGCTGGGACGTCCCACCTCCTCCCACCTCGATGGAAACCACGAGTCTGTGCCAGCCCAGCCGACTGTCGGGGGTTTGGCAGCCTTCTTTCCCATGGTGGTAATTTGCAGGGTCATGGCTCAGGGGCACCGCAGTCTGCACCTCTGTCCCTGGATGCGTGCGTTTGCTGTGTGGCCTTGCAGTAAATGCTTCCATCTGCATGGTGTTTATGGACTCTGGGACTTGGTACTCTCTTTGTTACCTGGAGTCGAACTTGCCCTTCTCCTTTTCTGTCTGCCTTTCTTGCATCAAATGCTGGTCCCCACCCAAAGGGTAGCCCAGTCTGCAGAACATGGCGCAGAGGTAGAGTTGGTGGCTTCATGAGGGTCCAGTGGGGCACAGACCTTCCTCGGCTGCTCTGTCGCTTTGTGACTTGAGACTGCGTGGGTGGGGTACCTGAGGGATCCGTGAGCCCGCCCTTCCCACGGTGTGCATGCACACACACATGTGCACAGTGCTTTAGAAGTACCACCTTAGTTGGATTTGAAGGACAGCCAAGAGACCTGTATAAAGCTTGTAGTTAGAGTCGTTTCGATACTGGCCTGAATTAAGGGCAGTCTCCATAGGGTTGCTGTCTGTGGGGTACATGTTTAATAAAAATCTTTGTTTTTAAATAAATGTGTCCTGCTTTAGAACACCCAAGATATAAAATCTAGACTTCATAGACAAAAATAGCTAACATTTGTTGTGTATCACAGTGTGCCAGGCGGGCTCTAAGAGATGTTTGATTTCTTTAATCCTCCCAGCTGCCCTGTGGGCTGGGGGCCATCCCTACCCTCATTTTATAGACGAAGAAACTGAGGCTGGGAGAGGTCAATTAACTTGCTCAATTTCGTGTAGGCAAAACTAGGAATTGGCAGACGGTGGTTCCAGTGCCTGCCTCTTAATTGCTACTTGAATTGTACGAGTGTTCTCTTCCATCAATAAAAGAAATCAGTGAACAGCCTCCCATGGGTTTCATTAAGTGCAAGCCCTCCTTGTCATCCCAGACCTCAGCCTGCCCATTTAATGGATGAAGACACTGAAGCCTGGAGGGAACAGTGACTTCGGAGCCACTCTCCTGGGCTCTGCCACTCCTCTTGCCTCCCATATGAACCTGAGTGGCCACATGACCCTGGGGGAGAGCTACTCAACTGTCCCAAGGAGAGGGTGATGACTGCTGGCCTCCCGCCGGCCATCAGCCCCCCACTGACTGACACCCCTGAGTCAGTCTCCACCCTGGGACTGTTTCTCTCACTATTTGCCATGGCCTTGGGCCGCTTCCGGGGGCTTGGCAAGGCAGGAGGTGTGGAACCAAGATGGTATGTAATCAGAATGCTATATTTTGTTGAAAATAAGAATGTTAGTAACGGGCTGGTTTCTGGCAGGTCAAACTGGGACTCTGAAATACATATTTTTCTCTGCTCTGCCCTAAACCTTCTAATTAGTGAAAACGCACATTCGCAGACATCAATCAAATGTCATATTCCCTAGCAGCCTGTCCTGGGATCACTGAGCTGGTCACATTCCACAGTTGCTAACTGAGGGCTTGCAGAGTATGTGTGCATGTGTGTGTGCACGCGTGTGTTTGTGAGAGAGATACATGCCTTCTGGGGAGCCCTGGTGACCTGTTTCCTTCCCTCCCAGGCCCCTGAGCTTCTGCTCCCCACCCCACCCCCAGCCCCTTGTCAGCACGTGCGCGGCCACTGCAGTGAGATACAGACGTTCGCCCAATTAAAACACAATTAGTAGAGGACACATGGCTTTCAGGGAAAAGCGTTTTCTCTCAGGAAGATCTCTGCTGTGCAGTATTCCGTAGCTAGACCCCAGCTCCAGTCAACAGTGAACTCCATTAATAGCCTGGGTTTTGGAAGAGGTGATTTGCTTCCAGTAACTGGCTCCGGTGCATGGATGGCTCCTCTTGCTGGAATCTCTGCCCCACCCAGACAGTGCTTGTGAACCAGCCCTAGTGGGCTCCATGGGGTTCTGGGTCTAGGAGGCGAGGACTTGCCGGGGGTCATTCTCATTCTGCACGAAGCCGTATCACAGAGACCTGTGGGTCCTTTACATCTGATCATCCTGTCATTTGTATCTGGGGTGGTTAGTTGCAAACAATTCCACAGTAGCCAAATCAAGAAAGTCACTGGCTCTCGCAGGAGCGCGATTGGTGTGGGGCGAGCCTGGGGGTGTAGCCAGGCAAGCCCTTCACCCTGATGCGCATTAGCCTTCTTCTCCAGGAAATGGGGGGAGGCAGTCTGGGCCCAGGGAGAGGAGCATGCCGAGCTGGGGATCTCCCTGGTCCAGGGTTCGGGGTGCCTCCAACCGTTCTCTGCCTAGCACCTCCTATTCAGTTTTACTTTGGTGTTTTCCATTTCACTTCTGCCTTTAGGCCATTATTTTTCAAAATGTGTTTCCTGAGTGGAAATGAACAAATGTGCTGTGAGCAGGCGCAGTTGGGAAATCCTAGGGGACAGAAAGTGAACTAGGCTTCCTCACTGTAGGGTTTCTCAGAGCCTTTAAAATGGTAATTATGCTCCAGGCCTTGTGCTCCTCCGCCTAGGCATCCTTTACTGGTTGGGAAGAGAGGGCAGGTTACGGGTGAGTCCAGGTAAGTGGAGTTGTGCCTTAGCTGATAGCTGACGTCACCAATACTGTTCTGTCACCTTGCTTTGGTGTGGCTTCTTCACAGTTGTCACATCTGGGCCATTTGGAGTGACCTAGCAAGTCTTTTGCTTGTCTCCCAGGACTTTCCAGAGTAGCCAAGTAGAACCTTGGGCCAGTTCCCTTGTGGGGCCAGGCCCTGCCCGGGAGCACAGGCAGGAGAACAGCTGCCTCCCCACCTGCCCCAGGGCCTTGGTGTCAGGGCCATAGCCCCCAGCTCTGTGGTGGAGCAGCAGGGACCTGCCTGGCCCATCTCCCTGTTAAATGAAGACCCGGAGGTGCCTGTCCTGTTCTGTGTGCTCCGAGGTGTCTGAAACCAGCTACCTCATTTTCTTTTTATCTTTTGCAAGTGATTTCTTATTTCCTGCTCCACCCCCAAACGTGCCCCCTGTATGTTTCCTGTTCGCCTGCTTCCCTGACCTTTGAAATGTGGTCCCTGCTTGGGAAACTTGCCTGGACCTCAGTTAATTATGGTTTTCCTCCGGGGTGTGTGTGTGTGTGTTTGAGTGTGCAAGTGTGTGCATTAGGATTAGAGAGAATTCGATGGGGCGCCAGGTGCCAACAGGAATGGGGGTGGCTGACCTAAGAGGCCAAGGGCAGGTTCCAGGTTGCGTTGAGAGCCCAAGCTGGTGAGTGTGAGGTGGGCAGATGTGAGGTGTGTGTGGGGAGTGGAGTGCTGTCTGGGTGACTGGGCTGGGAGAGGGCAGGTGGGGGCCAAGCTGGAAGAGGTGGTGTTATTCTGTAGCACCTGATGTACACAGACCTTGGGGGTGCAGCTCCAGGCTTTCTCTCTCCCCACCCACCCCTGAAGGCCCCACTCTCCCGCCTTCTGCAGCCAGCCTTCCTTTTGTCTGCCCCTGAGTTCCTCCGCTCTTGTGGTCATAAGAAAAGCTTTTTATAATCCAAGTTGGTTTGGGAAGAGGCAAACTGTCCTTTCCCAACAGTCATATGCCAACCCTGGCCAAGTCTATTCTGGATTCGAAGTAAAATATGGTATTTATTCATTATTGTCATGCAAATGTCAGCAGCTCACTCACTCTTGATGGAAACAGCACCTGGAATGGGAGGGATGGGTCCATGGCCAGCGTTGGAGGTGCTCGGCCCCAGCACCCGGGCCTTGCTCTGCAGGCAGCCCTGCTCTGCACCCCTCAGGCCATGCCTGCCCTGAGGAGGTGAAGTGCGGGCTCTCTCCAGTGAAGGTGCAGAGGCAGGGTGAGCTGGCGGGCTCACGGAGGACATGGGCTTCACCTGGGTCCAGGAGGCCAGGTCACATTCATCAGCTGGGTGTAGAGACTAGGGAGGGTTTTTAGGGGTGGGAACAGCTGGAGGCATGGAAGTGGTCAGGGTAGGGACTACGGGAGACTTGGTCTACTCTGGTGCGGTGGGATTCATGTAGAGAGAGCCCTTGGGGGCTGAGGCCAGGCTGTGGGGTAGATGGGAGAGACCTCCTGGCTTAGCAGGTCCTTGGGTGGATGGATGGATGGATGGAGGGATGTTGGGAGAATTGGTGGGATATAGATGGTTCAGCCAAGGTAGAAATGGGGGAGTAGAGCTATTCCTGGGGTGCTTGAAGATGTCAGCAAGTATCCCACTCCAGCCTGAGTTTGCAGAGCTTTCTCTAAAAGGCAGAACATGTGCTTGGTTAAAGGAAACCCAAGATTTTATTATTGTTGTAAATGTCAAGTCTCTCATTTTGAATCTTTAGACAACTGCAGAATTGTGTCACTGACTTGGGTAAAAGCCCAAGGAAAAACATGAAATTGTGTTGCCAAAATTGCGGTCATCGTAGCTGCATGAGGGTTTGAGTGGCCACCACCACCCCAGTAGGAGAGACGCGTAGACATTGAATACACTGTGAGCTGCATGCAGGGGATTGAAACGTGGGTGTGGGGAAGGTCCCTGGCTTCATGGAACTGTCTACATAAAAGCGAGTCTGGGTGTTTGCTGTTTCTTCTATCTTAAGAAATTTCCACGAGAAGCTAACGTATGGTTTTGCCAAGAATGTTGTTAATGGCCCAGCAATGAATATTTTCAGCCACTTGTAGACACCTGAACTTCATTCTTGGCAAACAGGTGTATGATTCTTGGACTTGGAGAGACTGAACTTTGCTGTGCTCAGAGTGGAGGAGACCAGCTCACTTGTACTTTTGACAGTTATGCAGATTTCTCCCTGGTCCCTGTCATTTTAGCCAGATCAGTGCTTTTTCAAACATTTCCCCTTGAAGGGGAGATAGGACTTTCTGTCTCAGGGATGGAGAGGCTTCCAGGCAGCCTTAAACATTGTCCCTGCCCCACCCTAAGTATCTTTGAAGTTTCATGTTTTATCATAAAGTCTGTGAGAATGTTGCAGACTCTGTTATAGTCATGCCAGTTTTATTTTTTTAAATATGGTTTGCATTTGATGGAAGTCCATGGATTATATCTGGGAACTAATGTGCAAGGCCTGTATGCAAAACATAATACAACTTCACAGAAGGACGCTAAAGAGGACTGCAGTAGATGTTCACAGATAGGAAGACAGGAGATGGAGATGGCAGTTGCCCCCAGATTGATCAGCAGATTCAGTGCAGGGGCCGGCAGTGCTCTCTCCTCTCTATTCCTCCCGCCCCATTGCACAAATGTTGGTGCCTGGCATTTAAAGAAGCAGACCAGGGGTGGTGGCTCACACCTGTAATCCCAGCACTTTGGGAGGCCAAGGTGGGTGGATCACTTGAGGTCAGGAGTTTGAGACCATCCTGGCCAACATGATGAAACCCCATTTCTACTAAAAATACAAAAATTAGCCGGGTGTGGTGGCGGGCGCCTGTTATCCCAGCTACTTGAGAAGCTGAGGCAGGAGAATCACTTGAACCCAGGAGGCGGAGGTTGCAGTGAGCCTGGATCGTGCCACTGCACTCCAGCCTGGGCAACAGAGTAAGACTCCATCTCAAATAAATAAATAAATAAGAAATAAGCAGCGTTTTGAGGGTGGTGCTGTGTAGAGGTGTCGGGGTGATTGGCACCCAGCATCCGGAAGCAAGGTGGGGTAGGGTGCAGAGGTGACTGACAGCAGAGGCTACTGGAGCAGATGGGAAGCTGGTTATGGAGCTAATAAGTAAATTGATTGAGCAAATAAGTAAACATATGGATAGTAACACAAGCCAGGCTTTGCACTTTGGAGAAGGTGCTTACAAATGTGGACTAGACGGTACCCAGACACGTGGCTGAAACCGTAGGTACTGCCACGCACACATGCACAGAAATAGAGAAATAGTCATAGATGCATGTGTGTATAAAAGTGTATGTAGGCTGGGCACGGTGGCTCCTGCCTGTAATCCCAGCACTTTGGGAGGCCAAGGTGGGTGGATCACTTGAGGTTAGGAGTTTGAGACCAGCCTGGCCAACGTGGCAAAACTCCGTCTCTACTAAAAATACAGAAATTAGCTGGTTGTGGGGGCACATGCCTGTAATATCCAGCTACTTGGGAGGCTGAGAATCACTTGAACCTGGGAGGTGGAGGTTGCAGTGAGTCGAGATCGTGCCATTTTACTCCAGCCTGGGTGACAGAGTGAGACTCTGTCTCAAAAAATAAAATAAAATAAAATAAAAGTGTGAGTATATATACACACGTACAGTTGGTTCTTGTTATTCTTGAAAGTTATGCTCTATAAAGTTACTGTGAACCCTGAATTATTGAATACTGAACCATAGTTCCTAGAGGAAACATAGGGCTAGGTTCCTGTGAGCCTCAGGTCACAACGTTTTTGCCGACTGATTGATATGTGACTTGGCCTTCTTTTTTTAAGATAGCGTCTTGCTGTGTCACCCCAGGCTGGAATGCAGTGGTGCAATCATGAGTCACTGCAGCCTTGACCTCCTGGGCTCAGGCCATTTTCCTACCTCAGCCTCCCGAGTAGCTGGGACTACAGGCATGAACCACCACACCTATCTGATTTAAAAAAAATATACAGATGAGGTCTTGCCATGTTGCCCAGGCTGGTCTCAAACTCCTGGCCTCAAGTGAACCTCCCACCTTGGCCTCCCAAAGTGTTGGGATTACAGGCATGAGCCACCGCACTCAGCCCGTAACCTTGTCTTATGTGTGTTTCTGTTTAAAGACACCTTATTTAGGCTGAGCACAGTAGCTCACGCCTGTAATCCCAACACTTTGGGAGGCTGAGGTGGGAGGATCACTTGAGCCCAGGAGGTTGAGGCTGCAGTAAGCCAAGGTCACACCACTGGACTCTAAAGCCTGGGTGACAGAGTGAGACCCTGTCTCTAAAAAGCACCTTATTTACTGTATATTGTTGATTCATTAACATTGAATTAATGGCCAACTATGCTATAACTCATACCGGAATAAAGCCTCTCACGCATATCCTCTCTGTAAGGCGTGGAGTAGTCTCAGGCACCTAGGAGCACTACACAGCACTTCAGCATATGTGCAGGGGACATTTTACATAGCAGAATTGCCCACAAAAAGCACAGTGATGTGGAAAGCATGGCACTAGCTAGACCGAGAGAAGGACACTTGCTTACATCTCGACAGCCGGAGTAAGAAGATGGGGCGTTGTGGCCTCGGTTGACCTCAGTTTGGAATGTGTGATGGTGACTCAGTTTCTTCACACTCTGCAAGTCTGTGAATGATTGCAGAAGTGCTGCGAGGTTTAATTTGGGGGATATAAATAAATGTTAGCAAGTAGGCGAGCTCAAGTACGGAATCTGGGAACAAGGAGGACTGTACGTGTATTTCCTACCTCCATCAGCAGAGAGGCCTAGAAGCAATGACCCCAAGTGGCAGTGAGCACACCAGAGCCCAGGTCTGGGTTTCTGAATACCACTCTCCACCCAAAGGAGCCAGAGCTTGTCCACGAAGAAGCTGGTTCTAGGGCTGGGGCAAGGAAAGGTACAAGCCAAGCGTGGGGCATCTTATTGTGTAAGAAGGCAAAGAAGTTCTGGAGGACTGGTGGGGACCTCTGGGACACAAGAGCCAGCTCAGAGGGGTGCTCATTGTCCAAATCTAGGAATATTTGAACGTCAAAATGTTGTGTACATGCCTTAGCGACCAACCCACATTTAAAACAAATTCCTGAATGAGGGCTGTAACTATAGTTCCAAGTCATTCTTTTTTTGTAGCTCATAATAGCCTGTAATATTACTATACCATATATTTGCATTCACCTATTTTTATTTTATTTTTTTGAGACCGAGTTTTGCTTTTGTCACCTAGGCTGGAATGCAATGGTACGATTTTAGCTCACTGCAACCTCTGCCTCCTGGTTTCAAGCTATTTTCCTGCCTCAGCCTCCCAAGAAGCTGGGATTACAGGCATGCACCACCACATCTGGCTAATTTTTGTATTTTTAGTAGAGACAGGGTTTCGCCATGTTGGTGAGGCTGGTCTCGAACTCCTGACCTCAGGTGATCCGCCTGCTTTGGCCTCCCAAAGTGTTGGGATTACAGGCGTAAGCCACTGTGCCCAGCCTGCATTTACCTGTTTTTAATTGTGGTAAAATACATATAACACTTATCATAACCATTTGTAAGTGTGAAGTTCAGTGGCGTTAAGAACATTCACGTTGCTGGTAACCACTGCCACCATCCATCTCCCACAATTTAATAAATGATTGAAAACAGACTTTCTTGACCACAAACAATGGTGCAGCAGCAGCATCACAGATCTCTGTCCTGCTGGCTGAGCTGTGGCATCCTCCCTTTTTTATATTGTAAAAACTGTAAATAAAATGCCATAAAAACACCAACGTTGATCTTTGTGGAACTTGGGGAGCTGACTGTAGAATGTGTCGGGAGTATAACAGGACCAGGGCAGCCCAGGTGTTTCTGAAGGAGACGAATCGGGAGGGACTCGCTTCCCCAGTCATCAGGGCAGATTGCAAAGCCTTGTTTTCACACATCATGCCGATGCGGGGTGGACAGTTAGACCAAGAGGAGCCCGGAAGCAGACGCAGGCTTTGGCATCTGGAGCTTTGGCATCTGGCAGGACTCCTGTTCCTGGGGTTGGGGTGTGAGGAGGTGTGCAGGGTAGTAGCATGAATAACTGCTTTGAGGAGCTGAAGCTAGAAGGTGCCCAGAGCTGTGCTAGGTGTCAGAGAAGTTGTTTGTGAGGCATTATGAGTGGAATTAAGTAACTTGAGTGCATAATTGCATCTGGGGCTCAGGCCTGGGCATGCTTAACATTCACCAAGTCATGTTTGTTTTTCGATGCTCCAGCTTTTCCTCCTCCAGGAAGCCTGCCCAGTCTACCCACAGCCAGCCCTTCCTCCTCTTAGAAGCCTGCCGACTCTAACCACAGCCAGATCTTCCTCTGTCTAGGAAGCCTGCCTGGTTCACCCATAGCCGTGTCTTCTTCCTCTAGGAAGCCTGCCTGGTCCACCCACAGCCAGGTCTACCTCCTCCAAGAAGCCTGCCCGATCTACCCACAGCCAGATCTTCCTCCTCCAAGAAGCCTGCCTAGTCCACCAACAGCCAGGTGTACCCATAGTCAGCTCTTCCTCCTCTCGGAAGCCTGCCCACTCCACCCACAGCCAGATCTTCCCCATCTAGGAAGCCTGCCTACTCCACCTACAGCCAGGTCTTCTCCCTCCAGGGAGCCTGCCTGGGCCACCCGCAGTCAGCTTATCCATCCCCAGGCTCCAGGCATTACCTGTCCATGCATTCATCCCGCCTTTTCTTCTTGGGTGGTTTTGTGTGTGCGAGTGTGCGAGTGTGTGTGTGTGCGTGTGTGTGTGTATCCTGCCCAACTAACCTGCAGGCTCCTTGACTCTGGAGCCCTGATGTGTTCTGTTTCTCTGTCTCTTCCATCGTGCTGGCACTGGACGCAGGATCATTCCTGACTGATTCATCTCTAGCTTGTGTCCAGGCTGCAGCTTGCTCCAATGAGCAGTTGGAGGCCCAATGTAATGCTTGGTGAATATAAATAAGGCATGGACTGAAAATGTTGCTTCTTTTGGTATAGTAGCAAAGGATTGGGTTACCTTGAATTGAGTCTTGTTTGGTGTAACCATGTAAATAAACAGTGTAAAATATAGGCTATTGGAATGGAAGCCCAGACATCTGTTATGAATTCTATATATAAATATTGGATATGCTTACATGGGTTAAAATGAGATTGTTGGCACTTGGGTTTTCAAACTCCTGATTCTGCTCTGGTGGGGACTGATCACGGGTCCTGGTACTCAAGGCAGGAGGGGCCACGAGCTGGCCTTTCTCTGACACTGACTTGCCAGAAGTGGGTGTTCCTGGGAGTGGCAGACATGCACCCACTAGAGATAGATCTGAATCACCCCCTCACATTCTCCTAATAGTGCCAAGAACCCATAGTAGAGTGCTGGGTGTACTGAGTTTGTGCTGAGCAGGGCTGCCTGAATCCGGGATTGAAGAAAGTGTTCTTCTACACCTGATTAAACCAACTGGGAATCCAGGCAAAAGAAGACGTTCCCAGGGGAAACCAGCCTGCCCAGTGTGCATGGTGCCTTTTAAACAAATTATCTGCATTTCCATTGGGATGAAGTTCACATAACAACATTACTCATTGGTTTTTTTTGTTTTTTTTTTAATTTTTATTTTTATTTTTATTTTTTTGAGGCAGAATCTCACTCTGTCACCCAGGCTGGAGTATAGTGATGCAATGTTGGCTCACTGCAACCTCCGCCTCCTGGGTTCAAGCGATTCTCCTGCCTCAGCCTCCCGAGTAGCTGGGATTACAGGCATGTGCCACCACACCTGGCTATTTTTATATTTTTAGTAGAGATGGGGTTTCACCGTGTTGCCCAGGCTGCTGTCAAACTCCTGACCTCAGATGATCCGCCTGCGTTGGCCTCCCAAAGTGTTGACATTACAGGTGTACCGCGCCAGGCCTTTTTTGTTTTTGTTTTTTTGAGACAGAGTCTCCTTCTGTCACTCAGGCTGGAGCGCAGTGGCGCAATCTCAGCTCACCGCAACCTCCACTTCCCGGGTTCAAGTGGTTCTCCTGCCTCAGTATCCCAAGTAGAGCTGGGATTACAGGGACCCGCCCGCCACCACGCCTGGCTAATTTTTTTTTTTTTTTTAATGGAGTTTTGGTCTGTCGCCCAGGCTGGAGTGCAGTGGTGCAATCTCAGCTCACTGCAACCTCTGTTTCCCAGGTTCAAGGGATTTTCTTGCCTCAGACTCTGGAGTAGCTGGGATTACAGGCACCCTCCACCATGCCCAGCTAATTTTTGTATTTTTAGTAGAGATCGGGTTTCACAGTGTTGGCCAGGCTGGTCTCGAACTCCTAACCTTGTGATCCACCCGCCTTGGCCTCCCAAAGTGCTGGGATTACAGGCGTGAGCCACCGCACCTGGCCATAATATTCATTTTTATGCATCATTCCTTTTTATGGCCCCTCTCACCTCCATCAGGTGGTGAATAGACTACGTTTCATTTATCCTTTCATTGGTTATGGACATTTGAGCTGTTTCCATGTTTTGGCTGTGTGAACACTGCTGTTAACATGCGTGTACCTGTATGTGTACATACATGAGTAGAAGGGTTCAGTTCTTTTGGGTATATACGTAGGAGTGGAATTACTGGTCATAGGATCATTCTATGTGTAACTTTTTGAGGCACTACCAGGCTGTTTTCCACAGCAGCCAGAGGTGTCTTTAAAAGCAGTTGTCAACCGGGCTTGGTGGCTCACACCTGTAATCCCAGCACTTTGAGATGCCAAGGTGGGTGGATCACCTGAGGTCAGGAGTTCGAGACCAGCCTGGCCAACATGGCAAAACCCCGTCTCTACTAAAAATACAAAGTTAGCTGGGCGTGGTGGCGCATGCCTGTAATCCCAGCTACTCAGGAGACTGAGGCGGGAGAATCGATTGAAACTGGGAGGCCGAGGTTGCAGTGAGCTGAGATCGCGCCATCACACTCCAGCCTGGGCAACTAGAGTGAAACTCCGTCTCAAAATAAAAATAAAAGGAATGATCACTTCCTGCTTCATGAATGAGGAAACTGAGGCTCTGGGAGATGGGAAATCCTGCTCGGAATCTCACAGCTGGAGGCCAGGCTGGGCTTTGAATCCAGGCACCTGAGTCTGAGTGGATGATGTGTGCTTTGTGTTGGAGCTGGCCCAGGGCTGGATGAAGGCAACATTTAATTAATGAAAACCGCTACCCCCTCCCGGCTGTTACCTCTTGAGCACTTTTCTATGAAGCATCCTGTTTAAGCCTCACACTCTCTGATGTGGAGGTGCAGTAATTATCCCCATTTCACAGACAGGATGTTGAGGTCAGAGGGGTTGAGGGATTCTCGTGGGCCAGGTCTCAGCCAGGCTTGCTAACCCTGGAGTCTGCCGTCTGCTTTGAAGTGGTCACTCTGAGCTGGAGAGCTGACCTGGCCCTTTTGCCTTTGTGATGTACGGTCCTGAAAAAAATATTTGCACAAATAGCTTCATAGGAACATACATGGAATTTGGAATTAAAAAATATATTAAAAACTATATATTTACCAGTAAGACCAATATATTACCCAGAGACTCGTCTCCCTAATGAGGCCACCTTTACTTTTTCAATCTTCGTCTCTGCTGGCGCTTTCTCATAACTGCCATTCATTCTAGTAGAAATCATGGTTCACGGTTATGCTGTGTGTGGTTTTTGGTTTTGACATGTTGAATGTTGTTGATGTTACTGCAGTCATTTTGTTACTATTTAATTGGTGTCACCTTTCCACGGAGACAATAGTCTAGTTACCCCTGCCACTGGAGATCGTTCTTTTTTTTTTTTTGGTATTACAAATAAGGCCTCAGCAAATATTGAGACTAAGACTTTTTAAGACTTTTTCCTTCTTTCTGGTGTTTCTTGGGACAGACTCCTGCAGGGGTGATCCCTGGGGAGAGGGCGTAATTATTTTATGTTCATGATGCAACAGTCACCACCCTGTTTTCTGAAAGGTTTGTTCTGCAGTCTGGGCTGCCAGTTGACATTGTGTTTTTCATGGTGATCTGGTGGGTCCTGGGGCGTGATGGTGGCTGGGCCCGGCTACTTCAGCTCTCAGCCTGTCCATCTCCCACCCACACGCAGAACTGAAGCTCCAAGGTGCAGCCTCAGGTGTCTGCTGCAGCCTGTGCATCCCTCATCCCCCCAGGTCTGTTGCCCTCCCTTCTCCTCCTTCTCGAATTACACTGCCCAGAGCTCAGGCTAGAGGTCAGCAGATCCATCACTGGATGGAATGACCTGGGGCAGGCCAAGGTACCTTTCCGATGGTATCTGGGGGCTGTGTAGCTGTGACCCCTGAGCTGCAGGGGGCTGTGAAATGAGAGACCTTGGGCACATGGGCACATGGGCACATCACGTGGTGGGAAGGAGCCCAGAGGACCAGCACCCACCATGCTCCCCCTACACTCTGCTCCAGTGTGCTCCCACCCCAGGACCTTTGCCCAGGCCTGCTGGCTCCTTCTCTCCCAGCAAGGCCTGCTCTGTCTCATGTAGCATGCAACCCCCCCGACCCACTTCACCCTGCACCGTTTCCCTGATCTGCAGCGTTTATGATGTAACATTACTAAGGTGTCCTTATTGGCTGTGTTTATTGCTTGTTTATTACCACCCACAGGAATATGGAGCCATTCAGGCCCGTGTCCTGGGTGCCTGGGTGGGCCAGCTACTGCTGGGCGCTCGCCTGCTAGAGGAGTGAGTGCCCACGGCCAGCCCCTCCTGGTGCCTGGGCTGCGTCTCCTTAGTGTGCTGCCTCTACAGGCTTCTCTCCTGAACTGTCCTCTTTACTTTTTTTTTTTTTTTAAAGCTTTAAAAGAAGTTTTTGTAGAGATGCGGTCTTGCTGTGTTGCCCAGGCTGGTCTTGAACTCCTGGCCTGAGATGATCCTCTCTCCTCGGAAAGTGCTGGGATTATAGGTGTGAGCTACCGAGCCAGAGCCAGCCCTTCTACTCTGCTACTCTGCTCTTCTTTCTCCCTCCCGTCGGGTTCTGCTCCTGCCACGTTCTCCCCTCTCCCCACCAAAGGCTGGGTTTTCTTTGTCTGGGCTCCTTTCCCCTTTGGAGAAGAGGGGGCTGTAGGGCCTTGGCATGGGGCCCCCCAATGACAGGATGCCCCCATCACCCAGAGCTCCATAGGCCCTGGTGGGGAGGAGGGGGAGCAGAAGAGGAGGTGCCATCTCTGCCTGCTGGGGAAGGGCAGGGGCCACCCACACAGAGCTCTCCCATTTGCTGTGGACCCTGGGGCCACTGCCAGTTCCTTCCAAAGGAAAGCCAGCTCCCCAGGTGGTGGGAGAGTGATGTGGGTTCCTCTTAAACTTAGGAATTGAATGTGTGGTTGTTTCTAAGTGTCTTAGAAGCCAGAGTGGCTCCTGGAAAGAGCCTGCCTGCCACGGCGGGCCTTACCCTGGCTGTGCCCACAGATGTCCGTGGGGCCTGCCGCTACTGCCTGGCTCTCCTGGCCTCCCCCAGTGTGGGTTGGGAAAAGCACAGCAAATTAAAAAACACCTCCATCTCTGGCCTTTGAAGAACGCACCTGAACAGCCGAGAGTATAAACTGTGGTGAAATGTGGTCTTTCCAGTTTGGGGAGAAGCAGAGCAGAGCTAGGGCTTTTGTACCCAGGGTTTCCAAGAGCTCCTGCCTCCCTCCGCTGGGCTGGCCAGGGCCCCCCGCTGGGACCTCCAGCTGTAGTAGGGAAGGGTTTACTGGGTTGCTGGGCACTGTGGACTGCCCCTAAGGGCAGGTATGCCTGCCTTTACCCAGGTTCCCCTCCTGCCTGGAAGATACAGCCCATGGGAGGCCTGTTGTCTGTGGGATCCTCCAGCCTCAGAGACACTGGGGCCAGCATCTGCCTGGTAAGGTGCAGGCCTGGCAGGCCCGGTCCCCCACCTGCTTGAACACCCACGGTGGTGGGGGCTCGCTGCCTCCCAAGACAATCTGTCATTGTTGTCCAAGGAAGCTAATTTAGAGTAGAAAGTTCCGTGTCCAGTCCCACTCTGTGCCTGTGTTAGCAGGGGACTCTATCGGGCCAGAGCTGGGTCCACTCTGGTAGGGGGACTTCATGGGGCCTGGACAACAGCACTGTGTATTTGTGTGTGTGTGTTTGTGTGTGTGTGTGTCTGTGTGTGTGTGTGTCTGGGTGTGTGTGTCTGAGGAGGTGGACCAGTTTCTCAAAAGGCCTGTGACCCCAAGAACCAAGGAATTTCAGCCTGGGTGGATCACACCTTCACTGGTGAGTGGGGACAAGCTGGGGGCCCTCGCCGCAGGGGCAGCCAGGGCATGGGGCACAGTTGGCCTCATTCACAAAATGGGAATATCAGTGATCCCTGCTCTAGCAGCCAGGACGACGAGTGGGAACACACCGTGTGGGGGCCGCCTGGCCTGGGTGTGCCGCGGGTGTCCTTGTTGGTGATGGTTCCACCTGCTTGTGCCACCAACGCCCTCTGGGTCTCACACACAACTCTCTTCCAGGTGAAGGCCCCTCCCGCCCCCAGGCCTTAGTGCTGCTTCCGTCTCTCGGAAGGCCCCAGGCGCTCCTGCATCCTGGGCGTGATTCCTGTGCGCCTGCGGACCCCCTCGTGGCTGCCATCTCATCCTTTGGTGCACCTGTCGGCCAGACCTCCTGGTAGCGGGTGCTGCACTCCCCTGAATGTGCCAGTGCGTGGGGGCAGGGACCTGGGCTCCTCCCTCGCTCGCAGCCTCACCGAGTGGAGGGAACTCAGTGTCTTGGAGTTGGGGTGCCTGCAGGCTGGGTGGCGCAGGTGAAATGCAGACCCCTCAGCTGGTGTTCCAGAGCAGCTGCCTTCCCCCGCCCGAGGGACTTCGCCCGCAGCCCAGTCAGGGGTGGGGCCTGGGTGCGTCGCCTGCAGCCTGGGTAGGGGTGGGGCCTGGGTGGCCCTGCCTGTGAGCTGTGTAGTTGTCGCTTTTGACCCTGAGTTTTCTTTGTTATCTGTTTGGACCTGTTTGGGGCAGGCAGGGGATGAGATTTGGAGATAAATGCCTTAGCTGTGGCCATCTCCTTTTGTGAGAGGTCAGAATGTCCAGTTCTGCTGCAGTTATAACATCCCAGTTTTTGATTTTTTTTTATTTTTTCCTTTTTTTTTTTGAGATGGAGTCTCGCTCTGTCACCCAGGCTGGAGTGCAATGGGGCGACTTCACTCACTGCAACCTCCACTTCTCGGGTTCAAGTGATTCTCCTGCCTCAGCCTCCCGAGTAGCCGGGGTTACAGGCATGAGCCACCACGCCCAGCTAATTTTTGTATTTTTAGTAGAGGCCAGGTTTCGCCATGTTGGCCAGGCTGGTCTCAAACTCCTGGCGTTAAGTGATCTGCTCACCTCGGCCTCCGAAAGTGCTGAGATGACAGGTGCGAGCCACCGCGCCCGGCCCAGAACTCTTTAAACCACCTGAAACTTTCCCCCTTAAGCAGGTCCCCAGTCCCCCTCCCCCAGTCCCTGGTCCCACCATTCTGCTTTCCGTCTCAATGAATTGGCCTACCATAAGTACCTCATATAAATTGAATCATAAAGTATTTGTCTTTTTATATCTGGCTTATTTCACTTAACATAACATTCTTAAGTTTCACCCATGTTGTAGCATGTGTCAGAATCTCCTTTTTTTTTTTCCAGACAGAGTCTCGCTCTGTCACCCAGACTGGAGTTCAGTGGCACAATCTTGGTTCACTGCAACATCTGCCTCCTGGGTCCAAGCAATTCTCCTGCCTCAGCCTCCTTAGCAGCTGGGACTACAGGCGCGTGTCACCATGCTTTGTTAATTTTTGTATTTTTTGTAGAGACGGGGTTTCACCATCTTAGCCAGGCTGGTCTTGAATTCCTGACCTCAGTTGATCCACCTGCCTCGACCTCCCCAACTGCTGGGATTACAGGTGTGAGCCCCTGTGCCTGGCCAGAATCTTTTTCCTTTTTGAGACTGAATAATATTCCATTGTGTGGATGGAGCAGATTTTGCCTTGCTGTTCATCCCTCAGTAGACGCTTAGGTTGCTTCCATGTTTGTTTGTTTGTTTTGTTTTTGTTTTGCTGTTGTTGTTGTTTGTTTTTTTTTTTTGAGACAGAGTCTCGCTGTGTCTGCCCAGGCTGGAATGCAGTGGTGCAATCTTAGCTCACTGCAACCTCCGCCTCCAGGGTTCAAGTGATTCTCCTGCTTCAGACTTGTGAGTAGCTGGGATTACAGGTGCCTGTCACTACGCCCAGCTAATTTTTGTATTTTAGTAGAGACAGGGTTTCACCATGTTGGCCAGGTTGGTCTTGAACTCCTGACCTCAGGTGATCCACCCGCCTCAGCCTCCCAAAGTGCCGGGATTACAGGCATGAGCCACCACACCCAGCCGCCTCCATGTTTTGGCTATTGGGAAGGATGCTGCCGTGATCCAAGGTGTATGCATATCTGATCGTGTCTCTGTTTTCAATTCTTTTGGGTAGATAACCCGAAGCGAAATTGCTGGGTCATATGGTAATTCTATGTTTAAGTTTTTGGGGAACTGCCATAGTGTTTTCCATAGTAGCTGCACCATTTTACATTTTTGCCAATGGTGCACAAGGGTTCCAGTTGCTCCACATCCTCACCAACGCTTGCTATTTTGTTTTTTTGATAGTAGCCGTCCTAATTGGTGCAAGATGGTATCTTATCGTAGTTTTGATTTGCATTTCCCTGATGATTAGGGATATGTTAAGCCTGTTTTGATGTGTTTATTGGCCATTTATATGTCGTCTCTGGAGAAACATTTGTTCAAGTAGTTTGCCCATTTTTCAGTTGGCTTGGTTGTTTTCTCATTGTTAAGTTTTAGGAGTTCTCTGTATTTCATGGATATTAATCTCTTAGTAGATCTATGATTTGGAAATATTTTCTCTCATTCTGTGGGTTGCCTTTTTACTCTCTCGATAGTGTCTTTTGATGCACAAAATCTTTAGCTTCCCATGAAGTCCCATTTGTCTTTATTTGTTGCCTATGCCTTCCTGTTGTTTGACTTTCACAATGTCCCACATTGCCACGAAGAACTGTAGACCTAAGATGATGACAGCACGGGTGGGGCGGCGGAGCCTCCGCTGTCATTTTCCTGGCCTCGGGTCCTCTGTGTGTCCTCCCATCCTGTGGAGCATGTCCTCTGGGAACGGGAGGGGCCAGGATTTGAGCCAGTGCTTGTCTTGGCAGGGGGGCCTGTGCTCGGAACCATCTACCCCACTGCCCTGGGGTCTCCTGGGCCATGCTCTCGCCCTTTGTGCTCCCAGGTACCCTCACAGAGGCTGCAAATCTTTCCCCTGCTGAAATGAAACCAACTGAACTAACTACAGGATTCAGTTCTGTGATTGTCGTTGCCTGAGTTGAGTTTGTTTTGGCTTCTCTTTCTTGGTGAAGGTGGGAGTGTGGGGTTGGCTGGGCTCCCCCGTCTGCGCAGGAGGACCCAGGGGGCTGCAGTTTTCATGAGGAATGTCAGCTGTTTTGAACCAAGGTTTCAGATGTTTTTTGGGGGTGTTTGTGGCCAGCCCAGCCTAGCCCTGCTGATGGCAGACACGGACTGATGGAGTTCCCTGAAAGCCCTTACCTCCTCGTGTCCACGTCTTGTGTTCACTCCTCATGTGGCTTCTTAGTCCTTCTGAGTCTGTGTTGGGGGTTGCTGGACCCTCCTGGGCTGACGTCTGAGGTGTCTGGTGGGGTGATGGTCTCAAGGTCTCTCCTGATTTCTCATTCAGCCCGTTGTGGGATTGAGACCCTTGTCTGTGAGATGAGGCCTCTTGCACAGGCAGAAGGGGCTGAGGGCTGGGGTGCAGAGGGAGGTGAGGGAGCCAGCCTGGCCGCAGGCAGATCGGGAATGCTTGGGGTGGGGTGGTGGAGAGAAGTGTAGGTGAGGCCAGAGGCCAAGGCCTTGGAGGCCAGGCTAGGGAGTCTGACCTTGTTCTGCACGGCAGTGGCACAGGGTGCTGTGGAAGGTGTCTGAGCCAAGGGGTGGCATTCCAGAGTGACCCTTTAAATGTAGGAATGTCTAGAAGCAGGGTGGGAGAAATATAGAATACAGGGGTGGATGGGAAGCTGAGGCCACAGGCCAAGGAAACGGGCCTGAGCTTGGACAGTGGTCAAAGACTTGTAAGGGAATCTTGAGGCTCTGTCTGGCCTGGGCTCTGAACCCCTCAAAAAATGTGGCCCTGTGGCTGGGTCTGTAGCGGGCAGCATGGCCAGAGCTGTACCTTCATGTCCCCGTCCCCTGTGTCAGGCCAACAAAGGGGATGTGGCTTCTCTGCAGAACAGGGCAGGGCCCCTGCAGCCTCTGGAGGACGATGTGGGAGGTGATGGGTGTGGCAGGAAGGGTCACCCGTACCTGGGGGAACAGATGTAGCCGCTGGTAAACAAACAGGTGCTGTCACCGAGTGTGGGAAGAAGGCTGTTTGCTGCACTGCAGGAGCCTCTGAATGGTGCGGGCTGAGGCCGCCCAGGCAACTTCCTGACAGCACCTTGCGGGTGGGAGGAAGGAACTGGAGGTCTTGGGCATGGGCGGGGCAGTGCCAGGAGTGCTCTGGGCATAGTGCTCCATCCCAGGGCTGTGGCCTGCTGGCTTAGCCAGTGGCCCTCACGGTTTGCTTCTGCCCCACAGCCTCACCACTCCTGCTGTTTGCCAACCGCCGGGACGTACGGCTGGTGGACGCTGGCGGAGTCAAGCTGGAGTCTACCGTCGTGGTCAGCGGCCTGGAGGATGCGGCTGCAGTGGACTTCCAGTTCTCCAAGGGAGCTGTGTACTGGACAGATGTGAGCGAGGAGGCCATCAAGCAGACCTACCTGAACCAGACGGGAGTCGCCGTGCAGAACGTGGTCATCTCCGGCCTGGTCTCTCCCGATGGCCTCGCCTGCGACTGGGTGGGCAAGAAGCTGTACTGGACCGACTCAGAGACCAACCGCATTGAGGTGGCCAACCTCAATGGCACATCCCGAAAGGTGCTCTTCTGGCAGGACCTTGACCAGCCGAGGGCCATTGCCTTGGATCCCGCTCACGGGTAAACCCTGCTGCAACTCCACCTGGGTCCGGGGGGCAGGGAGTGTCACCATTTCTTTCTTGACTTTATGTGAGCCCAAGTTATTTTTCACAAAAAAGATGTGACTCTTAAAATGAGTTGGTGGGGGGGGTGTTGGCTCATGCCTGTAATCCCAGCACTCTGGGAGGCCAAGGCGGGCAGATCACTTGAGTCCAGCAATTCAAGACCAGACTGGGCAACATGGTGAGACCCCATTTCTACAAAAAAATACAAAAATTAATCGGGCGTGGTGGTGTGCACCTGTAATCCCAACTCCTTGGGAGGCTGAGGTAGGAGGATCATTTGAGCCCGGGAGATCGAGGCTACGGTGAACTGTGATCCCACCACTGCACTCCAGCCTGGGTGACAAAGTGAGGAGACCCTGTCTCAAAAAAAAAGAGCTCAGCTTTCAGGATTTGTTATAGTTGAGAGAATTACTTCCCCTTGAGATTCCATAGTTACGTTTCTTTTTTTTTTCTTTCTTTTTAATTGAGATGGAGTCTCCCTCTTGTTGCCCAGGCTGGAGTGCAGTAGCACGATCTTGGCTCACTGCAACCCCTGCCTCCTGGGTTCAAGTGATTCTCCTGCCTCAGCCTCCCAAGTAGCTGGGATTACAGGCACCCACCACCACGCCCAGCAATTTTTGTATTTTTGGTACGGATGGGGTTTCACCATGGTGGCTAGGCTGGTCTCGAACTCCTGACCTCAGGTGATCCACCCACCTTGGCCTCCCAAAGTGCTGGGATTACAGGCATGAGCCACTGTGCCTGGCCCATCATTACGTTCCTTTTTAAAACTTGCATGTCCGAGGCAACCGATGTGGTTGGCCGTGGGTTTGAATGGTTAAACACATCTTTGCTGTGTGTGTGGTGGGCAGCCTGGGAAGTGCGGACTCTCAGGCAGGTGGAATTTGCACCTTCTCCTGGCTTTCTAACTGCATTGGCTGAAAAAGTGCAGCTCCTTGTCTGGAAGCAGAATCTGCTGGGAGTGGTTCTCGGGTCCGTTCTGGAAGTTGCCCTGTGTCCTCCTCTGCTCCTAGTCTGGCTGAGTTCACCTGGGCCCTTGAAGGCTCAGGGCCTGGCCGTGATCCCAGGTGGGGAAAGGGTGGGTGGCAGGGAAGCTAAGAACCTCCTTGGAGTTGAAGTCTGGGGTGGACAGTTTAAGGGGAGGCAGCCCAGCTCCATTGGCCAGCTAGGCCAGGTCACCCCAGACTCCCGAGCAGAGGGAACAGTTTGCTTGGACACCCCTTGTCCCTCCTTTGTCCCTCCTCTTGCAGCCTGGGAGTGACTCTGGGGGCCGTACACACACCCTTACCTGGGCTGTGCTGAGCCCTGGCCCTTGCTGACCTGTCAGGTTCTGTGCTGGGTCAGTGTCAGAAATGGTTGGCAGAGGTCTTGACTAGAACACAAGAGCCATTTCCCACCACCCCCAAGCTCAGTTGGAAGCCCTTTGCCTGTTAGTTCATTCAGTGTCACCACAGTCTCTCAGCACTCCCAGCCTGGACCTCACCGGATGAGGGGCCGGCCTAGATCTTCTTTGCGCAATGGCGTGATCTTGGCTTACTGTAACCGCCACCTCTTGGGTTCAAGCGATTCTCTTGCCTCAGCCTCCTGAGTAGCTGTGATTACAGGTGTGCACTAGCACACCTGGCTAGTTTTTGTATTTTTAGTAGACACAGGGTTTTGCTATGTTGGCCAGGCTGGTCTCAAACTCCTAACCTCAAGTGATTCACCCGCCTCGGCCTCCCAAAGTGCTGGGATTGCAGGTGTGAGCCACCGCACCCAGCCTGACCTAGATCTTCTAGGTTAGAGAGTCCCAGGAGTGGGCGGCGGTGCATCCAGGCCTGCCACAGGAGCCCACCCGCCCTCCTCCCTGAAGTCAGGGCCCTGGAAGCCCTTCTCTTGGCCGTGCCCTGTGGAGCAGTGTCCAAGCTCTGGAGTAGGACCTAAGACCCCTGGGCTGTAGTCCTGGGGCCACCAACTTGCTGTTGCCTTTTGCAGTGACCTCCCCCTGACTCCCACAGTGCTGGCTGCAGGAGCCGGGCGGGAGGGGCTGGTTGCCAGATCCTGCAGATGCACCTCCTCTGGGCCTTCCCCGGGGTAGTGGAAATGAGGGTGCAGGGTGAGGGTCTGTCCTCACCAAGGCTGGTGTTTGGGAGCTCGGGAAGCAGAGTGCTGTGGTGGCCAAGTTCACCACTTTGCTCTGTGCGGTGACTTAGGAAGCCATTGACTGGCTTCTGACGAGCACGGGAAGAGCTGGAGCCTTTCAGAGCCCAACAGGTTTGTGTGAGAGCCAGGCATGTGTGTGTCTGAGCAACTGAGTGTGGGAGTGGGAGGATGTGAGCCTGTGTGTGTGTGTTTGTGTGCACACACGCGCGTGCGTGCACATGTGTGCATACGTGTGAGCCTGTGTGTGTCCATGAGTGTGCATGCATGCGTGTGAGTGGGTATTTGTGTGTGTGTGAGTGTGCGCATGTGACTGTGTGTGCATGTGTATGTGCCCGTGTGAGCGAGGATGTGCGCGAGAGTGTCTGCATCTGAACCAGTCTGTGTAAGTACAGGGTACCAGCAGGGGTGGGACACGGTGGAATTTATGGCCAAAGTATTTTGAGTCCCTGAGGTCAGGCCAGAGCAGCCTCGTGCCCCCACCACCTGAGAAGTGCCCCTGGCCTCCCAGGGGTGCTGTGCTGGGCAAACACTCATCCCTGGAGACCCTCGTATGCCCTCGCTGCCCTCCGAGTGGGCTGGCCGCCCGTAGCTGCCGGGGAGCCAGCTGACCTCTGGGGTGGCCTCTGTTCCACCTGGTGAACTGTCGCCCTCTCAGCCCTCTCCCCCTGCACTGTGGCTCCAGGAGCCATGGGGTTACTGACCTTCTTTTTGGAAGGGTGGGCTGGTGTAGCAGTATCTCTGGCTAGGAAGGGGCATCTGCAGCAGTCGGAGAGGCCGAAGATAGCAGCCTGCTGGAAGCCCTCTCCTGGGGCCGGCCTGCGGTTGCTCACCAGCGGCTGCTGCGGCCATCGTGTCGCCAGGACCTGCGCTCCTCCTGTCCTTGCATTCCCTCCTAGCGTGGGTCGCTGCAGCTCCCTCACCTCCCAACCAGGCATCCACCCGCATTTGTGAGCCCTTGCGCACTGGTCCTGCTCCCCACGCAGCGGGTATAGCCCAGTCTCTGGCCCTTTCAGTGGGTGGGAGGAGACGGTAAATGAATAGTATTTGAACGGGACGTGTGCGTGGGGGGATAAAGCAGTGCTTGGGTGCTGTGGCGAGGGGCTTCCGTTGGAGCTCAGGTGCTGGAAAGGCCTCTTGGTGACTTTTGAGCCGAGACTGGAAGCAGGTGAGGCTGAGAACCGTGTGGCTGTCTGGGGGCAGTGCAGTCCAGGCAGAGGGATCAGCCAGTGCAAAGGCCCTGGGCTGGTTTGGGGCAGGGCCTGTTTGAGGGGCTGTAGCAGAATGTAGGGGAACAGGACCCAAGGTGTGAGGAGAGGACACATCAGGTCTCCAGCAGAGGAGGTGCCAGGTCTGACTCGTGCTGGAAGGCATCCCATGGTGGCTGGAGCAAGAGTGAGCTGTGGGGTGAGTGGCGTGGGGGCAGGAGCCCTGTCCACAGTTATTACCGGGATCCTGGCGACAGAAAGCAGCAGCGGGGACACCTCACTTCTGGGGGTAAGGAGTGGCAAGATTCGGGATCTGTTCTGAAGAGAAAGACAGCTGGATTTGCTGGCACTCTGCATGTAGGTTCGATAGAAAGATGAGACAAGGTTGGCACGGTGCCACTCTGTGCCTCAGTGTCCCTGTCTGTACAGAGGCATGACCATGCTGCATGTCATGAGGAAAACACCAAGAACAGTTTGTGAGTTCAACAAATGTTAGCTGTCGTTATAATAAAAATGCCCTTTCCTTGCCACCAGAAGTCCAGTCTCCATGCCTGTGTGGTTTTGTCTTTTTACTTCCTTATGGCTTTTGCTATGTTGGTTGGGAAGTGCTCGGTGCTAGGTTGGGAGGTGATCAGTCGGGAGGGGCTAGGTGCTTTGTTGGGAGGTGCATGGTGCTCAGTTGGGAGGTGCTAGATGCTCGGTCGGAAGGTGATTGGTACTTCGTTAGGAGGTGCTTGGCACTTGATTGGGAGTTGTTGGTGTCCAGTTGAGAGGTGCTAGATGCTTCGTTGGGAGGTATTTGATTGGGAGGTGCTTGGCACTTGGTTGGGAGGTGCTCAGCACTTGGTTGGGAGGTGCTCGGTGCTAGGTTGGGAGGTGATCAGTTGGGAGGTGCTAGATGCTCTGTTGTGAGGTGCATGGTGCTCAGTTGGGAGGTGCTAGGTGCTTGGTTGGGAGGTAATTGGTACTTGGTTGGGAGGTGCTTGGCACTTGGTTGGGAGGTGCTTGGTGCTTGATTGGGAGTAGTTGGTGTCCAGTTGAGAGGTGCTAGGTGCTTGGTTGGGAGGTATTTGATTGGGAGGTGCTTGGCATTTGGTTGGGAGATGCTAGGCCCTTGGTTGGGAGCAGTCTTTCCCATGCTCAGATCTGAGCTGGCTTTGCCTGCATCATCTTTGGGAGCCAACCGTCCCTGTTTGGCTCTGGCTTTTCTTAACTATTTGAAATGGTTCCTTTACGTGCTTGCCTCTGAATTCTCTCCCAGAAGCCCTCCCCAGGATCACACCTGTGGCTGTTCGCTCCTACCCCTGCCCCTGGGGCAAAGTTGACCTTAGTGTTGATTCCTGGGCCTCTCCCCACACCTTCCCTTTGCTCCAGTCATTTGAATGAGAGAGTGAAAACAGTGAGATGCCAGCTCCCACCCATCAGATTCAGTGACGCTGATGACGCCAGCCCTGGTCCTACCCTGAGGTGCTGACTCTGTCCCTGTAGGCTCCATGTTCTCTGGAGAGGGAGAGGGAGAGGATTCCAGCCTGTCACAGCGCCCGCGGGCAGCAACCCCTGCTCGCCAGATACTGACTTGAGTAGTGGTCCTCAGGCATAAGTGTGGGCGCTGAGTCCTCGGGCAGGACTGCTGTCCTGAGAGTGGGGACAGTGGAGGGGCGGGTTTTGTCTTCTGTCCTGGCCACAGGCACACGGTTGCGAGGAGCATCTTGGCCTTCCTCCTGGCCCTGCTAGAGCCCCCGTCATCTCCTGTGCCCTCCTGCAGTGCTGTCCCCCACCAGGGTCCTTCCTCAGAGGAGGGGGTTCCTGCCCCAGCCATGATCAGGAAGGGGGTCCCTGGGTCTGAGCGTCCACCTCAGTGTGCACATGGCCAAAAGGATCAAGAGCCCTGCAGCCAGGGGGGCCCCTCCTGAGACTCGACTTGGTTGCAGTTTCAGCAATGCAGGTGGTCCTGTGCAGACGTCCAGGCAGGGTTGAGGGAAGGCACGTCCCTCCCAGGCCAGGGTACCCATGTGGGTGGCAGAGCGGGCTTTGGGGATGACCCTCTGGCCCCTGAGGATCTGGGGCCAGAAAGACACTGGCTTAGCATGGGAGGAGGCCCCGGCCTGTACCAGCCTGACAAGGGGCTGCAGTGGCCCCCCGGGTCTCAAATTAAAGCCAGGGTGAAACCCAACCCCCTCTTTAAAATGCAAAATGGCTCTTCCCTAAAATAACACACAACCACAACCACAGCTGGCTCTGCACGATGGCCATGCTGCAGCTCTTTTCTTCGGAAGTCGATTTTCCTCCGTGGAATTTGGCTGGGCTTGTGGTAGCGTTTGAGACTCTGCAAGAGCACGTCCACGCCAACCAGTCTCTGGTCACCGACTGGCTTGCAAATTCCCCATTTAAGGAAACCAGCAGGCCTCTGTTATGAAACTCGGGGAAGGAATGTGAATTATGCTCCATGCGGAGGCTCCTGCTCCTGCACGTTTTCCAGCCTTTTCCATGGGCCACAGTGGAGCACTTGGGGAAGGCCTGTGTGGATCCCCCCAACTCCAGACTGATGCCCCTGATACCTTCTCAGGAGGTGGCGGGGGGTCTGGGCTCTGTCCAAGCTCCTAGGGGTGGGGACGTGCAGGTAAAGCAAGGCGTCTGCCCCAGGCATGCAGGAGCCTTCACTGGGCTGGCTGCCAGCACCTTGGAGTCCCAGGCTGCCAGGAAAAGTTCACCCACACCCGGCCTTTGCTGGCGAAGGGTGAGTCATATGATGGCCGGGCTTGGGCCCTCAGCAGACACCAAGTGTGTTCCCAGAGCTGCCGCTCAGCGCCTGTAACCTGGGACAGGCCAGCCTTTCGGGGCCTCAGTTTTCTCATCTGTCTAATGGGAATAGAAATTCCCACCTTCCCTGTGTTGGTTGGGTTCTCACTAGATGCACAGGAGACAGCAGCTTGAGAGGGACTGTTTGGAGAGCTGTTCCATGTGACACCCCTCTTATCCTGTCCCCATGGGGCCGGAGGAGCAGGGGCTTGGTGATAGCAGCTGGGTGCGGTCAGCCTTTGCAGGGAAGAGGGCATGTTTGGTTCAAGGCTCGTATGCCCTCGTTCTTGTTGATCTTGTCACAGCCCCTCTGGAAGGTGGAGATGGTACTCGCTTGGGAATGACACTGGTCAGGGAAGCATGGCCCCCTGGATGGGGTGGCCCTTGGTGCACCTGAGGCTCCTGAGGCTGCAGAGCATCATGGTGGGGGAGGAGGCGGCTGTGCGTCTATCATTTGCCCCTTCTGCTGAATGGAGACCCCCAGAGGGCAAAGCGGGGCTTGTTCTCCCTGTGTCCCGGGATCACTCTCATGCCCGGCTTGGGCAAGCTGCCTGTTTCTAAATCACTTGCTAAGGCTGAGGGGAATGGGGTTTGCCGCCCACCCCAGGAAGAAGGGAGCGAGGGAGTCAGCACCATTTTACATGGACCAAGAGTGGGAGGAGGCTCCTCAGAGGACATTCTGGGCACCGTCCCCTTTCTCTGCTATGAAGGGTGGACAAAACACAATAGGTCTGCCAGCCCTTGTGTCCTGTGGCTCATCCCAGCTGGCTGGGATGGGAACTGAGTCCTCCAAGCTGGTGTGGTTCCCCTCTGGTCTCTACTGAGAGCCACGCCCAGCCTCTGGGCACACACCCTGTGGTCACCTCCAAACAGGGCACATTGGGCACTGGCGGGGGTGGGACCTGCCATCCCAGACCTGGTGTCTGCTCACTTTGTCTTGGTTCATTGGCCAGAGATCAAGTAAGGGCGCCCTGAGGATGTGCTTGTTTCTCATGGATGGGTGATGCTTGTCTCTTGGGAACATGGAGAAGCAAAGCCACGTCACCCACAGACCTACCCGGGAACAGCTGCAGCTGCAGGTTCAGGGTCCATCCCAGGCATGGGTTTTTTTTGTTTTTTTTTTGAGATGGAGTCTCGCTCTGTCACCCAGGCTGGAGTGCAGTGGCGCGATCTCAGCTCACTGCAAGCTCCGCCTCCCGGGTTCACGCCATTCTCCTGCCTCAGCCTCCCGAGTAGCTGGGACTACAGGCGCCCGCCACCATGCCCGGCTAATTTTTTTTATTTTTAGTAGAGATGGGGTTTCACCGTGGTCTCAATTTCCTGACCTCGTGATCCGCCCGCCTTGGCCTCCCAAAGTGCTGGAATTACAAGCGTGAGCCACCGCGCCCGGCCCCAGCCATGGGTTTTATTCTTTTTTTTTTTAGGCAGGGTCTCACTCTGTTATCCAGGCTGGAGTGCAGTGGTGCAGTCACAGCTCACTGCAGCCTCGACCTCCCAGGGCTGAAGGGATCCTCCCACGTCAGCCTCCTGAGTAGCTGGGACTACAGGAATGTGCCACCATGCCCAGCTAACTTTTTTTTAATTTTTATTTTTTGTAGAGATGGGATTTTGCCATGTTGCCTGGGTGGCTCAAGTGACCCACCCACCTCAGCCTTCCAAAGTACTGGAATTACAGGTGCGAGCCACTGTGCCTGGCCATGTTTTGTTGTTTTTAAATAGACTTAATTTTTTCAAACAGTTGTAGGTTCACAGCAAAATTGATGAGCAGCAGGTACTGAGTTCCTTCCTGTACATCCCTGTCCTCACACCCACACAGCCTCCTCTACTGTCAGCATCCTATGCAGGGTGGTACATTTGTTTCAACTGATGAAAGCCGGCTGACGCACCATCACCCAAAATCCACATTTACACGAGGGTTCGCCCTTGATTTGTACATTCTTGGTTTAGACAGATGAATAAGGACATGCACCCACCATTCCATGGCATACAGGATAGTTCCACTGCCCTGATTTTCTGTGCTCCACTGATTCATCCTTCTCCTCTCCAACTCCTGGCAATCACTGATGCTTTACTGTCTCTGTGTATTTGCTTCTTCCAGAGTGTCATAGAGTTGGACTCATACAGATTGGCTCTTTCACCTACTAATATGCATTTAAGTTTCCTCCATGTCTTTTCATGGCTTGATAGATCATTTCTTTTCTTTCTTTTTTTTTTTGAGACGGAGTCTCGCTCTGTCGCCCAGGATGGAGTGCAATGGTGCGATTTCTACTCACTGCAACCTCCCACTCCTGGGTTCAAATGATTCTCCTGCCTCAGCCTCCTAAGTAGCTGGAACTACACTACCACGCCTGGCTAATGTTTTGTATTTTTAGTAGAGACGGGGTTTCACTGTATTAGCCAGGATGGTCTTGATCTCCCAACCTCGTGATCCACCCACCTTGGCCTCCCAAAGTGCTGGCATTACAGGCGTGAGCCACTGGGCCCAGCCGATAGCTCATTTTTTTTTAGCACTAAATAATATTCCATCCTGCGTGTTTTGAATTGCCTTTTAGAAGTTCACTTACAGCATTTTCATGGTAGCAAAAAAATCAGATAAATAACCCGAAGTTCTTTAAAAAACTTACAGCACAGTACACTAGGCAATCATCAAAAGAACAAGGAATCTTTCTATTCACAAGAAGGGAAGGTGCCCAGAATTTACTGTTAACTGAGAACAAGTTGGAAATAGTATATTTTGATTGCTCAGCTTAAAGCAGGAATACCTGAAACCCTACCTGTTGGTTATTTCTGATGGGTGAGATTTTAGGGCAAGTTCACTGTCTATTGTTTTATGTCTGCACCTGTGTAGACAAAAACAAAAAACAGATCTGTTAGCTGCTTCTCCTCTTGGCCTGCCCTCGTCACAGGTACATGTACTGGACAGACTGGGGTGAGACGCCCCGGATTGAGCGGGCAGGGATGGACGGCAGCACCCGGAAGATCATTGTGGACTCGGACATTTACTGGCCCAATGGACTGACCATCGACCTGGAGGAGCAGAAGCTCTACTGGGCTGACGCCAAGCTCAGCTTCATCCACCGTGCCAACCTGGATGGCTCGTTCCGGTAGGTACCCACGCAGTCCTGGAGCACCCCCTTCCACTTTGTCCCCAGGTGTCCCCAGGGCTTTTGAAGGCGTTCCTTCTTAACTCAGGCCTACAGACTCTTCTCTGAAACTCTGGGGACCTGAGGAATGCAGGACTTCTCAGAACTTGGAACAGCGTCAGGGTCTGGGTGACACTTGCCACCAGCCCTTGAATATTTCTATAGCAAATGTGGCATGTTCATTCTAAGTAGGGCAGAAAAGACTATCTGTAGCCCACACCCATGCACAGTTTTTTGTTTTTTAACTTTGTTTTTTTGAGACAGAGTCTCACTCTTTCACCCAGGCTGGAGTGCAATGGCATAGTCTCAGCTCACTGCAGCCTCCCCTCCCAGGCTCAAGCGATCCTCCCACCTCAGCCTTCCGAGTAGCTGGGACTACAGGGGTGCGCCACCACACCTGGCTAATTTTTGTATTTTTGGTAGAGATGGGGTCTCACATGTTGCTCAGGCTGGTCTCAAACTCCTAAGTTCAAAGGATCCTCCTCCTCGGCTCCCAGAGTGCTGAGATTACAGGAGTGAGCCACTGCACCCGGCCCATGCACCAAATGAGGTTTTATCACCAAATGAGCAACAAAAGCTTTCCATCTTCAGAGCATCTTGGATTTTGGAATTGTTGGGGAGGGCTTGTGGCCCGGCAGGGTTGTGAACAGTAACCCTGTCACACGCACCACCCCCACCCCAGCCCTACCCCAGCTCAGGCATCCTGAGGGCAGCAGCTGGAAGCTGTCTCAGTTATTACCGCATTACCCAGTCTCACCAGGGGGCCTTCCACATAGTCAGTGCTCAATAAAATGGGCCGAGAATGAGTAGGAAGGGTTTTCCTCTTGTTGGGTAATTGCCTTTAGAGCCTTCTGGTCAGCGTAGCTTCACAGCTCCGTACTTAATTACCCCTTAGAGAAACATCCCCTCTGTGTACAGATGAAGGGCAGTTTATTCACTAACCAAGTACTGCCTGCTGCTAGCCCTGTGCCAGGTGTCAGGGATCCTCCTGGGATGGCAGACCCCATTCCTGTAGTAGTGGAGCTCCTGGCCCAGGCAGGGATGTGGCAGGTGTCTCTGCAGAGGGCAGTAGTGACTGCATGGGAGGACTCAGTGGCTGGATTTCTGCAAACACAGGCCAACACCCACATGAACAGACTTGAGGGCATGGGCAGCTTTGCTCCATGCTTGCCAGGCCTCGTGTGTTAGTTATCCATTGCTGTGTAACAAAACGGCCCACAACTTAACAGCCTGAAACAGCAAAGAGGTTTTTTATGGGGAGGGGGTCAGCAATGAGGAGTGGATTAGCTGGGTGGTTCTGGCTCAGGGTGTGACCTGAGGGTACACTCAAGCTCCTGGCTGGGGCCTCAGTCATCTGAAGGTGTGAGTGAGGCCCGGGACATCCACTTCCAAGCTCATTCTCAGGGCAAGAGGCCTCGGTTTCTCCTGTTCCTCTTATGCTGAGCCACACATCTCTTTTGGGCTGGTTTGAAAATATCCTGTTGTCCCTGGAAGTGCAGACCGGCGGGTCTGGTTTGAGATTTGGAAATGTGGTTACCCTATAGACTGTGGTTCTTGGGAGCTGAGTGATCTTACAGTTATGAAGGGTGGATAAGAGGATAGAAAGGCTGCAGCTGGGAGTGCCCTGGTCAAAGGATGGTGACAGGGGACAGTGAGGGTGATGGCAGTTGAAACATGCTAATGGTGGTGGCGGTGGCGGCAGCAACCCTTCCATAGCACTTACTGTTTTCCAGGGACATTTATCAGTTCATTTAATGCTCACACCAACTCTATGAAACGTTTGCTATTATGTTTTATTTTTATTTATATTTTTATTGTTTTGAGGAAGGGTCTCACTTTGTCACCCAGGCTGGAGTGCATTGGCACAATCATGGTTCACTGCAGCCTTAACCTCTTTTTTTGTTTGTTTGTTTGTTTGTTTTTTGAGATGGAGTCTTGCTCTGTCCCCCAGGCTGGAGTGCAGTGGCACCATCTCGGCTCGCTACAACCTCCACCTCCCAGGTTCCAGCGATTCTCCTGCCTCAGCCTCCCAAGTAGCTGGGATTACAGGTGCCTGCCACCACGCCTGGCAAATTGTTGTATTTTTTTTAGTAGGGATGGGGTTTCACCATGTTGGCCAGGCAGGTCTTGAACTCCTGATCACAAGTGATCCGCCAACCTCAGCCTCTCAAAGTGCTGGGATTACAGGCATGAGCCACCACACCTGGCCACAGCCTTGACTTCTTGGGCTCAAGTGTTCCTCCCACCTCAGCCTCCCAAGTAGCTGAGACCACAGGCATGTACCACCATGCCTGGCTAATTTTTTTGGTATATTTTTGTAGAGACGGGGTTTCACCATGTTGCCCAGGCTGGTCTCAAACTCCTGAGCTCAAGCCATGTGTCCACCTCAGCCTCTCAAAGCACTGGGATTACAGGTGTGAGCCACTGTGCGCAGCCTATGTTTGCTATTATGATCCCCTGTGCACAGAAAGGCATGTGAATTTGCCCAAAGCCACACAGCTAGTCCCAGCCAGGGTTGGAACGTAGGGTCTGTAGCCCCAGGGTCTGGTCTGTTCTCAGCCTCTCTCCCACCTGCCTCCCTGTGGGATTCTTCTGCCTCTGCGGTGGCCATCGCTCTTCATGAGGCACCTGGGGCTATTCACATGGAAGCATTGTGTGCGGAGGGGACGAGCTCTAGAGCCACACAGACCCGTGAAGGCACCTTTATCTGTGACTGTGGCTGGGGCAAGGGCCGAGGCTGACCTTCCCTCCGTGCTTCTGGCTGAGGCAGAGCATGGCCCAGGGAGCAACCAGGAGTGATGTGCCTCTGGCTTCTCTCACTGAAAAATGGCCACATAGGCTGGGCGCGGTGGCTCCCGCCTGTAATCCCAGCACTTTGAGAGGCCGAGGCGGGCAGATCACGAGGTCAGAAGATCGAGACCATCCGGGCCAACATGGTGAAACCTTATCTCTACTAAAAATACAAAAAATTAGCGGGGCGTAGTTGCGGTTGCCTGTAGTCCCAGCTACTCAGGAGGCTGAGGCAGGAGAATGGCGTGAACCCAGGAGGCGGAGCTTGCAGTGAGTTGAGATCGCGCCACTGCACTCCAGCCTGGGTGACAGAGCAAAACTCCGTCTCAAAAAAAAAAAAAAAAAAAAAAGAGAGAAAAGAAAAATGGCGACATGGCCAGGCACAGTGGCTCACACCTATAATCCCAGTGCTTTGGAAGGCTGAGGTGAGAGGATCATTTGAGCCCAGGAGTTCGAGACCAACCTGGCAAAAAAGCAAGACCCCGTCTACTAAAAATAAAAATTGGGCCGGGTGCGGTGGCTCACGCCTGTAATCCCAACACTGTGAGAGGCCGAGGCAGGTGGATCACCTGAGGTCAGGAGTTTGAGACAAGCCTGGCCAACATGGTGAAACCCCATCTGTACCAAAAATACAAAAATTAGCCGGGCATGGTGGCAGGCACCTGTAATCCCAGCTACTTGGGAGGCCGAGGCAGGAGAACTGCTAGAACCCAGGAGACAAAGGTTGCAGTGAGCTGAGGTCTTGCTATTGCACTCTATAGCCTGGGTGACAAGAGCAAAACTCTGTCTGAAAAAAAAAAATTAAAATTAAATAATTAAAATTAAGGCTGGGCTCAGTGGCTCATGCCTGTAATCCCAGCACTTTGGGAGGCCAAGGCAGGTGGATCAGGAAGTTAGGAGATCGAGACCATCCAGGGTAACATGGTGAAACCCCGTCTCTTTTAAAAATACAAAAACATTAGCCGGACATAGTGACCGGCGCCTATAGTCCCAGCCACTCGAGAGGCTGAGGCGGGAGAATGGCGTGAACCCGGAAGGCAGAGCTTGCAGTGAGCCAAGATGGCGCCACTGCACTCCAGACTGGGCGACAGAGCAAGACTCTGTCTCAAAAAAACAAAAACAAAAACAAATTAAAATTTAAAAATTAGCTGGCTGTAGTGGTACATACCTGTGTTCCCAGCTACTCAGGAGGCTGAGGCAGGAGGATCGATTGAGCTTAGGAGATCGAGGCTGCAGTGAGCCATGATCACGACCCTGCACTCCAGCCTGGGTGACAGAGCGAGACCCTGTCTCAGAAAACAAACAAACAAAAAAGGCAACATTGTGGAAAACAGTTTGGTGATTCCTTAGGATGTAAACACTGATTTACTTATGACCCAGCAATTCCACTCCTAGCTGTATACTCTAAGAATAAAAAACAGGTCTTCACACAAAATGCAAATGGACAGGAATGTCCCTAGCAGCACTGTGCACAACAGCCGAAGGTGGAAATGACACAAAGTTCCCCCAGCACAGATTGGGTTCTGTCTCTACACTGGAATATGGTTCACCCCTAAAATGGGATGAAGCACTGACATGCTACAGCCTGGATGAACCTCGAAAACATAGTGCTGAGTCAAAGAAGCCAGACATCAGAGGCTGCATATTGTGGTTCCGTTTATATGAGATGTTCAGAACGTGTGTAGTTAAATCCATCAAAAGTGTTTGCCGGGGCTGGGGGCGGGGACTGGGGAGTGACTGCTGACGGGTGTGGGGTTTGCCTATAGGGCAATGGAAGTGCTTTGGAACTAGACAGAAGTGGAGGCTGCACCGCCTTGCGAATGCACTAGGTAACACTAATTATTCACTTTAAAGTGGTAAATTTAGGCTGGGTGTGGTGGCTTACGCCTGTAATCCCAGCACTTTGAGAGGCCAAGGTGGGTGGATTGCCTGAGCTCAGGAGTTCAAGACCAGCCTTGGGCAACATGGTGAAACCCTGTCTCTACCAAAAAAAAATACCCCCCAAAAATTAGCTGGGCGTGGTGGTGCATGCCTGTGGTCCCAGCTACTCTGGAGGCTGAGGTGGAAGAATCTCTTGAACCTGGGAGGCAGAAGTTGCAGTGAGCTCAGATCACACCACTGCACTCCAACCTGGGTGACAGAGTGAGACTCCATCTAAAAAAAAAAAAAAAGAAAAAGTAAATGTATGTCCTGTGAATTTTACTTCAATAATTTTCTTAAAAAACAGCATCAACAAAAATGAACAAAAGAGGCGGTGGATCTGCAGAGCCCACAGCTCCCATCTTCCCTGTGCCATTTCATGAGTGTCACCCTCCCCTGGCAGCTGTGCTGAGGGCTGGGGACGTGGCGGGGACCCTCTGCCCCCAGGCCCACCTGTCACGGGGCGAAGGTCATTAAGCAAATAAAACTGCACATTACCAACCGCATCACATTACGATCCTGTTCCCAGTGTCCATAATCTCATTACACCCGAGTCCTCATTTGCTGGGCACTGTAAGCACCTAGAAAAGAATAGCTGTTTCTCGGGTTGATGCCAAGTTTCATTTACTCTGAAAGTATCAATTACGAGCATTGTAAGAAGGAGCGAGTGCACGTGGCCTGATTTGCATTCAGAGGTTAAAGCCGTGGGCAGGAGAGGTGTCCTTTTTGCCAGGCGTGGCTTCCTCCTTTCTTCCCTGGGGGAGACTTTGCCACTTGCCCTGGAGGAGCCCCTGTGTCACCATCACAGGCTGCTTTTGGGAGGTGCCCTGTGCACGCCGGGAGAAATGTACGAGGGTGCCAGCTCCTGGGGCTCTTGACCTGGCCTCACTTGTCTGGTTGAAAGTAAATGGGAGGCGTGGCATGGTGGCTCATGCTTGTAATGCCAGCGCTTTGGGAGGCTGAGGTGGGTGGATCACCTGAGGTCAGGAGTTCGAGACCAGCCTTGCCAACATGATGAAACCCTGCCTCTACTAAAAATACAAAAATCAGCTGGGTGTGGTGGTGGGCATCTTGTAATCCCAGCTACTCGGGAGGCTGAGGCAGGGTAATTGCTTGAACCCGGGAGGCGGAGGTTGCAGTGAGCTGAGGTTACATCACTGCACTCCAGCCTGGGTGACAGACCGAGACTCCATCTCAAAAAAAAAAAAAAGAAAGTAATTGGGTCAGCAGCAATGACTGTCAGGGGACCCTCCTGATGGCTCCTCCACCCCGCTTCCCTGACTGCAGGCAGAAGGTGGTGGAGGGCAGCCTGACACACCCCTTCGCCCTGACGCTCTCCGGGGACACTCTGTACTGGACAGACTGGCAGACCCGCTCCATCCATGCCTGCAACAAGCGCACTGGGGGGAAGAGGAAGGAGATCCTGAGCGCCCTCTACTCACCCATGGATATCCAGGTGCTGAGCCAGGAGCGGCAACCTTTCTGTGAGTGCCGGCTGGGGCACGGGGGCGGGGGAGAGCGGGGCGCGGGGCAGGGGAGAGCGGGGGGGCGTGGGGGCGGGGGAGAGTGGGGCGCGGGGCAGGGGAGTGGGGGCGCAGGGGCGTGGGGGTGCGTGGGCGTGGGTGGGGTGGGGGGCAGGTGACCCCTCCCTGCAGAAGCCCATGCTCTGGGGGGCCCCCTCTCTAAAGGGGTGCCTGCTGCAATGGAGGGAGGTGTGTGCAGAGTGTGTGGCTGGCTGGGGGGCACCAGCCTGCAGAGGGCCCCTCTGCAGAGCTTGTGGGGGCTGTTTCAGGCTCAGCATTGGCAAGGGGATTCCCAAGGAAGGTTGCCTCGTTTTCAAGGCCCAGAAGAAGTTGTTCGTGTGTGTGTGTGTGTGTGTATATATATGGTTATTTATATATACATATATATGTGTGTGTGTGTATGTATTTTTAATAGAGACGAGAGATTTTGCCACGTTGCCCAGGCTTGTCTCAAACTCCTGGGCTCCAGTGATCCTCACACCTTGACCTGCCAAAGTGCTGGGGTCACAGGTATGAGCCACTATGCTTGGCCCTGCAAGTTTCGTATTTGTCAATGAATAACCTGCTCAGAATCAGCAATTCTCAGCCTGGGGGCCACGCAGGGTTGTGACAGAGGTCCCTGATGGGGAAATGCACCAGCTTCTGTGACAGTGGGGCTGCGGCTCTGGGGACAGTGGCCTACCCCCACAGGGACCAGGGATGGAGATTTCTGGCCAGGCCATTATGGAAGGTTTGGACTTTGAATTAAAAGGTGGGGCCTAGGGGTGCCAGCTCTTCCCAGAGCAGGACACAGGAGGGTGGTGCTCTCTGGAGCTGTTTCCTGGTGAGAAAGTCGTGGGCACAAAACCCATCTACGCTTGGGGCAGCATGAGGGAGGGAGAGGTTCATTTTGGTGAGGTTGTTGTTCCAGTTATATCCGTATTTTGGGGCTGCTACACCCCAGCTTTCCCCTGGTTCAAATGAGGTGCTGGAAGCATTTATCGAGTTCTGTTCAATTGCTGTTGGTCATAGAAGGCCTGAGAGAGTGACAAGCTTGGCCATCCCAGCAAGAGGGACAGTGTTCCTGTGGAAGCTGCTGGGTCCACACATAGCACAAAGACACGACAAGCCTTTTGCCCAGGAGCCCATTGTCTCTGGGGTTCCCGTCACTACCACGCAGGCAGGTCCTGACCCCGGCCATTGGAGCGTGGGGGGCAGTCTTTGCAGAGGGGTGTCCTTTGGGGGACTTGAGGAGCTGGGGAGGGTTTTCTAGTCATAGGAGCTTGGTGGGAGGGAGCAAGTGGGGAGGATGCCGCTCCAAGGCAGATCACGTCTGGGTGTGAGGGTGGTTAGGAAGGTCACGCTGGTTTTGGGGAAATTGCAGGCCATCTGGCCAGGCTGAAGGCCCGATGTGGACGGGGCCAGCGATGAGGCAGGTGGAATGGTGCCCGCGGAGAGGTCCTTGATGCCACTTGAGGCTGAGGTTTGGGCAGAGGACACACTGGGGGCTGTCACGGGGGATAAGGAGGCAGGATGCGACTCATTCAGAAACAAGTGACGGTCCTCTTGTGGAACCTTCACTCACTCTGTCCTGGTTTTCCCAGTCCACACTCGCTGTGAGGAGGACAATGGCGGCTGCTCCCACTTGTGCCTGCTGTCCCCAAGGGAGCCTTTCTACACGTGCGCCTGCCCCACGGGTGTGCAGCTGCAGGACAACGGCAGGACGTGTAAGGCAGGTGAGGCGGTGGGACCGGACGGGGCGGGCGGGGCGGGGCCTGGCGGGAATGGGCTGAGGCCGGCAGGGGTGCCCCAGAAGGAACCTCGGCAAACCCATTCAACATGATCCACTTGGCGGGTGTGGTGATTCAAGTCTGTGGTCCCAGCTACTGGGGAAGCTGAGTTGGGAGGATTGCTTGAGCCCAGGAGATCAATCCTGTTTTTTTTTTTTGCCCCAGATATTTTCCCACTTTTTTACTCTCCGCCTTGGTCCTCAGGCACTTGGTGCTTCCTGGGACTGTGTTGCAGTGAGGCATGGCTCTTCTCCTCTGGGGCACCGGCTGAAGATCTTTCTTTCCAGGTGTCGGTTTGGGGTGGGCCCTTCAGGAAATCACACACGTTCAGGATGCAGCTCACCTTTGGGGATGCTCCCGGGCCTGGGGTAGCCGGTCTGCCCTCTGAGGCTGACCCTGGGGCCTGGCAAGCGAGGGGGTAATGAGATGTGTCAGGAAAGTGCCATCCCTGGGACCAGTCCTCCCCATTTCTGTAGTGTGATGGGGCCCAGCTTGCAGAAGGTGGTGGGGGACAGGGCCTGCTTCCTGTGCCAGTGTCCCACTCGGGAGGGCAGAGGGCTTCCAAGTGGGCTGGCTTCCACACTCAGGAACAGTCCTAAGGGGCAGAGTCTCAGTGTGGGGCCCCCTAGAAGGACTCTCCTGGCATCCAGTGGGTGGAGAAATCTCCTTGCTCCCACTGCTGTCTGAGCACATGGGGGTCCTGACTCTAGGAAGTTTCCTGGTCCCCCTGCTCTCGCCGGCTAGGGTCTGTATTTGTGTGCAGTGGCCGGGGTGTGTGTGTGGTCACGGTGCCTGTGGCGCATGGGCCTTTTCTCTGCTCCCTGGCAGGGGTCCTGTGTTTGGTGAGGACTTTCCAGGTTCGTATTTGTCTTTCTCTTTCTGAGAGCAGAGCATCTTTAGTGAAGACATGGCTGTTTCATCAAAGGGTCTATCCACTGTGCCGGCTACTGCAGGGGATGGTTGGAGAGTCTCTCCCACCAAGCATCTTGTTTCCCAAGTGGGGAGAAGGAGAATTTGAGAAATGGGGACTTGGGCGGCCTAGTCCTAAGGGCTCTGGACAGCACCCCATTCATTCATCTGCTTGCTCATTCATTCGTTCATCCATCCATTTGCTTGTTCAGCAGGCATTTGTCGAGCACTTGCCGCGTGCCGGCATTGCTCCGAGGCACTGGGGACCCCGCGGTGCAGACAGAATCCCGGGCCTCTGGCGCTCACACTCTGGGCTCTGGGGCTGGGTGGGTCGGGGAGACGGCACAAGTGAGTCCACGAGGGAGTCAGTGCATTAGAAAGGGTGAGTGTCTTGGACACCCGCTCCTCCATCACCTCTGGGGCCCTTCGCTGTTGACCATTCACCTTGGCCTCAAAGGCAACGCTGAGAGAGAAACTGGACCCAGGGAAGGAGTCCAGATGAGCTGCCTCGTGAGTGACCTGGCGACACTAGGGGTTTGGACCAAGCAGGTTAAGGGAGGATTATAGACCCTTGATGGGGAGGAGTGGTTTGACCAGGTTGGATGAGCCCTTTGTTTACAGAGGAGGCTAGGGCAAGTCACCGCCTGGGGTTGCCCAGGTGGCATAGTAGGTTCTAGCAGGTGGGGTCTGGCTCCCCTGCCATGAGTTTGCTGCTGCCCCATACCTGGGCCCTGGTGGAGCAAGGCCCTGGTCTCCCTCGCAGACTGCCCCAGGACCCTGCCCACTCCCTGGAGGAGGGGGTGCCTCGGCTGCACAAGCCTCAGTGGAGAAGGATGCTTGGCCTGCTGGCTGCCCGGGAACCTTGGCCTTCTCAGGGTTTGTTTTCTCTCCTTCCTGTCTGTTGGTGAGAAGAGGCTGAACTCAGTGCTGGAGCTGGACCCTGCGTTCTGCAGTGTTGGTTGAAGTCCTGGCAGAAAGGGAAAGAGTGAGGACATAACGGGCTCATGACGGCAGGGAGCGGCTACCACAGTCAGGGCCAGGGGATGGAGGGGAGAGAGAATCACCACAACATGGCACAGGTGTAAAACAGGCAGCTTGGGCTGGGCACAGTGGTTCATGCCTGTAATCCCAACAATTTGGGAGTCTGAGGCAGGTGGATCATTTGAGGTCAGGAGTTCAAGACCAGCCTGGCCAACATGGTGAAACCCCATCTCTACTAAAAATACAAAAATTAGCTGGGCAGTATGGCACGGGCCTGTAATCCCAGCTACTTGGGAGACTGAGGCCAGAGAATTGCTTGAGCCTAGGAGGCAGAGGTTGCTGTGAGCCGAGATCGTGCCACTGCACTCCAGCCTGGGTGACAGAGTGAGACCCTGTCTCAAAAAAAAAACAAAAAAAAAAAAGAAAAAGGACAGCTCATCCTGGCCAATCTGAAAAAGGTGGAGCGTATACATTCCCCAATATCCACAAATATTCCAGAATATATCTGAGAAGAAAGCAGTTAATGAGTCAGACCTGTTCCCCTGCCCCGAGGCGCACGTGTGGTGGGGGCCGTGTCAGGAAGCAAGCCGGCACACAGATGGACATAGTCAGGACAGACCTGGATCGGGTACGGGACACAGCAGGGACTGAGCCGGAGACTCCTGTACTGGGGGCATGGCCGCCTGAGCCGGCAGATCAGAGGTCTCTCTCAGGAGGCCTGAGATCTGAAGGACTAAAAGAGGAAAAGGCGAGAAGGAACAGCACATGTGGCGGCTCTGAGGCAGGAGCATGTTGGTGTTGGGACCGACTTCATGGGCTGTGTGACCTGTGTAGTCACATGAGGTGAGCTCTGTTGTTGACCTGAAATTCCTACCTTTTGAGTAAGAGGCCGTGTGCACTTCCATTTTGCAGCAGTCCCCACAAATTCTGTAACGGGCCCTGCTGTGTGTGTTTGAGAAGCTGAAGGGAGGTCTGGAGGTGGTCTCTTACTTGCTTGGTGTGTCTGTCTCCGCATTTTATCTTCTGTTTTTTTTGTTCCCCAGCCCTCCCTGCATTTTTTCTGTATGACTGTGTGTCTGTGTGGGTGATCGAACCATAAGGCTTCCTGCTATTTATTTCACTTTATGCACTGCAGAAGCGTTTGCAATTGCAGGAGGTAAATATGTATCAAAGACATGAGTTTTAGTGAAAGAGATCTTTTTTTTTTTTTTTTTTTTTTTTGAGACAGTCTTGCTCTGTTGCCCAGGTTGGAGTGCAGTGGCTCACAGCAGCTTCCACCTCCCAGGTTCAAGCGATTCTCCTGCCTCAGCCTCCCAAGAAGCTGGGATTACAGGCGCCCGCCACTACGCCTGGCTAATTTTTGTATGTTTAGTAGAGATGGGTTTTCACCATGTTGGCTGGCTGGTCTTGAACTCCTAACCTCAGGTGATCCGCCTACCTCAGCCTCCCAAAGTTCTAGGATCACAGGCATGAGCCGCAGTACCTGGCCTATGCCTGAATGATATCTTATCAAGACATGTCTTTTAGCCATCCTCCTGCTATGGGGCGTTTCTGTTTTCTTTGTGTTTTTTTCATTTCTGAGTCTTGCTGCTGTGGGTTGGGGGTGGGCAGGTGAGAGCTGGCTTGGGGCCTGCCCACTGGAGTGAGAGGGAGCAGGGCCTGGTGTCTGTTGCCACCATCAATTGGTGATGTCTGCCTAAATGCTGTGTTGCATCTGCTGGGGATGTCTGCCCTGGGAGAGCAATGGGCATGTAGGAAGCAGGTGTCACCATCTCTGCTCTTGGGGTGTCAGAGCAAGGTTGGGTGTGGACATTTGTCGAAGGAGTGGGGAATGGACACAGCCCCCAACAAGCAGATCGTGCAGTCGTGCCTGTCAGGTGCCTTGCCCCAATAGTGGAAGGATCATTTGAGGTCAGGGGTTTAAGACCAGCCTGGCCAACATGGTAGCCAACATGGTGAAACCCTGTCTCTACTAAAAATACAAAAATTAGCCCGACGGTAGTGGTGCGCCTGTAATCTCAGCTATTTGGGAGACTGAGGCAAGAGAACATATTGCCCAGGGAGCTTTTGTTAAGGGTCCCTGTGTGGCTCCCTCATGCATCAGAGTTCCAGGAACGGGCGTGGGCCCTGATAAAACCCCAGACTCATGGCTCAGTGAAGTTGCACCGTTGGACAAGCTCAGAGATCCCCAAATAACTTGTCCAGGCTACCCTGGCTTGCAAAGGGCCACTGCTCATCCAGGGGTGACAGTGCTGTGCTGAGTGCCTGGCATGCAGTGGGTGCCCAGTGTCCAGCTGCCATGTCCACTGTCCATGCCCTTATCACCGTCATATTGTCACCATGACTGACGCCTTAGGTGCTGTGGCTGGTGCCAGGCCCGTGAGGGCTGGGGCAGGTTCGCTCAGGGTCCGGGTTTGCCTGCATCGTCCCAGAATCCTCCCACACCTGGGGGAGTGGGCTGTCAGTGGGAGCCAGTAAAGGGGTGTTGATTTCTTTCCCAACCAGAAGAGGCAGGGGCCATAGACTTAGGTGGAGCCCCTGGCTCTTTGCTGGCTCCCAGGGTTCTGACAGCTGGGCCTTCTGAGCCCTGGGGACTGGCTGCTCGTGGCTGAGCCCTTCGAGGGCATTGCACTCCTTCTGCAAATGTCACTTCCAGTTTCCATGTCCAGGCCCAGAGCAGCCCTGGGGAGTCCTCAGGGCTCATTTTCCTGCAAGGGGGTGGGTGGTGGTGGGTTGGAACTGGCCCTGTGGTGATTAGAGGAGGCTGTCTGCGCTCAGAGTGGGTGGTTGGGCTACACAGAGGAGGAGGCCCCTGCAGACTGGCAGGGGGCCTGGTGGCTCTGGCCCCAGCCCTGGGCTCTGTGGCATGGAGCTGACACCACAGACACCTGTGGGGTTGGACCACTGGATTTGCAGCAAGCCCTGCCCTTCCTGTTGGAAGCTTTTCCATTCCAGAGCCCTCAGGGCTGCAGGGCTGAGCACGCAGCTCCATGCTCCCTGGAGACTCAGCCGTCGGGGGTCACCTTTCTCTAGTCTTGTGGGAACTGTTTTTGCCCTCAGCCGTGAGAGGCACTTTTACACATAACTCAGTTGGAGCATGACTGGCATGCAGAGAAAAACATTTTGTGTCATTTAGAGGCCCTGCTTGGGCGGGACTCTGGGCTGGGAACATCCACATGCAGCCAGTTTGGGGACTGTTTTACTCTGAGCCTGAATCTTTCTGCTTTGGTTCCAGATGCTGTATGTAGGGTGTTCTGTCAAAGGGAGAAAAAAGCTCCTCAAGGAGACAGAAAGATGCAACCGGAGTCTGGTTTTGCATAAGGACCTGAGCGTTTCAGTTCACTTTTTTTTGTAAGCATGGTTCCCCAGCCTGACCTCAGGGCTGCCTGGAGATGGACCCCACCCGCTTCCCGTTAATTAACCGGCCGGTGCTGGGCGTGGATGCTGGCTCCTCCGTCTCCCTGCCCTGGACACTTTTGAAGCTGAAGTGTTCCATGGACAGCTGGTGTGGACAAGGGGAAATAAGAGTTTTCTAGAGGTTTTAGAGTTGAGAAGAAACCTAAACTCTTCTCAGAAGCATTTCAAGGGTTTGTCACCAAGGTGGCTCTGCAAATTTGAGGTGGTTCTAGAAGATCTTTCCATATTTCTTAATCCAGTGGGAGATGGGGATGGGTGAGAAATGGCTTTGTCCTTAAGGAAGTCCTGTTCTGGTTGGAGGACGGGCACAGCCTGGCATTGAAGTTGGTGAGTCAGAGACGGACCTGTGAGCGGGGCCAGAATGGGGCGTGGGCTTCAGACTTCACAAAGCAGACCACATGGCAACCTGGGGCTTATCCAGATGTCCTGCCCTCCAGGTTTTATTCCTTGCCATAAAATATCACATTAAAGGAAAATGTTTTGTTAAAAGACCACAGTCCTGTCACCTGAGCACAGTCGCTGTTCTCGGTTCCTCTGTGGCTTTCCAGGCTGCAGGCGCCCATTGGTGTTGCGGCCATGCGCCTGGCGGGCATGAATTAGCTGTGCAGCGTGGCTGCCGACGGGACGCCTCGCCTCAACCAAAAACCACCTGCAGATAGAAGCTGCTCACCCAGGGGCGACGTGAAGAAAACGTGAAATTCTGTCGCTTGTTGCAGCTGACAGCATGGCTGTGAGGTCCCGGTAGGCAGAGGCCTCGTGCAGGGCACCTCGCCAGCCGGGATGTCAGAGCTGGCCGGAAGGAGCGGTGCCCGTGGAGGGCTGCCAGTGCCAAGAGCCTTCCGAGGTGTCACGTTGGGCAATGAAATTCAGAGTCAGGCAGAGGAGGCCCTGGGGTCACACGGGGATCTCCTCCTGGCTGTGGGTTGGTGAGGTCCAGTGTCCGGGGGTGAAGGATAGGGGCCCCGTGGTGAGGGCTCCGGAGCTGGCCCTGGGCTAGCGGAAACGCAGGTAACGAAGGAGGCTGTGCTGGTGGGACTTGTGCCTGTTCCAGAGGGAGGCATTGGGAGTAATGTTTAGGCCAAGAGGATTCAGGATGGAAGACATGGCTTGGTTTGTAGTTGGGAGCCGGCCAAGGACTGGTGTTGAGAAAGTGCAGTGTCAGGCAGACCCGGGACTGTGGTGGTGAGGAGGTGCAGTGTCAGGCAGACCCGGGACTGTGGTGGTGAGGAAATGCAGTGTCAGGCAGACCCGGGACTTGGAGCACCTAGTTCCACTTGTGGGCTGGCTTTCTATTTTTTGTCATCGTGTTGGGACCTTCGGAAAGTGACTTAACCTCTCTGTACTTCAGTTTCTCCGCTGGTAGAATGGGGGTGATTATACTTCCCACTCCATGGGGTTTGGAGGAAGGCCGTGTGGGTCGTGCTGAGCAGTGCGATGGTGCAGGCCGTCTGGGTCAGTGCCGAGGGGGCGAGTCTTCCTTCGGCGGTTGTAATCAGAAGTAGCTTCCAAGGCTGGGTGCTGCCAGGAGGAGCTGGGGGGGGGTGAAGGGGCAATGGGGAGCACAGCTCACATGGCCGGCGGGTGACCTGGGGAGGACGGAGCGGGGTGTGCTGGGCGCTCCAGGCGTGTGGCTTCCTTTCCTGTGGGGTGAAGGCCAGCAGGGGGGCAGGGCCTGGCTGTGTCAGAATCATTCAGACTCTTATGACACATTCAGAGTCCCCAGCCCCAACCCAACACACCCAGTCCACGAGAAGAAACGGGGTGGACAGGTGGGGGCCAAATCTGTGAGTTCCCAAGGGAGGGCTGTGTGTGGCAGGTTGTGGGGGGTGGCGCTAGCATGGCCGGAAACATCTCGAGGTTTGAAGCCAGAGCCTCAGGTGAGACTCGAGGGTCCCTGCGACTCCCTCCGGGGTGTCTGACCATTTATCTTTCATGGGGTTAGAGGCAAAGACATTTCTGTGATGTCTTGAATTCTGCTTTTTCCTGATTTTGAGCAAATGAAAGCCAGCCGGGTGTAGGGAGTCAGGTGCCTTCCCCAAGGAAGGGGCTGAGAGGGTGGTCACGCCGGGACCCCAAGGGACGGGGAGCAGCGTTCCCAGGGGCGCACAGGCAGCCTCCTAGAGGTGGGGATGCGTCGGGGGGGGGTCCCCGCATTGCCATGTGCCTTCAAGGTGGCACTATTTACATGGCCCCTGAGCTGCAGGGTGACCGCTGGCCCTGGGCTGTCTGTGTCCTGGCTCCCCCGCCCCTCCTGAAGTGACCCCCATGAGACAGGGCAGGTATGTCCTGTGAGTTTCCCTCTGCCGCCCAGCATGGCCGGGACTCAGTGGGACCACGGCGGCTGCGATGCTGCTCTCTGCAGCTCAGAGTCACTCTCATCCCCAGCAGTCGAGTGCAGAGCCTTGGCCTCCCGGCCTCCCCACCCCCTCCACACAGCTCCAGGACCGAGGCAGCAGCTGGCTTCGGTTTCTGCCATGTTTTTCCAATTATGTGGAATGATCTAAAAACAGCAAGAGTGAGGCCTTATTTGGGAGTTGCCACCGCCGTCCTTGGAGGCTGCTGTCCCTCACTGCCACCCCTCCAGCCCCATCCTCTGTGGAACGTGCCCCTGTTCCTTTGACTTTTGTCGCCCGCACATCTCTCCTGCTTGGGGGCCTTTGGGCAGTGGGCTTAGCGGCGTGCACCATGCCACTCGGGCCACACGTGCCCGGGCCGGCGGCTCTCGGGGCCGTGTCCAGAGGGTGGCCAGGCAGTGCTCCTGGCAGCGCCCAGATGAGGCTGGGGTGAGGCTTGGGGATTTGCGGGCCGCCGGCCACAGCTCACCCAGACAGAGTTTTAACAGATGTTCATCTGTCAGGGACAGGAAACAAAAAGAAGTCGGGGATGGAGTGGGGGCGGCGGGAGGAACAGAGGGGGCCACTGTCGAGTCTGACAGGCAGACTGACAGCTGGAGCCGACGGCAAAGCCCCTCACGTCCATCCGTCTGTCCGGGCGGATTAGCCCAGGGAGCAGGGCCCACTCAGCTCGGGGCCGAATAACGGGCGTTTGTTCCCAGAGTCTGGCTGTCTTGTCACTTATCAGGGAAGTAGGTCAAAGGGAAAAAAGAAAGGAGGTCCTGTGGGGCCGAGTCTGCCGCCGCCGGGCGGTGATTGGCGTTCACTTTGCAAACAGAAGGCAGCTGCTGTTCTCAGCCATGGACCGTGAATTTTTAATAGCAAGAAAATCAGCTCGCACGGTTCAGGAAGTTGTGGAAGAAGCCTGAGTGCTAACTTTATTTTTTTTAATTGAGGTATAACTTGCAGTCAATAAAACGCACACATTTTAACGTGTACATTTGGATTAACTTTGACAGCTGCGGATGTCTGCATAACTACCACCCGGTCCAGACAGAGAACATTTCCACCACTGGGAAAGTTCCCGGTGCCCCTGTGCCGTCCTCAACCCCCGCCCCCTCCACCACTCTCCTGACTTCTATCACTGTGGATTAGCGTTGCCTGTTCCAGAACTACATGGAAATGGAACCATGCAGCTGTGCTCTTCTGCTTTTCGGCCTGAATACTCACTGTCAGGGCTGATGCAAGAGGAGAGGGGTGCATCATATTCCTGGAGAACGCTGTCACAGTGGAGCGGGGGCACAGGCGGAATGGCACCTCTGGGGTGGGTGAACGCTGTGGGTGTCCTTTCCACAGCCTCAGAGTTAGACTGTGGTCACTCTGGCCACTGGTTTTGTCCCCTGCAGCCTCTTCCGTGTCCCCCTTGTGACTGCAGCATAAGCCCAGCTCCATGCGGACCCCAGACCAGCTCTGCAGCTCCAACAGCCTCCCTTTATCTTCAGAGGCAAGTTTTGCGCTTGCAGGGTACAGGGCCTGGTGGGACCCCCACGTTGCCCAGACAGAGCCCCTGTGTGGCTGCGGGCACTCCTTGCCCTTTCCGCGTTTGGTGATGATTCCTTGTTTGGTTTTACTGACCGTGCCCTGTGCCTCTGCTCTCCCTGCCTAGTTCCGTGTGCCCTGGGGTCAGTGATAGAAGACACAGCTCCTGGGCCCGAAGTGTGCTGAGCTGACACCTCGGGCTGCCACTCACCTGCAGAGAGACACTAAAAGGCTCCGACTCCCTTCCTGGCCCCCACTCTGTTTTTCTACCTTTTACCACCTATTCCAATGGAAATGCACGATTTGTTTCTCCCTGCACACATCTGAGTGCGGCCTTCCCTGCCCCTGCTCGTGCTGTGCCCACCACCTGGAGCACCCTTCCGCTGCCCCCTGCCTCCTGCCACAGCGCCCCTCCATCCAGACCCTGCTCCTGCACACGGCCCCTCCGCCCACGCCCAGCCCTCTGAGAGTGTGGCAGGTATGCCAGGCTCTGCTCCCTAGAGCAGAGCTGGCTTCTTCCTCTTCCTGTGTCCCACGGGACCAACATCAGGACCCAGGAAACAGGCTGGGAGAGTTCGATAACACCTTCAAGAGTGTTTGAGAGCTGAGGTTCTTTGGTCTTCAGTGGAGCTGGCAGTGACTTTCTCGACTTTGTCAAGAGAAGCCCCCCGTCTCCGTGCCACCTCTGGGGACGTGATTGAATGGAAATCAGAACATCCGAGTTCCAGCCTCAGCCCTCTGCTGTGTGGCTGTGAAATGCAGACCCTGTGTGCCTTGCTGACCTGGGAGTGTCGAAAGGACAGTGTCTGGGAAAGGATTTATAAGTTGTAGAGTGCCCTGTACTTGTGTTAGGTGGGGCCACATGAACTGCTGATAGTCAGCCATCTTCCGTCACTTAGGGCAGTGGCATTGTCACATGGTTCCATTCTAATCCGTTATTTTGGCCACTGCCACTGAGGCGGGGTGGGTGATGGAAGTAACGTTTCTTGGGGGCCACTGCAGCGGTCACGGTCCTGAGTCCTATACCTAGGCACGTGTCCTGGGAGCTGTGTGAGGGGTCGTCCGTGGCTGGCCCTGCTTCTTTTTTTTATTTTTATTTTTATTTTTTATTGATACAGTGTCTCTCTGTCACCCAGGCTGGAGTGCAGTGGCGCGATCTCTGCTCACTGCAAGCTCTGCCTCCTGAGCTCAAGCAGTTATCCTGCCTCAGCCTCCCGAGTATCGATTCTCCTGCCTCAGCCTCCCAAGTAGCTGGGACTACAGGCGCCCGCCACCACACCCGGCTAATTTTTTGTATTTTTAGTAGAGACGGGTTTTCACTGTGTTAGCCAGGATGGTCTCGATCTCCTGACCATCTTGTGATCCACCCACCTTGGCCTCCCAAAGTGCTGGGATTACAGGCATGAGTCACCGCGCCTAGCCAGCCCTACTTCTTAAATGGGCCTGAGGCACGCAGTGCTGAGAGCTCGCTGAGGTCTATGGAGGAAGGGCACAGATGGGATCGGGGCCTGGGCGTCCTGGCCGGCCCCGAAGGCCACCTCCACAGAGTTTCCATGTACAGTGGGGTGGCCTTGCAGAGGGGTGCAGCTGTGCGTCAGGCCAGAGCCAGCTGCAGGGGCCACAGACAGGGTGTCATCAGCAGTACAAGTAACCCCTGCTGTCCATTGAACACCTACTGTGTGCCTGGGTTCAGAAAGGCACCCTGTGGTGGCTTTTAAAGAATTAAGCTGCCCGCCTAAAGCGGGGAATGTGGCCTTCTTTTTCATTTAAGTCACCAACTGTTTTATACATCCGTGCCCCTAAATTCTTCAGTTTTAGGCAAAGATGAGAGGGCTGCCCAGGCTTCATTTGCCCAACAAAACCACACTTCACTTGTGAGGCTGTGTTCCCTCACCAGGGTCCCCAGCAAGGGGGTGCGAGTGTTTAGTACCACAGGGAGGGCTGGCGCGGTGGCTCACGCCTATAATCCCAGCACTCTGGGAACTCCTCACTGAGGTCAGGAGTTCGAGACCAGCCTGGCCAACATAGTGAAATCCCATCCCTACTAAAAATACAAAATTAGCCGGGCGTGGTAGCAGGCGCCTGTAGTCCCAACTACTCAGGAGGCTGAGGAAGGAGAATCGTTTGAATCTGAGAGGCAGAGGTTGCAGTGAGCCAAGATCACGCCACTGTACTCTAGCCTGGGCGACAGAGCAGGACTCTCTCTCTCAAAAACAACAATAACGGCCGGGCGTGGTGGCTCACGCCTGTAATCCCAGCACTTTGGGAGGCCGAGATGGGCATATCACGAGGTCAGGAGATTGAGACCATCCTGGCTAACATGGTAAAACCCTGTCTCTACTAAAAATACAAAAAATTAGTGTGGTAGCAGGCGCCTGTAGTCCCAGCTACTTGGGAGGCTGAGGAAGGAGAATGGCGTGAACCTGGGAGGCGGAGCTTGCAGTGAGCCAAGATGGCGCCACTGCACTCCAGCCTGGGCGACAGAGCGAGACTCCATCTCAGAACAAAACAAAAAACAAAACAAAACAAAACACAGTAACAGCAACAACAGCAAAACCCACAGGGAGGTTCTATGTCTTGGGGCCTGGTCATAGGCATCCCACCTTGCTGGGGGGCCATTTCCCCTTGAGTCTGACATGTGGAAAGCAGGTCAAGTTGCTCACTCAAGGTCATTCAGTGACAAGATGGGGCTGGGAGCTGGAGTCAGGTCTGTCTGCCGAGGGAGCAGGCGCACAGCCCGTTGGATGGCACTGCCTGCCTGGGGAGTGGCCATGCAGCCATGGGCCTAAGGTTGTGGTGGGGTGTGGGGGCAGAGGCAGGCAGTGGGGGGCTACAGGAGAGGCTGGCTGGCACTGGGGGATGGGAGAGGAAGGGACCCGCCTGCAGGTCCCTTCCTGAGGCCGGCACTGACTTGGTTACTCTCTGGCTGCCCTGACCCCAGGCAGAGCAGCGACTTCCCTGTTTTAGAGCTGAGCAGACGGAGCCCCTGACTGCAGGCCAAGGTGCCTGCCAGCTGCTCCTGGCGGGCCACAGCCTCTCTGCGCTCGCTGGAAGGTCCCAGGCACTGTGCAGGTGACAGCGGCAGGCCTCAGGTTCCAGCAGAGCCAGCATTGGGCCCAGCCACTTCCCTTGTGCTTTGTGACCCTATGGTCGCTTGGCACAGGATCCCGGGTCAAGGTGCTGGGCTGCGGTTGCGGCATTTGCCCCACCTGGGGGCAGCGGAGAAACTTAACCAATTGCTAAACAACAAAAATAATCTAGCCGCCTGCCAGCTGGGAAGCCACTGCGGCCAGGCTGTTTATGGCCTTGGGATCTGCGCAGTGGACAGCGGCCTGCACTGTGACCCCGTTCACCCTGCGTGCCCCAGGCCTGGGAGGTGGCTGAAGCCCTCTGCCTCCTGTAAGGGCACCTGAGAAGGAGACCCTGGAGCTGGGAGCAGAGCTAGGGGTGGGCATCCGGGCAGCAGAGGCTGATTCTCAGCTTTCCGCGGATCTCAGCTTTCTGCTACCCGTGTGAAAAGAAGCCAGGAGAACACAGCCGTCCTGGGTTGGTGCTGGCTGTGGCGGGAGGCCTGCGGTGGGAGCCTCCGGCGGGCACTGGACCTTTCCTGGGTGGCCTGTGGCCTGGGAACTGCACTTGGTTTGGTACAGGAAGGTTGTGACATCCACTCTGTCTGCAGGGATGGCCAGGGTCCTGCGGCTGGCTGATGAGGTGGGATGGAGGTGTCCGGGGCTGCCCTGCCTCCTTTTGCCAAAATAATAAAAATTATCTTGTTTGTTGTGAAAAAACCTGTTTTCCCACATTGGGGCATGGAGGGTATTAACTTTGATGACCTTCTGAGTTCCTGCACACTGGTGACCTGTTGGCAGGGTCTCTTCCTGGCTCTGGCAGGGGTGGCTCAGGCTGCTGGGCGACCATGTGCTGGCCAGATAGTTCCTGGGGCTGCAGGTGGCTTCTTTTGCCCCATCCCTCCCATCCCCTGTCATTCTTTCTGTCAACACATCTCAGACCCTGGACACCGAATGAGCCGTCAGTACCACCCCAGGGCAATTCAGTGGAGGGGTAGGTGGCTTGTTCCCCCACATTGCCCCGGGAAGAGGACCCTGTCCCCAGCATCCTGACCCACCTCCCTTAGAGACTGAGAGCCTCTAAGGATAAACCCGTTCACCCGTGTTTCAGAGGCTTTTTTCTTTCCTCTTAAATAACATTTATACGTTCGCTGTAGCAAGGAAAACATTATAAAAAATAGTGAAGAAAATAGAAATTACCCATAATTTTGCCACCCAGAGTTAGTTGTGTCCATGTATCTTGTGCATGTTTTTTCTGTTTACATATCAAAATCGACTTTTAAGGTCAGGCGCGGTGGCTCACGCCTGTAATCCCAACACTTTGGGAGGCTGGAGTCGGCGGGGGCGCTGTGGATCACTCAAGATCAGGAGTTCGAGACCAGCCTGGCCAACATGGTGAAACTCCATCTCTACTAAAAATAAAAGATTAGCCAGGCATGGTGGTGGGTGCCTGTAATCCCAGCTACTCAGGAGGCTGAGGCAGGAGAATCACTTGAACCCAGGAGGCAGAGGTTGCAGTGAGCCAAGATCACGCCACTGCACTCTAGCTGGGTGACAGAGCGAGACTCTGTCTCAAAATAAAAAAATAAAAAAATAAATAAGTAAATGGACTTTTAGGAGATTCGTTCAAACAATGTGTGTAATGTTGTGTCTGAGTCTTTTTCATTTATCGTTCATACAAATTCCGACATCATTAACTGTTCTTCAGAGCGTGCTGTTTTCGTGTCTGTGTCATCACCCATCACCTTGAATGCCCTCGTTTAGGTAAAATAAGTACATTTTATTCAAAAATATTTGGGGACATTTGGGTTGTTTCCAGGTTCTTGGTCTTGAGTTTTGCTATTCTCATGGAGCTATGGTGGTGTCTGGTTGCAGGAACCTCCATGCGTTCCAGCTGCTGCTTCTGCCTGTGTTTAGAGAGGAAACGCTAGGGTCCACGGCTCCCGGGCTGCTGACTAGGAAGCCTGAGGTGCTTTACAGCCCTTCTGGAAGCAGGAGATGCCCTCACTTAAGTGTCAGACAGGCCTTTCCACCTCACCGGCAGCTCCGGGCAGCTCCCTTCTGTTTGCAGATGACTGAGAAGTTACCCATTTTCCACATTTACTGACTGCTCTTTCTCCTGTTAATTTGTATTTATAGTCTTTGCTCATTTATTGCTAGGGTTTTGGTGTTGTCCCTATTGACTTGTACGCCTTTTAATTTTTTAAACAACATTAATAGACTTCATTTTTTTAAAGCAGTTTTAAGTTTGCAGAAAAATCAAGGGACAAGTACGGAGAGTTCCTTCCACCCGCTCTCCTCCTCTGCTCCTTCCCACCTCCCCTCCTTCCTCCATTGTAATTTTCTTTCTGATATTATAAAAGTCACGCATGGCTGGGCGCGGTGGCTCACGCCTGTAATCCCAGCACATTGGGAGGCCGAGGCAGGTAGATCACCTGAGGTCAGGAGTTCGAGACCAGCCTGGCCAACATGGTGAAACCCCGTCTCTACTAAAAACACAAAAAATTAGCCAGGCGTGGTGGCGGACACCTGTAATCCCAGCTACTCAGGAGGCTGAGGCACGAGAATTGCTTGAACCTGGGAGGCAGAAGTTACAGTGAGTCAAGATCGCGCCACTGCACTCCAGCCTGGGCAATAAGAGTGAAGCTCCAGCTCAAAAACAAAGTCATACACGCTTCTTGTAGGAGGGTCATTTGGCCGAGGGGCCAGATGGCTCACCGTCTAGTTGGGACAGGCCATGAGCTTGGAATGCTTTTTATATATTTACATGGTTGAGAAGAAAATCGGGAGAATAATGTTTTGGGACATGGGAAAATGACACGGAATTCGCATTTTAGTGTCCATAAATGAAGTTTTGTTTGCTCCCAGCTGTGTTGACTGAGGCAGGCTGCCTTCCCACAGCTGCGGCAGAGCTGAGGAGGCGGGAAGGAGACCGTGCAGGCCGCAGCACCGAAAATATTTGCTCTCTGGCCCTTCGCAGAGTGCTTGCCGACCTCTGTCCGACAGCTAGAAGGAAGGATAGGACCCGTCCGACGATAACCACTGTTGACATTTGAGCGCGTTTCCTTCCCGGCTTTTGTGTGAGAGTGGCAGTCTGTTTGCTTTTGTGGTTGGGATCTGCTGCACGCACGGCGGGCTGTTTGCATGAGGCTTCCTGGAGGACAGGGCTGGGCTCGGAGCTGCACGCAGTGGGGGGTGTCCTGCACGCAGTGGGGCCTCAGAAGAGAGCTGTGGTGGGTGGGGCAATGCCAACGCTGGTGGGTGCCAGGCCTCCACGCTCAGATCAGCCCCGGCGACAGGTTTGGGCCACCCTCTCTCCCGCCTCTGTGCAGTGGCCCAGGCCGTCCCCTCTTCCTGGCACGCTTGCCTCTGGCCTTCCACTGAAGCGCTCCTCTTACCCTCTGCTCCTGGCTGGGTACGTTGAATTGTGTCCCTCAAGGAGATATGCTGAAAGTCTAACCCCAGGAACCTGTGTATGTGATCTAATTTGGAAACAGGGTCTTGGCAGATGTAATCAAGCGAGGACGAGGTCACCCTGGAGTAGGGGGCCTGTATCCACGGTGCTGATGTTCTCATAAGAGCAGGAGAGCAGACACTGACACTCAGGGGTGAAGGCTTCATGGAGTCAGAGCAGGGCTTAGTGCGATGGCGGCCACAAGCCAAGGAACTCCAAGTATTTCCTGCAACACCAGAAGCTGGAAGAGGCCAGGAAGGATCCTCCCCTGGAGCCTTCAGAGGGAGTCTGTCGCTGCAGACGTCTTGACTTTTGACTTCGGGGATGCATGTCTTGGGGTGTGGGGAGGTACATTTCTGATGTTAGAAGCCACCTGGTTGGCAGTGATGTGTCATGGGAGCCCCTCGCAGGTTCTGTGTGTCCATGTGGTTGGGGACAGAGGTGGGCAGGGACGGACGGTGCCGAGGTGGGCAGGGACGGACGGTGCTGAGCTGGACATGTCTGTGACATTGGGCCATCCCTTGGGACTGCTTTTTTGTTTTGAGGACAAGGCTGCCTGCCAGGAAGCTGTGCCCTGCCTGGCCCTTGCCCCAAGCCCCTTCCCTGTGCTTGGCCTCGCAGAAGGGATGTCACCCTTCTCTCCTGCATGTGTGCAGGGAGGAAGGGGAGAGGTCAGGAGCCTGCCTGGAGGAGGCTCCGGCGAGGGGAAGGTTTCACTTTCAGGCAACGTTGCGGGGCTGGCTATTTGTTTAAACAACCCCAAAGAAAACCATTTGGCCAAACTGTTAGTTTCCACACAATTTACTTCCTTGGTGTTTAAATAAACTCCTACCAAGGCTCTGTAGCTGGTCCCAGGGAAGGAGTTGGCCTCTCTTCTTTATAGCCTGGCACAGTCAGTCCCCTGCACCTGCCCCTCCCAACCCCAGGCCTGCTTCCCCGTGGCCATGGCTGCTGCCCGGACCTCTCTACACACAGAACCTCCTGGAGGCCAGCTATGGGCACCAGCCTTGGCAGGCCTCTGGCAGAGCCCAGGCTGCTGGCGCTCTCTCTGCAGCTGCTCCCTGCTGGCTTGGCTGGACAAAGTCCTCACCACCACTGGGGTCACCTCTGTGCTGGTCACAGCTCACTCAGACCTTCAGGCAAATGGGTTGGGTCCTGCCTCTCTCCCAGGTGTCTCAGTCTCTGCAAAACTCAAAAACCTCAGAGGACTTGCAGCCTGAGGGGTGTCAGAGACTCCTCCTTGGAGTCAGTAAACACCTACAGATTCACTCCAGCAGTGAAAGGACTGCTTCGCCACAGAGGTTTGATTTACTCCTAAGTAATTGGAAGGGATGCTGAGAATGGGTTCCTGATGGTGGGACTGGAGGCCCTCTGCTGACCTAGTTAACAGAGGGCTAGGGCTGGGTGTGCTCAGCCCCTCAAGGTTCTAGGCCCATTTGGGACACCCCACCAGAACCTGCCACAACCTGTCACGTGGTGATAGCTGCCTAAATCCCAGAGGCTCTTGAGCTGGAGAGCAGACCTCTCAATCCCAGCAGGTCCCCCGCACAGACCCCATAACCCTAGCCTGCCTTCAGAGTACAGTTGGTGGCTGTGTATTCACGGATGGTGTCGTTCACCTGAGGTCTCTGCCCTGTGACCCCAAGGGAGTCCTGAGGGCAGATCCCAAGTCTATTTCGTCCACCCCTCCTTCCCTAGCAGCGGGTCCAGGGCCTGGCCTGAAGTAGATTCCCACAGAGATACTGGTGGGATGATGAAGGCAGCCAGGCGGCAAGTGAAAAATGCACTTCCTGCATGTGCTGGCTCCTGGGATTGAAGTGTTTGAGGAAGTGAAGTGAAGTGAGCTTTCCTCTTGCGGCTGTGTGTCCTTGGGCCGGGAGCCTACCATCTCTGAGCATCGAGGTCCTTGTCAGTAGAATGGGGCATCCTCATAGCTTGAGGGGTGGTGTGTGAAAATTGTGCTATTGTGTTACTTTAATGATTTTTTTTTTTTGAGGCAGAGTGTCCGTCTGTCGCCCAGGCTGCAGTGCAGTGGTGCTACCTCGGCTCACTGCAAGCTCCGCCTCCCGGGTTCACACCATTCTTCTGCCTCAGCCTCCCGAGTAGCTGGGACTACAGGCGCCCGCCACCAGGCTCAGCTAATTTTTTTTTTTTTGTATTTTTAGTAAAGATGGGGTTTCACTGTGTTAGCCAGCATGGTCTCGATCTCCTGACCTCGTGATCCACCTGCCTTGGCCTCCCAAAGTGCTGGGATTACAGGTGTGAGCCGTCGCGCCTGGCCGATTTTTTTTTTTTTTTTTTTTTTTGAGACAGAGTCTTGTCCCAACGCGCAGACTGGAGTACAGTGGTGCGATCTCAGCTCATTGCAGCCTCTGCCTCCTGGGTTCAAGTGATTCTTCTGCCTCAGCCTTCCAAGTAACTGGGATTACAGGAGTGTGCCACCGGGCCCGGCATATTTTTCTATTTTTAGTAGAGATGGGGTTTTGCCATGTTGGCCAGGCTGGTCTTGAACTCCTGACCTCAGGTGATCTGCCTGCCTCGGCCTCCCAAAGTGCTGGGATTACAAGCATGAGCCACTGCGCCCGGCCTACTTTAGTGATTTCTTAGGAGGACAGAGGGAACAGGCTGGCAAGGCAGGCTTGGAATGTGTTTTGGGATCGAGTGCCGGTTTCTGTCTGGCACTGGCATTCTCTGTGGGGCCACGATGGACACACTGCTGAGGTCAAGCGTGATTCGTCTCGCGCTGTGCCTGGCAGTCTCATTGGAAAGTTCTGTAGACACTGTGTGGACGGGGCTCTTCCCGGCCAAGCCCTTGGGGACCTTCCAGGACTGTGATCTCCCCACTGTGGCTGTTAAGTAGGGACCTTTTGTGAAGTGGAGTCTCTGGTCCTCCAAGTCATAGCTAGAGAGGGACTCAGGCATCGCCAAGCCTGGCTGATTATTCACTGGATGAGGAGACAGGCCCAGAGAGGGGCAGGAACCTGCCCGAGGTCACCCAGCAGGCCCCAGAGGTTTTGGTCTCGGATTCTCCCGCTCATCCCTGGATGTAGTGCTGCTGCGGGTGTGGGGCTGTGCTGGGGGCTGTGGAGAGCAGGGGGCTTGTGCCAGGACCCCAGTGAGCCAGTGGGGGTGGCGCCCTTGCCGTGGGGCAGACTGTTGGTACGGGGCGGCCATCCACTGGGGTGTGGGGAGGAACAGCTTCCCTGAGGAGGAAGTGGCGGTGCTGTGTGACCTGGGCCTTGAAGGACAGGTCCATTGTCAACAGAACATTTTGGGAGTGGAGCCTAGAGGGAGAAAATTTGTTGAAATTCAGAGATTCCCCTCCCCTTGCCAGTACACACCAAATCAGATGCCTCTGACCAGATCTGAATTTGGCTCTCAGAGATTTCCATTGTAGCTGGGCACTTGGGGAACCTTCCAAGTGCTGCCTCCGCCTCTCCCCAGCGTGCCTGCCTCAGTTTCCCCAGCCCTGGGCCCGTGTCTCTGTCGCCATCACCTGGGCGCCCTCTAGTGGAGGAATCAGATTATGCACTCCGGGGCTTGGAGCAGGAGTCAGGAGGGGCTCCTGCCCTTTCTTGAAACGTTGGACGCTGGGATCCTGGAACAGTCTCTGCATTCCTCCTGGCAAGAGCCAGAGCCTGGGCACAGGGGACCGTCTGTTGTTTGAAGGCTGCAGCCAGGCAGGGCACTCAGGGAACCTGGCAGTTGGCTGCAGGGCCAGGTCTAGGGGCCAGGGCATCAGGGAGGCTCTGGGCTGGTTCAGCCCCAGGCCCCTTTGCAGACTGTGACCTGGGCCCCTGTGCAGGGGCATGGCCACAGGACGCTGGGAGGAGTCTCTGACCCTGACCTTCTTGGCTCTGTGCATCGTTGAGACCAGAAAGGTCTGGAACAAATGAGTAGATGATGCCCTAACCTAGGAAGGGAGCCACATCCTGACCCCAGCAACCTCGGGAAGGATCTGTCAGGATTATGGGGCACCCTGGGGGCCCCAAGTCTGTGTGGGCCTCCACTTGCAATTTCTGCAGGAAGCTCTGATAAATCCCAACTGGGGGTCCTAGGACATAGTCAGAAATGCTGATGCCGCCGTGTGTGGAGCTCCGGGCCCTGGGGGTCAGGAGCATGCGGAGGGTGGGCCACGGGGGTTCAGAAGAAGAGAATCCCGTAACCCCCACCCCCTAAACTGAAGCCCACTTGAGGGCCATGGCTGAAAGGTTGGGGGGTCTCCATGCGTCCTGTGGAGTGGGTGGTGAGGAGTCCTTGGGTTTGCACGCCGCTGGGCCTGAGCGGCGGGACCCCGTCCACAGCTGCTCCCTGGGCCCTGCTGCTCAGATGTCCTCAGAGTGTTGCTGTGGCCACCGAGGGAGCCCGAGTTGAGCTTCTCTTGTGCTGGTCGTACGCTGTCAGGTCACGCTGGTGAGTTAGGCAGGGCACAGATGCCCGGCACAGAGAGAACTTTCCTTGGGGATTTAACACATGCAAGCCTTGAGGGCTGGCATATCCTGCCCTCAGCTAGAGAGGGGGCTTTTATTTGAGACCAGAATCACCTGAGCATCCTCCTGTCCCCAGCTGTCTCTAGCCTGTCTGCAGGGACGTCCTGAGAGGACCAGGCTGTCCCCTCATCCACCTGCCTAAGTGCCACTCTGAACCCTGTTCACCCGTGCTGTGGAGGGGCGTGACCTCAAGCTGCTCAGCCAGCAGCAGGCTTGGCCCTGGGGGGCAGCAGAGACCCAGGTGGCTGTGGGGTGGGTGCTTCGTGGCGTGGTTCTGAAACTTAGTTGGAAGTGTGTGGACAGTGCCTTGCCTGTTCTCTGTGGGACGCTATTTAGAAACGAGGTCTGAGTTACTGGGGTTCATCGCTATGTTCTGATGGCCCAGCTGTGTGGAGGCCGCGGTGGAGCCCCGTCCAAGGAGCCAGGGCCCTGGGTCTAGCCGTGACCAGGACGCATGCCCCAGCGGTGCTTCTCGTCTCGCACCTGTGTTGCCTGGTGTGTCAAGTGGTCGTGAAACGCTGTGTCCACTCTTGGTGTTCCTGAAAGTGCCCCCGGGTCTCAGGCCTCAGAACCAGGGTTTCCCTTCATCTCGGTGGCCCGAGAGCATCTGGGCAGTTGAGCAAAGAGGGCAATTCACTTGACGGGTGCATCTGGCCCTGCCTAGGAGCTCCCCAGCACGGTGCTGGGGCCTGAAGCTGCCCCCAGGTGGTGGAGGAGAGGGAGAGATGAAGTGGCGTCGAGCTGGGCAGGAAAGGTGAGCCCCTGCAAGGTGGGCGTGCTGGGGACACTGAGCAGCACGGTAGGAGCTGGGTCTGCAGCCTGGTACCTGGCTGGTTGGGGCCGGGTTGTGGTTGGGGCTGGTTTGTGGCCAGGAGAGGGGCTGGCAGGAGACAAGGGGGACTATGAGGCAGCTCCCACCCAGCAGTTGCAGCCCGATGGCCTGGCTGTGTGGCTCTCAGCTGCGTGCATAACCTCTCTGTGCCTCAGATCTCCCATCTGTAAAATGAGGAAACAAACAATGCCAGCCTCCCAGAGCTGTCGTGAGGATGAACGAGTGACCATGTAGCATGGGCTGGTTGCGTGTCACCTAACATCACCAGCCTTTGCAAGGAGAGCCCTGGGGGCCTGGCTGAGTCTTTCCCTTGCCCAGCCCACCCCAGGCCTAGTCTTGTGCCTGCTGCAGGCCCTTGACTCCTGACCCCACTGCATCTGTCTCCACAGGAGCCGAGGAGGTGCTGCTGCTGGCCCGGCGGACGGACCTACGGAGGATCTCGCTGGACACGCCGGACTTCACTGACATCGTGCTCCAGGTGGACGACATCCGGCATGCCATTGCCATCGACTACGACCCGCTGGAGGGCTACGTCTACTGGACAGATGACGAGGTGCGGGCCATCCGCAGGGCATACCTGGACGGGTCTGGGGCGCAGACGCTGGTCAACACCGAGATCAACGACCCCGATGGCATCGCGGTCGACTGGGTGGCCCGAAACCTCTACTGGACCGACACAGGCACGGACCGCATTGAGGTGACGCGCCTTAATGGCACCTCCCGCAAGATCCTGGTGTCGGAGGACCTGGACGAGCCCCGAGCCATCGCACTGCACCCCGTGATGGGGTAAGTCGGGTGGGGGCTGGGGCCTGGAGCCAGGGCCAGGCCGAGCACAGGCGAGAGGGAGATTGACCTGGACCTGTCATTCTGGAACACTGTCTTGCATCAGAACCCGGAGGAGGGCTTGTTAAAACACCAGCAGCTGGGCCCCACCCCCAGAGCGGTGATTCAGGAGCCCCAGGGCGGGGCTGAAGACTTGGGTTTCTAACAAGCACCCCGGTGGTCTGGTGCTGCCACTGGGTCCATGCGTAGAAAGCCCTGGAGACCTGGAGTGAGCCCTTTGTTCCCCTGGCTTCAGTTTCCTCATCTGTAGAATGGAATGGTCCACCTGGGTGATTTCCAGGATGTCAGTAGTGACAGTAAAGGCAGCCTCTGTGACACTGACCACAGTACAGGCCAGGCCTCTTTTTTTTTTTTTTTTTGAGATGGAGTCTCACTGTGTTGCCCAGGCTGGAGTGCAGTGGTGCGATCTCAGCTCACTACACCCTCTGCCTCCTGGGCTCAAGTGATTCTCCTGCCTCAGCCTCCTGAGTAGCTGGGATTACAGGCGCCTGCCACTGTGCTCGGCTAATGTTTGTATTTTTGGTAGAGATGGGGTTTCACTATCTTGGCCAGGGTGGTCTCAAACTCCTGACCTCAGGTGATCCACCTGCCTCAGCCTCCCAAAGTGCTGGGATTACAGGCGTGAGCCACCGCTCCCCGTCAGGCCAGGCCTCTTTTAACACTTTGCACGCCATGGGTCTTTTCATCCAGGGGGGTAGGTACGGTTGTGCAGTTGAGGACACTGAAGCCCAGAGAGGCTCAGGGACTTGCCCAGGGTCACACAGCAGGATGTGGCAGGTGTGGGGCTGGGCCTGGCAGCGTGGCTCCAGCTTTCCAGCATAGAAGTCTGTGAAAGCAGAGAGTTTGTTGGTCGGTAGGGGAGCCTTTCTGAGACCTGCCCCAGCGGCTCAGAGGGTAGTAGCCAGGGGCCTTCCTGGGGGCTCATAACCCAGAACACTGAATGGGAAAACCCTGATGGAGGAGGCGCAGTGGAGCTGTGGGTGCCGATGGGAAGTCCCAGAGGAGCTGGGAGGTCAGTAGTGGTGCTGCCCTCTGTGGAGCACTTAGTGCGCACCAGGTGTGTTTCCAGGTTCATGGCCCTGGGACCTGAAGTTCAGAAGGTGAAGTAACTTGCCCAGGGTGCTCGTTGGGCAGCGGCGGGCAGAGGATTTGCGGGCTGTGGAGCCTGTGCTCGTGGCCCGGCCCTGGGGTTTGTGAGTATGCTGGCCGGGGAGCTTTTCCTGCAACTGGACTGGTGTCTAGGAGCCAGCATGTCAGGCAGCAGGCAGCGGGAGCACAGCAGGCAGAGGGCGGGGCTCCAGCAGCCCTCCGTGGACCCTGGGGCACGGAGGCATGTGAGAGAGGGCTGCTCCATGGCAGTGGCTGAAGGACTGGGTTGTTCCCCGAGGAGGGCGGATGAGGGTAAGAAGTGGGGTCCCCAGGGGCTTTAGCAAGAGGAGGCACAGGAACTGGTTGCCAGCTACAGTGAAGGGAACATGGCCCTGAGGTCAGGAGCTTGGTCAAGTCACTGTCTACATGGGCTTCGGTGTCCTCATCTGTGAAAGAGGAAGGGATGGGGAAGCTGACTCCAAGGTCCCTCCTAGCCCTGGTTTCATGAGTCTGAGGATCCCAGGGAAATGGGCTTGGCAGTCTGACCTGTGAGGTCGTGAGGTCCAGGGTGGGGCACCGAGCTGGAAGCGGGAGGCAGAGGGGCTGGCTGGCTGGGTCAGACACAGCTGAAGCAGAGGCTGTGACCTGGGGCCTCAGAACCTCCACCCCTGAGCTGCCACCCCAGGATCTGGGTTCTTTCCTTGGGGGGCCCCAGGGAACAAGTCACCTGTCCTTTCCATAGGGGAGCCCTTCAGCTATGTACAGAAGGTTCTGCTCTGCCCCTTCCTCCCTCTAGGTGCTCAGCTCCTCCAGCCCACCAGTCAGATGTGAGGCTGCCCCAGACCCCAGACAAGGTCATTTCTGTCCACTGACATTTGGGATGGGAGATGAGCTCCTGGCCCCTGAGAGTCCAGGGGCTGGTGCGGGAAGCCTGCACAGGGTGGAAGTGGGCTTCCCTGTCCCAGGGGAGCCCCCAGGCACTCAGGTCACTGGGCTTGCCGCTGGCATGCTCAGTCCTCCAGCACTTACTGACACCAACATTTACAAACACCAACATTGACCGACACCGACATTTACCGACACTGACATTTACCAACACTATTTACCAACACTGACATCTACTGACACTGGCATCTACCAACAGCGACATATACCGACACTGACATTTACCAACACTGACATTTACCGACACCGACATTTACCGACACCGACATTTACCAACACCAGCATCTGCCAGCACTGACATTGACCGACACTGGCATTTACTGACACTGACATTTACCGACACCGACATTTACCAACACCGACATTTACCAACACCAGCATCTACCAACACTGACATTGACTGACACTGGCATTTACTGACACTGACATTTACCAACACTGACATCTACTGACACCAACATCTACTGACACTGGCATCTACTGACACCAACATTTACCAATACCAACATTTGCCAACATTGACATTTACCAACACTGACATCTACTGACATGGCATCTACCAACACTGACATTTACCAACCCCAGCATCTACTGACACCAACATTTACCAACAGCGACATTTACCAACATCATTTACCAACACCAACGTTTACCGACACCGAAATTTACCGACACTGAAATTTACTGACACTGACGTTTACCTACACCGACATTTACCGACACTGGTATTTACTGACACTGATATTTACCGACACTGATATTTACCAACACTGACATCTACTGACACTGGCATCTACTGACACCAATGCCAGCATCTACCAACACCGACATTTACCAACTCCGACGTTTACCGACACTGACATTTACCACCATTGACATTTACTGACAGTGACCATTTACTGACACTGGCATCTACCAACACCGGCATCTACCGACACCGACATTTACCGACACCAACATCTACCAACATTGACATTTACTGACACTGACATCTACTGACATGGCATCTACCAACACCGACATTTACCAACACCAGTATCTACCGACACTGACATTTACAAACGCCAGCATCTACCAATGCCGATATTTACCAACACTGACATTTACCAACACTGACATCTACTTACACTGGCATTTACCAACACTGACATTTACCAACACCGACATTTACCAACACTGATATTTACCAACACTGACATCTACTGACACTGGCATCTACCGACACCGACGCCAGCATCTACCAACACCAACATTTACCAACACTGACATTTACCAGCATTGACATTTACTGACACCGACATCTACTGACACCGACATTTACCAACACCAGCATCTACCGTCACCGACATTTACCAACACTGACATTTACCAACACCGGCATTTACCAACACCGATGTTTACCAGCGCCGACGTTTACTGACGCCAGCATCTACCAACACCGACATTTACCGACACTGACATTTACTGACACTGACATCTACCGATACTGGCATCTATTGACACTGATATTTACCAATGCCAACATCTACCGACACTGACGTTTACCAACACCGACATTTACCGACGCCAGTATTTACTGACATCAACATTTAGCCATGTGATGGGGGCCAGCTTGGGGGCAGGCCTTGTTCTTGGCACTGGGGATGCTGCAGAGACCAGACAGACTCATGGGGTCATGGACTTCTGCTTCTTCTCCAGCCTCATGTACTGGACAGACTGGGGAGAGAACCCTAAAATCGAGTGTGCCAACCTGGACGGGCAGGAGCGGCGTGTGCTGGTCAATGCCTCCCTCGGGTGGCCCAACGGCCTGGCCCTGGACCTGCAGGAGGGGAAGCTTTACTGGGGAGACGCCAAGACAGACAAGATCGAGGTGAGGCTCCTGTGGACGTGTTTGATCCAGGAGGCCTGGCCCTGCCCGGCTGTCCCTGGGCTCCCGAGAGGCCAGGCCTGGCCACCCCCTGCAGTCAGATGTATGTATCGGCGAGGCACCGATGGGTGCCTGTGCTCTGCTATTTGGCCACATGGAATGCTTGAGAAAATAGTTACAATACTTTCTGACAAAAACGCCTTGAGAGGGTAGTGCTACACAACGTCCTGTGGTTACGTAAGATGTTATCATTCGGCCGGGCGCCTGTAGTCACAGCTACTTGGAGACTGAGGTGGGAGGATTGCTGGAGTCCAAGAGTTTGAGGCCAGCCCGGGCAAAGGGGACACAGGAATCCTCTGCACTGCTTTTGCCACTTACTGTGAGACTTAAGTTATTTCACAATACAAAATTAAGACAAAAAATTAATCACATATCCACTGCCCTGCTTAAGACAGAAGACATGGGTGTCGTTGAAGCCAGAGGCAGCTGCTGGCCTGAGTTTGGTGATTGGTTCCCAAGCAGTTGAAGGCAGTTTTGTTTTTCCATAGATGTCTGTTCTCCCTATGCTGGGTGCAGCCTTGCCCTGCCGCTGTGGTCGGGTCTCAGTGGCCTCGTCCCGTGGACGCAGCCTCGCCCTGCCGCGGTGGTCGGGTTTCAGTGGCCTTGTCCCGTGGGTGTGCTTTGGCAGCTTGCTTTTTGCTCACTTATGGAGCCTCTCTTGAGCTTTTTTGTTTGTTTTTTTGTTTGATTGTTTGTTTGTTTTTGTCGTTGTTGTTGTTGCCTAGGCTGGAGTTCAGTGGTGTGATCTCAGCTCACTGCAACCTCCGCCTCCCGGATTCACACCATTCTCCTGCCTCAGCCTCCTGTGTAGCTGGGATTATAGGCACCCACCACCACGCCCGGCTAATTTTTGTATTTTTAGTAGAGATGGGTTTCACGATGTTGGCCAGGCTGGTCTGGAACTCCTGGCCCCATGTGATCCACCTGCCTCGGCCTCCCAAAGTGCTGGGATTACAGGCGTGAGCCACTGTGCCCTGCCTCTATTGAGCATATTTTGAGGTGCTCTTGGTGCCAGTGATATGTTAATTACATGTGTCCCCATCACACCATCGTCACTCATTGAGGTGACGTTGGTGCCTCTCCTCGGAGTGGATGCCTCCCTCTGTTTCCAGCAACTTCTGAAGGCTTTTCCTGAGCCGCATCAGTCCTCGTTGACATCACCATTGGGGTCACCTTTGCTCTCCTCAGGGCTCCCAGAGGAGGCCCGAATCAGGCAGCTTGCAGGGCAGGGCAGGATGGAGAACATGAGTGTGTGTCTGTGTTGTAGGATTTCAGACCCTGCTTCTGAGCGGGAGGAGCCTCAGCACCTTCAGGGTGGGAACTGAGGGATGGGGGAGGCTGAGCGGACGCCCTTCCCACGAAAACCCTAGACGCTGACCATTTCCTGCTGGAGCTCCTTGTAAATGTTTTGTTTTTGGCAAGGCCCATGTTTGCGGGCCGCTAAGGATGATTTGCCTTCACGCATCCCCGCTACCCGTGGGAGCAGGTCAGGGACTCGCGTGTCTGTGGCACACCAGGCCTGTGACAGGCGTTGTTCCGTGTACTGTCTCAGCAGTGGTTTTCTTGAGACAGGGTCTCGCTCGCTCACCCAGGCTGGAGTGCAGTGGCGCGATCACAGCTCACTGTAGCTGCAATCTCCCTGGGCTGAAGTGATCCTCCTGCCTCATCCTCTGAGTAGCTGAGACTACAGACACGTACCACCACACCCAGCTAGTTTTTGTGTATTTTTTAGGGGGAGATGGGGTTTCCCCACGGTGCCCAAGCTGATCTCAAACTCCTGAGGCACAAGCGATCCACCTGCCTTGGCCTCCCAAAATGCCGGGATGACAGGCATGAGCCGCCACACCCAGCTCAATGATTTTCTTTATTGTGGTAAAATAAACATAGCACAAAATTGACGATTTTAACCATTTTAAAGCGAACAGTTCAGGCCGGGCACAGTGGCTCACGATTGTAATCCCAGTACTTTGGGAGGCTTAAGTGGGCAGATCACCTGAGGTCAGGAGTTCGAGACCAGCCTGGCCAACATGATGAAACCCAGTCTCTACTAAAAATACAAAAATTAGCCAGGCATGGTGGCAGGTGCCTGTAATCCCAGCTACTTGGGAGGCTGAGGCAGGAGAATCGCTTGAGCCCAGGAGGTGGAGGTTGCAGTGATCTGAGATCACGCCATAGCACTCCAGCCTGGGCAACAGAGCAAGACTGTGTCTTGAAAAATAAATAAATAAATAATTTTTAAAAAGTGAACAATTCAGGGCGTTTAGTATGAGGACAATGTGGTGCAGGTATCTCTGCTACTATCTACTTCTAGAACACTTTCTTCTGCCCTGAAGGAAACCCCATGCCCGCCGGCACTCACGCCCATTCTCCCCTCTCTCCCAGCCTCTGTCAACCACTAATCTACTTTCCGTCTCTGGGGGTTCACTTCTTCTGGATGTTTTGTGTGACTGGAATCCTGCAATATGTGGTCCCTGCGCGTGGCTTCTTTCTGTAGCATCGTGTTTTCCAGATTCATCCCCACATTGTCGCACATTATCAGAACCTCATTCCTGACTGGGTGCAGTGGGTTAGGCCTGTAATCCTAACACTCTGGGAGGCCAAGGCAGGATGATCACTTGAGGCAGGAGTTTGAGACCAGCCTGGCCAGCCTAGCAAGACCCCAGCTACCAAAAAATTTTAAAAGTTAACTGAACGTGGTGGTGGGCACTTGTGGTTCCAGCTACCTGGGAGGCTGAGGTGGGAGGATCGCTTAAGCCCAGGAGGTCAAGGCTGCAGTGAGCTATGATCGCACCACTGCACTCCAGCCTGGGCAACAGTTGAGCAAGACCCTGTCTCAAAAAACAAACAAACAAAAGTTCCTTCCTTTCTGTGGCTGGATGACATCCCATTGTATGGCCAGAGTACATTTTGTTTGTCCATTTGTCGGGTGGTGGGCAGTGGTTTCCACCTTTTGTCTCCTATGAAGAATGCTGCTATGAACATTTCAATGCAAGTTTTTGTTTGAACACCTGTTGTGAATTATTTGGATGTATGCGTAGGGGTAGGATTGCTGAGTCCTATGGTAATGTTAGGTTTGACTTACTGAGGAACCATTAAACTGTTTTCAACAGTGGCTGTGCCGTTCTGCATCCCCACCGGCAGTGTGTGAGGGTTCTGACTTTACCTCCTCACAGATGCTTCTTTTCCATTTAAAAAAATATTCGGCCGGGCGTGCTGGCTCACGCCTGTAATCCCAGCACTTTGGGAGGCTGAGGCGGGCGGATCGCCTGAGGTCAGGAGTTGGAGATGAGCCTGGCCAACATGGTGTAACCCCATCTCTACCAAAAATATAAAAATTAGCCAGGTGTGGCGGTGAGCACCTGTAATCCCAGCTACTTGGGAGGCTGAGGCAGGAGAATCACTTGAACCCGGGAGGCGGAGGTTGCAGTGAGCCAAGGTCACGCCACTGCACTCCAGCCTGGGCAACAAGAGTAAAACTCCATCTAAAATAAAACAAAAATAAAAATAAATAAAAATTTATAAAAACATTCATCACAGCCAGCCTAGTGGGTGTCCCGTGTGGCTTTGCCTTGCATTTCCCTGATAACTAGGATGCTGAGCGTCTTGTCCCAGGCTTGCCACATCTCAGCACTTTGAGATACGTCGCACAGTACCCATTTGCGAACGAGAAATGAGGTTTAGGGAACAGCAGCTTGTGTCATGTCACACAGCGAGCAGGGGGTCTCCGGGCCATCTGACCCCACAGCCGACCAAGCCCCAATCCTTACCGCCTCCTAGTGTTGTGGATGTAGCCCAGATTTTTCAGATGAGAACACCAAAGCTCAAAACAGGAGCGTTTTGTCCACATTGGATACACGATGTCTGTGGTTTGGTCCTGAAGTCACTTTATATCTCAGTGGTCCAGACTGGAGTAGGACAGGGGGTTCTGGGGAAGGCGTCTCAGGTGAAAGGAAGGAATTCCAGATTCTCCATACTGTCCTTGACAAGTTAGAAGACTCAGAGGGTCTGGCAAAGTCAGACAAAGCAAGAAGAGAAATGCAGTCAGGAGGAAGCGACGCTGTCCAGGAACAGGGGGGTCACAGGAGCTCACCCCCAGGAACTGCACTTGCTGGGGCCTTCATGTCACAATGACGTGAGCACTGCGTGTTGATTGCCCACTTTTTTTTTTCTTTTTTTTTTTTTTTGAGGCAGAGTCTTGCTCTGTCGCCCAGGCTGGAGGTTGCAGTGAGCCAAGATCGCACCACTGCACTCCAGCCTGGGCCACAGAGTGAGACTCCATCTCAAAAAAAAAAAAAGCCAACCGAGGAATTGAAAGTGGGGGTGTCACAGTAGCAGAAGGGGGGTCGTGGAGCAGGCCACCCTGCGGTCGCACACTGGAAGTTCATTACCTGACGATTTGGAGCTCATCACTGGGGGCCTAAGGAGAGATACTGAAGGATGAGGAGTGATGGCGCGGGGTGTGGGTGTCTTTGGTGGCCGGAACTTGGGGACTGCTGGGGTGCCTCACTGCAGGCCTTCTCAGGGCCCTTCACATGCTTAACATGGGCTGTTTCTAAGAGGGGGATACATCGCATAAGCGTTCTCAGACTACCTCATCAAGTGTCCCTTTCTTTCCCCGCTGTGGCCCTGCTGGCGCACTCTCTGGGAATGTGCAGGTGGATGCCGAGACCCACCCTGCCATCCACCTGCACGTCCAGAGCTGACTTAGCCTCGAGATTCCTGCCAGCACCTCCTGCCCGGGGACACCTTGGATGTGCCCATGGAGACGCTGTTTCTGTGTTTTCTGCTGGAGTTTGGTGCGTCTTTTCCTCCTGCAAGTGGCCACCGCTCCTGGGTATGTCCTCAGGCTTGTGCGAGTCATGACCGCTTCTCAGGTCCTTGCCCAGCGCCAGGAGCAAACCCTCCTGGCACTTTGTTTAGAGATGGATGTGCCAGTGTTCCTGCTGTGACCCCCGTCTCACATGAGGGTCTTGGGCCTGCAGGCTCATTCAGCAAACACCTGCTGAGGATGCAGTGTGTGCCAGCTGCGTGCCAGGCAATGGCAGGGACAGTGGCTGCTGCTGGGGTTGTGGTGGCTTCTGGGGACTCTGGCGACAGCTGAGGTGGAAGGAGCCACGGCTCCTTGAGGGTGCAGTTGGACTCCAGGTGGAAGGGATAGTTGGGGGAGGTATAAATGGGGTCAGGGAGGAGACACATTTGGAACAATGGGAACATTTCTAAGATGCTATGTCGGGAGGCAACGAAGCGGCCAACCCAGGTGCTGAGGAGCCCACACCAGCGCTGGACATGTTTTGCCGCTCACCTTTGCTGGGGAGTGATGGGAGAGAGGATTCCGTTCCACGCGGTGGTGTGCACAGCTGGGCTCTGTGGATCTGGGCGCTGGGAGGAAGGTGCTTTCTGGGGGGCTAGCCAGGCCCTGCCTTTAAACACACAATCAGGCTCCAGGTTTTCAGCTCCCAGTGCATGAGAGGACTTCACGGGCAGCTGTGGCTGATCCCTTGATGAATTGGGAGAAGAACAAAGGTCTATGAAATGAGGTTTCATGTAGATGAGATGGCATTAGAGACGCTCACAACAGATTTACAGAGTGGAGCAGAGATGGTGGATAGGTCTGGGAGGCCCCTCCTGCTGGCCTTGTCTGTGACAGCTGTCCTGGGAATCAGCTTCCAGGCTTCCCCAGCAGCCTGACTGACACACACAGGGGTTTTAGCCCCATCCTGCGACCAGCTGTTGCCATCATCAGTGACAGCTGGGAGTGGCGGTGGCTCCAGCCCTGAGCGCCTTCCCCACCTGCTGGGGCCCACCCAGGGCAGTCCTGACACCTACAGATTGCTTGGAGCCGCATTCGAGTCCTGCCCCACCGCGTGTGAGGCCCAAATGGTCGTGGGCTGAGGTCCCCTGGATGCGGCCCCACCTCCCTTCTGCTTCGCATAGCTGCCTTTTCTCAGCGTTTTTCCAGCCTCCTGGGCTAGGAATTCCAGTGTTGTGCTGGCTTTGCCCCGGGGCATCTCCTTAGCCCTCTTCCTGAGTCTAGAGCCCGGGGGTTGGAAGTTCTGGCCCCTGGGACACCTACAGCCACACTCAGCTTCTCCTGTGAGCCTCCAGCATGTCCCCTCAGGACCAAGCCCTCACGTTCTTGCCTCCCCGCCCACCTGGGCTCAGCCAGGGGAAGGCCTGGCTGGGAGTGTCTCCCCTCTGCCCTGCCCTTCTCCCCTCTGCCCTGCCCTTCTCCCCTCTGCCCCTGCCCTTCTCCCCTCTGCCCTGCCCTTCTCCCCTCTACCCTGCCCTTCTCCCCTCTACCCTGCCACGGCTTTTATATCCTGTGCCACAAGACACAGCTGTGTGTGAAAGTGGCAGGGTCTGGCATCTCTGCGGGTCTCCGAGGCCCACGATTCAGTGCTGCTCTTCCCACTCGCTAGCCGTGCCCTCACGCTGGAGGGACAGCCCAGCCTTCTCCCGAACCCCAGCCCCGTGTGCCCAGCTGCCCCCAGCCGTCTCCCCTGGAAGCCTGGGTCACTCCAGCCGTATGCCATGGTGGGGACATCCTGCCTCCTTAGCCTCCCAGGGAAGGTCCTCTTTCCAAATGGCGATACCTGGTCCCTGCCTGGAGGCTGGAAGCTGTGGCCCTTCCATGCCCCTCCAGGGTCTGTGCACTCGGTTGGCCCAAGTTCCCATCAACGTCATCATCGTCACCATCATCATCATTTTGCTTGTCTGTGAGCCGGCCTGGTCTCCCAGAGCAGAGACCCTCTGAGGTCCAGCCTGAGTTGGGGTCTCAGTGCTGACCCCTGACGGGGACTCGGGACGTACCAGGTCTGGGTCAGGAGTGACCCCCAAACCTCGTGCCCTTTGACAGGCACCCCTGACTTTTGACATCACTCACAGCGGGAGTGATGGGACAGGGTCTGTTGGCTGCACTGTGCTCCTAGGGATCTGGGGAGAGGCTACACCCCTGGGCTTTGACACTGCAGAGCCGTGTGTGTGTGTGTGTGTGTGTGTGTGTGTGTGTGTGTGTGTGTATGTTTGCGCGCGCGCACGTGTGTATAAGATCTTTTTTTATTACATGAAGCAAGATAACTGTTGCCGTTTCCTTTTGGGTTTTGTGTTTGACAGAGTGGGGTACTTCTTCCCTCAGACAACAGAACTCTCCCCTTTAAACGCGTGCTGTCAGAGGCTGGGTCTTGGGCTCATGTCTGTTTGCACAACCAAGTCAGAGGAAACACAGGGTTCTTCATAAAAACATTGCACAGCAGGCGACTGTCCAGAGTCAGCCTGCAGGACGGCAGCAGCCCTGCCCCTCAGAGCACAGCTAGGGTGGGCTGCTTTGGGATCTCCCGTCCTTCCCTCCCACCTGGCAGCCAGCAGCTGGTACATTCCTTGGTGTACTGGTCAGGGGGGCACGCGCCTGCTCTGCTTACCCTGGGAACAGGACAGAAGCTGGCAGCTTGGAGAGGACAGGGCTGGACCCTTTGGTGGCCTCTGGCTGGACCATCTCATTGTCCTCAGACACAGCCCCTCCCCCTCGGGTCTAGTTTCATTTCCTGAAAACAAGTGCACAGAACTCCTAGAGCAGGAGTTGAGAGCTACGGCCCCCGGGCCAGATCCAGCCCTGCCCCGGTTTTCACACCATGCTCAAGCCGAGTGGTTTTTACATTTTTTAATTACTTGAAAAAAAGATCAAAAGGAGGTTTCGTGACCCATGAAAATTATATGGAATTCAAATTTCAGTGTCCATAAATAATTCTTGAGACAGGGTCTCGCTCTGTCACCCAGGCTGGAGTGCAGTGCTGTGAGCATGGCTCGCTGTACCCTTGACCTCCCAGGCTCAAGCGATCTTCCTGCCTCGGCCTCCTGAGTAGCTGGGACTACAGGTGCATGCCACCAAGCCCGGCTAATTTTTTTTTTATTTTTAGTAAAGACAAGGTCTTTCTGTGTTACCCAGGCTGTTCTGGAACTCCATCTTGGCCTCCCAAAGTGCTGGGATTACAGGCTCGAGCCATGGATCCCAGCCTGTTTTTGTTTTTTTACTGATAAAGTTTTGCCGGGTGTGGTAGTGTGTGCCTATAGCGATTTGGGAGGCTGAAGTGGGAGGATTGCTTAAGCCCAGAAGTTTGAGGCTGGGCTCAAGTGATCAGGAGGTGAACTATGATCATGTCATTGCATTCCAGCCTGGGTGACAGAGCAAGACCGTATCTCTAAAAAAAAATATTTAAAAAGCATTGGGTGGGGTGGCTCACGCCTGTGGTCCCAGCTACATAGGCAGCTGAGGTGGGAGGATCACTTGAGCACAGGAGTTTGAGGTTGTAGCGAGCCAAGATCGCGTCACTACACTCCAGCCTGGGTGACAGAGCCCAGACCCTGCCTCTTAAAAAAAAAAAAAACAACATGTATTGGAACACAGCCATGCCCGTTCAGTCCCGTGCTCTCCACGCTGCTTTCTGCTCCAGAGACCCTTATGGCCTGGAAGCTGAAAATATTTACTATCCTTTACAAAAAGGTTTTGCCGACCTCTGTCCTGGAAAATTCATCTCCCAAGTTCTCTTCCGGTGCTGGCGTTCCTGGGTGTCCTAAATTTGGCCCCTGTTATTTCTGAACTCTGTTTTGGCCCTGTTCCCTCCCAGGAGCCAGGACGGGCACGTTCTCTGCGTCTTGTCCCCTGACGCTCAGAGGCTTGGCTTGGCTGGGGCATTCTTGGAAAGATCTGGCTCCAGGAAAGGCGGAGGCCTCCTGAGTCAGCCCAGAGGGAACCTGCCCCAGGTCTTGGGGAGGCCTGACCCAGCAGAGTGGCTTTTGCAGATGGGTTGGACCGGTCAAGGTGTGCTGAAAGTTGTCCTCAAAAGGCCACTTTGGGATTTCCTTCCTCCAGTATTAGAGCAACTGAGAACTGTTCATTGCGAGCCTGATGTTTTCCAAGTTGGCGGGTCCACAGGGTGTCCTGGGATTCTGCAATCTGGGTGGAAAATAGGGGGCTTGGGGGAGTGTCCCGGGTTCTGGAATCCAGGTGGAAAGTGGCGACGTTCAGGGAGTGGCTTCTGAGCCACCGTAGGGGTCTCTGTAGGAGCCTCTGCCCATCCGGGAGATTGCGCAGGCCCTGCCGGCCCAGAGCCAGTGTCTTGCGCTTGCTGAGGCTACAGCCAGCCCCAGCCGGGTGGAACAGCCACGTTGCCTCCTCTCACTTTGTCTTGGGGCCACCTGGGAGTGTGGAGCAAGGGTAGAGAGGGAGGAAGTGGCTGCCAGCCGTTGCCCAGCACCCTTGTTTGCCTTGGGCCCTCTGTGGGCTCCTTTATATTGCTCTTCAATGAAGCCAGGGAAGTGGACTTCCTCGCCTCACTTCCTTTCAACATGTCTGGAACTTTAGTTATTAAAATTAAAAAAATGTGTGGAAATAGAGCAAGAAGAGAAAAATCTCTCCAAGAGATAATAGTGACCTCCGGGCTGGGCGTGGTGGCTCACGCCTGTAATCCCAGCACTTTGGGAGGCTGAGGCAGGCAGATCACCTGAGGTCGGGAGTTTGTGACCGGCCTGACCAACATGGAGAAACCCCGTCTCTACTAAAAAAAAAATAATAATAAAATAAAAATAAATAAATACCAAATTAGCCAGGCGTGGTGGCGCATGCCCATAATCCCAGCTAAGGCAGGAGAATCGCTTGAACCTGGGAGGCAGAGGTTGCAGTGAGCCAAGATTGCACCATTGTACTCCAGTCTGGGCAACAAGAGTGAAACTCCATCTCAAAAAAAAAAAAAAATAAATGAATAAAAATAGTGACCTCTGGCCAGGTGTGGCAGCTCATACCCGTAATTCCAGCACTTTGGAAGGCTGAGATGGGCAGATTGCTTTAGCACAGGAGTTTGAGACCAGCCTGGCCAACATGGTGAAACCCCATCTCTACAAAAATAAAATAAAATTTAAGAGATAATAGTGACCTTTTGGTAGATTGAAACCTGGATTGCTTTCTTTTTCTAAATGCGGATTCTTTTCTTTGTGGTGTTTGTGTTCTGTGCCGATGTCCCTCCCCCAGCCCTGTTATTGTGAGTGGAAGAAGGGGCAAGGGTTCGCCCGCTACTGTGAGCCCCTCCTCTCACGCTGGGTGTCCTTGGAGAAACCTGCACTTCCTCATTGTATGCCAGGGCCGGGTCCCTCCTGGCGTGGTTCTGTGCTGCTGGGACGGGGCCAACCCCTCAGGTGTTTTCTGAGTGTCATACATAGGCGTGTGCATTCACGGCCTTTGCTTGTCTTCCTGTTGTGGAGGCAAAACGTGAAGAACCCTAGACGATATTGGAACCAGGGCTCCATCACCTGCTGTTCATTGCACACTGGAGCATCCAGGAGTGGGTGGAGAGCTCGGACTTCCAGGCACGGCCCTGGGCGCTGGTCTAACCATGTTCGCGCCGGCCTGCTCGTCAGAACCGCCTGTTGGGAGCTATTATCATGATTCTGTACCTGGGCCCTAGAGCTGCCAGTTGGGGGCTGTTATCATGATCCCATACCTGGGCCCTGGGCCATCTGATTCTGACTTAATTGCTCCAGGTTGGGGCCAGGCCGTTGTTTTTTGTTGTTTCCTCTGTGACGTTAGCCACTGGGCTACTCTGAGCCCCTCAGTTACAGGTGGAGAAACTGAGACCCATGGGGGTGCAAGGACTTGCCGAGGACCCAGGGCCCCTTGGGGGCAGAGCTGAGGTGGGGCCTGGCTTTGGGTCCCAGAGCTGCTGGTCCCCTTCCCACTCTCCTGACCGCTTTTTTTTTTTTTTTTTTTTGAGACAAGATCTCACCCTGTCACCCAGGCTGGAGTGCAATGGCATCATCTCGGCTCACTGCAATCCTCACTACCTGCATTCAAGTGATTCTCCTGCCTCAGCCTCCCAAGCAGCTGGGATTACAGGTGTGTGCCGCCATGCCCAGCTCTTTTTTTTTGTATTTTTAGTAGAGATGGGGTTTCACCATGTTGGCCAGGCTGATCTCGAACTCCTGACCTCAAATGATCCGCCTGCCTCGGCCTCCCAAAGTGCTAGGATTACAGGCTGGGATTACACTGCGCCTGGCCCTAGCAGCTTTGTCCTGTGCCACCCAACAACAGATGACCGAAGTCTTTGCTTCTTAACATGCATTCCATCTGCCTTACAGTTTTGCCACCTGCAAAACAGACGACTTGTTGCTTTTCTGGTAAGCTGGAAATGTAATCTGGTAGCAGGAGGCCCGTGAAAGCTTGCCTTTAATGGCCTCGTGTCTCTTTCATCCTGTCCTGAGAGCCAGAGAACTTGGATGTTGCGCCTAACCCAACCTTCCTGTTAACATACATTTCTGCAGGCTCGTGGATCATCAGAACCACATCTCACGCGGCCGTATGCTTCCGTTGGTTCAGGTGTTTTTACCTTGACAGTACTTTCTCCTCTGTGGCTTTTGCGGTGGTTGCTTTTAATCAGCATTGACTCTTCAAGAAAAATATTTAGCTGTTATGTCTCAGAGGAGACAAGGAGGAAAGCATCTGAGACCTAAAGGCTTAGACTTAGAACGAGAAGTGCCCTCAGAGTTCATTGGGCCCTGACCCAGTGGGAAATGAGTTCACAGAGAAGTGGGAGAACCTTGCCCCAGGTCCTGCCATTGCTCACAACTGCCCCAGGTCCTTACATTTGCTCCAGGTCCTGCCTCAGGTCCTGCAGTTGCTCTGTGTGGTGGGTGTGATCTGGAGCCCTCCCCGCATTGTTGCACCTGGGGCAGGCATTGCTAATTGATCCCAGGACTCCTTCCTGCAGAGCACGCCCTGGTTCTCCAGGCAGCCGCTGCCTGTCAAGCCTGCAGTGGTTCGGGAGAGGACACCTGCTTGCCTGGTCTGTTCCAAATCTTGCCTCTTATCCCAGCACAGGTGGGGGATGCTATGGGAAAGGGATCCTCAGCTGGCCCTGTCACTGCTCTATCAGCTAGGGACGTGGCAACCTAGTGAAAACATCATGGCCGGGTGTGGTGGCTCACGCCTGTAATCCCAGCACTTTGGGAGGCTGAGGAGGGTGGATCACTTGAGGTCAGAAGTTCGAGACCAGCCTGGCCAACATGGTGAAACCCCATCTCTACTAAAAATACAAAAATTCGCCAGGCGTGGTGGCAGGCACCTGTAATCCCAGCTACTCGGGAGGCTGAGGCAGGAGAATCGCTTGAACCTGGGAGGCGGAGCTTGCAGTGAGCGGAGATCTTGTCACTGCACTCCAGCCTGGGCAACAGAGGGAGACTCTGTCTCAAAATCTCAAAAAAACAACAACAAAAAAAAAAACTAAATAAAGAAAGCGCCATTTATCCAGCACCCCTGGGGCACCATGATACCTGGTGTTTTATGGTACCTGGCAAGGTGCAGGTGAAGTTGAGGCTCTTGGGCATTGAACCCGTCTTGTTTGGGGCAGCTCAGGCCCCAGGCAGGGTCAGGGTTGGCTCTCGTTGGCATGGCCCTGGCCCATCCAGACCTGTATCTCTGCCGTCCTGCAGGTGATCAATGTTGATGGGACGAAGAGGCGGACCCTCCTGGAGGACAAGCTCCCGCACATTTTTGGGTTCACACTGCTGGGGGACTTCATCTACTGGACTGACTGGCAGCGCCGCAGCATCGAGCGGGTGCACAAGGTCAAGGCCAGCCGGGATGTCATCATTGACCAGCTGCCCGACCTGATGGGGCTCAAAGCTGTGAATGTGGCCAAGGTCGTCGGTGAGTCCAGGGGGGCGCCAAGCCATGGCTCAGCCATGCAGACTTGCATGATGAGGAAGTGACAGGTCCATGCCTGGGCATAAGTGTTGAGCTGAGGTGCCCCGCCCTGGGGAAGGGCAGGACAGGAAAGATGACAGTATCTGGCCAAGGACAGATGGGAAGGGACCAAGCGTGCTGATTAGGGAGTGGTTATGGACTAGGAATGTTGGTAACAATGGTTAGAAAGTGACTAACGTTTGTTGAGCACCTGCTATGTGCCCGGCCCTGGCCGGGAGCCTTCGTGCCCCGAGTGACCCCATCTGCGAATGTAGTTCCTTGCTTTACTCACACTGGGGAGTGGGAGGCAGAGCCGTGCAACTCACAGGTGCCGAGCTCAGGACTCACTCCTAGGTCTGCCTGGGCTGGGCTGGGCTGTGCTTGTTGCCCCTGTGGCCAATGCACGTGCACCTTTCACCTGAAAGCCAGGATCTTCGGGACGCTCCCTGAGGTCGTTGTCTGGCACAATGATTTGTCTCTTCCTGAAAAGGTGATAGAGTTACACTGGAGAGAGCAACATCCAGGTGCGGCAGGGACAGGCCTGGGGCTCGCGGGCAGGGGCTCTGTGTCCTGCCGGGGTCCCGTGCTACACCTGCTTGTCAGAGGCACTCAGTAAATCTTTGCTGATGAAGGATGAGAGGACAGAGGACGTGATGCTTGCTGCTGCATTGCCTGCAGTCTTGGGTGAGATGCCCAGGTTGACTCTGCTCCCCGTCGGGTGGATGTGATGTTAGCTGTGATGTTAGATCCCCGGCTTTAAAATACGAGGGAGCTGGGAATTGAGGGAGCAGGTTGGGGCAGAAAGGACAGCCCCGCGGAAGCCTGGAGCTGAGGCAGTGTTGGTGACCCCTGGAGCAGTGAGTGCTTCCTTCACGGCCTACAGTCCTCATACAGGGGATGCAATCCACGAATTTAGTTTTCCCAGCCTCCTTTAAAAACGCATTCATGCTGGGGCCGGGGCAGTGCAGTGGCTCACATCTGAAATCCCACCACTTTGGGAGGCTGAGGCAGGCAGATCACTTGAGGTCAGGAGATTGAGACCAGCCTGGCCAACGTGGTGAAACCCCGTCTCTACCAAAAGTACAAAAAAAAAAAAAAAAAAATTAGCCCAGGTGTGGTGTCACACGCCTGTAATCCCAGCTACTTGGAAGGCTGAGGCAGGAGAATCGCTTGAACCCAGGAGGTAGAGGTTGTAGTGAGCCAGTATTGTACCACTGCCCTCCACCTGGGCAATAGAGTGAGACTCTGTCTCAAAAAGAAAAAACAAAAAGAACATTTATGCCAGGTGCAGTGGCTCATGCCTGAAATCCCAGAACTTTGGAAGGTTGAGGCAGGAGGATCACTTGAGCCCAGGAATTTAAGAGTGTCTTCCCTGGGCAACATAGAGAGACCTCATCTCTACCAGAAAAAAAAAAATTACAAAAAATTAGCTGGGCGTGGTGGCATGTCCCTGTGGTCCCAGCTAGCTACTTAGGGGCCTGATGTGGCAGGATCACCTGAGTCTGGAGGCAGAGGTTGAAGTGAGCTGACATCATGCCACTGCACTCCAGCATGGGTGACAGAGTGAGACCCTGTCTCAAAAAAAAAAAAAAGCATTTACTATCCACCATGGAAGGTGAGACTGACCTGTGAGTGATGTTCAAAGAACAAAAAATAAACCCCAGAGATAAGACAAAAGGGTGCCTCCATAGGGGTGTGATTTGAAGCTGAGAAATTGGGCTTCTTCCCCCTCCCCTCTCACCCCATGGTTTAAAGGAGATGGGGAAAAGGATTCTTATTTTGGCTGAAATATTTAACATTAAATTAAAGCCAATTTTAACAGCACTTCGGTTGATGAGTGAAATTAACAGACTGGCCAAAAATAAATGAACGCTGTGTGTACTATGTGAAAAAGAGGCAGCTTTGGCCATGCTGGGTGAACGTGAGTTTTCAGGGTTGCTGGGAATGTCTGTGAATTGGAGGAAAGGCCTAGCTGGTACTCTCAGGAGCCGAGGTCCCGAGGGGCAACTTGCCCGGTCCCTGCTCTGAGGCGTTAACTGCTTTCTTCCTGGGCAGGAGCGCAGGCCAGGAGGCTGGACCACTGGGCTGGCACTCTTGCTGAGCTGCTCCCTGACTTCCTGACCATGTTCCCTTCAGCAGCCTCTCTGCACTTCAGTTTCCTTGAATGAACAATGGGAATGAGAATAGCTCCTACCTCCAAGGTGGATGGAGTGAGTTCGGACAGGTGACTCCCTGGGACCAGTGCCTGGCGCCTGACAAGGTCCGTTCAGAGCCCGCACTGCTGTTACTGATACTGACCCTTGGCCGTACCAGGGGAGAACTTGGTTGCCATTGCCAGGTGTTCTCCCACCACCCCCACTACTGTCCCTGTTTGACGTGTGGCAGGAATAAAGCTGTGCACGTTGGAGCTTTTGGCACATCCTGGCTTTCAGGTGAAAATGTGTGTGTGATTGAGGGTTGAGCCTGGCCAACCCAGCCATGAGGTTGGACCCAACGCGGGGGTGAGTCCTGAGCTCGGCACCCCTGAGCTGTGTGGCTCACGGCGGCATTCATTGTGTGGTTTGGCCGCACCCCTTTCCCTGCTGGGCTGTTGATGTTTAGACTGGAGCCTTTGTGTTCGCTTCCAGGAACCAACCCGTGTGCGGACAGGAACGGGGGGTGCAGCCACTTGTGCTTCTTCACGCCCCACGCCACCCGGTGTGGCTGCCCCATCGGCCTGGAGCTGCTGAGTGATATGAAGACCTGCATCGTGCCTGAGGCCTTCTTGGTCTTCACCAGCAGAGCCGCCATCCACAGGATCTCCCTCGAGACCAATAACAACGACGTGGCCATCCCGCTCACCGGCGTCAAGGAGGCCTCAGCCCTGGACTTTGATGTGTCCAACAACCACATCTACTGGACAGACGTCAGCCTGAAGGTAGCGTGGGCCAGAACGTGCACACAGGCAGCCTTTATGGGAAAACCTTGCCTCTGTTCCTGCCTCAAAGGCTTCAGACATTTTTCTTAAAGCACTATCATATTTATTGTAACGCAGTTCAAGCTAATCAAATATGAGCAAGCCTGTTTAAAAAAAAAAAAAAGATGATTGTAATGAGCAAATCCGGTAGACACACACAGGGCTTTTGTGAAATGCTTGTGTGAATGTGAAATGTTCGTTGTCCATAGAGCTTGACTTCAGACAACCCACCCGCTCCCTCATCAGTGTCTGTTTGCTTAGCAGACTGTTTCTTCATTTATAGTGCAAATATAAACATCCAGGACAAATACAGGAAGACTTTTTTTTTTTTTTTTTGAGACGGAGTCTTGCTCTGTTGCCCAGGCTGGTGTACCGTAGCGTGATCTCAGCTCACTGCAACCTCTGCCTCCCAGGTTCAAGCGATTCTCCTGCCTCAGCCTCCTGAGTAGCTGGGACTACAGGCACACACCCCCACACCCAGCTATTTTTTAAAAATATTTTTAGTAGAGACAGGGTTTCACCATGTTGGCCAGGCTGGTCTTGAACTCCTGACCTCAGGTGATCTGCCCGCCTCGGCCTCCCAAAGTGCTGAGATGACAGGTGTGAGCCACCGTGCCCGGCCTAGGAAAACTTTTTGCCTTCTAAAGAAGAGTTTAGCAAACTGGTCCATGGGCTGGCCTTCTGATTCTGTAAAGAAAGTTTGATTGGTGGCTAGGTGCAGTGGCTCACATCTGTAATCCCAGCACTTTGGGAGGCCGAGGTGGGCGGATCACCTGAGGTCGGGACCAGCCTCACCAACGTGGAGAAACCCTGTCTCTACTAAAAATACAAAAAAAAATTAGCCGGGCATGGTGGCACCTGCCTGTAATCACAGCTATGCGGGAGGCTGAAGCAGGAGAATTGCTTGAACCTGGGAGGTGGAGGTTGTGGTGAGCCGAGATGGCACCATTGCACTCCAGCCTGGGCAACAAAAGTGAAATTCTGTCTCAAAAAAGAAGAAACGTTTGATTGGTGTACACCAAAGTGCATTTGTTTATGGATTGTCTGTGGCGGCTTTTGTTCTGCTGAGTTGAGTTGTGACAGATCTGTATGGGCTCTAAAGCCTAAAATATGTACCATCCGCCACTTTACAGAAAAAGTGTGCTGACCTCTGTTCTAAAGTATTGGACAACTACAATGTTCGCTCATTTATTACTCTACGATTTGTTTTCTGCTTTTTGTTGTTGTTGTTGAGATAGAGTCTGCCTCTGTCACTCAGGCTGGAGTGCAGTGGTGTAATCTTAGCTCACTGCAGCCTCGACCTCCTGGGCTCTAGTGATCCTCCCACCTCAGCCTTCCTAGTAGCTGGGACTACAGGCACACACCACCACACCTGGCTGATTTTGTGTGTGTGTGTGTGGAGACGGGGTTTCCGCATGTTGCCCAGCCTGGTTTCAAACTCCTAGGCTCAAGCACCCACCTCAGCCTCCCAAAGTGCTGGGATTACAGGCATGAGCCACCATGCCCAGCCTATGCTACTATTTGTATTACATAGCTTTAAAAGATTCTTTACGATTTTAAGTCACAAGGGTTCTTTGTAGAAAAAAATATATAGAGAGAAAAGTATAAAAAAGAAAATAAAAATTGTCCATAACCTCTCAGCCAGAGACGACCATTGGCTGACACCTCAGCATACTGTCTTCAAGTCTTTTTTCTCAAAGATAGCATTTCTCATCATCACAGTCATATGCTACACAGAATTCTGTATCCTGATTTTTTCACTTGACATTACAACAGGTACTTGATGACGCTGTGACAAACTTTTCGGCACAATCTTTTAAACGTGTGAAATACTCCACTTCACAGATGTTCGCTTTTAGGCTTACCTGTTCTTTTATTATGCATGTGCTGGTTACAGCCGGGCACAATGGCTCATGCCTGTAATCCCAACACTTTAGGAGGCTGAGGCAGGAGGATCACTTGAGCCCAGAAGTTTGAGAACAGCCTGGGCAACATAGTGAGACCCCATCTCTACAAAAAACTGTTTTAATAAGTCGGGCATAGTGGTGCATAGCTGTAGTCCCAGCTACCCAGGAGGCTGAGTTGGGAGGATCGCTTGAGCCCCAGGAGGTTGATGCTGCAGTGACCTGAGATTACTCCACTGCACTCCAACCTGAGCGACAGAGCAAGACTTGTCTGGGGAAGAAAAAAAAAAAAAAAAAAAAATATATATAAAAATATATATATATATAAAAGATATATAAAAAATATATAATTATAAATATATAATATATATAACGTATATAATGTATATTTATAAATATATATATTTTAATATATAATGTATATTTTAAAATATATGATATATAATATACATATATATGTATATATATATAAAATCTCCAAGTTGCTTTTTCCAGAAAGGTGTCTTGTTGCATTTCAAACATTCATTTAAAAACCTGAATGTTGGTGATCTGGTCCAGAATGTGTTCAGTAGCTGCTCCCAGTGGCCAAGCATCTCGGCAGATGTCTACAAAACACGCTGGTTCTGGCCTGGCATGGTGGCTCACGCCTGTGATGCCAACACTTTGGGAGGCCGAAGCAGGTGGATCACCTGAGGTCTGGATTTCGAGACCAGCCTGGCCAACTTGGTGAAACCCCATCTCTACTAAGAATACAAAAAAATTAGCCAGGGGTGGTGGCGGGCGCCTGTAGTCTCACCTACTTGGGAGGCTAAGGCTGGAGAATCGCTTGAACCCGGGGGCAGAGGTTGCAGTGAGCCGAGATCGCACCATTGCACTCCAGGCTGGGCAAGAAGAGCGAAACTCCATCTCAAAAAAAAAAAAAGATGCTAGTTCCTAAAACGTGGCCCTTTTCCTCCTCACCTGCTGCCAGACCATCAGCCGTGCCTTCATGAATGGGAGCTCGGTGGAGCACGTGGTGGAGTTTGGCCTTGACTACCCTGAGGGCATGGCCGTTGACTGGATGGGCAAAAACCTCTACTGGGCCGACACCGGGACCAACAGGATCGAAGTGGCGCGGCTGGATGGGCAGTTCCGGCAAGTCCTCGTGTGGAGGGACTTGGACAACCCAAGGTCACTGGCCCTGGATCCCACCAAGGGGTAAGGGTTTGCCTGTGTCGTGCGTCCTCGTGTCCACCTCGTATGAGACAGTGCAGGGGTGCCAACTGGGCAAGGTGGCAGGCTGCCCGTGTGGCCCTCAGTGATTAGAGCTGTACTGACGTCATTAGCCTTGATGGTGGCCAGGACTGGTAGGACCCTCAGAGGTCATGGAGTTCATTGGTGGAGTGGGTGCTGAGGCTGTATCAGGCACAGTGCTGGCTGCTTTCACCTGGGCCGTCTCACCGAAGCATCCATGGAGCCTGCATAGGGCAGGTATCTGTGTCGATTTTACAGATGCAGGAACAGGCTCAGAGAAACCAAGTGACTTCCCTAAGGTCACATACCCAGTTAGGGCAGAGCTGGGCTGGGAAGTGCTGTCTCAGGCTCCCAACCAGGCCTCCTTGCTTTGCACTCTTTTGCCAAAACCATGATCCAGAACTCACTTTGAGGTCCCCGGACCTCAGGCTCCTTCGAAATGACCTCTGGGAGGCTGCTGAGCCACAGCTTAGGACCCACCTCAGAGGCAAATGTGCCCTTAGCTGCCAAGCATCTTGGGGGCCCTGCCTTGGGCACGGGGGTCAGACAGGCCCCAGATGTGTGGGGTGTCTTTCTGGACTTGAGTTTTCTTTTCTGTGCAGTGGACACAGTGCTCACCCTGTAAAGCATCTGTGATGCATGCAGCAGCCCCATCCCTGCCTGTCGCCTGTTCTGCTAGGGGAGGAAGGAAGACTTCAGGATGGCAGGACAACAGAAAGAGGTCCAGGTTTTAGAGCAAGGGCAGGTCAAACTTAGAAAATTCTGGAATGTGGATGTGCACTTCCTCTTCTGGATCTGCTAAAAGAAGAGGGAAGGAGGGGCTGCGGGGGAAGGATCCCAGAGCCGAGTTTACATCCGGATCCTGCAAGGCCTCCCCTGCCCTGAGGTCTTGTTTTGTGATGTGCTTGTGTCCGTCCTGGTTTCTCCCACGTCCCCAACATCCGGCCAAGCTTAGGTGGATGTTCCAGCACACACTCGCCCTGTCTGTGCACCTGTTTTTGTGTCTGTAAATGGGTATTTATTCGCCTTACGAGTGAGCCACTGTGGGAATTCAGGGAGGTGGCGCAGTGACCACCCCTGGAGGGATATGTGTGTGGCAGGGGGCAGGGGTCTCGCCCTTCCCGGCTTCCTGCGCGTGGCTTTCTCCAGGACGGGGAGGGCTAAGCTGAAGAGGTGGGGACAGTTGCGTCCCCCCACCACCCACTGTCCTGCAGTGAGAGCGGACTCACTGAGCCTGCCCTTCTCCCTTGTGCCTTCCAGCTACATCTACTGGACCGAGTGGGGCGGCAAGCCAAGGATCGTGCGGGCCTTCATGGATGGGACCAACTGCATGACGCTGGTGGACAAGGTGGGCCGGGCCAACGACCTCACCATTGACTACGCTGACCAGCGCCTCTACTGGACCGACCTGGACACCAACATGATCGAGTCGTCCAACATGCTGGGTGAGGGCCGGGCTGGGGCCTGCTGGTCATGGAGGGCGGGGCAGCCGGTCGTTGGCCACCTCCCAGCCTCGCCGCACATACCCTGTGGCCTTGCAAGTTCCCCACCTGGCAGGAGCTGTGGCCACGCCCACGACTGCCCAGCAGCCTCACCCTCTGCTGTGGGGCTTGTCCCCGTCCACCCCTGGGTGCCGTTGCTGCAGTTGTGTCGGGAGAGGCTCTGGTGACAGCTGTTTCCTGTGCACCTGCTGGGCACCGGGTCCCAGCTAATCCCTGTGCCAAGACTCTAATTTGACCCTACCACACATGGTGGAGGTTTTCATTGCTGGGGAAGCCGTGGCCTGAGGAAGTCACATGACTTGCCTTAGGTCACAGAGCTGGTGAGTTCAGGATCCCCCAGAGACACCAGGGCCAGCACTCGATCCCCACCCGGCCCTGAGCCCCACCATGTGCTGGGATTGTGCTGGGAGTGTCCACACGCCCGGGACCCTGGGGCTGGTGCTCTCATCTCCTTTTTCCAGATCATGAGAATGAGGCTCGGGGAAGTTTGAAAAAAACCTATCCCAAGTCACACAGCAACAGGAGCAGGATTTGAACCCAGAACAGGGGACCGCACACTCTGTTCTGCTAGGGTAGTTAGCTGTCCTGGGTGATATGGCAGGTGACAGGGCCCACTGTGCTTAACAAAGGAACCCCCATCCCCCCTGCCAAGTTGGGAGACTAGAAGGTCAGGGGCAGAAGCTCTGAAGGGCCAGGTGCAGTGGCTCACACCTGTAATCCCAGCACTTTGTGAGGCCAAGGCGGGCAGTTGATTTGAGCCCAGGAGTTCAAGATCAGCCTGGGTAACATAGTGAGACCCCATCTCTACAAAAAAAATTTTAAAATATTAGCTGGGTATGGTGGTTCATGCCTGTAGTCCTAGCTATTTGGGAGGCTCAGGTGGGAGGACTGCTTGAGCCCAGGAGGTTGAGGCTGTGGTGAGCTGTGATCGTGCCACTGTACTCCAGCCTGGGCAATAGAGTGAGACCCTGTCTCCAAAAAAAAAAAAAAAAAAAAGAAGAAAAGAAAAAGAAGCTCTGAGGCTCCAAGCCCCCAGGCAGCCCTCGGCTTGAGGGCAGACAAGGGAGGAGAGGGTCACCTGGGCAGCCCTGACTTTTGTCCCCTGGCAGAGGGACCTTCAGTGACCTTGGCCCTAGGAGAGCCTCTGAGCACATCAGCCATGTCGAACCGCTCAGGAAGGGCAGCAAGAATTTGGCTTCTGACCTCCGCCACTGCTACTCGCCATCTGTGCTGGGCGTGGTTGTGCCCATTTTACAGATGAGGAGGCTGAGGCATCGACCAACTGAATGCCTTGTCCCAGGTACTGCGTAGGCAGAGCTGGCACTTGAACCCCATGTCCTGGTTGCTGCTGGGGGTGGGCTGCACCCTGACTTGTGAGGCCAGTAGCAAAGTTTGCACGTGACTTCGTGACCGTCACCCAGCTCTGCAGTGCATCCCGTGACCCAGCTCATCCAGGCCGCATGCAAACCTGTTGCCAGGCGAGAAACCAGTCATAGCACAGCTGTGGTTGCCTGAAATGATTAAGCTCATTAATCACCCTGGAGTGAGGACAGACTCAGATGAAAACCAGAAAGCCCTGGAAACTCATGTGACCCTGCCATTGAGGGTGGCCATGTGCATTGCAGCCTGGCCATCACTCTGCTGTATGTGTTTTGGACTTAAACGCTCCGGATGTTTACTGAGTGCTTGATTAATAACATGGAAGGCCTGGGCTCGTTGCTGCGGGCGTGAAGGATGCATAGCCAGGCCTGACATGGTGAGAACGGGAACCTGGAGTCTCACTGCCTGGGTGGTAATCCTGGCCCTGCCACTTAGCAACTGTGTGACTGTAGCCAGGTCACTTAATTTTGGTAGATCCTGCCTGCGCGTCAGTGGATCTTGCTGGTTTTCCAAGGTGGCCAAACACTTTAAAGCATTCATGTGGTCACTAGGCTGCAGGGTTGAACCCTGGCTCGCCCCGCAGGGTGCTGTGTGCTCTGTGGCCTGGCTGTGCCATTGCTGACACCGTGCCCGTGTGTGTCTGTGCAGGTCAGGAGCGGGTCGTGATTGCCGACGATCTCCCGCACCCGTTCGGTCTGACGCAGTACAGCGATTATATCTACTGGACGGACTGGAATCTGCACAGCATTGAGCGGGCCGACAAGACTAGCGGCCGGAACCGCACCCTCATCCAGGGCCACCTGGACTTCGTGATGGACATCCTCGTGTTCCACTCCTCCCGCCAGGATGGCCTCAATGACTGTATGCACAACAATGGGCAGTGTGGGCAGCTGTGCCTTGCCATCCCTGGTGGCCATCGCTGCGGCTGCGCCTCACACTACACCCTGGACCCCAGCAGCCGCAACTGCAGCCGTAAGTGCCTCGCGGTCCCCCACACCTCACTCCCTCATTAGATCAGGCTGGTTCTGGGAGCTGACGCTGAAAGGAGCTTCTCATCTGGGGTTTCTGGGTGTACATAGATGGTTGGGTAGGTTGTGCACTGCACAAGCTGCATGATGCTACCTGGAGGTCCAGGTCCAGGCTGGGTGGACTTGTTGCTTCATCAGGACACAGATAAATGGCCAAAACCCCTCAGCTGGAAGGTCCCGGGCAGGATCTTTGGGTGTGAAAACCAGTCACAGGGGAAGGGTGCTCGCTCATACTGCCAGCACAGTGCTGAGTGCTTTCCACAGCGCTCATTTACTCCTCAAGCCTGGAGGGTGGAGAGTAGCATGGTACCATTTCACGTACAAGGAACCCAATGCACAGAGAGGTGTGGCAGCCCACCCAAGGCCATACGACTGGGGCAGATTCAGCCGGGGTTGACTGTGGCAGGCTGGCTCAAGAGTCCCTGCTCCTGAACCCTTGCCAAGTAGCCTGGCATCAGCTCGGGGAATTTTTTTTTTTTTTTTTGAGACGGAGTCTCGCTCTGTCACCCAGGCTGGAGTGCAGTGGCGTGATCTCGGCTCACTGCAAGCTCCGCCTCCTGGGTTCACGCCATTCTCCTGCCTCAGCCTCCGGAGTAGCTGGGACTACAGGCACCCGCCACCGCGCCCGGCTAATTTTTTTGTATTTTTAGTAGAGACGAGGTTTCACCATGGTCTTGATCTCCTGACCTCGTGATCCACCCACCTCGGCCTCCCAAAGTGCTGGGATTACAAGCGTGAGCCACTGCGCCCGGCCTAACTCGGGGAATTTTTGCCCTGACCCTCGGAAGCAGGTGGGCCTCTTTGTTCTCGTGTTAGTGATGAGAAGAGTGACTTTCCTATGGCCCCTCTGGAGTACAGGTGCTTCCTGCTGGCAGGTCCTTCCCCCATGACATCAGCAGCGAGCTGGTTATGATCCCCTACACAGAACTTGATAGTTTATAAAGCTCTTTGTCATCCAGGCCCCATTGGAGTCTCATGCAGACCTGGGCACAGGCAGGGCTGGTCTTGCCTGTCCCAGCTGCATGGATGGGGAACTTGAGTTTTGCAAAGGTTAAGGGGCTGTTCGAGGCCCAGGCTGGCAAGAGATGGGCCTGGGCCAGAGTCTGGGACTTCCCATGCCTGGGCTGTCTTTGGTCCTTTTGCTCACCATCCCTCCCTGGAGCCATGACCTTGGAGAGTAAAATGGAGGTGCAGGTAACCCACGGCAAGGAGGGGTTGCCATGACTCAGAGTCCCCGTCCTGTGGCCGGCAGACCTGGTGCAATGACTTGGATTTCAGACCAGCCACTATAGCCCGCTGACAGTGCGCTCGAAGTGCCACAGCTTCTGATCCCAGGCAGGACTCAGGCCAGGAGACTCTGTTAGCTGCTGAGAGGGAGAGGCCACCGGATGTTCTGGTCCTGCTAGAGAGCTGGTTCTTCGGGTCCTGGTGCCAATGCACTGCGAGGAGGCCCAGCTTGATTCCGGGGCTGCCTTGTGGTGGCATGTGCTGCTCACTGACACCCTCGAGGAGTGTCTCCTCTCAGGCTTGTTGACTTTGCCTGGTTTTCCGCAGTTCACTGGTGCACACGTAGGCACATAGCAAACTGCACACACAGTCATGGGTATGAGTGTCACTACATTCCACCACCAATGTTCACTACCATTACCTTCCTTCCGTCTTAAGTTTTCATCATTTAAAAATAAATTTATTGGGCTGGATGCGGTGGCTCATGTCTGTAATCCCAGCACTTTGGGAGGTTGAGGCGGGTGGATCACCTGAGGTCAGGAGTTCAAGACCAGCCTGGCCAATATGGTAAAACTCTGTCTCTACTAAAAATACAAAATTAGCTGGGCATGGTGGGGCACGCCTGTAATCCCAGCTACTTGGGAGGCTGAGACAGGAGAATCTCTTGAACTTGGGAGGTAGAAGTTTCAGGTGAGCTGAGTTTGTACCACTGCACTCCAGCCTGGCCAACAAGAGCGAAACTCTGTCTCAAGTAAATGAATGAATGAATGAATGGCAGGGCGTAATGGCTCACACCTGTAATCCCAGTACTTTGGGAGGCCAGGGCAGGCGGATGACAAGGTCAGGAGATTGAGACCATCCTGGCTAACACGGTGAAACCCCATCTCTGCTAAAAATACAAAAAATGAGCTGGGAGTGGTGGTAGGCCCCTGTAGTCCCAGCCACTCAGGAGGCTGAGGCAGGAGAATGGCGTGAATCCGAGAGGCAGAGCTTGCAGTGAGCCAGGATTGCACCACTGCACTCCAGCCTGGGCAACAGTGCAAGACTCTATCTCAAAAAAAATAAAATAAAGAAAAATAAATTTATGATCTATTTAAAAAATAACACATACTTTGAAACAGCAGAGACACATATGACACAGAGAGTGAAATTTCCCACAGCGCACCCCCAAGAGACAGCCCTGGTCCCCCCGTCTTTCCCGTGGACCTCCAGCGGGGCGGATGCTGAGCCACCTGTTGTAGTCGAGTGGCGTGCTGTCCCATCCTCCAGCTCCTCTATGGCTTCCAGACAACCATCTGCAGCCCTATCTTTGCCTCCTCTAGCGCCCACCACCTTCTTGCTGTTCAGCCAGAAATCTGCCATCAGTCGGATGATCCCGGATGACCAGCACAGCCCGGATCTCATCCTGCCCCTGCATGGACTGAGGAACGTCAAAGCCATCGACTATGACCCACTGGACAAGTTCATCTACTGGGTGGACGGGCGCCAGAACATCAAGCGAGCCAAGGACGACGGGACCCAGGCAGGTGCCCCGTGGGAAGGGTGTGGGGTGTGCTTCCCAAGGCGCTCCTCTTGCAGGTTTCCAGGCTGCTGCCCCTGTCCTTAGCAGAGGGAGGAAACAGAGCATGGTTCTGGGTGAATGATGACTTAGGCTTCGATTACATAGTCACAGGGTATGACCCTGAGATGCGTGGAACCCCGAGACTGTGATTATATGTAGAAACTGGGTTTCCCCGTTGTTTAAGTAGTCATGGTGGGGTCAAACCCCACAGGACTTTTGTCTTTCCAAGAAAGAAAATGGTCGTGTGTCATGCAGGGATAGTTGGTACTGGTTAATGCAGGTTTATCCTTGATTTTTTGGGAATTGTACAGTCATTTCTGCTACAATGCAGTATATGCGCTTCTAAAAGTCACCTATGCAAAATCGCACAGTAAAAATGACACGACTCATAGGGAAAGGGGGGCCAGGGCACAGCCCTCAAAATCTCCGTCAATGACATGTAAGGAAAGAGAGGAACCTGGGAAATAGCAAAACGCCTTTTGCACATTAAATGGTTAGATATATCCCACAATACTGTGCATTCGTAAACGTTAACGCTGCAATAAATACGGCACTTTACCTTGGGAAGATCTGGAGTTGGCTCATGAGTGTGGAAGGGTGTAGCGCATGAGTTTTTGTGAAACGCTGGAAGGAAGATTGTGGAAAATCAGATGGAAAGTTCTCACCCCAGGTGTGGAGAGGAGTGGGTCATGGCCCCAGCAGTGAGCCCAGGGAGGTCAGAGACAGAGGTGTGTGTCTGGGTGTGACCCTGCGCAGTTCCCTGCCAGCTGTGGTTTTTTGCATTCGCTTAATATTTCTCATGGAGGAAATTGTGCATGAGCAAATGTGAAACTGTGCTGTGCTCAAATTGTCCTAATACATCATTGCATTGGAACAGATTTGCTTTTTTTTTTTTTTGAGATGGAGTCTCACTCTGTCACCAGCCTGGAGTGCAGTGGCATGATCTTGGCTCACTGCAACCTTTGCCTCCTATGTTCAAGTGATTTTCCTGCCTCAGCCTCCCGAGTAACTGGGATTAGAGGCATGAGCCACCGCACCCGGCCAGATTTGCATTTTTGAAACAAGTGCTAGGCTGGGCGTGATGGCTCACGCCTGTAATCCCAGCACTGTGGGAGGCCGGGGCAGGTGGATCACCTGAGGTCAGGGGTTTGAGACCAGCCTGGCCAACATGGTGAAACTCCGTCTCTACTGAAAATACAAAAATCAGCTGGGCGTGGTAGCGGGTGCCTGTAATCCCAGCTACTCAGGAGGCTGAGGCAGGAGAATTGTTTGAACCCAGGAGGCAGAGGTTGCAGTGAGCCGAGATCGCACCATTGCACTCCAGCCTGGGCAACAACAGCAAAACTCCGTCTCAAAAAATAAAAAATAAAAAAACAAGTGCTGTAGCAGAAGCAACCACTTTGCGGTGCCAGGCTTGTGTGGCCTGTTCCAGGAATGATGTGCTCACGGCGGCCTAAGGCCCACCTGGAGTCTGCAGCATGGGGTACAACAGGTTCATTTGTGTAGAATTCCAGGACAGGCCTGGCTCCTAAGCAGCCTTATTTTACAAAAACTGCAGAGCCCGCCTGTATCCCAGCACTTTGGGAGGCTGAGGCGGGTGGATCACGAGATCAGGAGCTCAAGACCAGCCTGGCCAACATGGTGAAACCCCATCTCTACTAAATATACAAAAATTAGCTGGGTGTGGTGGCACATGCCTGTAGTCCCAGCTACTCGGGAGACTGAGGCAGAAATGCTTGAACCTGGGAGGTGGAGATTGCAGTGATCTGAGACCACATCATTGCACTCCAGCCTGGGCAACAGAGCGAGACTCCATCTCAAAAAAAAAAAAAAGAAAAAAACTGCAGAGCCACATGGCCTCTTTCTCCACCGAGCGCTGGTGTGGGAGCTTGTGTTATTGTGGTGAAATCTTGGTACTTTCTTGAGGCAGAGAGAGGCTGAGCATCTGGAGAGACTTTCAGATAGGTCGCCATGTCCACCATTGGTTTCACTGTCGTGCTCTCCATCTGAAGGCTGGTGCTGTCCAGACAGGCTGGACGCCCCTTTCCACCAGATCCTTCCTCCCGCAGCAGTTTCTAGTTACGTTGTACTGCGAGGTCTGTGTCCTTGGTTGATGGCAAAAGTCAGCTGAATTGAAATTCAGAGCTATGCCCGCCTCCCTGGAGCTTCTCTCCTGGGCAGCTATGATCATTGCCTCTGTCGTGGTGCAGATGGTGGAATGGATTCCTTTCATCTTGCTTGCTACAGGTGACTGTCACATGGAGTCCTTTGGAGAAAGGGATGTGTTAATTGATGGATGTGGTCCCATGCTGAGAAAGCTCCTGGGCGTACATTGCCTTAGAGTCTCATTGGAGCTGCGTTCTTTTATGGTGTCTACTAGGCAGAAGTGATGAAGACTTGGAAGAAAACCCAGAAGGTTTTCCACTTAATTTGGAAAATGTACTTTTCCCCTCCTGTGTCTTTCGCTAAGGTCCAGCCTCCTGCAACCTCCCCGCCCTGTGGACCCTGGCTTTGATTCTTTACTAGGGGTCCCCTGCTCCTCCAAAAGATGGTGTCTAAATTATCATCCAATTGGCCGAGGTTTTGTTTTCTATTAATTGTTTTTATTTTTTATTGTGGTAAATATACATAACATAAAATTTACCATTTTAATTGTTTTGTTCTTGTTGTTTTTGAGACAGGGTCTCACCCCAGTGCCAGGACTGGAGTGCAGCAATCATGGCTCACTGCAGCCTCAGCCTCCAGGGCTCCAGTGATCCTCTCACCTCAGCCTGTCCAGTAGCCGGGACTAAAGGAATACAGTACCACATCTGGCTGATTTTGTGTATTTTTTTTTTTTTATTGTAGAGACCCGCTATGTTGCCCAGGCTGGTCTCAACTCCTGGACTCAAGCCATCCGCCCACCTCACCCTCCCAAAGTGCTGGGATTACAGGCATGAGCCACAACACCCAGCCATTTTAATTTTTTTTTTTTTTTTGAGATGGAGTCTCGCTCTGTCGCCCAGGCTGGAGTGCAATGGCTCAGTATCAACTCACTGCAACCTCCACCTCCCGGGTTCAAGCGACTCTCCTGCCTCAGCCTCCTCCCGAGTAGCTGGGATTACAGGTGCCCATCACCATGCCCGGCTAATTTTTGTATTTTTTAGCAGAGACGGGGTTTCACCATGTTGGCCAAGCTGGTCTTGAACTCTTAACCTGGTGATCCGCCCACCTCGGCCTCCCAAAGTGCTGAGATTACAGGTGTGAGCCACCGTGCCCCGCCTTTTTTTTTTTTTTGAGACAGGGTCTCGCCCTGTCGCCCAGACTGGAGTGCGGTGGTGGGCTCTTGGCTCACTGCAGCTTCCGCCTCCCAGGCTCAAGTTGTGCACCTCCACACCTGGCTAACTGTATTTTATGTAGAGACAGATTTCACCGTGTTGCCCAGGCTGGACTTAAACTGAACTCAAACAGTCTGCCCACCTCGGCCTCCCAAAGTGCTGAGATTACAGGCGTGAGCCACCGTGCCCGGCCCATTTTCCCTATTCTGCAGTTGACAGTTCAGTGGCATTCAGTCAGTTCACATGGTAACCATCACCGCCATTCATCTCCAGACTACTTCACCTTCTTGGCAGGTGTCCAAAACTGTCTGCATTGAACACACTCCTCGTCTCCCTCTGACAGCCACCATTCTACTTTCTGTCTCTCTCTGCCTTCTCTAGGTACCTCATGTAAGTGGAATTACACCAATATTTGCCCTTATGTAACTGGCTTCTTTTTTTTTTTTTGAGACAGAGTCTCGCTCTGTCGCCCAGGCTGGAGTGCAGTGGCGCGATCTCGGCTCACTGCAAGCTCCGCCTCCCAGGTTCACGCCATTCTCCTGCCTCAGCCTCCCGAGTAGCTGGGACTACAGGCGCCTGCCACCATGCCTGGCTAATTTTTTGTATTTTTAGTAGACACGGGGTTTCACCGTGTTAGCCAGGATGATCTCGATCTCCTGACCTCGTGATCAGCCCGCCTCGGCCTCCCAAAGTGCTGGGATTACAGGCGTGAGCCACCGCGCCCGGCCTAACTGGCTTCTTTCATGTGGCATGGTGTCCTCAAGGTTCATCTGTGTCATAGCCTGTGTCAGAATTTCCCTCCTTAAAGCCTGAATAATAACCCATTGTAAGGGCTGGGCGTGGTGGCTCACGCCCTCTAATCCCAGCCCTTTGGGAGTCTGAGGTGGGCAGATCGCTTGAGGTCAGGAGTTTGAGACCAGCCTGACCAACATAGTGAAACCCTGGCTCTACTAAAAGTACAAAATTAGCTAGGTGTGGTGGCTCGCACCTGTAATCTCAGTTACTCAGGAGGCTGAGGCAGGAGAATCGCTTGCACCCGGGAGGCAGAGGTTGCAGTGAACCAAGATTGTGCCTCTGCAGTCCAGCCTGGGCAACTGAGTGAGACCCTGTCTCAAAAAAAAAAAAAAAATTCATCATATGGATGGACAGACCACATCTTGTTATTTATCCATCCACGGGTGCTAGGTTGCTTCCACCTTTGGGTGTCGTGAATAAGGCCACTATGAACAGTTCCTTCCGTGGGGAAGGTTTTGTACTAGCGAGGAAAAGGCGTGTTGCCTGTGGTGTTGCACAGGATTCTGGTAAGAAAGTTTGCACTAACCATAAGTATTTGTACTTACAGTAAAATGAAAGCTCAGGGACTGGGCGCGGTGGCTCACGCCTGTAATCCCAGCACTTTGGGAGGCCGAGGCGGGCGGATCACGAGGTCAGGAGATCGAGACCATCCTGGCCAACATGGTGAAACCCTGTCTCTACTAAAAATACAAAAAAATTAGCCGGGCTTGGTGGCGGGCACCTGTAGTCCCAGCTACTTGGGAGGCTGAGGCAGGAGAATGGCGTGAACCCGGGAGGCGGAGCTTGCAGTGAGCGGAGATCACTCCACTGCACACCAGCCTAGGCGACAGAGCAAGACTCCATCTCACGTAAGACTCTGTCTCAAAAAAAAAAAAAAAAAAAAAAAAGAGTTCAGGGTTTATGAAACTGGCCAGCCATGTAAAGTCTGCTGTGTTGTTTTTGTGCCTGGGAGGAGTGTGGCCAGGGTTTCACGTCACACAGTACACGTTTCTCAGATGGTTGTTCTCCAGACTGCTGTCCCAAAGTCTGGTTTTGCATCTGGTTCCCATAGACCCACCCTCCATGCTGAGCCTGATTTTGGCCAGAGTAGCTGGAATCTTGCTTGTCTTTCAGCCCGGCAGCTGTACCAGACCAAGGTCTACAGCTAGTGGCTTTTAGGAAGGAATTTGTTCAGTTGGCGTTGACACACGGCCCCCTAGGGGCCACAGCTCTGTGGTGATGTGGATATTGTTATCTACAAAGACACATGATCCTTCGTGTCCAGATGAAAGTGATGATGTCTTTGCAGCTGCCCAGCAAGGTTGTGTGTGTGTGTGTGTGTATGGGGGAGGGAGGCATCCTTTCCATCTGGGGGTGTGTGTGTGTGGGGTGTGTGTGTGTGTGTGTGGGGGGTGTGTGTGTGTGTGGTGTGTGTGTGTGTGTGTATGGGGGAGGGAGGCATCCTTTCCATCTGGGGGGTGTGTGTGTGGGGGGTGTGTGTGGTGTGTGTGTGTGTGTATGGGGGAGGGAGCCACCCTTTCCATCTGGGTGTGTGAGTGTGTGGTGTGTGGTGTGTGTGTGTGTGTATGGGGGAGGGAGGCACCCTTTCCATCTGGGTCCAAGAGGCTGGGCCTGGGGAAGAAGCTTCTTTTTATCTACTTAGAGACTTTGTTTTATTTGTATTTTTTTTGAGACAGGGTCTTACTCTGTCACCCAGGCTAGGGTGTGGTGGTGTGAGCATAGCTCATTGCAGCCTCCGCCTCCCAGGCTTAAGCGATCCTCCCACCTCAGCCTTCTGAGTGGCTGGGACTGTAGGCGTGCATCACCATACTGAGCTAGTGTTTTTTTGTTTGGTTGGTTTAATTTTTTCTGATACAGATGGAGTCTTGCTATGTTGCCCAGACTAGTCTCAAACTCCTGAGCTCAAGTGATTCTCCCACCTCAGTTTCCCGACATTCTGGGATCACAGGCGTGAGCCACTGCTGCCTCCCTGTTTTATTAACTGCTAAAAGACCTAGATAAAGAAAGTCTGAAAAGACTTACTATCAGAGCACCATCCTAAGATGATTCCCTCTGACTCAAGGGAGAGGGAGGGGAGCTTTTCCTTCAGGCCTGGGTGGCAGTAGCCCAGGTGCCCCAGGCCCCATTTGCCCCAGGCCAAGTCACTCGGGAACTTGGATGCAGCTGTCTTTCGGGGTAACCCAAAGGCACCAGATCCCCCCGGGCAGTAGGCTTCTGGGCTGTCCTCTCCTCCTACATCAGCTCAGTAAGATCCCTTCGAAGGGAGGCTGTGTCAGAGGCCCCAAAAGCCCAGGCTCATCCCTGAGATGCAGGGGGTGGGCTGGGCTCAGGCAGCGCTCGAGCATCTCCTGGGCGGTGACCCTGGAGAGTGTGGAGACAGAGAGTCCTTGAGAGTCACTGAGAGACGTGGCTGCCCTGCGTTCCCAAGAGGGGCTCTGAGTCATTCCCCACACTCACCTGCCCCCACCCACCCTCATCTGGCCCCCAGCCTCACCTACCCCCACATCTGTACCGACCCCTTTACCCTCACCTTCCCTACCCACCCTCACCTCCCCTGTACCCTCACCTCCCCAACTCACCCACCCCTGCACCCTCACCTGTCCCCCACCTTCACCTAACCCCCACCCTCACCTGCCCTCCCCTCACCTGGCTGCCTCCTCTTGGGGAAAGGGTTGTAAGGGGTGGCCCTCAAACTGGCTGTCCTGGTGCCCTGCAGAGAAAACAGGACATGAGGGCTGCAGTCCAAAAGCTTGAGTCCTGGAAGGTGGAGAAGACAGGGATGTGTTGGGAAGGGCCCCGTGGTCCTGGATGCCTTCTTGACTGTCAGCGGGGCCTTCATGGGAGCGCCAGTCTAGTGATGCACAGCTGGGTGCTCCGGCGGGTTGGCTGATGAGACCTAACTTCCAAGGCAGCAAGAGCTCTTCCAGAGGCTGATGTCCTGATCGCTCTGGCATACTCGGGTGGGCACGTAGTTAGGAGCTGACTGGAGAGGAGAGACCCCCACACCAGTATTGGGATTTGACTTTTAGGCTAAACTGGAGAACTGTGGCCTCTGCTCTCCTGCCAGAGCTCTCCAGCCAGTGCCCAGGGCTCTCCGCCAGTGCCCAGGGATCTCCGCCAGTGCTCAGGGGTCTCTGCCAGGGCCTGGGGTCTCTGCCAGTGCCAGGGGTCTCTGCCAGTGCCCAGGGGTCTCCGCCAGTGCCCAGGAGTCTTGTTTTCTTTGTCTTACAGCCCTTTGTTTTGACCTCTCTGAGCCAAGGCCAAAACCCAGACAGGCAGCCCCACGACCTCAGCATTGACATCTACAGCCGGACGCTGTTCTGGACGTGCGAGGCCACCAACACCATCAACGTCCACAGGCTGAGCGGCGAAGCCATGGGGGTGGTGCTGCGTGGGGACCGTGACAAGCCCAGGGCCATTGTCGTCAACGCGGAGCGAGGGTAGGAGGCCAATGGGCGGGCGGGTGTGCTGCCCCCCCCCCCCCCAGGCGTGCCCGCTGTGTCTTCTGCCGAATGCCAGCCCCTCACAGCCTGGGGAGACTTTCCACCCTGGGGATCCAATGGGTGACTTTCCACGATCCCAAAAGCAAACACAGACTCTTTCACAGCCCCTCCAGGGAAGCAGAAAGCCCCGAGGGCTGGAAGGGAAGGGGGAGCTCTGCTGAGAGGTTACAAGGCAGCGCTGGCCGACGGGAGTTGCGGTTGATAGGTTTTGTACCATCCCTGTTGAACTTGAACCCTGTGCAGAAATCCCTTCCACGGCAAGGGGACTGCCTGTTGACTCGATCCTGTTCCACCACAGGGAGCTCCTGGGCTTCCTCCTCCCGGAGGCCCCTGACGCTCCCACCTGTCGGTCGTCAGAGCTTCTGGTTGGTGGGAAGGTACCCAGAACCTGGAGGTTTCCAGAGGGAAGAGCCAGGGAAAGAGGGAGACTGAAACCCACGTGACATGAAACTCAGGCTCCAAACTGAGCACGGGAGTGTTTGGGGACAGGAGTGCAATGGCTTTCCTCAGATAGCTAGGGGGCTGGCATGAAGATGGAGCTACAGCCAGCACAGGTCCTGGGCCGGGAGCCCAGAGTTTGAGCCCTGACTCTGCCACTTACTGCCCACATGACCTTGGGCGGGTGGCTTAACCTCTTGGAGACTCAGTTTCCTTATTGGTAGGAATGACAGCCACAGTCGTGCTGCCTCTGCAGCACACAGGGGGCTTGGTGGGTGGAAGCCCTGGGTCTATAAGGTGGCTGTGCAGGAGCCAGCTGAGCTGGTCTCCCAACGGCCAGGGCTCCGGGGTCCTTAGCAGCTGTGGGGGGCCTGCATCTGTTTCCCATGGCTGCTGTCAGAAATTACTGGAAGCCAGGTGGCTGAGAGTAATGGACACTTGTTCTCTCGCAGTTCCTGAGGCCAGAAGCCCGAGATCAAGGTGTGGGCAGGGCCCTGCGCCCTCTGAAGGCTCTGAGGGAACCTTTGGGCTTCTGGTAGCTCCAGGCGTCCCTGGACTTGTGGTCATGTCACTCCAGTCTCTCCCTCTGGCTGCACATTGCGTGGCCTCTTCTGTATCGTTTAAGGACACTTGAGTTGGATATTTAGGGCCTACCCTCACCCATTGTGGTCGTATCTTGATCCTTCATGACATTTGTAAAGACCCTACTTCCAAATAAGCTCACATTCCGAGGTTCTGGGGTGAGTGGGAATTTGGGGAGCACTGTTCAACTAGTACAGAATGTGACCTGTCAGCCTCGGGCAGCCCTGAGAGGCAGGGGCTTTCCACAGCCCAGCTGGGTGCCCTGGGCTCCGCGCTGGCTGAGGAGACGCCGTCCCTGCACCCATCCTTCACCCGCCACCCTCCCACAGGTACCTGTACTTCACCAACATGCAGGATCGGGCAGCCAAGATCGAACGTGCGGCCCTGGACGGCACCGAGCGCGAGGTCCTCTTCACCACTGGCCTCATCCGCCCCGTGGCCCTGGTGGTGGACAACACACTGGGCAAGCTGTTCTGGGTGGACGCGGACCTGAAGCGCATTGAGAGCTGTGACCTGTCAGGTACGTGCCCCGGGGCCTGCCCTGCCCGCAGACACCCGGCCTTCCTTGTCGTCAGTAACGGCAGCAGCTGCCACATTGTCCGGGACCTGCCGTGAGCCCAGCACCGTGCCGGGGGCTTTCTGTGTAGCATGTTTCGTCCTCGTGCTGACAGCTCCAGGCTGGGTTTCCGAGTGAGCCCCAGAGGGCAGAGGCAGAAAATGAGGCTCAGAGAGGGTGAGCGAGCTGCTTGGGGCCGCACAGCCGGGGATGGAGCAAGACTCCAGCCTAGCCTCTGTCCCTAGCACCTGCACAAGCAGCTGCTCTGCTCTGGACTGTGTTAGGCTGCGAGGGCTGGAGAGAAATGAGAGTTGGTGCTTAGAGAAGGGGCACGGGTCCCCATGGCTTTTCCTCTTATGATGGGGTGGGTAGGGGAGGGGAGGGGGCAGGCTTGCAGGGGCCAGTGACCGAGGCCCGCCGTTGGAACTGATGGCCCTCATCCACAGCCCAGCCCAGGTGGGAGCAGGGCTTTCCAAGGGCTTGTCTTGGGTCAGCCTGCTTCCAGGGACTCTGCTGCAGCTCCCACCCCTGTCCGGAGCACGGAATCCCCCAGCCTCCCTGGCAGCCCTGTCAACCTCTGTCCTCCCAAGCTGAGTGTGGGGCGAGCTCTGGAGGTCAGCACCGCTCAGGTGGGCCCTTGGGCTGCTTGCAGGGGCCAACCGCCTGACCCTGGAGGATGCCAACATCGTGCAGCCTCTGGGCCTGACCGTCCTTGGCAAGCATCTCTACTGGATCGACCGCCAGCAGCAGATGATCGAGCGTGTGGAGAAGACCACTGGGGACAAGCGGACTCGCATCCAGGGCCGTGTCGCCCACCTCACTGGCATCCACGCAGTGGAGGAAGTCAGCCTGGAGGAGTTCTGTACGTGGCAGCGGGGTGGGCAGGGTGGCCTCTAACCTGGACGGACCTCTGGAGGAGGCGGGAGGCCAGTGCAAGAGCCCGTGTGGCCTCGGCCAGGCGGTGGGCTCCGCCAGATGCCGGTTGTTGCCTGCTGGGGTTCAGCAAGATGTCCAAATGTCCCGGGGCCTCTAAGGTGGTTTTCTTTTGCTGCAGAACAAATCACCACGAACAGCATTTTAAGACAACACCAACTCTTTTTTTTTTGAGTCAGGATCTCGCTCTGTTGCCCAGGCTGGTGTGCCGTGGTGCAAACACAGTTCACTGCAGCCTCGACCTCTGGGCTTAATTAAGTGAACGTCTTGCCTCAGCCTCCCAGGTAGCTGGGACTACAAGTGGGCACCACTACACCTGGCTAATTTTTTTTTGTAGAGACGGGGTTTCCCCATGTTGCCCAGGCTGGTCTGCAACTCCTGGGCTCAAGCAATCTGCCTGCTGTGACCTCCCAAAGTGCTAGGATTATAGGTGTGAGCCACTGGCCTGACAACACCCACGGATTATCTCTCGGTTCTGTAAAGCAAAGTCCAGGCACAGCGTGGCTCACCTGGGTTCTCTGCCCAGGGTCTCACGGGTCCAGAATCAAGGTGTCAGCAACGCTGGGCCCTCAGCGGAGGCTCCGTGGAGAAATTGGCTTCCTTGCTCACTCAGCAGGTGGCAGTTGTGGGGTCGAGGTTCTGTTTTCTTTCTGGTTATTGGTCGGGGACCACTCTCAGCTCCTAGAGGCCACCCTAGGTCCTCGCCCCATGGCCCCTCTGCCTCAGCAGTGGGGGCTCCCTGCGTCAGTCCCTCCCGCACCTTGAGTCTCTCTGCCTTGCTCCCCTCCCACCAGATGGGGAGCCTGCTCTGCTTCTAAAGGGCCCTGTGATTCGGCTCAGCCGCCTTTAGATTAGATTAGCCTCCCCTTTGATAGACTCCAAGTCGGCTGATTAATAACCTTAATCACATCTGCAGAATCCCTTCTGCCACATAAGGTCATGACACCTTGCTGGGGACTGGGGTGGGAAATTATGGGGGCATTTAGGATTCTGCCTGCCACTGCCTTGCTGTGTCCCAGGGCTTGGGGGAGGGGCCTCCACAGCTGGGACCACAGTCCTTCCTCCCCTCCATGGTAACCATCTGAGGATTACTTGAGACCAGCCTGGGCAACATGGTGAGAACCTATCCCTACAAAAAATACAAACAAAAAGGGACTGGGCTGGGCTCCGTGGCTCATGCCTATAATCCCAGCACTTCAGGAGACCAAGGTGGGCTGATCACTTGAGGTTGGGAGTTCGAGACCAGCCTGCCCAACATAGTGAAATCCCGTCTCTACTAAAAATACAAAAATTAGCAGGGTGTGGTGGCAGGCGCCTGTAATCCCAGCTACTGGGGAGGCTGAGGTGGGAGAATCACTTGAACCTGGGAGGCAGAAGTTGCAGTGAGCCGAGATTACGCCACTGCACTCCAGACTAGGCAACAGAGTGAGACTCTGTCTCCAAAAAAAAAAAAAAGGGCCAGGGGTGGTGGTGACAAAGAGACCCTATCCCAAAAAAACCAAACACCAAATCCTGGAGACAGTGAGGACCCTGTGAAATTTTCCTGGGTGGGGCGGGGAACAGAATGTCTTCTGGCATTTCTTCCACCTGGGAGTGGTCAGCTCTCCCTCCAAGCCGCCTCCTCTTCTTCTCATTGTCGGGATGTTGGAAACATTTGGTTAACTGGATAGAATAATGCGAGTTCCCAGGGACTTGGTCCATTGCTATTTTATTTTATTTTATTTTAATTTATTTATTTATTTATTTATTTATTTATTTAATTTATTTATTTATTTATTTATTGAGACGGAATTTCGTTTTTGTCGCCCAGGCTGCAGTGCAGTGGCGCGATCTCGGCTTACTGCAACCTCTGCCTCCCAGGTTCAAGCGATTCTCCTACCTCAGCCTTCCAAGTAACTGGGATTACAGGGCACCCACCACCACACCAGGCTAATTTTTTGTATTTTTAGTGGAGACGAGTTTTCGCCATGTTGCCCAGGCTGGTCTTGAACTCCTAGCCTCAGGTGGTCCACCTGCCTCGGCCTCCCAAAGTGCTGGGATTACAGGCGTGAGCCACCGCGCCTGGCACCATTTGCTATTTTAATTCCCACGTGTATTAGTGTCCCACGGCTGCTATAACAAATGACCACAAATTGGACGGCTTAAAGCAACAGAAATGGATTCCCCCAATGTGCTGGAGACCAGAAGCCCGTGACCAAACTGTTGGGAGGGCTGTGCTTCCTCTGGAGGCTCCAGGGAGGATCTGTTTGTTGGCCCCTTTCCAGTGCTGTGGGTGCCAGCGTTCCACGCTTGTGGATGCGCCGTCTCAACCTCTACCCATCTTCATGTGTCCATCTCCTTTGCGTCTGCATCTTTACCTCTTCTTCGTGTCTGTATTGCCTCTTATAAGGATGTTTGTCATTGGGTTTAGGGCCCACCCAAATCATCCGAGATGACCTCGTCTTGAGATCCTTAACCTGCAAAGACCCTTTTTCCAAAAAAAGGTTATGCTCGCAGATTCTAGGCCTTAAGACGTGGGTGTATCTTTCTGGGGGGCACTATCCAACCCGTTATACAATGAAAGAAGGGAAGAGGGCCAGGTGCGGTAGTTCACGCCTATAATCTCAGCACTTTAAGAGGCTGAAGCGGGAGGATCACTTGAGCCCAGGAGTTCAAGAGCAGCCTAGGCAACATGATGAGACCCCGTTTCTACAAAAAGTTGAAAAAAAAAAAAAAAGGCCGGGCGTGGTGGCTCACACCTGTAATCCCAGCACTTTGGGAGGCTAAGGCAGGCGGATCACGAGGTCAGGAGATCAAGACCATCCTGGCTAATATGGTGAAACCCCATCTCTGCTAAAAATACAAAAAATCATGGCTGGGCACAGTGGCTCACGCCTGCAATCCCAACACTTTGGGAGGCCGAGGCAGGTGGATCACGAGGTCAAGAGATCGAGACCATCCTGGCTAACATGGTGAAATCCCGTCTCTACTAAAAATACAAAAAATTAGCCAGGAGTGGTAGCGGGCGCCTGTAGTCCCAGCTGCTCGGGAGGCTGAGGAAGGAGAATGGTGTGAACCCAGGAGGTGGAGCTTGTGGTGAGCTGAGATCGCGCCACACCACTGCACTCCAGCCTGGGTGACAGAGCGAGACTCCGTCTCAAAAAAAAAAAAAAAAAAAGCCAGGCATGGTGGTGCATGCCTGTAGTCCCAGCTACTCAGGAGGCTGAGGCAGGAGGGTTGTTCGACCCACGGAGATCAAGGCTACAGTGAGCCGTGATTGCACCACTGCCCTCCAGCCTGGGTGACAGAGTGTGACCCTGTCTCAAAGTAAGTAAATAGGAGGAGAGACAAGTGGGCAGTTCAGACTGATGGTCATGGGCACAGTAGGGACTGGTGCAGACAGGCTGGCCTGTGATGTCAATTTCCATGTCAGTAGAAAGACTCTGGGCCGGGCACGGTGGCTCACGCTTGTAATCCCAGCACTTTGGGAGGCTGAGGCGGGCGGATCACGAGGTCAGGAGATCGAGACCACAGTGAAACCCCGTCTCTACTAAAAATACAAAAAAATTAGCCGGGCATGGTGGCGGGCGCCTGTAGTCCCAGCTACTCGGAGAGGCTGAGGCAGGAGAATGGCGTGAACCTGGGAGGCGGAGCTTGCAGTGAGCCGAGACTGCGCCACTGCACTCCAGCCTGGGCGACAGAGCGAGACTCCGTCTCAAAAAAAAAAAAAAAAAAAGAAAGACTCTGTAGGCTGCCAAGAGGAATAAGTGGGAGGATCCTCCCAGAGAGGCTGGGCCTGCAGGATGGCCAGTTCTCATGAGTTCTCATTTGGCCCCTACCCTCCAGGCTGTGGTTCTGAGGTGGGAGGCAGAGCCTGACCTCCATTTGTCTTGTTTTGTCTTTGCAGCAGCCCACCCATGTGCCCGTGACAATGGTGGCTGCTCCCACATCTGTATTGCCAAGGGTGATGGGACACCACGGTGCTCATGCCCAGTCCACCTTGTGCTCCTGCAGAACCTGCTGACCTGTGGAGGTAGGTGGGACCTAGGTGCTCCTTTGGGGTGATGGACAGGTACCTGATTCTCTGCCTGCTAGGCTGCTGCCTGGCATCCTTTTAAAAATCACGGTCCCTGTGGCATCCAGTTTCCAAAGCTGATTGTGTCTTCCTTTGTCCTCCTTTCTCTTCTACTATGTGCATTCGGTGCTATGAATTTTCCTCTAAGTACTGCATTTCCTGCATCTCACAAATTTTGTTACATTTTCATTTTCAGATAGTTTGAATATTTTTATACTTCTCCTGAGATGACATCTTTAGCTCATGTGTTATTTAGAAGTGTTGCTTAGTTTCTAAAGAGCTGGGGCTTTTCCAGCTGTCTCTCTGCAACTGATTTCTAATTTAATTCCACCGTAGTCTGAGAGCTTATTTTGTATGATTTCTGTTATTTTAAATATGTTGGGTGTGGTGTTTTTGTTGTTGTTGTTGTTTTGTGTTTTTTTGTTTTGTTTTGCTTTGTTTTGTTTTTGAGACAGTGTCTCGCTCTGTCGCTCAGGCTGGAGTGCAATGGCGCAATCTCAGCTCACCACAACCTCCGCCTCCTCCTCTTGCCTCAGCCTCCTGAGTAGCTGGGATTACAGGTGCATGCCACCATACCCAGCTAATTTTTGTATTTTTAGTAGAGACAGGGTTTTACCATGTTGGTCAGGCTGGTCTCGAACTCCTGACCTCGTGATCCACCCGCCTTGGCCTCCCAAAGTGCTGGGATTACAGGCGTGAGCCACCGTGCCTGGCCGTTAGGTGTGTTTTATCACCCAGCATCATGTGGTTTATCTTGGTGAATGTTCCCTGTACTCTTGAAAAGAATGTGGATTCTTCTGTTGTTGGGTGGAGTGTTCTAGAAACATCAATTAGATCCAGTTGATTGATAGTGCTCATCAGGTTGTCTATATCCTTCCTTCCTGACCGCCTGCTCGAGCTGTCAGTTATTGACAGGAGTGTGGAGTCTCCACTCTAATGGTGGATTTGTTTATTTCTCCTAGTAGTTCTGTCTTTTTCTCTCCTTCTACCCTTGATCCTCTTCTCCCCCTAGGGCTTCCTGGTGTTGGTAGTGGGAGAGTGGGGTAGTGAAGAACATGGGCTTTAGGGCCAAAGAGGCCAGGGTTCAAATCCTGGCTCTGTCACTTCCCAGTTGAGTGACCCTGGCCGGTGCCTGACCCTCTCTGAGCCTCCACTTCCTCCTCTGTGAAATTGAGAGCACTTACCTGACAGCCTGTCATGGGCATGAAGTAACAGGGCACTCCACCTGGACCCTGACACGTGATGCACAGGAATGCCAGCTGCTATGCCGTGGGCGTGGCAGTAGTAATAAAATGACCATCTGTATCCTCACCACAGTGAAGCCTGCCCAGGGCTTTCTGTCCTATGCCCCCATGCCTCCAGGTGGCCTTGGATCCTGTTGGTTCTGTGCTCTGCTCAGCTCCCGTTCTCCCGTGGGAGTTCCTGGGGGCTCAGCTTCATCCTACAGACAGCAGCACACGCTGGCTCTCCCCTTTTTTTTTCTTTTGAGATCGAGTCTTGCTTTTGTCGTGCAGGCTGGAGTGCAATGGTGTGATCTTGGCTCACTACAACCTCCACTTCCTGGATTCAAGTGATTTTCCTGCCTCACCCTCCCGAGTAGCTGGGATTACAGGCGCCCGCCACCACTCCCGGCTAATTTTTGTATTTTCAGTAGAGATGGGGTTTCACTATGTTGGCCAGGATGGTCTTGAACTCCTGACCTCAGGTGATCCGCCCACCTCAGCCTCCCAAAGTGCTGGGATTACAGGCGTGAGCCACCACACCCGGAGTGCCGGTTCTTTTTAGCGGTTTGTCTTGTTCCTGGAGAGACTGGCTCCTGCCCAGGAGCTCGGGGAGTAGGACCACGGGGTGCTGCCTCACACCTTGAGTTTGGCCATAAGCAGAGGGGACATTTTGTGACTGTCCCCCTCCTGAGCTTCCTGGCAGCTTTTCGCCAAGTTACAGCCCAAAAGCTCAGATGGATTTGCAACCCAAGGGTGTCTGTGCAGCTCCCACTGATGCCTGAACTGCCCTGGCCAAGAGACGGGGCCGTCAGAACGCTGCACCAACCGCAGCCTTGGGCCTCCATGCCAGAGGCCATGCCCTTCCATCCACCGCCCCCTGGCCTGGGCCTTGGTCCTCCTCCTCGGGGACTCCAGGCCCCTTCCTCACGGCTCAAGAGATGTGTATTTACCGCACAGGTGCTTGTCATTCTCTTGTGGCCTCTTCTCCAAGGAGATCACAGAAGGACAGGGGCTCACTGAGGTCTCGGACATGGACCGTTTGATAGTGGCAGGAGCCAGGCTGGGCAAGAGGCAGCCAGAGTCACCTCAGCAGTGCCATCACCACCGCCATTCAGCCCTTCCCTGAGCTGGGCGTGCCCCTGGCTCTGGCCCCAGTGTCCCAGTTACAGCTCACAGGAGCTTGTGGTGCCCAGTGGTTGCTTCTGATTGAGAGTCGAGGTCGGAGGCTTTGGGAGGCTGAGAGGCTGCTCGGTTTCACAACTGCTGAGGGAGACTTGGGCTCCATCTCAGGTCTGCCCTATGTCGCCCTCAACCTCCAGCCACCGGCCCTCCATGTCCCCCATGGCCAGGCACGGCTTGCAGACATCTGTCATTGGCTCCTCTCAGCCGCCATGGGCTGACCCTGGCGTGTCCTGCTGTGGCCGAGCCCAGCGGAGACAGCCGCTTCCTTTTATTACGTGAGAGCTCTCGTCTTTGATCAGGCCCCCTCCCCTGTGCCACACAGTCCCCGTCACTTGGGTGAGCCCAGTAGTCATGGGGAAGGCCTGCGGGTTCCAAACATCCAATGGCTTGCATGCAGCGTGACAGCTTGAAACCGATGTTTTTTTCCTTGATCAGATTTCAGCTTGGCAGGGGCTTTGCTCAGCTTTCAGTGAGGCCTGGGCCGATTTCCCAGCATCCCCCTCTGAGGCCAGCCTCTGTTTTCTGTGATTTTCTGTACAAAGTAGGAGGGAGGAGTCCTAGAAAATGGGGGGCCACCTCGAAGCTGAGGGCTCCTCTGGCTTCTCTGTGCCAGTGTCCCCACGCTTTGTGTCTGTGTCCCCAGCCCCTGGGACTCTGCTGTTCCCTGCGTGCTGCCGCATGCCCAGCCTGCACTGAGGACGTGGAGCCCCGAGGGGCAGGATGGCCTCCGTGGTCATGCGTAGGAAGTGGCCTTCACCCTTCGATGATCTTCTCCCTCCTCCCTTTCAGCGCCCTCCCCCCAGGTGTCCTCGGCCCTCCTGCCTGTGCTTTGTCCCATCTTCTGCAGGTGCCTAGGACGTGCTGACCGGTCCTCTGCCGGCTCCCGCCTTGCTGTGCGCACACTGATCACCACAGAGGCCTGGCCCTTCTTTTGTAGCAGTCCCACACCTGCAACAGGTGTGGCTGCTGACCACCTGCTTTCTGCCCCTCTGGTCCTGAGGAGGGCGCAGTGGGCACTCAGGCATGGCTGAGCAGATGTGTGTTGCCGGGAGGAGGAAGGACTGCTCCAGTCAGGGCTGAATTTCCCACCCGGAGCATTTCTGTTGTATTTGGTGTAGCGCCTGCTGCTTAAAGCTCTGATTCCCAGTCAGCCCCCTTTCCCTTCTGCATTGAAAAACATGCAGATGCATGTCTTCTTGCAGTGAATGTGTATTCTCCCAGCCTCTCTTCTGGGTTGGGGCTGGAGGTGGGGCGGCGCACAGGAGCCGCAGCGATGGAGGATGTGCGGGTGCAGCACCCGGCACAGCAGGGATGCCGAACCCGCGCTGAGTCCATCTCAACTTCTTTGAAGCCCAGTCACGCTATTGCCTGGGTTTTGTTGGGCGGGGCTGCGTGTGATGCTCTCCTCTGTCCCTCCCCCAGAGCCGCCCACCTGCTCCCCGGACCAGTTTGCATGTGCCACGGGGGAGATCGACTGTATCCCCGGGGCCTGGCGCTGTGACGGCTTTCCCGAGTGCGACGACCAGAGCGACGAGGAGGGCTGCCCCGTGTGCTCCGCCGCCCAGTTCCCCTGCGCGCGGGGCCAGTGTGTGGACCTGCGCCTGCGCTGCGATGGCGAGGCCGACTGTCAGGACCGCTCAGACGAGGCGGACTGTGACGGTGAGGCCCTCCCCGTCAAGACTCTGCCAAGACCCTGGCCCTGCCCTCCGGGATACAGAGCTTGGGGCTGCCTCTGGCCTCACAGGAGTAGGGGCTCTGAAAACATTTGCTTGCAGGGAGATCGCCAAGGCTGTCTTTTAGGCCCAACAAGGAAAACTCTGCAGTCCCACCCATCCTGTCCCACCAGGTAGTGTGGCTTGAAGGCAGACTGTGAGGGTCTGTCTCACCTTCCTGCATTAGGTCAGGAGTTTCACAGAAACCTGAGGCACATTCAGGGGTGGGCTGCAGAGGTCCATGGCTTACACCCTGGAAAATCCCCCCAAAAGACAGTGCTGTCTCCACTGACCAGTCTGTGGGATAGTGCTTAAGCCTGAGGGGTTTCTATCAACCTGTAGAATCAGGAGGTATAAAGAGATTTGCTCAGGCATCCTGGGCCCTCTCTGACCAGCAGGATCTTCCTTTAGATCTTGACAGTGAAACACATCTCTTCTGTGCCCCCTCTGAGTTTTCTTTCTTTCTTTCTTTCTTTCATTCATTCATTCATTCATTCACTCATTCATTCATTTATTTGAGACAGTCTTGCTCTGTCACCCAGGCTGGAGTGCCCTGGTGTAATCTTGGCTCACTGCAACCTCTGCCTCCACGGTTCAAGTGATTCTCCTGCCTCAGCCTCCCTAGTAGCTGGGATGACAGGTGCGCACCACCATGCTCGGCTAATTTTTGTATTTTTAGTAGAGATGGGGTTTCACCATGTTGGCCAGGCTGGTCTTGAACTCCTGACCTCAGGTGATCCACCCACCTCAGCCTCCCAAAGTGCTAGGATTACAGGCGTGAGCCACAGCGCCCGGCCTGAGTTTTCCTTTTATGAATGACCTGCTTGGTTGGTTGCCTGCCACATGTTGTCAGCACCACAGGCCCAGGACTGCTGAGGAGCTGTTGATGTCCTCCATCTCCCAGAGCCACCGGCTCTGTTAGGTAATTCACATGCGGTCTGGCCACTGTCCTACGTCCTCATTCACAAAGAGCAGACATTTCGTAGAAGATGAGGGCCTGGGAGTAACCTCCCTCCATGTTTTTCTATAAAGACATAGTGGTTAAGTCCTTCCAGCACATTGACCATTGGAGAATTTTATGGAGGCTGTAGACTAGGGGCTGTTAAACTAAGGGCCCAGGGGCCAAATCCAGCCTGCCACCTACTTGTGTAAATAAAGTTTTCTTGGTGCACAGCCATGCCCATTCATTTCATTTACACAATGTCTGTGGCTGCTCTCATGCCAAAAGCAGGAGAACTGAGTGGTTATGCTGGAGACCTACGGCCTTCAAAGCCCCGGACCTCATGTCTGGCCCTTGACAGACAGAGCTTCCCCAGCCCTGCTGTGCACCCTGGCCCAGCATGTGCTGTGTGTGTGATTTCAGCTTGCAGGAGCCGTGGTTAGGAATTGTCCCTGTGTTGGTCCATTTTGCATTGCTATGAAGGAGCACCTGAGGCCGGGTAGATTATGAAGGAAAGAGGCCTGTCTGGCTCATGGTTCTGTAGGCAGTACCAGTATGGCACCCGCATCTGCTCAACTTCTAATGAGGTCTCAGGAAGCTTTGACTCATGGTGGAAGTCGAAGCGCGAGCAGGTGCATCACATGGTGAGAGAGGGAGCAACGGAGAGAGAGAGAGAGAGAGAGAGCCTCTGCCTCTTGCCCTCACCTTGAGAGGAGATGCCAGGCTCCTTTAAGTAACCAGCTCCCATGTGAACTCACAGTGAAAGCCCACTTGCTACTGCAGAGAGGGCACCAGGCCATTCATGAGGCATTTGCTCCCATGACCCAAACACTGCCCACCAGGCCCTACCTCCAACCTTGGGGTCATATTTTATTTTGTTTTATTTTATTTTATTTTATTTATGTTATGTTATGTTATTTATTGTTTGAGACAGAATCTCGCTCTGTTGCCCAGGCTGGAGTGCAGTGGCACGATCTCGGCTCACTGCAAACTCCACCTCCCAGGTTCAAGCGATTCTCCTGCCTCAGCCTCCCGAGCAGCTGGGATTACAGGCACACACCACCACACCCGTCTAATTTTTGTATTTTCAGTAGAGATGGGATTTCACCATGTTGGCCAGGCTGGTCTCAAACTCCTGGCCTCAAGTGATCCACCTACCTTGGCCTCCCAAAGTGCCAGGATTACAGATGTGAGTCACTGCGCCCAGTGAGGGTCACATTTCCGTTGAGATTTGGAGGGGCAGACATTGGAACCATCTGAGCCCCCTCATCCCGCTCTAGCTTCTCCTCCTGTGTGCCCCGCGGTGCTGGTGGCAGGCCCTCATGCCGGCTCTGGCGCCACGCTCTGTTCCAGAAGCTTGCTTCCCTGCTCGGTTGCCAGAAAATCATCCCATCCATTACAAGGACAGGGTCCCCTTATCTCCCGTTCCCAGGGCAGGACACTGGGGGCAGGGCAGGTGGGGAACTGAGCAAGTTCTCCGGGGCAGGCGTGGCTATGGCTCCCTCCGGGTGGGCGTCTGAGGAGGGGAGGAGGCAGCCGTCAGTGCCCTGGCTTGCTCTTCCTCCCTGGCCAGAGGCCGTGGCCTTGCGCTGCTCCCATGTGGGCTGCCTGCATCTCCAGTGGGTTGTGCTCCCTCCCCTCCCCCCAAGCTCTGCTGGGCACCACTGCCTTCCACAGCCCCCACTCTCGGGAGGCGAAGCTCCTTGTGGCCATTCCTGTCCTTGGCACCCACCCCCCCAACCTGGTAGAGCCTTGGGCGGGGTCTATTACTCCTTGCATGGCGTAGACCTCCCCACAGTAGGCACCTGACAAATACCTCCGCGGGGGCAGGCAGGAGGTGCGTTGAGGTCTCAGCCCTGGCAGTCCCTCCCCTACGTGGCATAGGCCTCGTCACAGGGTCATCGAGGGTGGGTGGAGACTGCACTAGACCACTCCCTGCTGGTCCTAGAAAGGGTCCCAGCTGTCTGCTCTCTGTTCGGAGTCCAGACCTTGGTTGCTGTGCCCTGCGTGGTGGGCTGGGGGCACCCTCCAGCCTCCTGAGTGTGTGGCCTCTCCTTGCAGCCATCTGCCTGCCCAACCAGTTCCGGTGTGCCAGCGGCCAGTGTGTCCTCATCAAGCAGCAGTGCGACTCCTTCCCTGACTGTATTGACGGCTCCGACGAGCTCATGTGTGGTGAGCCAGTTTCTGGCATGGGGAGGGGGCATCCGGGCTGGGTTCCCCCAGGAGCGTGGGGTCTAGGGGAGGAGATGTGCCTTTCCAGCGGGGCTGGGGGCTGTGTGGGAGACTCAGGCGGCTGGGAGGCTCCTTGCGGGAGGCAGGGAAGCCTTTCCCAGGGCAGTGGCCAGGAGGACAGACTGTGAGCTGTGGGCTTGGCGGCTACAGAGTCCGCCTTGGTGGGCGGGGCTGACCCTGCCCAGGTGCCTGCAGCACGCACCCACCCATGGGACCTTGCTGAGCAGCGTCTGTCAGGCAGCAAGATTACCCCTGAGGGCTGCAGTGGTCCTGTTCCCTGGCAGCTTACTGTCTGGCTGAGGAGGAGTGATGTTCACATATGCACACATGTCATGTGCACACACATGTACATGACAACGTCTCCCATGCTCAAATAGCATGACCTGTACAGTCATGGATATAGGGCCTAGGGGATAGGAGGCCAAGACAGTGAGGGAAGGCTTCCTAGAGGCAGTGGCTCCTGAAAGGCTGTCTGATTCAGGCAGGAAGGGAGCTGAGTTCAGATAGGAAGTAGCAATGAGTCATTGTGTCTGGGGACATGGCCACTCCTTCGCTGCAGAGGGACCTGGGCTGAGAGCTCCTCTCTTCTGGCTGCAGCAGGGAGAGAAGTCTGTAGGGGGAGAAGGGGGCTTCCTCAAGGGACTCCCTGTGCCCTTTGGCACCTTCATGCCAGGTCAGGCTTGAGGCCTGAAGGCAGTGGTGGGGGCCACCAAGAGTTGCCTCCTCTGCTGGGCAAGTTTCCAGTCTGACAGGCCTGTGCCTGGGCCTCCAGCATGGCCATGGGCCCCAGCTGTGGGGGTGCTGTTGATGCACAGCCAGGCCTTGCCGCCAGAGCTGGCACGCTTCCTCCCATTCCTCTGACATCATCGATGCCCTCAGGATCGCTGGGCTGGCCCTGTGGGAGAGTGAATGTGGCTTTTGCCAAAGTTGAGTCTGGAGCCTGGAAACTTCCCCATGGGCAGCCTTGATAGTGGAGTGGCCCAAGGAGCCCACCCAGCCGACCCTGCCCCTCCCGTGGCTGGTAGGCGGCACCAGGGGCTGCCTGGCTTTGCTCTTTGACCAACATCACCCAAGCTGGCCAGGGCGCACTCACTTCCGCCACCACCGAGGGCCCTGGGCGAAGCAGTGAATACCAGGTGCCTTGGCAGGGATGTGTTGAGGGCTGTGGGGAGTCGGACAGGGGCGGGGGTCAGAGGAGGAGGAGGGTGCACCGTGCAGGCTGAAGGGCCGCGTTACCCCGAGGTTGGCCAGGCTCCCCAGGCCTACCCTCCCAGCTTGCCCAGTTTCTCCCCACCCTCCACGAGTGGCAAAGCCAGCCCCTTCAGGGCGCACGGTGTCTGCCCCCAAGGAGGGCCCATTCCTTTGGGGTTAATGTCGGCCACCTCTTTCTGTCTGTGTCTGGCAGAAATCACCAAGCCACCCTCAGACGACAGCCCGACCCACAGCAGTGCCATCGGGCCCGTCATTGGCATCATCCTCTCCCTCTTCGTCATGGGTGGTGTCTATTTTGTGTGCCAGCGCGTGGTGTGCCAGCGCTACGCGGGGGCCAACGGGCCCTTCCCGCACGAGTATGTCAGCGGTACCCCGCACGTGCCCCTCAATTTCATAGCCCCGGGCGGTTCCCAGCATGGCCCCTTCACAGGTAAGGAGCCTGAGATATGGAACGACCTGGAGGAGGCAGGAGAGTAGTCTGGGCAGCTTTGGGGAGTGGAGCAGGGATGCGCTACCCCGGGCCCTCTTGCGCGTGTGGCAGACATTGCTAATCGATCACAGCATTCAGCCTTTCCCACTGAGCCTGTGCTTGGCATCAGAATCCTTCAACACAGAGGCCTGCATGGCTGTAGCAACCCGCCCTTTGGCACTGTAGGTGTGGAGATAGCTCCTTGGACTTGACCTTCATATTCTAGTAGGACATATGCTGTGTTGTCCACAAATTCTCATGTCCCCTAGAAATGAAGTGGGGGCAGCTGGGCTCTCTCCAGAGCTGAAGGAATCACTCTGTACCATACAGCAGCTTTGTCTTGAGTGCAGTTGGGATTTGTGGCTGAGCAGTTACAATTCCTACGTAGCCCAGGCACCAGGAACGCAGGCTGTGTTCGTAGATGGCTGGGCAGCTGCACCGCAGAGCTGCACCACGCTGGTTTGTATCACATGGGTGACCATGGTATGTCTAAGAAGGTAGAGTCCCTGTGAGGTCTGCAGGTGCCCCCACAGCTCCAGGCCACCTTGAGGATTGCCTCTGCCTGCCCAGCCCTGAGTTCCCTCTTCCCTGGCCTGTCCCACTGTCACCCCAAGCCGGCCTCATTGGGAGCCTGTTGGATGGCGGGGTATAGATGTAACCTGATTCTCTCTGGGGAGCGCAGTTACCTGGCTTCTCAAGAGCTCCTAGGAGCCCACAGTGGTGGCACCATCACAGTCGCAGCAGCCCCCAGAGAACGGGGCCCTGTCTGTTCCTGGCGTGCTCTGTGCTGCCCCGCCTGGGTTCCCCGCCCCAGTTGCAGACCCCTTGGGGGAGGTACCATGTGTCTCCCGTTTCACAGATGAGCCCCGGGGAGCTCACTCTAGTAGTGCGGCTCAGGGAGTGGGGCACATCTCCAACAGGACACACCGCCCTGGTCTGAGTCTCGTGGGTAGCGGGAGCAGAGGAGAGCGCCCTGTGTCTGTGCGGCGGCTTGGCTGAGCCTCGAAGCCACCTGACCGCCCCCGTCCCTTCCCTGCCAGGCATCGCATGCGGAAAGTCCATGATGAGCTCCGTGAGCCTGATGGGGGGCCGGGGCGGGGTGCCCCTCTACGACCGGAACCACGTCACAGGGGCCTCGTCCAGCAGCTCGTCCAGCACGAAGGCCACGCTGTACCCACCGGTGAGGGGCGGGGCCGGGGAGGGGCGGGGCGGGGCGGGATGGGGCTGTGGGCCCCTCCCACCGTCAGTGCTGGCCACGGGAGGCTTCTCGGGTTCCTGGGGGCTGTGCCACCGCCTCTGAGGCATGCTTGCTTTCTTCCCTTTCCAAACCCTTCTGTTTCCTTCAATGACATTGTTGATTGTAGATAATCTGAAAACCACACAAAAACATAAAGAGCCGAAATATCACCCAAATCCACCTCCTAGAGTGGCTGTTGGGCCACGTCAGCATCCAGGCGGCCGTCTCTGTTCCGTACGGCCCAGCCCATTGATGGCCGCCTGCACCAGGCCTGTCTGCCCTCTGTGAGCTTCTCCACGGGGTCCCCTCCACGAACACCCTGTTCTCCCCCCCAGGGCTGGCTGCTTCCTGGAAAACAGCTGGATGGTTTTGTGCATGACACACAAACACAGAGTGATTTTCGTGGCTAAAATACTCCCTGGAGCTTTCGGCAGGGTGAGGGGCTGGCTCCAGCTGAGCCACGCCCTAAGTGAAATGACTGAGGAGAATAAACTGCCGCCGCCCTCCAGGATCCTTGGGGCTGGCTGGGGAGAACCCCCGTTTCTGGGAGCACAGCCCCAGGATGCCAAGGCGAGCTTGGTGCCTGGATGTGAACCCCTGAGTGTAAACGGCGGGGGCTGACTTGACATGCTTTGTATGCTTTTCATTTGTTCCTGCAGCTGTATGCCCCTAAGGTGAGTCCAGCCCCCTTCTGCTTCCTCTGGGGCCTCGCCAGTGAGCCCCACCTTGCCGGGGCTGGTTCCTACCGCCCTTCTGGGTATCCCTCACATCTGGGGTCTTGTCTTCTTGTTTTCTTTTTCTTTTTTTTTTGAGAAGGAGTTCCACTTTTGTTGCACAGGCTGGAGTGCAATGGTGTGATCTCCAGGCTCACTGCAACCTCTGCCTCCCATGTTCAAGCAGTTCTCCTGCCTCAGCCTCCCCAGTAGCTGGGATTACAGGCATGTGCCACCATGCCCAGCTAATTTTGTGTTTTTAGTAGAGATGGGGTTTCTCCGTGTTGGTCAGGCTGATCTTGAACTCCCGACCTCAGGTGATCCACCGCCTTGGCCTCCCAAAGTGCTGGATTACAGGCGTGAGCCACTGCACCTGGCCTTTTTCTTTTCTTTTCTTTTCTTTTCTTTTGAGACAGGGTCTCGCTGTGTCACCCAGGCTGGAGTGCAGTGGCGTCATCATGGCTCACTGCAGCCTCTACCTTCTAGGCTCAAGCAATCCTCCCATCTCAGCCCCTAAGTAGCTAGGACTGCACGCATGCGTCCCCATGCCCAGCTAATATTTACATTTTTTGTAGAGACGAAGTTTCACTATATTGCCCAGGCTGGTCTCAAACTCCTGGACTGGAGCGATCCCCCCGCCTTGGCCTCCCGAGGTGCTGGGATTACAGGCGTGAGCCACCGTGCCTGGCCTGGGGTATTGTCTTCTTATGGCACCTGACTGTGGTGGGCCCTGGGAAGGAAGTAGCAGAAGAGGGTTCTCCTTGGTTTCCTGGACAGGAACTGAGTGTTCCGGAGGCCCCAGGGCCTGGCTATGTTTAGGGACAAAGGGAACTGGGAACCAGAAGCTGAGAGTTTAAACACCCACTGCCCTTCTTCTCTGCTCCTGCTGCTGCAACCCAACTTAACCAGCCAGGAGTGCCAGGAACCCGAGCAGGGTCCCCGTGCACACAGCAGGAGGCTCACGAATTCTGTTTTCCTGTTCTCCCTTGGGAGCTGGAAGGATCTTAATCAGGCAATAAGAGATGGCACTGACCAGCCAGCTATTTTTTTAAATCACTTTATTGTTTAACCATACAACTCACCCACTTAAAAAAGGGTACAGTTCAGTGGGTTTTAGTGTAGTCACAGATGTGTGCAACCCTCGCCACAGTTAATTTTAGCACACTTTCCTGCCCCTAAAAGAAACTCTGCATGAAGCCAGCTGTTTTTAAATTAGCAAAGTTATTTTGCATCTATTAAATATATGTTCATGGTACAAAATTCAAAAGCTACAGAAGAGCCTGCAGTCCAAAGAGACCCCGCCCCCATGACGGCAAGCAGGACTCCCCGGGAGGCATGGCCTCCTGCAGTGTGTTTCTTCTCTGTCCCCCCGGGGTCATCTGTACGAATGTAAGCATACAAGAGCATGGACTTTGTTTTCCCAGCCAAAAGATAATTGTAGATTTATGTGCAGTTGTGAGAAATAGCACAGACCCATTTATCCTCTGCCTGGTTTCCCCCAGTGCTGCCTGCCATCTTGCATGTCTTCCATGCCTATCATAAGCAAGACACTGATAACCATCCTTTCACCTTATTCAGATTGACATAGGTATTTTTTGTTTGTTTTTGAGACAAACTCCCTCTGTCACCCAGTGGGATTGCAGTGGCACAATCACAGCTCACTGCGGCCTCAAACTCCTGGGCTCAAGCGATTCTCCTGCCTCAGTCCCCTCGAGTAGCTCAGACAGCGGGTGTGCACCGTCATGCCGGGCTAATTTTTAAATTTTTTGTGGAGGTGAGGCCTCACTATATTGCCTGGGCTAGTCTTGAACTCTTGAGCTAAAGTGATCCTCCTGCCTCAGCCTTCCAAAGTGTTAGGATTACAGGCATGAGCCACTGCTCCTGGGCTGGCATATATGTTTTCATAAGCCCGAAAGATAGCATCTGAAGAGTCAACATTGAGCCTTGCCTTTTGCTACTAACGATGTATAAAAGGTGGTGTTCTGAGCATTTCGGAGGCTCCCAGCTGCCGTGTGCACCCTGCCTAGAACTCTACCGTAACCCGTCTCCGGGAGGAGTGCTATGGTTTTCCTCATTTTGCAACAAGGAGGCCGAAGAACTGAGCATGAACCACTGGCCCGGGTTGTTCAGTTGGTAGGCAGTGGGGCCAGGCCGTCCAACTCACAACCACCTTCTACTCTGCTTCCCCCGCACCCTGAAGTTTGTTATGTTTCGAGGGCACAGCTGTCACATTCTTGGTGGCTGAACAGCGCTCCTTGTCAGGCGTGGCTGGGCCCCCACTGGAGGGCATCAGGGTCCCCTCTCCTGCTGCGGTTGAACCTTGGCTGTTTCAACCACTCCTGCCAAGTGGCCCTCTGAAAGGGACAGTCCATCTTTTCTCAGCAGAGGGCCACACCGGTAAAACTGTCCCTGGCACCCTTTCTCTCCACCTGTCTAATATAGAGTAAAAATGGTATTATGTTAAGATCTTCATTTACATTTATTTTATTATGAATGATGTCAAGCATCATTTTGTGTGTTTAAGAACCTTTGGGCCCGGCGTGATGGCTCGCAGCTGTAATCTCAGCACTTTAGGAGGCTGAGATGAGCGGATCACTTGAGGCCAGGAGTTTGAGACCAGCCTGGCCAACATGGAGAAACCCTGTCTCTAGTAAAAATTTAAAAATTAGCCGGGCATGGTGATTCCAGCTACTCGGGAGTCTGAAGCATGAGAATTGCTTAAACATGGGAGGCGGAGGTTGCAGTGAGCTGAGATCGTGCCATTGCACTCCAGCCTGGGTGAGAGAGCGAGACTCTTTCTCAAAAACAAGAACTTTTGTCATTTTATTTTTCTCAGAAGGGTCTGTTCAAAGTCCTTCTTCTATTGGGTTGTTGACACTCTTATTCATTTGTGAGGTCTTTTTAGATACAGATAGACTATGGAAATTGGCCCAGAGCCTGCGATGTGTATTGAAAATATTTGTTTCCCAGTCTTTTGTCTTTTGATTTGGGTTATGGTATGTTTTACCATTTATACGATGCAAGTATCAATCTCGGCTGGCGCTGGTGGCTCACACCTGTAATCCCAGCACTTTGGGAGGACGAGATGGGCGGATCACCTGAGGTCAGGAGTTCGAGACCAGCCTGACCAACGTGGTGAACCCCCGTCTCCACTAAAAATACAGAATTAGCGAGGTGTGGTGGCACATGCCTGTAATCCCAGCTACTTGGGAGGGTGAGGCAGGAGAATTGCTTGAACCCAGGAGGTAGAGGTTGCAGTGAGCCGAGATCGCACCACTGCACTCCAGCCTGGGTGACAGAGTGAGACTCCATCTCAAAAAAAAAAAAAAAAAGAAAGAAATTATCAATCTCCTCTTTTATGATATATATATATATTTTGTTGTTGTTGTTGTTTATGCTCAGAAAGGCCTTCCCTGCTCTGATCATAAAGAACAACTTATTTTCACACTTTTTTTTTTTTTTTCTGAGATGGTGTTTCGCTCTTGTTGCCCACGCTGGAGTGCAGTGGTGCGATCTTGGCTCACTGCAACCTCTGCCTCCTGGGTTCAAGCGATTCTCCTGCCTTAGCCTCCCGAGTAGCTGGGATTACAGGCATGCGCCACCACACCCGGCTAATTTTGTATTTTTAGTAGAGACGGGGTTTCTCCATGTTGGTCAGGCTGGTCTCAAACTCGCGACCTCAGGTGATCCACCCACCTCGGCCTCCCAGAGTGCTGGGATTACAGACGTGAACCACTGTGCCCAGCCCACACTCTCTTTCTTAACGTCCTCCTCCTCTCGTTTTACATTCAGATCTTTAATTCTTCTGGGATGTAATTAGATTTGATGAGCAAGGCAGGCATCCAGCTTGTTTCTTTGCTGATGGCTTCTGGGTGGCGTGAATTAGTCAGGGTCTATCAGGAGGCAGAAACTCTATGAGAATTTGAACAGAGAAAGTTCCGTCTACAGGCTTATTACCAGGGACTGGAATAGCAGGAATTGACCAGTGAGATGTACAGAGAACTCTAAGAATGCAGGAATAGGCCAGGCATGGTGGCTCACACCTGTCATCCCAGCACTTTGGGAGGCCAAGGCGGATGGATCACCTGAGGTCAGGAGTTCGAGACTAGCCTGGCCAACATAGTGAAACCACATCTCTACTAAAAATACAAAAAAATTAGCTGGGTGTGGTGGTGCATGCCTATAATCCCAGCTACTCGGGAGGCTGAGGCAGGAGAATCGCTTGAACCTGGGAGGCGGAGGTTGTAGTGAGCCGAGATCGTGCCATTGCACTCCAGCCTGGGCAACAAGAGCGAGACTCAGTCAAAACAACAACAACAATGCAGGAGTAGCAGATGAGCCAAGGTGGGGCCTTCCCACCCCCCACCCTGGGCCAAGATCCAGTCTTCTTTGAAGAGGGCCTGGCTGTGGTTCACGGGACATCTGAGACGTTGCCGAGGCGCTGCATTGGTGGATCTTGCCAGAAATCTGCCCGGTGCAGATTTGGGCAGAATCTCAAACTTTGCCTTGGGATGTAGGAGAGAAACCAGGTCTGGTCAAGTTCCTGAGAAGAGGTGGAAACAGACCCCATAGGCTGGGGCTTGGGCAGCTGCAGGAAGCCCTTTCTGCTGCCTCCCTGCCTGCTCTTTGCTTTGAAGCACCTTTCCCAGCGCCCCCAGTCTCGTGCCCTCCCGACGTTGGGGTCAAATCCTGAGGAATACCCAGGCTGGCTCTCTGGGCCAAAGAGGACCCTCCCCAGAAAGAGCAGGGCCCAGTGCGGCTTCCTAAAGGGCAAGGGAAGGGCCTGGGCACTCCCCAGAGGCTACTCACCAGCCATCAGGATAGCCCCAGGAAGCAGGCCTTCTCGAGCCCATTTTATTACTTTATTTTATTATTTAATTTTAAATTTATTTTTTGAGACAGAGTCTCACTCTGTTGCCCAGGCTGGAGTGCAGTGGTGCGATCTCGACCCACTGCAGCCTCTGCCTTCAGGGTTCAAGGGATTCTCCCACCTCAGCCTCCCAAGTAGCTGGGATTACAGGTGCTCGCCACCACACCCGGCTACTTTTTGTATTTTTAGCAGAGATGAGGTTTCACCATGTTGGCCAGGCTTGTCTTGAACTCCTGACCTCAAGTGATCCGCCTGCCTCGGCCTCCCAAAGTGCTAGGTCGAGCCCATTTTAAAGTTGAAGAAACTGAGGCTGAGACAGGTAAATTCCCTCCCCAGGGATCCTGCTGCAGCCGGAAGGTGGTAAAACAGGACTTCACTGTGTTCTCGTACCACCCTAGGGGGCCTGAGAGAACTGAGTCCCTCGGGGCATAACTGACAGTTCTGTTCCCATTACTCCGCAGGGGCTTGGATCTGGCTGTATCCTTTCCAGGAGGGCCTTGGAGACCCACATAAGCCCTGCACCCTTTGGGAAGCTGCATGTTGGGTTGGGGTGCCGTCAGTGGCACTTGTGGAAGGTGCAGATCTGTGTGGGTGTGTGGGCCTGGGGCCTCTGGTCCCTTCCTCCCATTGTAGGGCTGGTTGTGTGCTGCCTGGCCCTGGAGGGTACGTTCATATGGTGAATTTGTCTGTTTATTATCCCAGCTTTGGGGCTGGTGCCAGCACAGGCCCATGTGAAGGGGGTGCCTTTGTCTGGAGTGGGGTCGCGGCTCCTCCCTCAGCATGGCGACTTCTGTGTGTGGGTCAGGGCTTCAGCAAGGACGCAGAGCCCCTGAGTGTTTGGAACAAGGGCGTCATTGCAGGAGTTAGACTGTGCGTGATGGAGGGAGGAGGGGCAGGAGGAAAGGTCATAAGGAGAGTTCCTGGGAAGGTCCCTGAGGAGCCTGGTGAGGTGCTCACTGGTGTGGAGGACACTCAGGGCCTGCGGGGACATCTCCCACTGCTGGGGGCCGGCCACAAAGGGGAGTGGCCGAAGTCCTATCCCTGCCTTCACAGCCCATCATCTGGTCACAAGGCAGGTACTCGGAAGGGCGTGGGCACCTGGGCCAAAAGTGCCTGGGTTCCCTTTGCCTCTCACTGAGATGACTTTCAGGGCAGGTGGCTGCTGCCTCCCCTCCCATCCCCAGGTTTCGCCAACTGGCCAGAGGAAGGGGTCCTGGGAAGCAGGGGGGCCAGAAGCCCTCCCTGCAAGGAAAGCCCGAGGGACGAGGGAGGAAGGAATGCCCAGGCCGGCGAGGCTCTAGGTCACCCTGGCTTGGTTCTCCTCAGATCCTCAACCCGCCGCCCTCCCCAGCCACGGACCCCTCCCTGTACAACATGGACATGTTCTACTCTTCAAACATTCCGGCCACCGCGAGACCGTACAGGTAGGACATCCCCTGCAGCCCTCCATGGCCATTGGGTTCCCGCCAGCCCGTGGTGGAGGGGCCTAATCCCCATGCCACTGATGAGGTGTTCTGGGGGCTAGTGGGCAGGTGCCAGGCCCAGCCCTGCCTCCCTCTGCTCTGCCAACCACACTAGGCTGCCTCCCCAGACGAACCCAGCGGGGACTGAGTGTTGGGTTCAGAAACCAGCAGAACTCCACGTTCTGAGCTGCTCTTCAAGTTGCTCCTGTGGGGGTTATTTTTAAGCTGGGAAATGGCTGTGGAGTCGAGGGGCTGGGGGCTTGGGCTCCAGGGTCCGACCGTGTGTTTGAGTCCGGCTGTGGAACCCTAGCCATTGAGATACCCCCTCTTGGTGGCTCAGTCCTCTTTCGATGGGACAAGTCTTTGAAGGCTGCTGCAGCACCCACCGTGGACCCCTAATCGTGTGACGTCACCAGGATGGTCCGGGCTGCTCACTTGCCACAGTGGCCTGTTTGAGCCCGGGAATCCAACGGGGCTGCTCAGCTGGACACCAGCCCCGAGCTGCCCATGTTGGGGTCACAGGCCCCACCTCCCTGGTTGGGGCAGGGCAACTGAGAGTGTGGAAAAGTGGGACCCAGGTGTGCTGGTCTCCGCAGGGGCTGGATCAGAGCCTGGGATGGGCAGGGTGAGCCTCCTGACCTTTAACCCAGTGGTGTCAGCCAACATGGCCCACCCGCCAGCTGCACCGGGCCCCACCCCCAGAGGTGAAGGGGTGGGATGGGTTGGGCCTGGGCCAGGACACCTCTGGACCACGCATTCCTCATTGCTTGGGTCCCTGGAGCCGCAGGGCCTCCCGAGTGTGGTGCCGCCTGCCACCTAGTGGCCATTTCCACGAACTCCCAGGCCTGGCTGGGGAGCCGGAACTGCAGCCTCCGTTTCCACCCCGCTCCGGGTCGCTGGGTCGGGCCACCTCCCTGATGCCTCAGTATTATATCAAACTGTCACAGTCTGTCCCACAGCCATACAGATCACTGTCTCCAGAATGGTCACATCCACACCGGGCAGGCCAGTCTCACTAGTCCCCCATCCCACCTCCTGCCTTTGTTCATGCCATCCTGTTCTGGGCCCCACTGCAGACACATCTTCCCTCCTCGCCATCTGACCTCGCAGCAGTTGGGCTCCAAGAGGAGCATCCTGTCCTGCTGCACTTTTCTCAACACCCATTGTTGGCTGCAACTTCCCACCCGTTGCAAGCCCCTCTGTGACAGGACAGGGGCTCCTAAACACACCACAGGTCCGAGTCTGGACTCACACAGTGGGATGCAGCGTTTCTGGGCCACAGTGGGGAGCAGGCAGCCTCTGGGAGGATGGGAGGTCAGGAGCCATCTTGCGAGTCAGGTTGCTTGAACTCAGGATGGAAGCGTTCTGGACCCACTGGTTGCTGTATTAGCCTGTTCCCACGCTGCTAATAAAGACATACCTGAGACTGGGTAATTATGAAGGAAAGACGTTTAATGGACTCACAGTTCCATGTGGCTGGGGTGGCCTCACAATCATGGTAGAAGGCAAGGAGGAGCAAGTCACATCTTACATGGCCTCAGGGAAGAGACAGAATGAGAGCCAGGCGAAAGGGGTTTCCCCTTATAAAACCATCAAGTCTAGTGAGATGTATTCACTACCAGGAGAACAGTGTGGGGGAACCACCCCCGTGATTCTAATCCTCTCCCACTGGGTCCCTCCCACAGCACGTGGGAATTATGGGAGTACAATTCAAGATGAGATTTGGGTGGGGACACAGCCAAACCATATCGGTTGCCAACATTTACAGTAACAGTGTTAGGTGAACAGTTGTCCTGTCTCCTGTTTTGTCGGGCACTATTTCTAGCACTTTCCAGGCAGAATCTCATGTATCCTTCACTTTTGAAATGGGCACTATTTCATCCCCACTTTTATCAATGAGAAACTAAAGCTCAAAGAGGTCAAGTAAGTTCCTGGCCAAGGTCAGCTAGCAGGCTCTGGAGGCCTCGTTCTCCTCAGAGGCAGCCTTGGCAGGGCCCGGGCTTGGCAGGCTGCAGGGCAGGTGTGGGCATGCCCATGGTAGAGGTGGGATTGTTGAGGCTCAGAGAGGGTAAGTGATGAGCCCTGGCCACACAGCGGGGTGGGTCCAGAGTCAGGCCTGCACCTTCTGGAGCTGGCCTGTGGACAGGCCTTTCCCGTTCACAGCCCCGGGGCTGCTGTGCCCACCAGGGCAGATGTGTCTACCAAATCCCACTCCTCTGTGTGTGTGTCCCTTTCAGGCCCTACATCATTCGAGGAATGGCACCCCCGACGACGCCCTGCAGCACTGACGTGTGTGACAGCGACTACAGCGCCAGCCGCTGGAAGGCCAGCAAGTACTACCTGGATTTGAACTCGGACTCAGACCCCTACCCGCCCCCACCCACGCCCCACAGCCAGTACCTGTCGGCGGAGGACAGCTGCCCGCCCTCGCCCGCCACCGAGAGGAGCTACTTCCACCTCTTCCCGCCCCCTCCGTCCCCCTGCACGGACTCATCCTGACCTCGGCCGGGCCACTCCCGGCTTCTCTGTGCCCCTGTAAATAGTTTTAAATATGAACAAAGAAAAAATATATTTTATGATTTAAAAAATAAATATAATTGGGATTTTAAAAACATGAGAAATGTGAACTGTGATGGGGTGGGCAGGGCTGGGAGAACTTTGTACAGTGGAGAAATATTTATAAACTTAATTTTGTAAAACAGAACTGCCATTCTTTCGTGCCCTGTGTGCATTTGAGTTGTGTGTCCCCGTGGAGCGAATGCCAACCCCCGGACCACCATGAGAGTCCTCCTGCACCCGGGCGTCCCTCTGTCCGGCTCCTGCAGGGAAGGGCTGGGGCCTTGGGCAGAGGCAGATGTCTCCCCTGGGATGCATCTCTGAGCTGCAGGCTGGGCCGGCTTTATGTGTGTGTGGCCTGTGCCGTCAGAAAGGGCCCTGGGCTTGATCACGCTGTTGCTGTTCGTCTTCCTCAGATTCTTAGTCTTTTTTTTTTTTTTTTTGAGATGGAGACTCGCTCTGTCACCTGGCTGGAGTGCAGTGGCGCAATGTCAGCTCACTGCAAGCTCCGATTCCCAGGTTCAAGTGAGTCTCCTGCCTCAGCCTCCCAAGTAGCTGGGACTACAGGTGCTTGCCACCACACCTGCCCAGCTAATTTTTGTATTTTTAGTAGAGACGGGGTTTCACCATGTTGGCCAGGATGGTCTCGATCTCTTGACCTCATGATCCGCCCGCCTCGGCCTCCCAAAGTGCTGGGATTATAGGCATGAACCACCGCACCCAGTTGACTGTTAGTCATTTTTAAGAAGGGGACTGTGCCTTCATTTTTCACTGGGCCCTGCAGAATATATGCCTGGGCTCTGGGCTCTTCCTGAACCTGTGTTGGCTTCCATCTGACCTCTCTGTGCCGGCCCAAGGCTGCTGCTCTTCCTGAGGGCAAGGGGCCCCATGACTGTGTGTTGACTCGCTGGATGGGGCTGCTGAGCCCACTCTGCCACACTGCACTTGCCCCTGGCAGGGAGGGAATCCCTGGGTCCTCACAGGAACAGTAAGCAAGCCACACCTGACGCCTGCTGTGGGCCCATCCCTGCGGTGCTGGAGAAGACAGACAAGGCCTGGTTACTGCCTCTGCAGGGTCCCCAATCTGTGGAAGGAGACAGTAACCTAGGCATTTTCGGTGGGGAAGCTGAGCTGTCCTCCTCGTGTCCTGCAGGCCAGGCAGGAACAGCCGTCTTCAGAGGGAAGGGAGAAAATGCACATCACATCAGTGGAGAAGGGCCTGACTCCCCTCAGCATGGTGGAGGGAGGTCAGAAAACAGTCAAGCTTATTGCTGGGTGACGGTGCATTTAATAATCAAAATGTAGGCTGGATGCAGTGGCTCATGCCTGTAATCCCAGCACTTTGGGAGGCTGAAGCAGGTGGATCACCTGAGGCCAGGAGTTTGAGACCGGCCTGGCCAACATGGCAAAACCTCAACTACTAAAATACAAAAACTAGCCGGGCATGGTGGTGTGTGCCTGTAATCCCAGCTACTTGGAAGGCTGAGGCAGGAGAATCGCTTGAACCTGGGAGGTGGAGGCTGCAGTGAGCCGAGATTGTGCCGTTGCACTCCAGCCTGGGCAACAGAGCAAGACTCTGTCTCAAAAAAAAAAAAAAAAAAAAAGAAATACAAAATACAAATATCACTTTGACTAAAAGAAGGGATGGAAGACCACAAAACAAACAGAAAACAAATAACAAAATGGCAGGAGTAAGTCCCTACTTATCAATAATAACATTGACTGTAAATAGGCTAAGCTCTGCAATCAAAAGTCAGAGTGGGCCGGGAGCAGTGGCTCACGCCTGTAATTCCAACACTTTGGGAGGCCGAGACGGATGGCTCATTTGAGGTCATGAGTTTTAGACCAGCCTGGCCAACATGGTGAAACCCCATCTGTATTAAAAATACAAAAATCAGCCAGGCGGTAGTGGCACGCACCTGTAATCCCAGCTACTCATGAGGCTGAGGCAGGAGAATCACTGGAGGCTGGGAAACGGAGGTTGCTGTGAGCCGAGATCGAGCCACTGCACTCCCACCTGGGTGACAGAGTGAGATCCTGTCTCAAGAAAAAAAAGAGTGGATGAATGGATCAAAAAACAAGACCCCACCATCTCTTGCATACAAGAAACACACTTTACCTATAAAAACACACATAGACTAGGCCGGGCGCGGTGGCTCACGTCTGTAATCCCAGCACTTTGGGAGGCCGAGGCAGGTGGATCACGAGGCCAGGAGATCGAGACCATCCTGGCTAACACGGTGAAGCCCCGTCTCTAATGAAAATACAAAAAATTAGCCAGGCATGGTGGCAGGCACCTGTAGTCTCAGGAGGCTGAGGCAGAAGAAAGGCGTGAACCTGGGAGGCGGAGCTTGCAGTGAGCTGAGATCGCACCACTGCACTCCCGCCTGGGTGACAGAGCGAGACTCCATCTCAAAGAAAAAACAAAAAACAAACAAAAAAACCACATAGACTAAAAATAAAGGAATTGACAAAGATATTCCATGCAAACAACCCGAAAAGCAGGAATAGCTAAACTTATATCAGAGAAAATGAATCGATTTCAAGACAAAAACTATAAAAAGAGACAAAGCAGGTTATTATATAATGATAAAGGGGTCAACTCAGCAAGGGAATATAATAATTGTAAACACATATGCGCCCAATGCTGGAGCTCCCAGATATATAAAGCAAATATTACTAGAGCTAAAGAGAGAGATCCCAATACAATAATAGCTGGAGATTTCAACACCCTGTTTTCAGCATTGGACAGATCATCCAGACAGAAAATCAAAGAAACATAGGACTTAATCTACACTACAGACCAAGTGGACCTAGTAGATATTTACAGAATGTTTCATCCAGCAGCTGCAGAATACACATTCTTTTCCTCAGCACATGAACCAATCTCAAACATAGACCACATGTTGGGCCACAAAACAACAAAACAGGAAGGAAAACTAAAATCTTTTGAAACATGAGAATGGAAACAACATATCAAAACCTATGGGATACAGTGAAAGCAGTATTAAGAGGAAAGTTTATAGCTATAAGTGCCTACATCAAAAAAGTAGAAAAACTTCAAATAAACAACCTGACACTTTTTTTTTTTTTTTTTTTTTTGAGACATGGTCTTGCTCTGTTGCCCAGGCTGGAGTGCAGTGGCACAACCATAGTTCTTTGCAGCCTTGACCTCCCAGGCTCACGTGGTCCTCCTGCCTCAACCACCCAAGTAAATGGGACTATAGGTGCACATCACCACATCCAGCTAATTCTTGTACTTTTTGTAGAGACAGGGTCCCACTATGTTGCTCTGGCTGGTCTCAAACTCCTAGGCTCAAGCAACCCCACCTTGGCCTCCCAAAGGGCTGGGATTACAGGTGTGAGCCACCATGCCTGACTATAATGCATGTTAAAGAACTAGAAAATCAAGAGCAGGCCAGGCACGGTGGCTCACACCTGTAATCCCAGCCCTTTGGGAGGCCTGACTGGCAGATCACTTGAGGCCAGGAGTTTCAGACCAGCTTGACCAACACGGCAAAACCCCATCTCTACTAAAAAAAAAAAAATACAAAACTTAGCTGGGCGTGGTGGCTCACGCCTGTAGTCCCAGATACTCAGGAGGCTGAGGCAGGAGAATTGCTTGAATCTGGGAAGCAGAGGTTGCAGTGATCCAAGATGGCACCACTGCACTCCAGCCTGGGCGACAGAGTGAGACCCTGTCACAAAAAAGAAAAAAAAAAGAAAAGAGAAAAACAAACACAAAATTAGTAGAAGAAAAGAAATAATAAAGATCAGAGCAGGCCAGGCTCATGGGCATGGTGGCTCAACTCCTAGCTGCTCAGGAGTTTGAGACCAGTCTGGCCAACATGGCAAAACCCCATCTCTCCTAAAAATATGAGAAAAAAAAAAGAAGAGGCTGGATGTGGTGATGTGTGCCTGTACCCCAGCTACTTGGGAGGCTGAGGTGGGAGAATCACTTGAGCCCAGGAAGTGGAGGCTGCAGTGAGTCATGAATGCACCCTGCACTCTAGCTGGGTAACTGGAGTGAGATTCTGTCTCAAAAAAACAAAGACCAGAGCAGAAATAAATGAAATGGAAATAAAAGAAACAATACAAAAATCAATGACACAAAAAGTTGTTTTTTCAAAAAGATAAACAAAAGCAACAAACCTTTAGCTAGACTAAGAAAAAAAGAGAGAAGACCCAAATAAATAAAATCCGAGATTAAAAAGGAGACATTACCACTGACACCACAGAAATTCAAAGGATTATTAGAGGCAACTATGTGCAACTATATGCTAATGAACTGGAAAACCTAGAAGAACTGGGTAAATTTCTAGACACATACAACCTATCAAGATTGAACCATGAAGAAATCCAAAAACCTGAACAGGCCGGGTGCGGTGGCTCACGCCTGTAATCCCAGCACTTTGGAAGGACTGAGATCAGGAGTTTGAGACCAGCCTGGCCAACATGGTGAAACCCCATCTCTACTAAAAAAAAATAAAAAATTAGCCGGGCATGGTGGCAGGTGCCTCTAATGCCAGCTACTTGGGAGGCTGAGGCACGAGAATCACTTGAACCTGGGAGGCAGAGGTTGCAGAGAGCTGAGGTCATACCACTGCACTCCAGCCTGGGTGACAGAGCCAGACTCCATCTCAAAAACATTAAAATAGGCCGGGCGCGGTGGCTCACGCCTGTAATCCCAGCACTTTGGGAGGCCGAGGCAGGCGGATCACGAGGTCAGGAGATCCAGACCATCCTGGCTAACATGGTGAAACCCCGTCTCTACTAAAAATACAAAAAATTAGCTAGGCGCGGTGGCGGGCACCTGTAGTCCCAGCTACTTGGGAGGCTGAGGCAGGAGAATGGCATGAACCCAGGAGGCAGAGCTTGCAGTGGGCTGAGATAGCGCCACTGCACTCTGGCCTGGGCGAAAGAGCGAGACTCCGTCTCAAAAAAAAAAAAAAAAAAAAAAAATTAAAATGACAAAAACCTGAACAGACCAATAACAAGTAATGCTATGAAAGCTGTAATAAAATGTTTCCCAACAAAGAAAGCCCGGGAACCAATGGCTTCACTGCTGAATTTTACCAAACATTTAAAGAAGAACTAATACCAATCCTGTTCAAACTATTCTGAAAAATAGAGGAGGAGGGAATACTTCCAAACACATTCTACGAGGCCAGTATTATCCTGATACCCAAACCAGACAAAGACATATTAAAACAATTACAGGCCAATGTCTCTAATGAACACTGATGCAAAAATTCTCAACAAAATACTAGCAAACTGAATTGAACAACACATTAAAAAGAGTATTCATCATGACCAAGTGGGATTTATCCCAAGGATATAAGGATGGTTTAACATACACAAATCAATCAATATGATCCATCATATCAGTAGCATGAAGGACAAAAACCACATAATAACTTCAACTGATGCTGAAAAAGCACTTGATAAAATTCAGCATCCCTTCATGATAAAAGCTCTCCAAAACTGGGTATAGAAGGAACATACCTCAACACAATAAAGGCCATATATGGCAGACCTACAGCTAATATCAGACTGAATGGGGAAAAACCAAAAGCCTTTCTTCTAAGATCTGGAACACGGCAAGGATGCCCACTTTCACCACTGTTGTTCAACATAGTACTGGAAGTCCTAGCTACAGCAATCAGACAAGAGAAAGAATTAGAGGGCATCCAAATTGTAAAGGAAGGGCTGGGCGTGGTGGCTCATACCTGCAATCACAGCACTTCGGGAGGCCGAGGCAGGTGGATCACCTGAGGTCAGGAGTTCGAGACCAGCTTGGCCAACATGGTGAAACCCTGTCGCTACTAAAATACAAAAATTAGCTGGGTGTGGTGACACACACCTGTAATCCCAGCTACTCAAGAGACTGAGGCAAAAGAATCACTTGAACCCAGGAGGTGGAATTACACTGAGCCGAGATGGCACATTGCACTCTAGCCTGGGCCACAGAGCGAGACTCCATCTCAAAAAATAAAAATTAAAAAAAAAAAAGAAAAAAAGAAAAAAAGAATGAGATCCTGTCATTTGTTTTTTGTTTGTTTGTTTGTTGTTTGATGGAGTCTTGCTCTGTCACCAGGCTAGAGCACTATCTCGGCTCACTACAACCTCTGCCTCCCGGATTCAAGAGATTCTCCTGCCTCAGCCTCCCGAGTAGCTGGGATTACAGGTGTGTGTCACCACGCCCGGCTAATTTTTGTATTTTTTGTAGAGACGGGGTTTCACCATGTTAGCCAGGATGGTCTCGATCTTTTGACCTCATGATCAGTCCACCTCACCCTCCCAAAGTGCTGGGATAACAGGCATGAGCCACTGCACCTGACCAAGATCCTGTCATTTATAACAAAGCAACAACATGGATGGAACTGGAGGTCATTATGTTAAGTGAAACAAGCCAGGCACAGAAAGAGAAACTTTACATGTTCTCACTTATTTGTGGGAGCTAAACTTTTTTTTTTTTCGAGATGGAATCTTACTCTGTTACCCAGACTGGAGTGCAGTGGCGCGATCTTGGCTAACTGCAACCTCTGCCTCCCAGTTTCAAGCGATTCTCCTGCCTCAGCCTCCCAAGTAGCTGGGTCTACAAGCGCCCACACCACACCCAGCTAATTTTTGTGTTTTTAGTAGAGACGGGGTTTCACCATGTTGGCCAGGCTGGTCTCAAACTCCTGACCTCGTGATCCACCTGCCTTGGCCTCCCGAAGTGCTGGGATTACAGGCATGAGCCACCGTGCCCGGCTGGGGAGCTAAAAATTAAAACAATTGAACTCATGGAGATAGAGAGTAGAAGGATGGTTACCAGAGGCTGAGAAGGGTAGTGGGTTTGGGGGGTGAGGTGGAGCAGGGATGGTTAACGGGTACAGAAATACAGTTAGATAGAATGAAGAAGATCCATATTTGGTAGCACAGCAGGGTGACTGGAGTCAACAATAATTTATTGTACATTTAAGAATAAATAGGCTGGGCGTGGTGGCTCATGCCTGTAATCCCAGCACTTTGTTTGGGAGGTCGAGACGGGCCGATCACGAGTTCAGGAGATCAAGACCATCCTGGCTAACACAGTGAAACCCCGTCTCTACTAAAAATACAAAAAAAAAAAAAAAAATTAGCTGGGCACGGTGGCGGGCACCTGTAGTCCCAGCTACTCGGGAGGAGAATGGCATGAACCCGGGAGGCAGAGCTTGCAGTGAGCTGAGATCGCGCCACTGCACTCAAGCCTGGGCGACTGAGGGAGACTCTGTCTCAAAAAAAAAAAAAAAAAAAAAAGAATAAATAAGAAAGTATAACTAGATTTTTTTTTTGTAACACAAAGAAAGGATATGGCCGGGCGCGGTGGCTCAAGCCTGTAATCCCAGCACTTTGGGAGGCCGAGGTGGGCGGATCACGAGATCAGGAGATCGAGACCATTCTGGCTAACACGCTCAAACCCCGTCTCTACTAAAAATACAAAAAATTAGCCGGGCGAGGTGGCGGGCGCCTGTAGTCCCAGCTACGCGGGAGGCTGAGGCAGGAGAATGGCGTGAACCCCGGGGGGCGGAGCCTGCAGTGAGCCGAGATCGTGCCACTGCACTCCAGCCTGGGCGACACAGCGAGACTCCGTCTCCAAAAAACAAAAAAAAAACAAAAAAAAAAAAACAAAGCAAGGATAAATGCTTGATGTGATGGTCACATCATTTACCCTGATGTGATTATTATACATTATATGTCTGTATCAAAACATCATGGCCGGGCGCGGTGGCTCACACCTGTAATCCCAGCACTTTCGGAGGCTGAGGCGGGCGGATCACGAGGTCAGAAGATCGAGACCATCCTGTCCCACATGGTGAAAGCTCGTCTGTACTAAAAATACAAAAATTAGCTGGGTGTAGTGGCACGTGCCTGCAATCCCAGCTACTCGGGAGGCTGAGGCAGGAGAATCGCTTGAACCGGGAGGCAGAGATTGCAGTGCCCCGAGATTGGGCCACTGCACTCCAGCCTGAGGACAGAGTGAAACTCTGTCTCAAAAAAAAAAAAAAAAAAATAAGTCTCATGTACCCCTAGGCTGGGCGGGCACGGTGGCTCACGCCTGTAATCCCAGCACTTTGGGAGGCTGAGGCGGGTGGATCGCTTGAGGCCAGGAATTTAAGACCAGCCTGGGCAACGTGGCGAAACCCTGTCTCTACTAAAAAAACAAAATAATTAGCCAGGCATGGTGGCGTGCGCCTGTAATCCAGCTACTCAGGAAGGCTGAGGCAGGAGAATGGCATGAACCCGGGAGGCGGAGCTTGCAGAAAGCCAGACCGCGCCACCGCCCTCCAGCCTGGGCAACAGAGGGAGACTCTGTCTCAAAATAAATAAATAAATAAATAAAACAAAACACACACACCCCCCAACACAAAGACCTGGAAGAAGTGCCTGGAGTGAGTCTCCTGGCCTCCCAACAGGACCCCAAAAATTGAACTCTTTTTTTTTTTTTTTTTTTTGAGACGGAGTCTCGCTCTGTTGCCCAGGCTGGAGTGCAGTGGCGCTATCTCGGCTCACTGCAAGCTCCGCCTCCCGGGTTCACGCCATTCTCCTGCCTCAGCCTCTCCAAGTAGCTGGGACTACAGGCGCCCGCCACCACGCCCGGCTAATTTTTTTTTTGTATTTTTAGTAGAGACGGAGTTTCACCGTGGTCTCGATCTCCTGACCTTGTGATCCGCCCGCCTCGGCCTCCCAAAGTGCTGGGATTACAAGCGTGAGCCACCGCGCCCGGCCCAATTGAACTCTTGATCAATGGGGCTGGATGTGCAGAGGTGGTAACAGCCCAGGGAGGCTGGGTCTCCTGAACCCGCCTTTCCTGCCCACGCAGTCAGCTGGGGAGAGTGAGGGGCTCACCCGCCGGCTGCCTCCTCTCTGCCAAGTACATCCTTCAGTAAGTGCCTGCAGCGGGCACAGCCCTGCCCTTATGCCACTTATGCGCTGGGAGACCCAGAGATTAGTCAGGTGTGGCTCCTCGCCTGCATTTCCTCCAAATCCAGGGGACAGCCGGGTTCCAAAGCCATGAGGAAGCATTGTTCTAAGATACCCTGGAGCCCACAGGGGCGTCATATTCACACGGGAAGGCAGAGGGGGCTTCTTGGAGGAGGCAGTGTCTGAGCTGTGTCTTAAAGGAGGAGGCGAAGTTAACCTGGCTTAAACTTCACAACAGTCCAGCCAAGTAGGTGGTGTCCCCAGAATGTAGTTGAGGGAACTGAGGTTTGGGTAAAAAGAAGCAAAGGCAACATTTTTTTTTTGCATCCGTTTAATCATTTCTTTATCCAATAAGCATTACTAACTGGCTACCAGGTGCTACTCAATGCGGCCAAAAAGGCATGTACCTTCTCTCCAAACCCTCCCACCTCTGCAGTGACAGCCACTACTCCCCAAGTCTCTGTCACCCCTCACTGAGCCCTGAAGGGTCTCTTGTATAATGGGCTCCCTCCTCACCAACCAGAGCAGAGAGGGGTCCTTTGCTCAGCTCAGCCTTCCTCCAACCCCTCTTTCCAGAATGGATGTGGGAGCTTCCTGCCTGCCCTGGGGCACTGAGGCAGCATCGCCCGGGCAGTTGAGAAAGTCCATGTTGCCAGTTTGGCTATTTCCACTGCCGGGGAGGCCACTGTGGGAGGTCTTGTTCCTGAGAAATGTGGGTGGTCAGGACGGTGGCTAGGGCTTGGATCCCACTCAGCCCCTGTGAGGTTCCCTCTCCTGGGCCACTTGGCTGGCAGCCTCCGGACCTCCTGGTTGGGCCACACCTTCAGATGGCACTGGGGAACCCCCTTGCTGTCCCCTTTTCTGTGGTCCTCTCCCAGAGTGCCACACCTCGATCTCTCTCCTTCCAAATGTCCTCTTCTCTCTTTCCCCATAGGCTTGACGGCAGCCCTAGTTGTTAGCAACTCAGCGGCTTCACTTTCTCCCAACACTCAGGCTCCCAACCATCCTTTATAGGAAGGGAAATGCCCACTTCCCAAGCGGGATTGAATCTTAATGCACTGAAGAAGAGGAAGAGAAGCAGAAGAGCTCAGTTTCCACGTTGAAATGGGCTGACCCCTCATATCCTACAAGAGCCCCTAGCTGGCCTCTCCCGTCCAGCCTCAACACCTCTTGATCTCACCTGGCCTGGGCTCCTGAACACCAGCCAAGCCCTTCCTGGCATGTCCTCTTCTGGGGCAGCCCCGCTCCAGCCCGTGGGATCAGCGCCAGCCTGGGATGGACTGTGCCCTGGTGATGTAACAAAGGGAAAGACAATACGGCATTTTTCCCTTCAAGTTGAACTTCTTGTTTTTTTTTTTTTTTTTAGACAGAGTTCTGCTCTTCCACCCAGGCTGGGGTACAGTGGCGCAATCTCGGCTCACTGCAACCTCCGCCCCCAGGTTCAAGTGATTGTCCTGCCTCAGTCTCCCAACTAGCTGGGATTACAGGCGCCCGCCACCAAGCCCAAGCCCAGCTACTTTTTGTATTTTTAGTAGAGATGGGGTTTCACCATGTTGGCCTCAAACTCCTGACCTCAGGTGATCCGCCCACCTCGGCCTCCCAAAGTGCAGGAATTACAGGCGTGAGCCACGCAACCAGGCCTGAACTTCTTCAATTTAAGGTCTTCTTTATTCAGAGCTAGTTTTTCCTGTGTTAGTGTATGTGTGTGTTAGCATGTCCTTTCTTTTATGAAATTATGATAATAGTAAATACTTTTCTAAAAAAAAAAAAAGTCATTACTTGACAGAATTAAAATTGGGGACCGGGTGCGGTGGCTCATGCTTGTAATCCTACCACTTTGGGAGGCCAAGGCAAGCAGATCACCGGATGTCAGGAGTTCAAGACCAGCCTGGCCAACATGGTGAAACCCTGTCTCTACTAAAAACACAAAATTAGCTGGGCGTGGTGGTGTGTGCCTGTAATCCCAGCTACTCGGAAGGCAGAGGAAGGAGAGTCGCTGGAACCTCGGAGGCAGAGGTTGCAGTGAGCCAAGATTGTGCCAACGCACTCCAGCCTGGGCAACAAAGCAAGACTCCATCTCAAAAAAAAAAAAAAAAATTAAAATTTGGCAGCTCTGAGTCTGTTCCCAAAATTTAAGGCATGATAGCCAGGTGATGGGTGCCTGAGCATGCGGCCTGCTCTTCTCTCTGCTTTTGAATATGTTTGAAACTATTTAGTTACATGTGTTTTTTTAAATAATTTATTATTAATTTTTGCGGGTACATAGCAGGTATATATATTTATGGGGTTGTTTTTTAAAAAAAGTCTAGATGGATTGAAAAGTTAAATATTAATATGAAACATTAAACTACAAAAGGATTAGGACAGAAGGTGGTGATCCATGAAATCTAGAAGTTTTAGGGTGGAGATGTCAATCTGTATAGAATGCAAAGCTTCTAAGTCATTCCTCTGCTTAAAGCCTGTCAGTAGCTCCCCATGGCTCTCAGGACACAGGCTGAACTCAGATACCTCCTCCTCCAGGAAGTCCTCCCTGACTTCAACCTTCTGGTTAGGTTAGAAGCAAACCATAATTGGAGACCTTAGGGGCCCACTTACGTTGGGCAAGGTATTTTATGATTTCATTATAATGTATATGGCCCTGTGACCCACCTCAGAGTCAGGATGGAGGAGCCTGGCGCAGATACTGGCAAATCCTTTGATGATGAGTGAGTATAGGGATGCAAGGGTCAGTGGGGGTGCTGGGTCCTCCCCGGGCTCCCCAGCAGGGTAGGACAGATGGGAGCCCAGCCCCGGCTGCCCCGTCCTGCTCATGGCCCAGCCTCCCTCTCAGGCACCAGCCAGTCCCAGGGCTCTCTGCAGCCTTTCCCGGGCTCCTTAGTCCAGCTCCAAGCTGCCCCTCTGGCCCTGTGCTACCTCTGGCGCTCCCTGCTCTCGCTTCCAGCCATCCTCTCTAGAGTATGGCCAGCCCTTCTTCTGCCTGGAAGCTTTCCTTGGCTTCCATGGTCTGGGCATAAACCCAGGTTCCTCTGCCTGGCTTCCAAAGCCTCCATGATCCCTTCTGCACCTGCTTCTCATGCTGTTGCCCCAGACCTGAGATCAGCCCCGCCCTGCCTGCCACGGGGTGTGCTCCCTCCACCTTGCTGCCTCGGCCTCTCTCCCTGGCATGCTGCTCCCACCCTGCCCAGGTGATCAGCCTGTGTATCCCCTCCCTAACCCCCGCACCGAGCACACCTCCTAGGCTGGCTTCCGGCTTGACTATGCTCCTCCACGCCTCTCTGAGTAGCAGGATCAATGTGAGAAACACCTGCCCTGTCTGCAGCCTCCCCAGAAGCACAGTACCTTTCGAGGAGCGGACACAGGCTGGTAGGTACAGTTGTCCCTCTGTATCTGGGGGAGATTGCTTCTGGGACCCCCAAGGATTCTCAAGTCCCTTATATAAAATGGCTGAGTACAGTTAACAACAGAGATGTGTTCTGAGAAATGCATCATTAGGCAATTTTGTCCTTTGCAAACATCACAGGTATACTTAGCACAAACCCAGATGGTCTAGCCTACTACACACCTGGGCTACACAGGATAGCCTATCGCTCCTAGGCTACACATCCATACAGCATGTTACTGTGCTGAATACTGAAAGCAGCTGTAACACGATGGTAAATATTTGTGTATCTAAACATAGAAAAGGTCCGGTACAGCCGGGCACAGTGGCTTACGCCTGTAATCCCAGCACTTTGGGAGGCTAAGATGGGCAGATCACCTGAGGTCAGGAGTTCGAGACCAGCCTGGCCAACATGGTGAAACCCCGTCTCTACTAAAAATACAAAAATTAGTGGGACATGGTGGCATGCACCTGTAATTACAGCTACTTGGGAGGCTGAGGCAGGGAGAATTGCTTGAACCCAGGAGGTGGAGGTTGCAGTGAGCCGAGATCACCCCATTGTACTCCAGCCTGGGTGACAGAGCAAGACTCTGTCTCAAAAAAAAAAAAAAAGAGAAAAAAGGTCCAGTACAACTACAATATCATAATCTTATGAGACCACTGTCTTTTTTGTTTTTATTTTATTTATTTTTTTTTTGAGACAGAGTCTTGCTCTGTCACCCAGGCTAGAGTGCAGTGGCACAACCTCGGCTCACTGCAAGCGCCATCGCCTGGGTTCACGCCATTCTCCTGCCTCAGCCTCCCAAGTAGCTGGGACTATAGGCCCCCGCAACCACGCCCGGGTATTTTTTTTTCTTTGTATTTTTAGTAGAGACGGGGTTTCACCGTGTTAGCCAGGATGGTTAACCTGGCTAACCTCGTGATTGACCTGCCTCGGCCTCCCAAAGTGCTGGAATTACAGGCGTGAGCCACCACGCCCGGCCGAGACCACTGTCTTATATGTGGTCCATCATTGACAGAAACGTTGTTACACGGCATATGACTGTATTTTCACGTAACCTACACACATCCTCCAACTTTTTTTTTTTTTTGAGATGGAGTTTCAGTTTTGTTGCCCAGGCTGGAGTGCAGTGGTGCCATCTTGGCTCACCACAACCTCTGCTTCCTGGGTTCAAGTGATTCTCCTGCCTCAGCCTCCCGAGTAGCTGGGATTACAGGTGCATGCCACCACATCTGGCTAATCTTGTATTTTTAGTAGAGACGGAGTTTCTCCATGTTGGCCAGGTTGGTCTCAAACTCGTGACCTCAGGTGAGCTGCCCACCTCGGCCTCCCAAAGTGCTGGGATTACAGGCGTGAGCCACTGTGCCCTGTTTTTTTTTCTTTTTTTCCTTTTTTTTAATGAGACAGGGTCTCGCTCTGGTGCCCAGGCTGGAGTGCAGTGGCATAATCATGGCTCACTGCAACCCAGACTCCTGGGCTGAAGCAATATTCCCACCTTAGCTTCCCAACTAGCTGGGACCACAGGTGCATGCCACCATGCCCAGCTATTTTTTTTTTCCTATAGAGTTGGGGGGTGGTCTCACCATGTTGCCTAGGTTGGTCTTGAACTCCTGGGCTCAACCGATCCTCCCACCTTGGCCTCCCAAAGTGCTGGAATTATAGGCGTGACCCATCGCACCCAACCACTTCCTATATACTTTGGATTACTTACACTACCTAATACAATGTAAATGTCCTGTAAATAGTTGTTCTGTGTGGTTTTTTTTTTTTTTGAGATGGAGTTTTGCTCTTGTTGCCCAGGCTGGAGTGCAATGGCACAGTCTCAGCTCACTGCAACGTCTGCCTCCTGGGTTCAAGCGATTCTCCTGCCTCAGCCTCCTGAGCAGCTGGGATTACAGGCACATGCCACCATGCCTGCCTAATTTTTGTATTTTTAGTAGAGACAGGTGTTTCACCATGTGGGCCAGGCTGGTCTCAAACTCCTGATCTCAGGTGATCCCCCCCGCCTCGGCCTCCCAAAGTGCTGGGATTACAGGCGTGAGCCACCACGCCTGGACCTCGTGTGGATTTTCATGGGACTCTGAGAGGCGCCTCGAATCCATTTTGGAATAAGGCAGGTTATTAGCATGGGGTCTAACCGTGAGCTGTCTCGGTGTCGCGGGCTGGCTTTTGGGGCGGGGGTCCTGATGTCCGGGACCTCGGTCCTCCCTGGGAGGCACGGAGATGGCGGGGAACGGGGAGCCCGGGGGAGCATTTAGAAGCTCGTGTGCACAGGGAAACCCTGTCTCTACAAAAAATTAAATTAGCGGGGCCCAGTGGTGAGTGCCTGTGGTCCCAGCTACTCGGGAGGCTGAGGTGGGGGGACTGCTTGAGCACAGGAGGTGGAGGCAGCAGTGAGTCACGATCATCCCACTGCACTCCAGCCTGGACAACAGAGCAAGATCTTGTCTCAAAAAAGACCCCAGGCCGGGCGCGGTGGCTCACCCCTATAATCCCTGCACTTTGGGAGGCTGAGATGGGCGGATCACCTGAGGTCAGGAGTTCGAGACCAGCCTGGCCAACATGGTGACATACCCGTCTCTACTAAAAATACAAAAGTTAGCCGGGCATAGTGGCGTGCGCTTGTAATCCCAGCTACACAGGAGGCTGAGCCAGGAGAATTGTTTGAACCTGGGAGGCGGAGGTTGCAGTGAGTTGAGGTCGTGCCACTGCACTTCAGCCTGGGCGACAACAGGGAAACTCAGTCTCGAACAAAACCAAATCCCAAAATTTCTCGTCTAAATCCTTCCTCCAGGACAAGGACACTTTTGGCGGTGGGGCACAGGTAGGGAGATTCCGCGATCCCTCACCTTGACCCCGCTTCCAGGACAGCCACCTCTTTCGGGTAAAGAAGCCGCAATGGGAGATCATTCTGATAAAATTCCGCTGCGGAGAATGCGGGCATCGATCACGTTGCCTCTGACATACCAAACGAGCGCTCCACCACTTTAGCTGATTCCCTAAGTCGGACTAACCTTTGCAGCCGGCGCGTATTGTGCCTCACGTCATCACCGGTGTCCCCCACCGCCCCCGCCCCGCCCGGCCAGCGCGCCACCCCATTGGCTCCCTCGTGGCTCCGGCTCCACGGCCATGATTGGCTTGGCTCAATTTAGTTTTAAAAAGCATTGGCCACTCGGATTGGTGGTCCGAAGCGTCCGTCAAGCGGAGGACCTGCTGTTGCTACGGCGTAGGGGGACCCAGCCAGGTTTCTCCCGGTTTCTGATTTGTTTCTCAGGCTCCGGGGTCCTAGAGGTTCCGGATCCGTCAAGTCTATGGGAAAAGAATGCGCCCCTCGCGCTTGACTGACGAGGCTTGCGGGCCAATCGGAATGGAGTCAAAGGAGCCGCTAGGCGATCCAATAGGTGGTAGGGGGCGGGAGAGAGAGGCCAATGAGCCCGGAGCTGGGGGCGGGGGCAGGGCCGCGATTGGCTGAGAGGCGGCCAGAGGGAGGGCGGGGGGAACTCAAGGCCTGCTTGATACGTCCGCCATTTTGGGCGCTTCGCTGATGGTGTCGGTGAGCGCGTTTCCCGCCTGAGCGCAACTAGCGGCGGGTCGTGGGCACCTCCAGGTAATGGGGGTGGGGGAGGCGCCGGAGCAGGTCGCGGCGCGGGGTGTGAGAGGTGCGCGGGCAGGCGCGGGGCCCCTCCACTTGGGCCTCGGCGGCTCAGGGAGGGAACGTCCCGGCCCCTCTCCCCTCCCCCCCCGGAATTCGTCGCTCCGCCGGCCCGGGAGGCGCGGCGCCGAGTCCTTCCCGGCCGCTCCCCGTCCGCTCCTGTCAGCCGGGGGCCCCGTCAGGACGGGCGCCGGGAGCGGGACGCGGCCGGGGTGGCAAACTTTGTGCCTCATTGACGTTCGCGGCCTGGCGCGCCGGGCGGGCGAGGCGCGCCCCTGACCCGGCTCTGGCTCCAGCCTTCCCGCCCGCCGGCCGCGGCCCGCAGTGTCGCCCACCGCCCAGCCCGCGCCCGGTCTCCGCTCTCGCTGGGCCTCCCGGCCAGTTCCTCCCGGGGGCCTCGGGGAGCGTGTCAAGTTGAGGCAGCAACTGGCCGTCAAGAGTCGCGAAGACCATTGTTGGACTCTGCTCTCCGGGAAACAAGTTTTGTGGGTTTCTGTTAATTCGCCGCAGAGTCATCGGGATCCACACCAGCCAGTTCCGAGGCTCCCAGTACCCTTCCCAGTGGCTTTTTAACTCCTGTGAGGTGGCTCGGATGTAGACTGTCTCGAATACCTCCCTAGTGTATTTGAGCCGGGGATGGGGGGGCGGGGGTGGTCCTTCTTGTGGCTTGAAGTCCCTCCCTCTTAAAGAAGCCCATTCACTATTTACTTGGAGGTGTTTCCTGTTGAGGTCCTGCTGGCTGTGATCACAATTTGGACTTTTTAATTATAGGTGAACGGGATGGGTCTTTGGATGTACCTCCGTGCCCTGACGTTTCAACCGCGTGACTTAATGTCATTTTCCTGGTACTTCACGTTTTCTCTGTGGGGCTTTGGGTCTGTTTTGCTTTTATGGGAGGGGATGTTTGACAGGCGTTCCCTTTCATCCTCGCAGCACTTGTTGACGGGGTGGTGTCCTTTATTCGTGGGAAGTTTACTTTGATTTTTGTCCTCAAGGTCATGTTGCAGATAGGCTTCGAGGGGGACAGGGACTCCAGGGTTCCAACCATCGAAACGTGCCTCAAGTAGCAAGTGTATGAGACCCAGTTATGGTGGTGGTTGGGTTTTCCTCACTGTGGAGTGTAGTCAGTGACCACCTTTTAGCTCTGTGACCTTGGGCAAGTTACCCAGCCTCTCTTTTTTTTTTTTTTTCTCTGTAGTATGGGAATAATAGTAAGTGTCCCAGCCATAAGTTTGTCAGGACAATTGCCCTAATACATATAAAACAGCTAGAACCGTCCCTGGCACATAGAATCACCTCGGTGGCTGATTAGTGGTTAGGCTAGTTAATGGCTATTATTATTTAATTTAAATTTGATTTTTAAATGTTTCGGTACTATTGGGAAGTCAGATGAGCATTTGAGCCCTGACTCTTGGTGACTGTCTTTAGAAAGCTCTATGTAAGAGTCAGTTGGGCTGAAAAAGTAAAACTAGAAGTTATTTTAATTTTTTCAGGACAGGGGTTTTGAACATTCCTTAAATTAGGAACATTTACCAGAGTAATTAATGAGTAGTAGCACCTCAGAATGTTTAAAGAGGTGGTTAAATACAGAAAAGCCCATCAGAAGCTTAAGTCGGGCTTTATTCCTCATGTGCTTTTGGATACTAGTTTCTGGGTGACTGCCCCCCAAATCAGTAACTTCAGGGTTTCTTAGTGTACTCCTCGTTGTTACTGAGGGCTGTAAGGGTACCATGAATTGCAGTATTCTTCAGCAAAGATAGTTTGGGAAATAGCTTTTGTCCTGGAGGGATACTTTGGGAGGTATTCTCCACTTCAGCATGTCTGGTCAAGGAGTCTAGAACATTGAACAAAATGCCTGCACTCAGAAATAAACTGACAGTCCTTTACCGCTTGCTCTCCTCCATGGTACTCGAAACCTTCCGTGTACCTTCCCCTGGTATTGCTGTGTTTACTTGGGACTTGGTTTGCTGTATTGGAGATAAGTGTGTTTTGATGGACTCAGTCTTAAGTAGAGATGAGTATCTTGCTGGTGGAACTTAAGGACAGGAAGAAGATTGTTTTGGGTTTAGAAGTCTAGCATTTGTGTAAAGTATAGCAAAGCAAAGTCAACAAGCAAAAAGTTGTTAGTTTCAATGAACTAATTGAGAATTTGAGAATCAGATCATAGCTGAGCAGAAAATGAATAGAAGTAACATTGACAGGATGAGGTTGCCTAGCTTTTTAAGATAAGGCTTTGGCTGGGCGCGGTGGCTCACGCCTGTAATCCCAGCACTTTGGGAGGCCGAGGCTGGTGGATCACTTAAGGTCAGGAATTCGAGACCAGGCCAACATGTGAAACCTTGTCTCTACTAAAAATACAAAAATTAGCCGGTCATGGTGGCGCGTGACTGTAATCCCACCTATTCAGGAGGCTGAGGCAGGAGAATCGCTTAAACCTGGGAGGTGGAGGTTGCAGTGAGCCAAGTCCAGCCTGGGAGACAGAGCGAGACTCAGTCTCAGGAAAAAAAAAAAGACAGGGCTTTGCACCTATTTGGTACAGAGATAATGTGCTTATGTGCTTATTACAAATAAACATCTCTTTAAAACAAGTGTCACGATCGGTATTTTATTTCTGTGACAACTTCCATCGTCTAGTTCTTCATTTTCAGTATTTGAGAGGCAGCCTCTGTGTGTGTGTGTGTGTTTGTGTGTGTGTATGTGTTTTGGTCTAAAATTTTACAGTATTTTACTAAATAAGAGTAAATGATAGTGAAAATAAAGCTCTTCTTTCTGCTCAACTAAAACTCAGCATTGACTTGGTCCTTAGAAATTATGGTCTGCACCCCAGTATGGGCTGCTACTTTTTCTAAGATCGTACTGAAAAAAAGACCTGGCCTCTTGGCTTTAAACAGCTTTCATATTTCTTTCCTTTCTTAACTTCAAATGATTGTTTTTTGATTTACTCTAGTTCAAGAGTTCTCAGTTGGGGGTGATTCCCGCCCACCCCCCAGGAAACATTTGGCAGTGTCTGGACACATTTTTGCTTGTTACACCTCTGGGAGTGGGCAGTGTGCTTCTGGAGAGTAGAGGCCAAGGATACTGCTAAACATCCTACAGTGTCCAGCATAGCCTCCTCCCTGCCCGCCAGCAAAAGTATCCAGTCCCAAATAGCAACACTGCTGAGGTTGAGAAATCCTGCACTTAGATAGATGCGAGACTGGCCTGCATTAGAATAAGCCTGCATTAGAATAATTAGAAATTTTTCAAGACCATGGATGTTGGACTCCACCTCTGGAAATTTGTGGTGGGATTGAGAATCTTATTTTTTTTTGAGACGAGTCTCGCTCTGTCGCCCAGGCTGGAGTGCGATGGTGCCATCTCGGCTCACTGCAACCTCTGCCTCCTGGGTTTAAGCAATTCTCTGCCTCAGCTTCCCGAGTGGTGGGGATTACAGGCACCCACCACCATGCCCGGCTGTTTTTTGTATTTTTAGTAGAGATGGAGTTTCATATCTTGGCCAGGCTGGTCTTGAACTCCTGACCTCGTGATCTACCCGCCTCGGCCTCCCAAAGTGCTGGGATTACAGGCGTGAGCCACCATGCCTGGCCACGAGAATCTATTTTTAAAAAGCTTCCCGGACAATACTGAAATGCAGCTTAATTTTGGAACCACTGTTTTACACCACAGGTTTAGGGACTGTTTGTGAGTTAAGGGTTCCTTTGGGTGATCTGTGAACTTGGTCTTTGCAGTTCCTAGATCCTGCCTTGGAGATTATTTAGTAGTAGGGATTATTTAGATGGTATACTTAACCATTTTTCAGATGCCTGAAGACTGAACTTTAGAAGCATTTGTTAAGTAAATTGATTTTATAAAATATCTTAGGACTTTTTTTTCTTAACCTCATGAAAATATATTACCATACTGTGCTGAAACTAAGCAAAATTCTTAGATATTTAGAGTTTGCTTCTGTGCTGAATAATCTTACACTACTGTAATTTTTGAGTTATGTATCTTTTGCCCTCCTTTTGTCAGTCAGCGCTCAGGTTTGTTTTTAGATGCCAGCTTCAACTTTTTTTTTTTTTTGGAGACAGCCTCACTGTGTCACCCAGGCTGGAGTGCAGTGGCATGATCTTGGCTTGGCTCACTGCAACCTCTGCCTCCTGGGTTCAAGTGATTCTCCTGCCTTAGCCTCCTGAGTAGCTAGGATTACAGGTGCGTGCCACCACACCTGGCTCATTTTTGTATTTTTAGTACAGATGGGGTTTCACCATGTTGGCCAGGCTGGTCCCGATCTCCTGACCCTCAAGTGATTCGCCTGCCTCGGCCTCCCAAAGTGCTGGGATTACAGGCGTGAGCCACCATGCCTGTTTTTTGTTTTTGTTTTTGTTTTAATAAAGACCTATTCCCAGAGAATTAGCCCTGGATCACTTTACCAGTTCTGCCTATTGAGGGCACAGACAGGCATACAGTATGCTCAGCCTTTAACACAGTGATCTTGCCCACTGGTAAATTGGACTTTTCTGTGCCCTAGACCCTGATCCCAACAGAGAAGTGTTCTTTTCTCCTGGGGAGATGAGATGCAGTGGTAGAGAGAAGGGTAGATCTTTTTTGCTCATATTAAAATTTAGATTATCTAGTTTATGGAATGGAAGAATATTAGGAAAACTATACATTTTTAGCAACTAAATGTTAATATCTGAAGTTACAAAAGGTCATGGAGGCATTTTCTTATTCTTCATCCTGAAATTCGGCCTATGCCTGTGTTGAGAACTACCAGTGACCCCCATCTACTTCTAATATCCATTTATTTGATCAGCAGATACATTAATTGAGTCCTTACTCTGCTAGGAACTGTATTAGGGAGTCACTGATGAACAGGCCCTTAAGGACCTGCAGTCTAGAGGAAGAGGCAAGCAATTACAAGAGAGGGCAAAGCTGTTAAGAATTGTACATGGTGTCAGTGGGGCCTGGGAGGAAAGAGCTTCTGTTTGCTGGTCAGTTGGTTGGTTTGTTTAAACTTTGGTTGGTTGAGATTGCCAGAAGTTTTGCAAAAGAATAAGAGAGTTACACTTTGTTACTCATTTATAGGAAATGGTTACTTCAACTTGCCTCCTTAGTTTGGGGAGTCTTAAAAAGCAGTGCCATTCTTCCCATACTGAAGCTGTTTTGTAATGACAAATAGGTGTTTATAGCTCCCTACACAACAGTTATCCGTTGACCAAACCTCAGACACTGACTCTCTGGTTCCAGACCCGTCTGAAGCTTGCTGTAGGTTTTTGCAAAACGTTTCCAGCATTCTTGAAATGGATGCTACTTCAAGTGGGAGTGGGTGTTTTTCCTGCTGCACTATGGATGTAGGTTGACTGGAGATTTCGTTTTGGCCTTTTGACTTTGGCTTAGATTTATTTGTCATGGAAGCCCCCTTTCTTCCTCCTTCTCACCCCCTTTAGTTTTATGAGAAGGGAGATAGTTGCTAGTCAGATCAATACTCAGTTTATTTCAGGTTTTGAAAGATTACAGACTGACATTTGGATACCAGGTAGATTGGCTACATGGTAAAGAAGCAAGTAAAAGGGTATCTGACAGTATGTGAAAAGGTTTCTTATCTCTATGCCTAGCTAGGATATTTTCTTTTTTTTGTTGTTGTCATCCAGGCTGGAGTGCAGTGGCACGGTCTCGGCTCACTGCCAGTTCTGCCTCCCGGATTCATGCCATTCTCCTGCCTCAGCCTCCCCAGTAGCTGGGACTACAGGTGCCGGCCACCATGCCTGGCTAATTTTTTGTATTTTTTTTTTTTTTTTTTTTTGAGACGGAGTCTCGCACTGTCGCCCGGGCTGGAGTGCAGTGGCGCGATCTCGGCTCACTGCAAGTTCCACCTCCCAGGTTCACACCATTCTGCTGCCTCATCCTCCCAAGTAGCTGGGACTACAGGTGCCCGCCACCACGCCCGGCTAATTTTTTTTGTATTTTTAGTAGAGATGGGGTTTCACCGTGTTAGCCAGGATGGTCTCGATCTCCTGACCTTGTGATCCGCCCGCCTCGGCCTCCCAAAGTGCTGGGATTACAGGTGTGAGCCACTGTGCCCGGCCATTTTTTGTGTTTTTAGTAGAGACGAGGTTTCACTGTGTTAGCCAGGATGGTCTCGATCTCTTAACCTCGTGACCTGCCCACCTTGGCCTCCCAAAGTGCTGGGATTACAGGCATGAGCCACCGCACCCGGCCCTAGCTAGGACATTTTCATGTCACAGACTGGGCAAAGAGCTGGCTTTACCCCGAGTAGAGGCTATTTACTAATTGTCACTTACGGCTGGCTAGAGTTGACCTGTTTTAGATGCGTTAGTGAAGACTATACAGTTGACTGAACTTATACAATTAAAGTTCGGTAGGTTCTGAACATCTTTTTACAGATATAAGGAGGCTCTGATTTTGTACTTCACAGTAACTCTGGGGAAAACCACGGGATTATTAGTTCCAGAATTTCTTACAGTGGAAATATATAGTGACTTGAAGTGGTTTGAATTCCCCAGAGATTGACTACCATGAAATCTGATGGGCCAAGAAAAGATGAATGAAAGATTGTTTTTAGGAACATTAGAGAGCAGGACTAAAACGGCTGCAGACTGATGTTGAGTCAGCCAGACTTGGAGAAAGCTGTGTGGGACTGTTAGTTGGAGCCTTGGGTTTCCTATACCTCCATGTAAATCTGAACAAAAATTCTGGTGGCAGAGACACACTTTGAGAAAAAAGAGCTTGCCTGAGAACACATGTCACACTGAGACCCTAATCAGGGCAGTTCACACTGCCTGCTCCATGGTTGGCTGGTCAGATTGGTTGGGCTTTGGTCCTCAGATGGGCGTAGTGGGAGGAACACTGACTAGTCTTGACAATTGACTGAGGCTTCCATTCATGAGAATCATGGTTTTGGGCTGGAACAAAACTTAGAGGTCATTGATTTTATTTTATTTTTTGAGACGGAGTCTCACTCTTGCCCAGGCTGGAGTGTAGTGGCGCAATCTCGGCTCACTGCAACCTCCGCCTTACAGGTTCAAGCTATTCTCCTGCCTCAGCCTCCCGAGAGCTGGGATTACAGGCGCGTGCCATCACACCCGGCTAATTTTTTATTTTTAGTAGAGATGGGGTTTCACCATGTTGGCCAGGCTGGTCTCAAACTCCTGACCTCAAGTGATCCGCCCGTCTTGGCCTCCCAAAGTGTTGAAATTACAGGCGTGAGCCACCACGCCCAGCCCATTGATTCTTACAGAAAAATGGAGGCCATGCAGAAGAATGGAACCAGAAGGAGTGGAGAAATCTCAGCCCCGGTGATTCCATAGGGTTGTGATGGTCCCACCAGACTACAGTTTTAAGTGCTATTTGTTTCAAGAGTGACATCACAGCTGGATTTTACTTAGAATTCAGAATAAGTGGTTAACGTCTGGAATTTTATTTTTGGTGATAGTATGTGTCAGTTTTTTGTCACTGTATAGTAGTTGAGGAGTTCTTTTTTGTTGACATAGAGATACACAGGGTTTCTATTGCCTTTGGACAATGGACAGGTCTTATCTGTCTCTTTTGTCTGCAAATGAGACCCTGCCCCTTCTGATTAAACAACACTCTGAATGACTGCCCCTTTTCATAGTGGGCTTCTTGTTATTACACCCTTAGATGGACTCAGCAGCTATGATCCTCCCATCATAGGTATAGTATTTTGTAACAAAAGTACTGAAACAACTCCAAGGTGCAGTGAATGATCTCAAGGAGAGAAATGGAATATTATAGGATCGTAGAGAGGCCTGGAGGTCTAACCAGCTGCTCTGGGGAAGTCAGGGTGATGGTGGTTTCAGTGGCGGGGAGGTTGCAGAGTTAGTGTTGATACGCAAATTTTCTTCCTCCAAATTTGGAGTATGTTATATGTGTTTTAATGTACATAACTGTGAATATGAATATAAATTAGAACATATATAACATAATTTCTGTTGGTGGAGTAGAGATCATAAATTTGAGGTTTGCAGTTTGCTTTCCAAAACATCTTTTAAGTTTATTCTTTTCTGGCACTCAGGACATTGTAGGGTAACTTTGTTTGCTTTGGAGTCTCACATTTTATATAGAATCCTTTTTTCAACATAGTGTGGATAATCACATATGCCTTGAAGGATCAATATATGTTAACAGATGATTGGATCTTTTTGATTTTGCACTTAATTTCTTTACAAATTCTGCATTATAACCAGACAGCTCTATTGAGGGTTTGCAGATTTTTTCTGTAAAGGGCCAGTTAGTAAATATTTTAGGCATTGGAGGCTAAATGGTCTCTGCAAGTACTCAACTCTGCTTTTTTTTTTTGAGACGGAGTCTTGCTCTTTCGCCCAGGCCAGAGTGCAGTGGCGCGATCTCGGCTCACTGCAAGCTCCGCCTCCCAGGTTCACGCCATCCTCCTGCCTCAGCCCCCCGAGTAGCTGGGACTACAGGCACCCGCCACGGCGCCCGGCTAATTTTTTGTATTTTTAGTAGAGACGGGGTTTCACCGTGTTAGCCAGGGTGGTCTCGATCTCCTGACCTCGTGATCCGCCCGCCTCGGCCTCCCAAAGTGCTGGGATTACAGGCGTGAGCCATGGCGCCCGGCCTTCAACTCTGCTTTTGTAGTGTGAAAGCAGCCATAGCCAATCTGTAAACAAATGAAGGCGGCTGTCTTCCAATAGAACTTTACTTATAAAAGCGGAGGGTTGGATTTGGCCTGTGGGTTATAGTTTGTCAATGCCTGCTCTAATCTGTTTTGTTTTTGTTTATCTTTTTGAGATAGAGTCCCAGGCTAGAGTGCAGTGATGTAATCTGGAGTGCAGTGGTGTAATCCCAGGCTAGAGTGCAGTGGTTTTTGTTTATTTTTTTGAGATAGAGTCCCAGGCTGGAGTAACGTGTAGCTCACTGCAGCCTTGACCGACGTCCCTGGCTGAAACGATTCTCTCACCTTAGCCTCCCGAGTAGCTGGTACTATAGGCACATGCTACCACACCCAGGTAAATTTTTTTTTTTTTCTTGTAGAGACAAGATCTTCCTATGTTGCCCAGGCTGTTCTTAAACTCCTAGGCTCAAGCAATCCTCCCACCTTGTTTTCCCAAAGTGCTGAGATTACAGATGTGAACTACTATGCCTGGCCTCTAATCTGTTTTTTATTTTAACTCGTAATTGGACTATGAATTCAAAGAGTGTATATCAGCATGTGCCCAGATATTAAACATTAGAACTGACACTTGTGTACGCACTAACCAGCTTAGGAAATAGAAGGTTGCCATACCTTTGGCTCCCTGTGTCCTCGTCTCACCACTTCCCTTTCTGACCTCCCGAAGGCAAATACCTTGCATGTATCTTTTTTCTGCTTTACTTTATGGTGTTGCAAACTACGAGTGTATCCTTATATAATGTAACTTCATTTTTGCATTCCTTTAGACAATGTAAATGGAGTCACTTTGTCTTTTTTTTTGCCCCCACTCAACATTGTTTCTGTGATCCGTTTATTCAGATGTTTGAGTACTTACCATGTCTTAAACACTGTTCTACTGCTGGGCATGTTAACAGTAAGCAAAGCAGATGAAAAGTCCTTGTTTTCATGGAGCTTACATTTTGGTAGGGGAAAGACAGTTAACAGATAAATGAAAGATATAGAAGCCATGTGGTAATACAAACAAGGAGAAAAGTAAACCAGGAGAGGTGGGGTGTAGGGGAGTGCTTGTTGTCTGCAGATTGAAATACAGCAGTCAACAGAAGGAGTGGAGGGACCCAGCCACAAGGCTGTGGGTGGGAGTGGGGTAGGGGCAGCATTATAGGCGGAGGGTCAGCAGGACAAGGTGCTAAGAAGGAGGCATGTCTGCTGTGTTGGAGGGGCAGCGGAGGTCAGTGTGGCTGGAGTGAGGAGCCTGAGGGAGAGTAGGAGGAGAATAGGCCAGATGGATGGGGGAGATGGGAGGAGGGGGATAGGTCACACTGACCATTGTTAAGATCTTGTCTTTTTCTCTGAGTGAGATGGGTAAGTCGTTTGGTGTTTTGAGCAGAGGTGTCACGTGATGTGGTTTCTAAAGGTCCCCTGAAGCTGTGTTAAGAATAACTGTCCTGTGCTGCTGGAGGGAGGTTGGACGCTCTGGCAGTGATCCAGGAGAGCAGTAATGGCAGCTGGGACTGAAGGGGAGCAGGGGTGGGAGTGAGAAGAGGTTGGCTGCTGGATCCTTCTTGAAAAGGAAGAGCAGACAGGATTTGCTGGCAGATTGGAGTGGGTGTGAGAGAGGAGTAAAAGATGATACCAGGGATTTTTGCAGCTGGTAGGCGTTGCCATGTATAAGGAAAGGGAAGACTATGGGAAGAACAGGCTGTGGAAGTAAGATCAGGAGTTGGGTTTTGTGCATGTTCAGTTTTTGAAGCTTTTGGAGAGCAGATTGGAGATATGCTGGATTGGGGTGTTCGCTGCTCAAGGGAGAGATCTAGGCTGCAGATAGAAATAGGAGTCTTCGGGCTGGGCGCGGTGGCTCACGCCTGTAATCCCAGCACTTTGGGAGGCTGAGACGGGCGGATCACAAGGTCAGGAGATTGAGACCATACTGGTTAACATGGTGAAACCCCGTGTCTACTAAAAAAATTTAAAAAATTAGCCGGCTTAGTGGTGGGTGCCTGTAGTCCCAGCTACTCGGGAGGCTGAGGCAGGAGAATGGCGTGAACCCGGGAGGTGGAGTTTGCAGTGAGCCGAGATCGTGCCCTGCACTCCAGCCTGGGTGACAGAGCGACATTCCGTCTCAGAAAAAAAAAAAAAAAGGAAAGAAATAGGAATCTTCAGTGTTTAGTGGCATTTAACAGTCTCGAGGTTGAGAGAGAGCACTGAAGGAATGGGGCTCTACGGCAGCCTCTAGAAGGTGGAAGGAGCAGCTTTGAGGCCTTGGGAAAGTGTTGTCACGGAGGATGGAGTGGGGACCTCTGCCAGTGCTGCTGCTGTGAGGTCACCTGAGATTAGGACCGAGACTCGTCTCATGGCTCTGGCAGCGTGGAATTCATCGACGATCTTGATGAGAGCTGTTCCCACATGGTGGTGCAGGAAAAGCCTGGAAGGGAGCATTCACAAGGATTGAGAGAAGAGAAGGGCAAGTAGAGAGAGCTCTGTCATGGGATTTGCCACAGTGATGAAGGGAGATTTGGGATCCTGAGGTGTTGAGGTGGGAGAAACCATAGCATTTTTGCAGTGTTGGTGAAGTAATTCTCTAGAGGATGAATGACGTGATGAATTAGGAGAGGTGACCCTTGCTGGAGCCACATTCTTGGGAAGGCAGCAGGAAATGGGTGGGTGCCCATGTGGAGAGTTGGCATCCATGGGCTCCTCCCTGGTAGGAGGAGGGAGAGCAGACTAGAGGAGATGGGATAGTGGGAGCATGTGGACGTTGGCATCTTTTTTTTTTCTTGGTGAAATGGAAGAGTTCTCAGCAGTCAGTGAGAATGAGGGGGAGTTGGGGCTGGCGGGGTGTGAGGAGAGAGGAGGAAGTATGACATATTCTGTGGGAAAGTAAGAATGTGTGTGAATGGAATGGCCTACCTGAGGGTAGCAGTCCTGAGTTTCAGTGAAGACAGCAAGATTTGTTATTTTTCCTGGAAGGAGAGTAGGCATTGCTTCATTTAACTGGGGTTGTGGTTTTCCTAATCAGAAATAGCAAAGCAAGAGAGAGGCCAGGGAGTGATGATGTTGGTGGGACGTGGTGATAAAGCTGGGAAGGGAAGGCGTGCAGACGGAGAGGTTTGCCCACATTGGTGCGTGTGGTTGTGGTTTATCCCTCTTCACTTCTCTGTTATATTGCAGACTGAATATGTCTCATTTTCTTCTTTGTCCTGCCATTGGAGAATAGAATTGTTTCTAGTAAGAAGGAATGCTGCCTTAAACAAGTGCAGATGCATTTCTCCAAGGTACCAGCCACGTAGAGAATTGCAGGGTAGTGGGACATGTACATCTTCAACTTTACTAGATGGTGCAAATTGTTTTCCAAAATGATTGTACCTCTTTACTTCATTACCAGCACTGTCCTACATCCTTGTCAGCCCTTGGTATTGTCAGACTTTAATATTTGCAAGTTTGGTGGATGTAAACTTACATCTCAGGGTTTTTTTTTTTTTTTAATGACAACGTTATTGAGAGGTAATTCATATACTATTCAGTTGATCAATTTAAAGTGCACAACTGAGTGGATTTTAATATATTCATAGAACTGTGCAATCATCACCGCAATCTAACTTTGTAACATTTTTGTCACCCCCTCAACGACAACAAAACCACCTTGTACCCATTGGACTATTCTGGACATTTCTTATTAATAGAATCATACAATATGTTGTCTTTTGTGACTAGCTTCTTTCAACTTAGCATGTTTTCAAGTTTCATCCATGTTTTAGCATGTATCAGTATCAGTCCTTCATTCTTTTTAGTTGCTGAATAGTGTTCAATTGTATGGATATACCACATTTTATTTATCCATTCATCAGTTGATGGACATTTGTTTCCTGTGAAATATATATTTGATTTTCATCCTTGGCATAGTTTCTGGGCATACAGCTCCTAAAATCTTTGGACTTTCCAAAACGATAAGTGTCTTTTTGTATGCGTATGAGTTGACTGATGGCTAGCTGACCTAGGTAGCTTCAGGTTAGGGGCTGGTCACTGGAAAGACCTAGCCATGATTAGAGGGTTGGGACTTTCAGCTCCACCGTCAGCCTTCAGTGAGAGGAGATTTGCTGAACATTGAATTGATCAACTGCCAATGATATAATCAGTTGTGCCCAAGTAATGTCACTGCCATAAAAACCTAGAAAGACTGGGTTCTAGAAACTTCTAGAACACATGGAGGTTCTTGGAGGGTGGTGTGCCCATAGAGGGCATGGAAGCTCTGAGCCCCTCCCCTCTTACCTTGCCATGCGCATCTCTCCATCTGTATCCTTTGTAATATCGTTTATAATAAACTGGTAAACTTGTTTCCCTAAGTTCTGTAAGCCACTCTAGCAAATTAATCAAACCCAAGGAGTGGGTTATGGGAACCCCAGTTTATAGCTGTTGGGGGAGAAGCACAGGTAAAACAACCTGGAGCTTGTGATTGGCATCACAAGTCGAGGGCAGTCTTGTGGGACTGAGTCCTCACCCTGTGGGATCTGACTCTATCTCCAGGTAGATGGTGTTGGAATTGAATTGGAGGACACCCACCTGGCATCTGCTGCAGAACTGATTGCTTGATGTGTGGTCACATAAGTATCCTGTGTTGATTGTTAAGTGAAAGAATAGGAAGAACACTCTGCCTTGTTTATTTTTGTCTCTTTATTACTGGATTTCTACTTTTTGGCTATTGTGAGTAATACTTGTGAATATTTGCATACAAGTCTTTGGGTAGACATGGTTTTATTTCTCTTGGTGTATACGTAGGAGTGGAATTGTTGGATAATGTGGTAACTTTAACATTTTGAAGATTTGCCTTTTCCTTATGGCTAATGCTGATGAGTGTCTTTTTATATAGCTTTTTGGCTATTTGCATGTTAAAAAGCAATTACCCTTTTTTTTTTTTTTGAGACAAGGTCTTGCTCTGTCACCTAGGCTGAAGTGCACTGTGGCGTGATCATAGCTTACTACAGCTTCGAACTCCTGGGCTCAAGGAATCCTCTCGCTTCAGCCTCCCGAGTAGCTGGGACTACAAGCACACACCACCATGCCTGCCTAATTTTTACTATTTTTGTAGAGACAGGGGTCTTGCTTTGTTGCCTAGGCTAGTCTCGAACTTCTGGCTTCAAGCAGTCCGCCCACCTTGGCCTTTCAAAGTGTTGGGATTACAGGCATGTGCCACTGCGTCCAGCCTGATTATCTTTTAAATATCTTATTGGCTATTTGTATATCTTATTTAGAGGAAAGCTCACTTAAATCTTTTGTCCTTGCTCTTTTTGCAAAAAAGAAATGCTGTATTTTTCCTGTTTTTAACTTACCTAATGCCTTATGATTTATGTGTCCATGTTCATGGTGAGATTGGCCTGTAATTTGCCTTTTTATATATCAACCTTGATGAGTTCTGTCATCAAGATTATTCTAGTCTAATAAAACAAACTAGTATTTCCTTATTTTTATTCTCTTGAGAGTTTATGTAAAAGGGAATTATCTGTTCCTGGAAGGTTTGGTAAGCCTTGCCGGTAAGACCATTGGGGCCTGGTGTTTTCTGTCTCAGATTTTTAAATTACTTATTTGGATGTTTTAATATTTATAGGATTATTAAAATCTTTGTTTTTTCCTGAGTCACATTTGGTAGTTTATGTTAAAAAGTTTGTTTATTCTTGTCTGTATTTTCAAATATATCGGCATAAAATTCTGACTTACTATCTTTTGCATCTCTATCATATTTGTAATTAATCACCAATATTTAACTTCTTAAACAGTATGTTTAGGTCATTAATTTTCAACCTTTTTATATACTTACATGTACATACATATCTAAATAAAGTAGTAATTTCCTTTTAAGCACCACTTTAGCTATATGCTATAAGTTTTGCTATGTATAATTTTTATCTTTAATTCTGAATATATTCAAATTTTCATTATGATTTCAAATCTTGGCATATTTATCTTTTTAAAATCTTTGTTATTGATGACAAACTTAAGTTGTGTTACTAGGGCTGGTATGATGGCTCACACCTGCATTCCCAGCACTTTGTAAAGCCTAGGCAGGAGGATGCTTGAGCCCAGGAGTTTGAGACCAGCCTGGACAACATAGTGAGACCCCAGCTCTACATATATATATTTTTTTAATTAACTGGGCGTGGTGGTTTGTGCCTGTAGTCACAGCTACTCAGGAGGCTGAGGTGGGAGGATCGCTTGAGCCCAGGACTTCGAGGCTGCAGTAGTGAGCTATGATTGCACCACTGTACTCCAGCCTGGGTGACAGTGAGACCGTTTCTTTTTTTTTTTTTTTTGAGACGGAGTCTCGCTGTCACCCGGGCTGGAGTGCAGTGGCGCAATCTTGGCTCACTGCAAGCTCCGCCTCCCGGGTTCACGCCATTCTCCGCCTCAGCCTCCCGAGTAGCTGGGACTACAGGTGCCTGCCACCACGCCCGGCTACGAGACTGTTTCTTAAAAATAAAAAAAAAATAAAAAATAAAAGTGTTAAAAAAATGTGGTTTAATGTGATTTTGACTCTTTGAAATTTGTTAGCCGGGCGCGGTGGCTCACGCTTGTAATCCCAGCACTTTGGGAGGCTGAGGCGGGCGGATCACGAGGTCAGGAGATCGAGACCACGGTGAAACCCCGTCTCTACTAAAAATACAAAAAAAAATTAGCCGGGCGTAGTGGCGGACGCCTGTAGTCCCAGCTACTCGGAGAGGCTGAGGCAGGAGAATGGCGTGAACCTGTGAGGCGGAGCTTGCAGTGAGCCGAGAGCGCGCCACTGCACTCCAGCCTGGGCGACAGAGCGAGACTCCGTCTCAAAAAAAAAAAAAAAAAAAAAAAAAAAAAAAAGAAATTTGTTGAGGCTAGTTTTAGGTTGTGCAGATTTTCATCAGTATTCTATGTGTGTTTAAAAGAATGTGTATTTCCAATTATAAGGTGAGGCTTTTCCATCTCTGTTCAAACTAGTATCCTTAATTTTTTTCTGCTTGTTCTGTTAGTTGGTGGGGGATGGGGGTGGGTGTTAGAATACAACACTGGATGTCCCTGACTTGTGATAGTTTGACTTAGGATTTTTCCACTTTATGATAGACTTATTGGGACATAACCCCATTGTAAGTTGAAGAGCATCTGGACTTCATGATGGCTCAATTTATGCTTTTTCAGCTCTGTGATGAATTTATCAGGGTATTAAATTCATTTTCATCCAGGTGCGGTGGCTTATGCCTGTTATCCTGACACTTTGGGAGTCTGAGGTGGGAGGATCGACTGCTTGAGTCCAGGAGTTTGAGACCAGCCTGTGCAACATAGGGAGACTCCATCTCTACATAAAATTTAAAAAATTAGGTTGGTATGGCAGCGTGTGTCTGGAGTCCCAGCTACTCAGGAGACTGAGGTGGGAAGATCTGCTTGAGCCCAAGAGGTCGAGGCTGTAATAAGCTGTGATTGTGCCACTGCATTCCAGCCTGAGAGACAGAGAGAGACATTGTCTCTTTAAAAAAAAAAAAAAATATATATATATATATATATAATATATATATATATAAAATTTCCAACTTACAATCGATTTATTGGGACATAACCAGCCCCATGGTAAGTTGAGGAGGTTCTGTACCTTCTGTGATGGGATTTGTCAGATTCTGTAGCACTCAGTTTTTGCTTTGCATCTGTAAAGTTTAGATTTTTTTGTGTGTGTAGAGACAGGCTCACTGTGTTTCCCAGGCTGGTCTTTTTTTTTTTTTTTCTTGAGACAGAATTTTGCTTTTTCGCCCAGGCTGGAATGCAGTGGCATGATCTTGGCTCACTGCAACCTCTGCCTTCCGGTTTCAAGCGATTCTCCTGCCTCAGCCTCCCAAGTAGCTGGGATTACAGGCACCCACCACCATACCTGGCTAATTTTTGTACTTTTAGTAGAGATGGGGTTTTACCATGTTCGCCCGGCTGGTCTCGAACTCCTGACCTCATGATACACCTGCCTCAGCCTTCCAAAGTTCTGGGATTATGGGCGTGAGCTGCCACGCCCGGCCCAGGCTGGTCTTTTAACTCCTGGGCTCAAGCAATCCTCCCACTTTGGCCTCCCAAAGTGTTGAGATTTAGAGGTGTGAGCCCCCTTGCCCAACCAAGTTTAAGAATTTTAAAGTTGCCTGTGACTTGCACAATTTGTCATTCTGTAAATCTTTGTTTCTATGAATATTTTCTCACTAAAGTATATATATATAGGCCGAAAACTTAAGTATCTTTTGTCAAGGTGTTATGTAACTATGACAAGTGACTTTTGGTTACTGTTTACCTTATATATCTTTTTCTGCCCTTTTACTTTCAAGCTCTTTTGTGGCCTTAACGTTTTAGGCGTGCCTTTTGAAAGCCCTACACAGCTAAATTATAGTTTATAATTTGACTCTCAACTGATGAGTTAGTGCACTTGGTAATTTTTTTTTTTTTTTGAGACGGAGTCTTGCTCTGTCGCCTACGCTGGAGTGCAGTGGTGTGATCTCAGCTTACTGCAGCCTCTGCCTCCCGGGTTCAAGTGATTCTCCTGCCTCAGCCTCTGGAGTAGCTGAGACTACAGGCATGCGCCACCATGCCCAGTTAATTTTTATGTCTTCAGCAGAGACGGGGTTTCACGATGTTGGCCAGGATGGTCTCGATCTCCTGACCTTGTGATCCACCCACCTCAGCCTCCCAAAGTGCTGGGATTACAGGCGTGAGCCACCATGCCCGGCCTGTCTGAACGTAATTTTATACAATATTTTCATATATGAAAGAAGTTTGTATACATTGAACCATCAGAAAGCAAAGGTGTCACTATCTCAGCCATCCATGTTGACAATCTGTGGTTGCTAGGCATCACTATTGTTCCTGACATGAATTTATAGGCTTTCAGTAATCAATCATTTTCTTACGATTATTCACATGTAAGTGCTTAACAGTAAGGGATATGGCATACCATTAATACAATTAAAAAATAATGCGTAGAGGGTAACTGAGCAGCATGGTTGTATCACCGGAATACCTGTAACCGCTATTAAACAGCAGCAGATGCAGGGGGCTGGGAGGGTCTTTTTCCCCTTGGAGACGCGGAATAAACTGTGTTGTGTGCCTGCATTTTGACTGTGGTCTGTCACATGAGGTCGAGGTGGAACTTTTTACTTGTGATATTAAAAATGTTTGGATTTTGGAGCATTTTTTTTTTTTTTTTTTTTTTTTTGAGACGGAGTCTTGCTCTGTCACCCAGGCTGGAGTGCAGTGGCGCGATCTCGGCTCACTGCAAGCTCCGCCTCCCGGGTTCACACCATTCTCCTGCCTCAGCCTCTTCGAGTAGCTGGGACTACAGGCGCCCGCCACCACGCCTGGCTAATTTTTTTGTATTTTTAGTAGAGAGGGGTTTCACCGTGGTGTCGATCTCCTGACCTCGTGATCCGCCCGCCTCGGCCTCCCAAAGTGCTGGGATTACAAGCGTGAGCCACCGCGCCCGGCCGGATTTTGGAGCATTTCTAATTTTGGATTGTTTGTTGAGGGACGCTCAACTTATACTTTTATATTGTCATTCTTAAAAGATTGTTTTGCCTCATATCCAGTTCTGGCTCGAAGATTGTTTTCCCTTAGCACTTTGCCAGCACTTTCATCTTCTTTTTCCATTGCTGGTATTGAGAGTGATAAGTTAGATGCCAGTCGTTTCTCTGCAGGTCATCTCTAGCTTCTAACCTCTTTCTTTCATTTTTTTAAAGTCTTTTTTTTCTCCTTATTCTTCAATTTCACTAAGAATTATTTATGTAGAGTTCTTATTTCTTATCCTTTCTCTGCCTGAGGGTTGGTTTCTTTTTTTTTGAGACAGGTCCTTGCTCTATTGCCCAGGCTGGAGTGCGGTGGTGCTATCCTGGCTCAGTGTAGCCTCGGACACCTGGACTCATGTGATCCTCCCACCTCAGCCTCCCGAGTAGCTGGAACTACAGGTGCAAGCCACCACACCTGGCTAATTTTTGTATTTTTTTATGAACAGGGTTTTGCTATGTTGACCAGGCTGTTCTCCTAGGCTCAAGTGATTATCCTGCCTTGGCCTCCCAAAGTGCTGGGATTACAGGGGTGAGTTATCGTGCCTGGCCTGATATATTTCTTCAATTAAAAAAAAATTCTCAGCCATTTTTGCTTTGATATTTCTCACCTGCTTTTTCAGTTATCTCTTTCTACTACTCTGTTTAGATCTTATATTTAGTATATTTTCTATAATGTGTTGTTTCAGCTATACGGACCATGTATTCTGTAGGTAATACTAGTGGTTGCATGCTTTTCTGCTCTGATCTTTTGATGTTTCTGAAAACTTATTTCCTCTTGTGTTTGCTGTTTTTGATTTTGTGGCAACCAATCTTTGTCTGCCATGCTCTAATTTGACGAGAATGGCCAAATGCCCTCAGTACATTTGTAGTCAATGTTCAACAAATATTTATTGAGCTCTTCTGTACCAGACACTGTCTGGGTACTTGGTATTTACCAAAGAACAGAATAGATAATATTCTGTACCTTGGTAGAACTTAGCATCTAGTGAAACAAACTTCTAGGGCAGGGATGGAGGTAGCTGTGAGAATTTTCTTGTTTTTATCAGCCTAGTTTTTAAAAAACTTTATCAGTCTTAGTTTTTTAAAAAAATTAATATGTGATATTTTTGCATTTAAAGAGGTGCTTTAATATCGTGTCCAGGATTTTTACATATTCTGGGCTTAAAGTGCTCCTCATGTTGGCCAGTCCAGCAAATGTTTGTTTTGCTTTATTTTTAGGTTGCTGGTATTATCTGCTATTTTGGATTATTCTTTTGGTGTCTCTATACATCCAAATAACCAAGTACGAAATATGTGTTTTGAATAAGTGTCAGTTAGTATTCAAAATATTTAAAAAATTACAATAGGGGATTTTCATTTTGCTGAGGGTTAGCAAATATATATTTTTCCCCCTCCTTCAATATGGAGTGTTCTTGTGTCAATTTCAGGAATTTCTTAGAGATTTTCAACTCTTTTACATTAGTTAGCTCATTTTTTATATCCAGAAATGGGAATGATTTCAAGGATAATTACCATTTTGAAATGGGATCATTTGCTTGCTAGAAAATGTTAACATTGACTCCAGCCAAGTACAGAACATTAAAAACAATCTGGAAAAAGGGATGTGGATCAAAATAGATTATGAGCCAAATCTGTCTTGAGGAAGGAAGAGAGTAGAGTTTAGCATTTATAATACATGGCCTATCCCAAGAGAGGGGTAGGGACTATTTTATACATAAAAAAAATTAAAAGCCTTACTTTGACCAATAAATTAAAAAGAGGCAATCAGAAACAAGAGCCATGGAGGGACATAATGACACGTAGGCTGGGGCTAGTACTCTAGTTCATTTTGTGACACTCTAGTGGCAGATCCTGTCAGTTCTGGTCCTGTCTCTGCCTCTGCCATGGCCTTCATTGAGGAGGGTTAGGGGCTTTGGTGGCAGCAGGAGCACACTGCTGATCCCAGAAGCATAGGGTTAAGAACTAACTGCCTTGAATACGACCTTAGTGATTTTCAGTGGAGCCAAGGGGTTCGAAATGCATAGGCAATGTAACTTCATCAAACTTCAAAGAGCCAAGATTGATAATCTTTCAGGGTTATGAGAAAAGAATGAGAAAGGATTGTAGAGGACATGGGTTAGAGAGAGAGAGCTGGTTTAGCAGAATTGTTGTGAGGATTAAAGATAAATATTACTGGGCATGTTTGTATCTATCTCTAGAAGAAAGTAGAGTGCATTCCCTCTGTTTACCATATTGTCAGGCCTAACATTTTTCAGTTCTTGGTAGCAGTTACTAGTAAAGTGCCTCGTGGTTAGTGTAAACCTTCAGCAGCCTGCCGTGCTTACTTACCTCCACTTGCAGGAGGTAGGTGTGTCTTTATTTTGCTTGCTCAGTGCCTGCTATTAAATTGTCACTTGCGCTTGATTCTTTACATGTGTTACTTTTAACTCTTTATTCCTTCTAGATGAGTGTGAGGTAGTCATCTTAAGATGAAGCAGCTGGGAAGCAGGGAGGCGGTCTGGCCATAGTGGTTAGGAAGAGGGTCATTAAGGTGGTCAGAAGTGGGATAGAAATTTGGTGTGACCACTGACTAGCTGTCTGACCTTGGGCAAATTATCTCACCTTTCTAAGCTCCAGTTTCTTCACATGTAAAATGAGAATCATACTAAAATTATCCTGGCTGGGTGTGGTGGCTCATGCCTATAGTCCCAGCACTTATCACTTGGGAGGCTGAGGCAAGCAGATCACCTGAGGTCAGGAGTTCAAGACCAGCCTAGCCAACATGGTGAAACCTCATCTCTCAAAACAAAACAAAACAAAACAAAACAAAACAAAACAAAACAAAACAAAAACCAAAAATTAGCCGTACGTGGTAGTGGGCGCCTGTAATCCCAGCTACTCAGGAGGCTGAGGCAGGAAAATCACTTGAACCCGGGAGGCAGAGGTTGCAGTGAGCCAAGATCATGCCAGTGCATTCCAGCCTGGGTGGGCAACAAAGTGAGACTGCCAAAAAAAAAAAAAAGAAATTTCCCCCCTTTCCCATAGAAAATGACTTTGGGTAATTTGAAATTGTGGAGTGTTTTGTTTTTGCAAGTTTTCTAGTGTAGAAGTCCTAAACTTACTTACACAGAATAAGTGGTTAAATGTTAATGAATAGTAGCCTATTTTATGGACTCTGGCTTTGGTTTTGAAGTCTTGACTGTAAAGGTAGGATATTGTAAACTTTTTTATTCAACTGACTTTGTTTTTTTGGTTTGGGATAGAAAGTCTTAGTTTTTTAAAAAAATTAATATGTGATATTTATTTTGAAAAAAATTATAGAGAAGGCTAAAATCCATTCTGATCACCTTTTCCAAATCCTTTTCCATCTTCTGTTGTTACTGGTTTTGTGTCTCCTTTCTTGATTTTTTTTCTGTATATTTGCATGTATTTGCTGGGTATGTGTGTTTTATATAAATACAATAGCACCATACTATTGTGCCATTCTTTTTTCCTTCATCTCTTTTCACTGAGTCCCTGGTAGTACTAATAGGTCTGCCTCTTTCTAATAGCTGCATACTAGGGGTATACTTTATAGCCATTTCCCATATCAAGGGTCTTAAGATTTTGTTATTATCACAAACAATTCAGCTGGCTTTTAGTTCAATGTAATAAAGTTTTTTTTTTGAGACGGAGTCTCGCTCTGTCGCCCAGGCTGGAGTGCAGTGGCGCAATCTCGGCTCACTGCAAGCTCTGCCTCCCGGGTTCACGCCATTCTCCTGCCTCAGCTTCTCCGAGTAGCTGGGACTACAGGCGCCCGCTACCACGCCCGGCTAATTTTTTGTATTTTTTTTAGTAGAGACGGGGTTTCACCGTGGTCTCGATCTCCTGACCTCGTGATCCGCCCGCCTCGGCCTCCCAAAGTGCTGGGATTACAAGCGTGAGCCACCGCGCCCGGCTCAATGTAATAAAGTTCTTTGTTCTTAGAAACCTTTAGAATTACATTGTTTAGTGCAGAAATAAAACGCTGTTACAAGCTGAGTTATTTTGCTTTTTTGTCTTTGCAAGTAAAGTACAAATGTTTAAGCAAAGGGAAGAAAACTTTTCTTAGAAATGTATTTTGTTTACCTCCTTTCAAAATGAGATATGACATTGCTTTTAAATTCTATAAATGACCAATTATTTAGCAAATCTTTTAAAATTGTGGGAAAATACATAACATAAAGTTTGCATTTTCACCATTTTAAAAAAAGTTCCCAGCAAAATTGAGCAAAAAATATGGAGGAGAGTTCCCATATACTCCTGTCCCCACACTTCTGCAATAACATCCCTCAGGAGAATGGTGCATTTGTTAGAGTTGATGAACCTACACCAACACGTTATCATCCAAAGTCCATACTTTACATTAGGGTTTACTCTTGGTGTTACACATTCTATAAATTTTTTAGGCTGGAGTGCAGTGGTATGATCTCGGCTCACTGTAACCTCCGCCTCTTGGGTTCAAGTGATTGCCCTGCCTCAGCCTCCTGAGTAGCTGGAATTACAGGCACTTGCCACCAGACTGGCTAACTTTTGTATTTTTAGTAGAGACGGGGTTTCACCATGTTGGCCAGGCTGGTCTCAAACTCCTGACTTCAGGTGATCTGCCTTCCTTGGTCTCCCAAAGTGCTGGGATTACAGGCGTGAGCCACTGTGCCCAGTCATATTCTGTAAGTTTTGAAAAATGTATAAGGACATGTAGCCACCATTGTAGTATCATACAGAATAGTTTCACTGCCCTGTAGATCCTCTGTGCCTCATCTGTTCATCCTCACCTCCCTGTAACCTCTGGTGACCACTAATCCTTTTACTGTCTGCATAGCTTTGTCTTTTCCAGAATGTCATACATTGTTTATGTAGCCTTTTCATATTGGCTTCTTTCACGTAATAATGTGCATTAAGTTTTCTTCATGTCTTTTCATGGCTTTTTAGTGCTGAATAATATTCCATTCCTTTTTAGTGCTGAATAATATTCCATTGTCTGGATGTACCAAAATTTATTCATTCACCTACTTGAAAGATATCTTGGTTGCTTCCCAATTTTGGCAATTGTGGATAAAGATACTGTAAATATCCGCGTGCAGGTTTTTGTGTGGACGTAAGTTTTTCACTTTACTTGGGCAGATACCGAGGAGTATGATTGCTGTATTGTACAGAAAGAGTATGTTTACTGTTTGGAAGAAACTGCCAAATTGTATTCCACAGTGGCTGTACCATTTTATATTCGCACCAGCAATGAATGAGAGTTCCTCTTGCCCCACATTCTTGCCAGTGTTTGGTGATGTGTCTTGGGTTTGGCCATTTTAATGGATGTGTTGTGCTATCTCATTGTTGCTTTAATTTGCAGTTCTTTAATGATGTATGATGTTGAACATGTTTTCAAATGCTTACTTGCTGTCTGTAATGTTTGCTCAGGTCTTTTGTCCATTTTTTAATTAGGTTGTTCATTTTTTTGAGTTTTAAGTGTCTTTATATATAAAATATATATAATATACGTATTTTGAGACAGAGTTTCGCTCTTGTTGCCCAGGGTGGAGTGTAATGGCACAGTCTCGGCTCACTGCAACCTCTGCCTCCTGAGTTCAAGCAATTTTCCTGCCTCAGCCTCTGGAGTAGCTGAGATTACAGGTGCCTGCCACCACGCCCAGCTAATTTTTGTGTTTTAGTAGAGATGAGGTTTCACCGTATTGGTCAGGCTGGTCCCAAACTCCTGACCTCAGGTGATCCACCCACCTCGGCCTCCCAATGTGCTGAGATTACAGGCATGAGCCACAGCGCCCAGCCTTCTTTATATATTTTTGGATAATAATTGATTATCAAATGTGTTGTCAGATTTTGATCAGGATTGCATTGAATCTGTAGATCAAGTTAGGCAGAACTGATATCATGACAATATTGAACCTTCTTATCCATAAACATGGACTATCTCTTCATTTGTTTAGTTCTTCTTTGGGGTCTGTCACAGAGTTTTATAGTTTTCCTTATATAGATCTTGTACATATTTTGTTTTATACCTAAGTATTTAATTTTTTGGATATGTTAATATAAATAATTTTTTTTTTCATTTTCAAATTCCACTTGTTCCTTGCAGGTGTATAGGAAAGCAGTTGATGTTTGTATATTAACCTTGTAGCCTGTAACCTTGGTATAATGGCTTATTAGTTCCAGGACTTTTTTTTTTTTTTCAGTTCCTTCAGATTTTCTCCATCATGTTGTCTGTCAACAAAGACAGTTTTATTTTATCCTTTCCAATCTGTATACTTTTTATTTCCTTTTCTTATTGAATTAGCTAGGACTTCCAGTATGATATGATGGAAAAGGATGATGAGAGGGAACATCTTTGCCTGCTTCCTGAGCTTAGTGGGAAAGCTTTAATTTCTCACCATCAATTATGATGATAGTTGTAGGTTTTTGATAGATGCTGTTTATCAAGTTGAGGAAGCTTCTTACTATTCCTAGTTTTCTGAGTGTTTTTTGAAATTATGAACAGGTATTGCCTTTTCTGCATCTGTTGATGTGATCGTGTGAGTCTTCTTGAACCTACTGATGTGATGGGTCATATTAATTGATTTAAAAAATTATTTATCTTGAAACAAGAGTCTCACTTTGTCACCTAGGCTGGAGTGCAGTGGGATGATCTTGGCTCACTGCAGCCTTGGCCTCCTGAGCTTAAGCAATCCTCCTGTCTTAGCCTCCCAAGTAGCAGGGACTACAGGCGTGCGCCGTCATGCCTGGCAAAAGAGTTTTGATTATTAAAGCAGCCTTGGCTGGGCACAGTGGCTCACACCTGTAATCTCAACACTTTGGGAGGCCGAGGCAGATGGATCACTTGAGGCCAGGAGTGTGAGACCAGCCTGAGTAACACAGTGAAAACACTTCTTAACTAAAAATACAAGAAAAAAAAAAAAGCTATGCCTAATTTTTTGAGACTCAAAAAAGAGTCTCAAAAAAAAAAATTAAAGCAGCCTTACATATGGGATAAATATTTGGTTGTGGTATATAATTTTTTTTATATATAATGCTTTTTATGTATAATTATTTTTATATATTGATTCAGTTTCCCCATATTTTGTTGAGCATTTTTATATCTGTGTTCATGAGAGATACTGATTTGTACTTGCCTTGTAGTGTCCTTGTCTGATTTTGGTATTATGGTTATGCTGACCTCATAGAATGAATTGGAAAGTATTCTTTCTGCGACCGCCGGGCACAGTGGCTGGCACCTGTAATCCCAGCACTTTGGGAGGCTGAGGCAGGTGGATCACAAGGTCAGGAGATCGAGACCATCCTGGCTAACATGGTGAAACTCCGTCTCTATTAAAAATACAAAAAATTAGCCGGGTGTGGTGGCGGGAGCCTGAAGTCCCAGCTACTCTGGAGGCTGAGGCAGGAGAATGGCGTGAACCTGGGAGGCAGAGCTTGCAATGAGCTGAGATCACGCCCTGCACTCCAGCCTGGGCAACAGAGCAAGACTCTGTCTTAAAAAAAAAAAAAAAAAAAAAAAAGTGTTCCGTCTGCTGCTTTCTGTTTTCTGGAAAGCAATTTTAGAGAATTGGTATAATTTTTTCCTTAAATATTCAGTAGAATTCACCAGTGAACCCATATGGGCCTAGTACTTTCTATTTTAGAAGGTTATTATTCAAATTTTAAATTTATAGGCCCTTAAGATTATCTCTTTTTGTGTACATTTTGGCAGATTGTTTCTTTCAAGGAATTGTTCCATTTCATTTAGGTTATTAAAATTTTGAGCATAGAATAGTTGATAATATTTCCTTATTCTTTTAATGCCCATGGTATCTGTAGTAATGTCATTTTTCATTTTTGGTATTGGAAATTTGTGTCTTCTCTCATTTCTCTTTCTTCTCAGCCTGGCTAGAGTTGCGTTGATTTTATTGTTCTTCCTGAAAACCACCTTTTGTCTTTTTCTCTCTTGATTTCCTGTTTTCAGTTTCATTGATTGCTGCTCTAATTCTTCTTTTCTTATGCTTACTTTGGAATTAATTTGCTCTACTTTTGCTGGTTTCCTAAGATAGAAGATTAGATTATTGGTTCTGGATCTTCTTTTTTAGTGTATTACTCAATGCTATAAATTTCCTTCTAGACACTGTTTTTGCTGTATCCCACAAGTTTTGGTAAATTGTATTTTTCAAGGCCAGGTGCGATGGCTCATACCTGTAATCCCAGCACTTTGGGAAGCTGAGGTGGGCGGATCACTTGAGGCCAGGAGTTTGAGATCAGCCTGGCCAACATGGCAAAACCCTATCTCCACTAAAAAGACAAAAATTAGCCGGGCATGGTGGCACATGCCTGTAATCTCAGCTACTCGGGAGGCTGAGGCATGAGAATTGCCTGAACCTGGGAGGCAGAGGTTGCAGTGAATGTAGATTGCACCACTGCACTCCAGCCTGGGTGACACAGCAAGACTGTCTCAAAAAAAAAAAAAAAAAATTTTTTTTTTTTTTTGTTGAGACAGATCTCTGGTCCCCAGGTTGGATGGTTGACTCATTCTTTTATTTGAGATTTCTTTTTTGACTCCCATGTTATTTAGAAATATGTTATTTAATCTTCTGGTATTTGGGGATTTTTCAGTTATCTTTCTGTTATTGATTTCTAGTTTAATTTCATTGTGGTCTGAGAGTACATTGTATGATTTCTGTTATGTGTTTTAAGACTCAGAGTGTGGGCTCTCTTGGTGAATGTTCTATATGAACTTGAGAAGACTCTGTAATCTGCTGTTGTTGAAATAATGTATAGATGTCAATTATACCCAGTTGAGTTCCATCACATCCTTACTGATTTTCTTACTGTCCAGCTATTGAGTTCCATCATGTCCTTACTGATTTTCTACCTGCTGGATTTGACCATTTCTGATGGAGGGGTGTTGAAGTTTCCAACTATAATAGTAGATTAATCTGTCCTCCCTTGCTGTTCTATCAGTTTTTGTCTCATGTATTTTGACACTGTTGTTAGGCAAATACACATTAAGGATTGTTATGTCTTGGAATATTTCCTCCTTTATCATTATGTAATACCTCTCTTTAGCCTTGATTACTTTTCTTGTTATGAAGTCTGCTTTATCTGCAATTAATACAGCTACTCTTGTTAACTTTTGATTAGAGTTAACATGATACATCTTTTTCCATCCCTTTCCTTTTTTTTTTTTTAAACAGGGACTCGCTCTATAGCCCAGGCTGCAGTGCAGTGGCACAGTCATAGCTCAGTGTAGCCTCCAAGTGTGTGCCACCACAACTGGCTAATTAAAAAAAATTTTTTTTTGTACAGATTGTGTCTTGCTGTGTTTCCCAGCCTGGGCTTGAGCTCCTGGGCTCAAGCAGTCCTCCTATCTTGGCCTCCCAAAGAGTTGGGATTATAGGTGTGAGCCCAACCCCCCATTCCTTTACTTTTGATCTACGTGTGTCTTTATATTTAAAGTGGCTTTGTTTTCTTATTTTTGGTCTTTATATTTTTATTGGGATCCACAGGGGAACGGCTTCTTCCCTGTCAATGGAGGTGCTCGCAGTTTTCTCAGCCACTCCAAGCTTGGGCCCTAGAGCACCTGGGGGGTCCTGATGGTGGCTGGACACATCAGGCATGTTCTCATCATGTAGAAGGGGCACTGGGTAGTTGTAGGGTATGTCCTGATTGATCATGATGGCCTACTTGGTGTAGGGGCTGAGTAGGGGCAGAATCACAGAAGCTGGTGATGGTTAAGGACACATTGGCTCAGGCATTCTTGAGGAATGCAACAAGTCTCGCTGCCATCTTGATCTTGAAGGTGGCAACAGCTAGGTTCCTTGTAGACAACATATAGTTGGGTCTTATTTTTTGATACATTCTAAAAATTGCTCTTTTAATTGGTGTATTTAGACCATTGACCTTTAATGTGATTATTGATATAGTTGGATTAGTATCTGTGATATTTATTGCTGTTTTCCAGGTTTTGCCTTTTTTTTTTTTTTTTTGAGGCGGAGTCTCACTCTGTCGCACAGGCTGGAGTGCAATGGCGTGATCTCAGCTCACTGCAAGCTCCGCCTCCCAGGTTCACGCCATTCTCCTGCCTCAGCCTCCCAAGCAGCTGGGACTACAGGTGTCCGCCACCACGCCTGGCTAATTTTTTTTGTATTTTTAGTAGAGACAGGGTTTCACTGTGTTAGCCAGGATGGTCTCGATCTCCTGACCTCGTGATCCGCCCGCCTTGGCCTCCCAAATATTTTTTTGTTCCTGCTTTTGTCACATACACTTTTTATGTCTTTTTTGGTTTTAATTGATCATTTTGTATGATTTCCATTTTTATCTTCTTAGCATATTTGTTAAACTATTTTTTTGGCTTTTAAAGGGTTACACTGGAGTTTGCAACATATATTTGCAGTTAATCCATGTCCACTTTCAAATAACACTACAGAGGTAGTACACATACAGGTATTATACCTCATTTTATTGTGGCTCACTTTATTGCATTTTGCAGATACTCTGTGTGTGTGTGCGTGTGTGTGTGTGTGTGTGTGTGTGTGTGTGTGTCTGTGTGTTCTAACGAACAAATTGAAGGTATTTGCCAGGCTATCAGTGCCATTTTTCCAGTTGCATGTGCTCACTTCATTAGCATTTTTTATTGGTAAAATACTTTATAATTAAAGTCTGTGCTTTTTTTTTTAAAAGACATAATGTTATTGCACACTTAATAGTGCAAATATAATGTTTGCATATGGGAAAACAATACGTTCGTGTGACTCACTTTATTGTGACATTTGCTTTTTTGTGATAGTCTGGAACTGAACCTATAGTATCTCCGAGGTATGCCTTTACCAGTAATAACAAATATTTCTGATTCCTCCTCCTTGTCTCATTGTTGTCATTCATTTTACTTATTCATAAGCACACATAAATACATAAGGAAGCATACTTAATCAAGTACATTGTTATTGTTACTATTTTGAACAAACTACTGTTACGAATAAGAAAAATCTATTTTTTTTGAACCTTCACTTATTCCCTCTCCAGTACTCTAATCTGTGTTTCCTACTTGGATCATCCTCCTTCTCTCTGAAGTAATTTTGGCAACATAGGTTTACTGGAAACAAATCCCCTGAATTTTGTCAGTCTCTTTCACTTTGAAGGATACTTTTGCAGGGTGCAGAATTCTAGGTTGGTGTTATTTTCCCCCCTCTCAGTACTATAAATATTTCATTCTACTCTTTCCTGCTTGCATGGTTTCTAAGGAGAAGTTAGATGTAATTCTTGCCTTTGCTACCCTGTAGGTAAGGTTCCCCCCTACTTTGATTTCTTTTAAGATTTTTTTTTTTATTTTCTGACATTTGACTATGATATTCCTCGGTGGTGTTTTTTTTTTGGTGGGGGGTAAGTGGGGAGGTCATTGCTTGGCTTTTTATTGGCATTGTTTCCTGAGCTTTCTGGATCTATGGTTTGGTGCCTGACAACAATTTGGAAAAATCTCCATCGTTATTACTTCAAATATTGCTGCTTTCCCCTTTTTTCCAGATATTGCCATCACATATGTTATACCTTTTGTAGTTGTCCCATAGTTCTTGGATATTTTCTGTTTTTTTTTTCTTTTGTATTTTTTCTCTTTCCTTTTCAGTTACAGAAGTTTCTATTGTCATATCCTAATGCTCAGATTCTTTCTTCAGCTGTGTTTAGTCTACTGATAGATCCACAGAGGGATTCTTCATTTCTGTTACAGTGTCTTTTTCTCTAGCATTTCTAATTGATTATTTCTTAGAATTTCCATCTCTCTGCTTCTGTTATTTTTTTGTTCTTGCTTGTTGTCTGCCTTTTTCACTAAAGCCTTTAGCATATTAATCATGTTTTTTAAAAAATTGCTAGTAGCCGGGCATGGCCTGTAATCTTAGCACTTTGGGAGGCTGAGGCAGGCAGGTTGCTTGACTCAGGAATTCGAGACCAACCTGGTCAACATGATGAAACCCCATCTCTAGAAAAAGTACAAAAATTAGCTGGGCGTGGTGGCACACACCTGTAGTCCCAGCTACTTTTGGGGCTGAGGCAGGAGGATCACTTGAGCCTAGGAAGTCGAGGCTGCAGTGAGCCTTGTTTGTGTCACTGCACTCCAGCCTGGGTGAGAAAGCGAGATCCTGTCTCCCAAAAAAAAAAAAAACATTGCTGGTGTGGTAATTCTGCCATTGCAGCCATATTTGACTCTGGTTCTGATGCTTGTTCAGTGTCTTTATTAAAAATTTTTTTTTCAGAGGCTCAGTGTTTAAACCAGAAGGTTGTTAAGTGTCTTTAGCTGTGTGTGTGTGTGTGTGTGTGTGTGTGAGAGAGACAGAGTCTTGCTCTGTTGCCCAGGCCGGAGTGCAGTGGTGCAATCATCTTCTAGGTGCAAGGGTCCTCCCACCTCAGCCTCCTGAGTAGCTAGGACTGCAGTCAGACACCACTGTGCCCAGCTATTGTTTTTAAAATTTTATTTTTTGTAGAGACGGGTGTTGCTGTGTTGCCCAGGCTGGTCCTGAACTCCTGGGCTCAAGCAGTCCTCCTACTTCAGCCTCCTAAAGTGTAGGGAGTATAGGTGTGAGCCACCAGTCCCAGCCCATTTTAACTGTTTGGAGTGTACAGTTCAATGGCATTAAATACATCCACATTGTTGATCAACCATCACCACCATCCATCTCCTGAATGGTTTTCATCTTCCCATACTGAAACACAGTACCCATTAAATCATCTTTTGGCTTCCCTGGGCCACATTGGAAGAAGAGTTGCCTTGGGCCAAACATAAATTACAGTAACACTAACGATAGCTGATGAGCTTAAAAAAAAAATCACACAAAAAACTCAATGTTTTAATAAAGTTTATGAATTTGTGTTGGGCCTCATTCAGAGCTGTCCTGGGCCACAGGTTGGACAAGCTTGCATTAAACACTAACTCCCGCTCCCGCCCAGACCCTGGCAACTGCCATTCTACTGTCTCCATGAATTTGACTACTCTAAGTACCTCATCTAAATTGCATCATACAGTATTTGTCCTTTTATCACTGGCTTCAAGCACAGTGTCTTTTTACTCATGTTGTAGGATGTGTCCGAATTTCTTTTCTTTTTTTATTTTTAAATTTTTTAGAGACAGAGTCTTGCTCTGTTGCTGGACTACAGTGGCATGATCATAGCTCACTGCAACCTCATATTCCTGGGCTCAACGGATCTTCCCACCTCAACCTCCCTAGTAGCTGGAACCGTAGGTGTGCACCACCATGCCTGGCTAAGTTTTATTTTTATTTTTTGAGGTCTTGCTATGTTGCCCAGGCTGGTCTTGCCTGGCTTCAATTGATCCTCCCACCTTGGCCTCCCAAAGTGCTGGGATTTCAGGCATAAGCCACTGCGCCTGACTAGAATTTCCTTTAAGTCTCACTTATATTTCATTATATGTATATACAACATTGGTTATCCATTTATCCATCAATGGACACTACATTGCCTCTGCCTTTTGGCCATTGAGAGTGATGCTGCCATGAACATGGGTGTATAAATATCTGTTCAAGTCTCTGCTCTCAGTTCTTTAGGGTATATACTAAGAAGTGGAATGGCTAGATCATATGGCAGCTCTCATTCTACTTTTTTGAGGAGCCGCCATACTGTTTTCCATGACTGCACCATTTTACATTCTCCCAGTGGCACATGAGGGTTCCACTTTGCCCACATTAGCTAGCACCTCTTTTTGAGTGCTTAGACATGAGCTGTACAGTGGTTTTCAAAGCATTGTTGGTTGCTTAAATCTTTCTGGCAGCAAAATCCAGGGAGGTTTTCTTTGTAGAATTTACAAGGTCTGTGTTACTATATTTTCCTGGTTTTCTTTTTTTTTTTTTTGAGATGGAGTCTCGCTCTGCCGCCCAGGCTGGAGTGCGGTGGCACAATCTTGGCTCACTGCAAGCTCCACCTCCTGGGTTCATGCCATTCTCCTGCCTCAGCCTCCAGAGTAGCTGGGACTCCAGGCGCCTGCCACCACGCCCGGCTAATTTTTTGTATTTTTGGTAGAGACGGGGTTTCACCGTGGTGTCTATCTCCTGACCTCGGGATCCGCCCGCCTCGGCCTCCCAAAGTGCTGGGATTACAAGCGTGAGCCACCGCGCCCGGCCCCTGGTTTTCTTCCTACCATTCTTGGCCTCTCTTAATTTTCTTCGGGGCCACTTTCACATTTTGTTCTTTGTAGAATTTACAAGATCTGCGTTAGTATATTTTCCTGGTTTTCTTCCTACCATTCTTGGCCTCTCTCTTAATTTTCTTCCGGACCACTTTCACATTTTGTTCTCCAGCCTTATTTTCCACACTGTTCCTTGGGTGGTCTCCACTTTCTTTTTTTTTTTTTTTTTTTGAGATGGAGTCTCGCTCTGTCGCCCAGGCTGGAGTGCAGTGGCGCAATCTCGGCTCACTGCAAGCTCCGCCTCCCGGGTTCACGCCATTCTCCTGCCTCAGCCTCTCCGAGTAGCTGGGACTACAGGCACCCGCCACCATGCCCGGCTAATTTTTTGTATTTTTTAGTAGAGACGGGGTTTCACTGTGTTAGCCAGGATAGCCTTGATCTCCTGACCTCGTGATCCGCCCGCCTCGGCCTCCCAAAGTGCTGGGATTACAAGCGTGAGCCACCGCGCCCTGCCGGGTGGTCTCCACTTTCACAGCTGAATTCACCAGGTACGTGCTAGTGATGCTCATACCTACTTCTAACCCTGATTTTCTGTTGAGTTCCAGTGCTTACTGGACATTTCCACTTGTGCTCATTCTGCCCTCAAAGCACTTATGACCTTGGAAATGTAGGGTCTAAGTGCTAGTGAGCCTGAATCCTGATACTTCCAAAGACTAGTTATTTGCTCTCTGAGCTTCAGTTTCCTCGCTTACATACGTGAAGGATAACAGTTATTTTAAGGATTAAATGATAGTTCATGTAATGTTTATATTACAGTATACATTGGTGGTAGTTAACATGTCTAGCCATTATCACTATTATTCTTTGTATAAATAATTTCTTCCTCTTTCATAAATTTTTAAAAATTGTCACGAGATTATGTAATCAAAAGGTGCTGCCATTTTTAATTTTTAATTTTTTAGAGACAGAGTCTTGCTTTGTCACCCAGGCTGGTGTGCAATGGTATGATCATAGCTTCTTGCAACTTTCAGTCCTGGGTTCTAAGTGATCCTCCTGCTACAGCCTCCCAGTAGCTAGGACAATAGGTGTGAGCCATCATGCTTGGGGTAAAAAAAAAAAAAAATACACACACACACACACACACACACACGAGATGCCCAGCGTGGTCTCAAACTCCAGACCTCCCAAAGTACTGGATTACAGGCATGAGCCACTGCACCTGGCCAAGGTACTGTTATTTTTATTTATCTTGTATATCATTATAGTACTCTTTTAAAAAGCTGGTACCTGGCCGGGCACCGTGGCTCACACCTGTAATCTCAGCACTTTGGGAGGCTGAGACGGGCAGATCACAAGGTAAGGAGATCAAGACCAACTTGGCTAACACAGTGAAACCCTGTCTCTACTAAAAATACAAAAAAGTTAGCCGGGTGTGGTGGCGGGGGCCTGTAGTCCCAGCTACTCTGGAGGCTGAGGCAGGAGAATGGCATGAACCCAGGAGGCGGAGCTTGCAGTGAGCCGAGATTGCTCCACTGTACTCCAGCCTGGGCGACTGAGGGAGACTCTGTCTCAAAAAAAAAAAAAGAATAAATAAAAAAGTATAATTAGATTTTTTTGTAACACAAAGAAAGGATAAATGCTTGATGTTATGGTTACATCATTTACCCTGATGTGATTTTTATACATTACATGCCTGTATCAAAACATCATGGCTGGGCATGGTGGCTCATGCCTGTGATCCCAGTGCTTTGGGAGTCCGAGGCGGGCGGATCACGAGGTCAGGAGATCGAGACCATCCTGTCCCACATGGTGAAAGCCCGTCTCTACTAAAAATACAAAAATTAGCTGGGTGTGGTGGCACACGCCTGTAATCCCAGCTACTTGGGAGGCTGAGGCAGGAGAATGGCGTGAACCCGGGAGGCGGAGCTTGCAGTGAGCTGAGATCGCGCCATTGCACTCTAGCCTGGGCGACAGAGCCAGACTCCGTCTCAAAAAAAAAAAAAAAAAGCTGGTACCTATACGCAAGTGTATCAGCAATAGATGAATGGACCTATTTCCCTATATTCCCCTCCCAGTGTTAGTTTTAATTATTTGTGATTTGTTTGCTGGTTCACTGGATATAAAGGAATACCTTATGGATTTTCATTAAGAAAATTAATGAAAAATTAATAAAAAGCTAAATATTAATCAAATATTGGCTTGCATTTTGGTTTCTTCTTGACTGATTGCTTGATCACTGGGTTTCTATTTCTTTGATTCCCACTAGGTATTGTATAAGCTTAAAAATTATCCTCTGGTATTTTGAGTTTACTCCCCTTTTAGAAAGGACTTTCGCTTTTGTTTTAATCTCTGTACTTTATGTCATTGCTCCTCTATTGTCTGGATCTTAACCGTCCCCCAGCCCCATTATTGAGAACTGTATTTACAGCAAGCTCCTTAAAAACAAATTTTATATTTGTTTTTACAATATACAGTTAATTTCTTAGTGTCATCAGCTATAAATGGAGTTATGAGAAATAAATGAAAATTATTCAATAAATATTTCAGTGGCTGTGAAGTACCAGGTAAGAACTGCCTGGCACATATGAGATCCTCTGTAAAAGTAGTAGCCGTTGTGATACTTCCACATGTACCATAAAGTTTACTTTTCATAATTTGGGAGGCAGTAGCATGATGGAAATAGGGTGGCATGTTTGTGTCCTTCCCTAGCCACTTTCCTACTGTGTTACCTCGGTCAGTTACTGTCTCTCCAGCTCAGATTATTTGTAAAACATGATATAACTTACAATACAAGATTGTGAGGGTCAAATGCAAATGTGTGAATACATTTGGTAAAGCAAAGTACAGATGCTAAAACCCTTAAAAAACAATCTTAGCACCTTCCTTTGCAAATGTAGATTGCATTATTCTTTTGTAACAGCTTTATTGAGACATAATCACCCACTTAACGCATACAAATTAATGTTTTTTAGTATATTCATGGAGTTGTGCAACTGTCATCACAATCACTTAGAATATTTTCATTATTCCATAGGAAACTCTATACCTGTTAGTAATCACTTTTCATTTTTCTCTCATCCCACGTACTTTCTGTTCCTGTAGATGTGCCTATTCTGGGCATTTTATATAAATGGAATCATACAAACGTGGTCTTTTTTTGGGACTAGCTTTTTCCCTCTTAGCCATGTTTTCAAGATTTATCTGTGTAACATATATGAGTACTTCATTTCTTTCTTTTGTCAAATAATACACATTATATGGGGAACATTACCTTTTATTTATTCATTCATCAGTTGATAGATACTTGGATGTTTCTGAGTTTTGGCTTTTATGAATAATGCTGCTGTAGACATTTATGTACAAATTTTTCTGTGAAAGTATGTTTTAATTCTCTTGGATACATACCTAGGAGTAGAATTGTTGGGTCATATGGAGCTCTGTGTTTATCCTTTTGAGAAACTGCGAGACTATTCTCCAAAGTGTCTACACCATTTTACATTCCCACCAGCAATGTGTCAGGATTCTGATTTTGTCACATCCATGCCAACACTTTGTTTTTTGAGGCAGAGTCTCACTCTGTTGCCCAGGCTGGAGTGCAGTGGTGCAGTCACAGCTCACTGCATGATAGCTTTGACCTCCTGGGCTGAAGTGATCCTCCCACCTCAGCCCCCGAAGTAGCTGGGACCACAGGCATATGCCACCATGTCTGGCTAATTTTTTTGAGTTTTTCTTTTCTTTTCTTTTCTTTTTTTTTGTTGTTGTTGTTGTTAAGACAAGGTTTCACTACGTTGTCCAGGCTGGTCTTGAACTCCTGGGCTCAAGCGATCCTCTCCTCTCGCCTTGGCTTCCCAAAGTTGTTGGGATTACAGGTGTGACCCACCATGCCCAGCCTTTCCCATCTCTCCTTCCTTTTTGAGATGGGGTCTCTCTGTATTGTCCAGGCTGGACGGAGACTCATGGATTCAAGCAATCCTCCTGCCTTAGCCTCTCTAGTGGCTGGGACTGTAGACGTGCCACTGCGCTTGCCTCATTTGTTTTTTTTTTTTTTTGGAGACAGTCTTACTCTGTCATGCAGGCTGGAGTGCAGTAGTGCAATCTCAGCTCGCTGCCACCTCCGCCACCTGGGTTCAAGCAATTCTTGTGCCTCAGCCTCCTGAGTAGGTGGGATTACAGGTGTGTGCCACCGCATCTGGCTAATTTTTGTATTTTTAGTAGAGTTGGTGTTTTGCCATGTTGGCCAGGCTGGTCTCAAACTCGGCCTCAAGCACTTCACCCACCTTGGCTTCCTAAAGTGCTGGGATTATAGCAATCTACTGTGCCTGGCCTCACTTGCCCATTTTAAAATTGTGGTGTTTGTCTTTATTACTGAGTTGTAGGAGTTTCTTTTCTATTCTGTATTCTTGTCTTTTTTTTTTTTTTTTTTTTTTTTTTTGGAGACAGAGTCTTGCTCTGTCGCCCAGGCTGGAGTGCAGTGGCGCTATCTCGGCTCACTGCAAACTCCGCCTCCCAGGTTCATGCCGTTCTCTTGCCTCAACCTCGCGAGTAGCTGGGACTACAGGCGCCCGCCTCCACATCCGGCTAATTTTTTTTTTTTTTTTTTTTTTGAGACGGAGTCTCGCTCTTTCACCCAGGCCGGAGTGCAGTGGCGCGATCTCGGCTCACTGCAAGCTCCACCTCCCGGGTTCAGCCATTCTCCTGCCTCAGGCCCGCCGCTGCACTCGGCTAATTTTTTTTTTTTTTTTGTATTTTTAGTGGAGACAGGATTTCACCGTGTTAACCAGGATGGTCTCAATCTCCTGACCTCGTGATCCACCCACCTTGGCCTCCCAAAGTGCTGGGATTACAGGAGTGAGCCACCGCTCCCGGCCTCCGTATTCCTGTCTTTTGAGACAGGGTTTCACTCTGTCACCTGGCTGGAGTGCAGTGCTGCGATCACTGCTCACTGCAGCCTCGACTTCCTGGGCTCAGGTGATCTTCCCACCTCAGCCTCCTGAGTAGCTGGGACTACAGGCCTATGCTACCACGCCCGACTAATTTTTTTGTATTTTTTGTAGAAATGAGGTTTTACCACGTTGCCCATGCTGGTCTCAAACTCCTGGGCTCAAATGGTCCGCCTGCCTCGGCCTCCCAAAAATGCTGGGACTACAGGCATGAGCCACTGCGCCCAACCTTGTATATAAGTCTTTGTCAGATATATGATTTGTCAGTATTCCATTCTTTGGGTTTTCTTTTCACTTCTTGATGGTGTTATTACTGAAGGATGAAAACTTCTAATTTGAAGTGCAATTTATGTTATTTTTCTTTTATCTCGTGTTTTTGGTGTCATATCTAAGAAAGTTTTGCCTAATCTGTGGCCACAAAGATTAACTCCTGTGTTTTTTTCTGAGTTTTGATTGCCTCATTTTTAATGACTATATTTCATTGGATAGATAAAAGAAACTTGGTTCGGATGAGATCATTGTTTTTTATTGTTGGATATTTAGGAACCATGTATTTGTGGATGACCTGGATTGTTTGTTCTGTGGTTTTCCCCACAGTGTCATCTTCCTCTATATTTAGACATTTCTTTTTCTATTATAAGCTCTTTGGACATTATTATATATGACTTTGTGCTCAGTATAAACACCTTAGAATAAAAGAATAATTGGACCAAGGGGTATATAGATTTTAACACCTTTTTGTTATCAGTGGCCAGAAAAATTACCCTAGTTACCATTTTACCAGCAGTTCCAGTCAGTTTTATGTTAATACATTTTAAAACTTGTTTTATTAGGGGTAAATTTGAACATGCAGAAGTTGAACAGTATAATGAAACTATCAGTTACCCAGCTCCAACAACCATACACTCAAGGCCAGTCTTGTCCCACTTAACTTCCCCACTTCTCTTCTATATTATTACTGTTTAAAAACTATTGAATTACAATAGAAATGTGGAAAAGTACATATAATAAGCAGATTTTCATAAGCTGAAATCCACCTGGGCAAGCAGCCACCACATGTCTCCTTGTGTCCACTTCCAGTCACACCCTCTCTAGGGGCAGCCGGTATTCTAACAGCTAATAGCACTGATTAGTTTTGCCCAGTTTTGTTTCTATTGAATAGAGTCTTACAGTAGGTACTCCTGTGTCTTTCTCTTGCCGTTGTTTGTAAAATTACTGAAGTCATTGCATACAGTTGATTGTTACTGTTGCTTCACAAAATTTTGTCATATGAAATTGTTCTGTTGTTGATGGACATTGGATAGATGGTAGTTTTGGACATTGGATAGATGGTAGTTTTGGGCTGTTACAGATATCGCTGCTCTGAACATTCAGTTTGTGTCTTTTGGTCAACAACATACGTATGCATTTCTGTTGTTCAGTATACCTAAGGGTGAAATTGCTAGGGCATAGAGGTATATGTATAGTGGTGGCATCTACTAAAGCTATTGTACCAAATTAGGCTTCCATCAGCAGTGTGTGAAAGTTCCGCTTACTCTGGATCCTCTCCAGTATTTCATCCTTTTCATTTTAGCCATGCTGATAGCTGTGTAGAGCTGTCTTAGGGCAATTTTAATTTACAATAGTGAGGTCGTACGTTTATTGGTCATTTGGATATCCTTTTTTATGAAATGTATATTTAAGCCTTTTTTTTCTATTATCTTTTTTCTGTTTGTATTACCTTTCTATTTTTTGCTGCATAATAAATTATCCCCAAATGTAGTGGATTAAAACAGCAACAAACATTATCTTGCAGTTTCTGGGAGTCAGAAACTTGGGAGTGGCATGGTTGTCTGCTTCTGGCTTGGGTGTGATTAGCCCTCTGAAGCCTTCATAGATCCGCTGGAGGATCTGTTCTAAGGTGGCTCATTTACATGCCTGGCAAGTAGGTTCTGGTTCTGGCTGTTGGTGGGAGACCTCAGGTCGTTTTCACATCATTTTTTGCCAGGGATGTCTGAGTCTCCTGTTCTCAGGACATGGTGATAACTTCCCACTGAGAGAGTGATTCAAGAGAAAGAGCCCTGAGTGGAAGCTATCATTTTTGTGACCTAGTCTTGGAAGTCACATAGCATCTAGCTTTGCCATGTTCTGTTTGTTAGAGGCACATTGTGGACTTTTAAAAAAGTGACAGGGTCTTACTCCGTCACCCAGGCTAGAGTGCAGTGGCGTGATCACAGCTCACTGCAGCCTTGACCTTCCCGGCTCAAGGGATCCCCCCACTTCAGCCTCCTGAGTAGCTGGGCCCACAGTTGCGCGCACTACCACGCCCGGCTCAGTTTTGTATTTTTTGTAGTTGGGTTTTTGCCATGTTTCCCAGGCTGGTCTCAAGCTCCTGGGTTTGAGCATTCCTCCCACCTCAGCCCTCCAAAGTGCTAGGGATTATAGGCAAGAGCCACTGTGCCCAGCTGAGATGTATTTTAAAACAACGCTTAGTAGGATTGTTGTATTTTGGACAGGCATCTCTTGTCAGATGTATATATTGTGAATATCTTTACCTATTCTGTGGGTCCTCATTGTGTCTTTTGAGGTGAAGGAGTTCTATTAAATTTTTTTTCCTTTATAGTCAGTTTTGGCTATTATATTTTGAAGATATTCAAATAATTATTGCTGCTTCTATAAATGTGTTAGTACATGTTCTCAGAGAATGAGAACTCTTAACCGTAACAACCACAAAGCCTCACATCTTAAAAATAAAATGAACACACATTTGCTTGATATTATTCAATACTTAGACTTGAAAGTTCTAGTTGTTATATGTGATAAGTTTTTTGTGTGATTTTCTGACTTTGGCAGTGGCAAATCAGGATCCAAATAAGAGCTGCCTTTTATTTTTTTTGTCTATGGGTTTCTCATTTTTTGCTCTTCTCCCACCATGCCGTCCATTTGTGGGAGGACTGGGCTCTTTGTTTTGTGGTATTCCCCACAGTGTTGTGTAGCCTCTGTTTTCTGTGCACTGGTAGTTGGATCTTGACGAGGTTTCTCTTGGAGAATAAACTTTGTTGGACTCTCACTTTAAAACTATTTTTTTTTTTTTTTTTTTGAGACGAAGTCTCACTCTGTTGCCCAAGCTGGAGTGCAGTGGTGTGATCTCAACTCACTGCAACCTCCACCACCTGGGTTCAAGCAGTTCTCCTGCCTCACCCTCCCAAGTAGCTGGGACTATAGGTACGTGCCACCACGCCCGGCTAATTTTTGTATTTTTAGTAGAGACGGGGTTTCACCATCTTGGTCAGGCTGATCTTGAACTCCTGACCTCGTGATCTGCCCGCCTCGGCCACCCAAAGTGCTGGGATTACAGGCGTGAGCCACTGTGCTCAGCCTAAAATTTTATCTGAAAATGGTGCTGCTGCTTTGGTTGTGATCTGTCTCTGGAGGTTGAATGTGGAGCTAAACTGAAATTTTTAAGGGCTTCTAACCTAAATCACATTGAAATTCATTTAGACCACAGCTGTTCAATACTTAAAGGGTAATGGTGTTCATTTTGGAAGGCACGTCTACCGCCTTCCTTTTCTGTGTGTTTGGGAGGCCAGTGGCAGTCTGGTCATCTTGAGTGCATCATGCCCTCACTGGCAGTTCAGAATGTTGCAGGGCATCATCAGCATGGATTTCGCTGTTGTTAGTTTTTTCATGTTTATTGTCTACTTGTTTTCTCCTTGTGCTGTCTGCTGGCTTTCCTTCTCTTGTTGCCAGTTTTGAAGTTGTGATGAATAGTATGTTAAGGGTTGATAACTCAAAATTCTTAAGTTCTTTGTAGGTTAACATTGAATTTTTAGTGTTCTCCAGCCTCTTTCTTTTCTAACAGAAACTTTCATGATGAAAAATTAGAAGAATAAATTACATTGTGATTAACCCTGCACGTTGAAGTAGTAGACAAATTATTATTATTTTGAGACAGGGTCTCACTCTGTCATGTAAGCTGGAGTGCAGTGGCGTGATCTCGGCCAGTGCAACCTCTGCTTCCCAGGTTCAAACGATTCTCGTGCCTCAGCCCCCTGAGTAGCTGGGATTACAAGCGTGCACCACCACACCTGGCTGATTTTTGTAATTTTAGTAGAGATGGGGTTTCACCATGTTGGCCAGGCTGGTCTCGAACTCCTGGCCTCAAGTGATCTGCCCGCCTTGGCCTCCCAAAGTGCTGGAATTACAGGCGTGAGCCACTGTGCCCAGCCTTCAAATTATTTCTTAAAATGCGTGTGTATCCAGAGTTTAAACTGAAAGAGTTGTTTTCTTAATTCCAACTGTATTTTTAAAGTATCATTCAACTTCAAGTAATAATTAAATTTTTCATGTTTTGTTTATAAGTGAATGTATGTAAATGATACCAATTTTTGGCCACTTATTCATTCAGCAGATACCTTGGGTGCCTACCCTGTGCCAGTCCTGTGCTTCCTGTGCTTTGGTCATACAGTAAGTCCTCACTTAACGCCATTAACGGGTTCTTGGAAACTGCAAACTTAAGCAAAATGACATAGAACTGAACCAGTTTTGTCTGCCTCATCAGTGTTATAATGGAATGGCGTTATTCAAGATACTGTATGTTGTTTTGCTTAAAGTCGCAGTTTGAAAAAACCTGTTGACACTATTAAGTGAGGACTTAACTGTGTACATGGTTAAAGATGATGGACGTGGTGCTGGTACCCTCGTGAAATGCTCAGGACAGCGAAAGACAATGCAGGCTATGTATGTAATCTTAAATTTTCTAGTAGCCACATGAAGAAAGTAAAAAATGCATAAAATTAATATGTTTTATACAACCCAATATGTCCAAAATATTGTTTCAACATATAATCAGTAGGAAAATTGAGATGTTTTCACATTTTTTGTACTACATCTTTGAAATCCGTTGCATATTTTATACTCTTAGTACCTCTTAGATGAAACTAGTCCTATTTCAAGTGCCCAAAAGCTGTATGTGGCCACCGTAGTAGAGAGCATATATCAGAATTATTATCATTATTGTTCATGCTCACATGGGAGTTGCAGAAGGCCCTCCAAGAACCCAAGTAAACAGTGGGTTGGAAGGGCCAGAGGAGACTGGGGGATGAATTAGGAAGCTGTGTCCAAAGGGTATCTTAAAAGGTCTTTATGGATGAATGCACACTCCAGTTTACCTTATTCCAGGCCATGGCAAAAGATGCAGAGAAGGGAAAGTATAAGGCGGAACTGACAATGTTTTGGCGAATTGGATTGGAAGGGAAAAGAGGAGCCAGGGCTGTTTTCCAGGCTGCCTTTCACAACTGGGGTGTGCCTTTTACTGAGATGGGGAGGGCATGGTGAAGAGGAGGTTTGGTTGGATGGGCAGCGTGTGATGGAGAGCAAAAGCTCCATTTTGGAGATTAAATACCATGTGCTTGTGAGATATCCAAAGGGAAATGTCTGCCAGTCATTGGGTTACCTGTGTTTGAAATGCCTTGATGGTTGTTTTGGTTTTATAAATTTGGACCTTAGTTGTGTTTATGGAGAGGAATTTTTTTTTGTTTGTTTTTGTTTTTGTTTTTGAGACGGAGTCTCACTCTGTTGCCCAGGCTGGAGTGCAGTGACGTGATATTGGCTCACTACAACCCACAGAAATGGCTTCATTTATTCAACAGAACTTGTCTTGAATCTCCCAGCACTTTGTTTTAGTTGCTGGGGAAACAGCACAAATAAAACAAATGTGAATTTACTTCGAGCAAATGTGGTGCACTCAGGAAAGTGTGCTAGGTCCACAGCCTGACCTCTGTGGGAGCCTCTGTGTTATCAGTGGGACAGAAGAAGGAAGGAAGGAAGGAGAGGAGCAGCCCTCCAACTAGGGAGATTGAGAAATGGCCAGTGAGAAAACAATGAGTGTGTGACATCAGAGAAGCCAGGCGAGGAGAATGTTCTAATGAGGAGGGTCTTCTGGGGGACTGCCTTGCATGCTGCTGAAGGTGAGGTGTACGTGAGAACAGAAGAGTTTCATTTGAATTTAGCCCCATCTGGAGGTTGTCAGTGACCTGAAAGAGCAGTTTGAGCTGAGTGGTAGAGAGATCGCAGATTGGAATGAGGTGAAGAGGGAATGCTATCAGACAAAGAACTCTTTTTCTTTTTTTTAAATAACCCCTACAAATCATTGAGAAGACCAACCCAGTAGAAAAGTAGACAAAGGATATAAACAGACAGATGGCAGAAAAGTGAATTATAAATGGTTCTTCAACATATGAACAGTGCCCAACCTCACTGAAGAGAAAAGCAAATGCATTGTTGACCAGGTGTGTGGAAACAGGCTTTCACACATCACTGGGGGAATATGGGTAGGGCTGACCTCCGTGGAGAGCCACTTGGCTGTGTACCTCATTGGAGAGCCACTTGACCATGTACCTAATTAGAAGCGCACATTCTTTGATCCAGCAGATCCACTTCTGGAAATAATGGCACATTTTTGTAATAGCAAAAAGTGAAAACTAAATAGTCATCAGTGGTGGCCTGGTTAAATCAGCAGTAAAACAAAGGAACGTCTATACCAGGTAAAGCATTATATTCCTGAAGAAAGTAGAAATTGTTTGTTTTTTTTCTTACTGTGCTGTAAGTCAGGTTCTTTGAGAGTTACTTTTTTTTTTTTTCATTAAAGATTTTCAAGATTGAGAAATATACAGCTGGGTCTGGTATAGGCCACACAACGTATATAGAAAGGTACCTTTGAAAAGAGCTGTGTAGAGCTTGTCCTTCAGCCCTGACCCTCTACTTTTTCATGTTTCACTTAAGTCAATAGGCTATATTCCCTTCTCCAGATACCTGTTAGGATTCTTTTGAGTGGATTCTTTCCTATTTCATATATTTACTGGGTTATACACCACAGGAAAGGATATCTTACAATATCTTTATGGATGAATGCACACTTTGGTTTACCTTATTGCTGCTAAAAGTAACTGTACCTCCTGTCAAGAGGGCATCCCGTTTTACTTGGTTTGGCTCATTGACAAAGTAAGCAAAGCTCCTGATGCAATTTGAGAGCCCTGAAAGCAGCAGTGGGGATTCTACTATAGCTGTCTAGTGTAGGAAGATTTTCTTGGTCAAGTTTTTGTTGGGGGAAAGAACAGTCCAAACCTTTGTGAGCTGTGTGTTCTCATCCCAGCTACATGCACCTGGTTGTATAGAACTTTTTGCAGTTTGGCCTTCTTTGGACATAGCAGTGTTTTTACATGTGGACTAAAGCAAAAATGAAAAACTAGGCACATGCCAGTAGACCAAATCAGCCTCCTAGCAGAGCACACTGACATTGTACAACTTTACATCCTCTGTCATTGGGGTCTGGTTTCAATTTACTTCATTTCTTAAGAGTTTAAACTGGTATTTATAATTTATTTTTCTTTATTTCTTTGAGTATCTTGGTTTCACTTATTTTATTTGTTCTTTTCTATGTCGTCTTAGATCTAAAGGAATGAAGAATTTTAGGATTTGAAGTGTCTTAAGTAATCATTTAGTCTAAACCTCTCATTTACAGATAAGAAAACAAGCTCAGAGAGATGTGGTGACTTGCTCAAGTAGTGACAGAACTTCCTCGGCCATATGGAGGGGTCATATAATACCCTTGTGTCATCAGTTTGAGGTACCTCCCATAATTTTAAGGGGTATGTGGCTTTAATTACATTACTACTGTTTGAATGAAGAATATTAATTTATATGCTGCACTAGTTCATTTAGAATCGTGGGCACAATCGAGTTGAACTCTTACATTTTTTGGTTGAGAAAGTTAAGACCTAGAAGATGAGAATTTATTCATCCCAAGATTACAGGCCATAAACATTTATTCTGTGCTTAGATTTTTAAAAATTGAATTATTTTTATTTATTTATTTAGAGAGACAGGGTCTTGGTATGTGTGTGCTTAGTTTTAACGTGAGAGCAGTGCTGTCCGGTAGAACTTTGTATTAGGTTGGTACAAAAGTAATTGCAGTTTTTGCAATAAAAAGTAATGACAAAAACCATGATTACTTTTCACCAACCTAAGTAGTTAAATTTTAACCTAAGTAGTTAAAATTAATTTAAAATTCAGCTCCCGGGGGAGTGGGGTGGAACAACAACAAAAAACCAGCTCCTTTGCCTTCCTAGCCACGTTTCAGGTGCTCAGTAACTGTGTGTGGCTGTGGAACTGGACAGCTCAGCCGTAGCGTGTTTCCCTTTCTTGTTAATCTTTTTTTAGAAATGCTAATGGTGGAGACTAAGGCATACGAGTATGACTGGAATTGCCAGCTACACATTAGAAGGTTTAGGTTCAAAACTGGGAGTAAAGACTTAACTCTTGGAGCTTGGGATAGTGCTACAACTAGTCTTGGCCTGAGCCTTTTCTTCATTCATGTTTTATCCTTTTTTTCTTTATTTTTGGACACTGATAAGAGCCTGTATGAGATTGTTTCCTTTTTTTCCCCCGCTTTGTAGGTATCTTGTTTGGCCAGTTTATTAGGTTGGTGCAAAAGTAGTTGTGGTTTTTGCCATTACTTTTAATTGCAAAAACCACAATTACTTTTGCACCAACGTAATAAAAATCCCACCTTAGGCTTGAGTTCTCCTGTGCTCAAGCAATTTTCTTAGCTCGGCTTCTGAATAGCTGGGACTATAGGCGTGCACCACCACGCCTGGCTAATTTTTATATTTTTAATAGAGACAGGGTCTTGCTCTTTTGCACAGGCTGGTCTCTAACTCCTGGCCTCAAGTGATCTTCCTGCTTCAGTCCCCAAGGTGTTGGGATTATGGGCATGAACCACTGCACCCAGCCCTTTATACTTTAAAAAAAAAAAAAAATTCCTAACTGTAAATTGATAAATTATAGCTGTTACTTATAGGGTACAAAGTGATGTTATGATTCATGTATACAATGTAGAGTAATTAAATCAAGTTAATTAACATTCATCACCACAAATACTTTTTTGTGGGAAGAAATTGGAAATTCTCTTTGTGATTTTGAAATGCACAATGGGATGAGTATTTACTACATTCACCATGCTATGCACTATATATCTCAAAGAAAAAAACCCTTTTTCCTGCTAATTAAGGCTTTTTCTCCCCTGACCATCATCTTCCCCATTCCTCTCACCTTTCAGCAATCTTTATACACGTATCTCAGATAATAACCACTTGATTGCCAAGATTCCATATAAGAAGTTTTGGTCTTTTTTATCTTTGTACTATGGATTATGGAAGTTTCAACTTTTACATCAAATTAAGCTTGATCGTATACCTTGGCTGAGCCCACTAAATATAGCTCGGTGATTGGGATCATGTAGTCATTTGTACCTTTGCTGTGTGTCCCTGCCCACTGTTGTTAGAACAGGCAGAGGTAGTTCTTTGGGCCTTACTTTAGATGTTGATGTACTAATTTATGACTTGGCTGTATTTTAAATAGCAGCTTAGATTGTGTTGGCTTCGTGTATGCCTGCAGTGATTTGAGTGTCCATTAGGGTGCATAGCCAGACAGTGATGTAGTCAAATTAGGTGCCAAAGTCTTTACTTCAAGTACTTTACATACATGATTTTGCTTTTAGAAGGTGGTAGTATGGATTTACCTTGGGTGTTTTGTACTTTACACAGTAGTCTTTTTCCTTTTTTTTTTTTTTTTGGTATAGTGATTATTGATTAATGGCTTAGAAGTCTTGGTGCTCCTACCTCGGCCTGTACTAAAATGGTTGGTGTTTCTGAAATGGGCTGATCAAGTTGCCTATATATAGTTATTTTTGTTGGAAGATGCCTCTGAAGACATGGGAATTAGGTTATTTATCAACAGTCATGGAAGTTGGTTGTTGCCTGATTATGGGCATTTGTGCAGTTATTTTTGATGATTTTTGTATTCAAAATTTTGTGGATGATTTTTAAATTTACAGTGTCAGTGTGCTAGGCATTGAAGGTAAAAATGGTGAACAAGTCATCATAGAGATGAATTATCTTCCCATCTCGTTACCTTCATCTCTTCAAACTTGGGTGTTTTAGAAAACATGTGAGGGTACTTGCAGCAATGGGATTATTGAGATTTGCATTAGGGGGGCGTTCTGAGGTGGCCTGTCCTGGGACTTCCTGATGCCAGTTAAAAACTAGAATTCCTTGCTTTTGTTTGTCCAAGCTTTGCGATACCACCTGTCTGTCTAATGGAGAGTGCATCTTTAGTTGTGTATGATATGTGCTCTCAGGAGAAAATGCTTTCTTGCATGTTATGCAATAGCTATGGTTTCCTCTTATGAGTTTGCATCAGGAATATCGTGGTATTTGTATTAGAAATTTATATGAGGTTGGGTGAGGTGGCTAACACCTGTAATCCTAGCACTTTGGGAGGCTGAGGTGGGAGGATCGCTTGAGTCTAAGTGTTTGAGACCAGCCTGGGCAACATAGCAAGACCTCATGTGTAAAAAAAAATTGATATGAGAGGATAGGGAGCAGATTACTACTGCTTTTTTTCCCGGCCTAAAGTGAGTTTTTTGGCTTTTTTTTTTTTTTTTTTTTGAGATGGAGTCTTGATCCATCACCCAGGCTGGAGTGCAGTGGCACAGTCTCGGCTCACTGCAGCCTCTGCCTCCTGCATTTAAGCAATTCTCCTGCCTCAGCCTCCCGAGTAGCTGGGATTACAGGCACCAGCCACCAAGCCCGGCTTATTTTTTTTGTATTTTTAGTGGAGGCGGGGTTTCACCACGTTGGCCAGGCTGGTCTGGAACTCCTGACCTCGTGATCCGCCCACCTCGGCCTCTCACAGTGCTAGGATTACAGGTGTGAGCCACTGTGCCTGGCCGGCTTTTTGTTTTTAAATAAATTTAGTGTCCATATAAGAGTGATTTGGGGTAAATCCTTTGTTTTCCTAGACTATAAAACAGGGATGATAATAATAGGATGGAAAAGCACTTGCACAGTGCCAACACAAAAGGTTTGTAGGATAGTTTTCATTCCTGCTGTTCTCAAATTTTGTGATTAAGCAAGTTCACTTAGATGCTGTTTAGTTGAGAATTTGTGGTTTTGGTGTTTTAGTCCAAAGCAGTCCTCATTCTTAAATGTTATTTTTATCATTATGTTGCACTTGCATTCTCTTTATTGGTGTTATCAGAGTCAGCAGTACTGAAAAGAAGAGAAATCTTGTGACAGGGTTAGGTTGTGTGACAGGGTTAGGTTGTATGACTGTTGAGAAAAATGCAGTCTATTGAAGGAATGATTGGTTAAAAATAAAAGTATACTATTTTCTTTTCCTGTCTTGATTTCTTTTTTGGAAAGGGGGCTTTGGATTCATTTCCTCTAAGAGAATAGTCTGATGCTATCAACTACTGAACCACATCTGATATTATTGATGATTAAAACCGTAGTCTTCCTCGTTAGCTTCCATGATGCAGTGCAGCATCTCCCAGTGTTTCAGAATAGTCTTATTCTAACCATGTCCGTTTCTCACCCTGTCCTTTAATTATGATGTAAATAGAAATTAAATACTTGGAGAAGTCCCCCGTTTTCGGCTTTAGTGTTCTTTAGGGAGAACCTTTCATCATCCTTATGGATTCCACCCTCATCTGTTTGTGTTTAACTTTCAAAGCATCTCTTTGTGGCTTAGCTTTTTTTAGTGGTGTTGTGCCGTAGTATATCTGGATATTGTCGGTTAAATTCTTTCCCTGTGAGGATAGGAAACTTGGAAACCTTGGATCTTGATTTCCTCAACCGTGCTTGTCTAACTTCTCCTTCACCATCAGTACGTTCTCAGTCCCTCCGGGCTTAAAGCAGATTTTATTTTTTTATTTTACTTCTCTTTTTTTTTTTTTTTTTACCAAGTCCTGCTTAAATTTTTCTGTAGCCACTGGTACCATGTTTAAAGCTTTGATTATTTTTATATTAGATTCATAAATTGTTGAAGCAACAAGAAAATTTAGAGTTAATTTACTCCACCTCTCTTATTTTTATTTTTGAGACAGGGTGTCATTCCTATCACCCAGGCTGGAGTGCTATGGCACAATCTTGGCTCATTGAAACCTCTGCCCCTTGAGTAGCTGGGACTAGACATAAGCCACTGCATCTGGCTAATTTTTTTTTTTTTGAGATGGAGTTTCACTCTCGTTGCCCAGTTTGAAGTGCAATAGCACAATCTCAGCCCACTGCAACCCCTGCCACCTGGGTTCAAGCGATTCTCCTGCCTCTGCCTCCCAAGTAGCTGGGATTACAGGTGCCCACCACCACACTTGGCTAATTTTTTTTTTTTTAGTAGAGACAGGGTTTCACCTTCTTGGCCAGGCTGGTCTCAAACTATTGACCTGAGGTGATCCACCTGACTTGGCACCTCCCAAAGTGCTGGGATTACAGGTGTGAGCTACTGTGCTCGCCCCCCCCCTTTTTTTTTTGATAAGTTTTGTAGAGGTGGGGGTCTCCCCATGTTGCTCAGGGTGTCCTCTAACTCCTGAGCTCAAGTGATTGGCCCACCTTGGCCTCCCAAAGTGCTGGGATTACAGGCATGAGCCCCTACTACACCTGGCCTACTTTATTTTATAGATGAAGAAATGGATACTCAGGTTAAGTGATTTGTCTTAGCTTCTCATTACCTGTGTGACCTGATATTACAGCTCTCTGGTCTCTCAACATTTAATACCTCTTCCTAGTCCAACGTTCTTCTTTGTTTTTTTTGAGCAGGATTTTGTTAGGTAGCCCAGGCTGGAGTGCTATGGCGTGACACAGTTCACCGTAGCCTCAACCTCCTGGGCTCAAGTGACTTTCCTGCCTCAGCCTCTGGAGTAGCTGGGACCACAGGTGTGCGCTACCATGCTTGGCTGATTTTTAAAATTTTTGTAGAGAATGGGGTCTTGCCATGTTACCCAGGCTGGTCTCGAACTCCTGGGCTCAGGTGATCCTCCCGCCTTGGTCTCTCAAAGTGCTGTGATTATAGGCATGAGCCCCAGCATTTTTTCTTAAAAACTTCTAAGTTTTTCTTTAAGCTAAAGCTTTATATGTCCATATTTTGGAGTCAACTATTCTAGATTGGGTAAGACAAACAGGAGTCCTTAAGTATCCCAGTCTCTTTTTTTCCCTTTCCTGAAGACAGTATAATACTTTGGACTGTTTTAACCAGTTAAAAATGTATATTTACCTCCATATGTCTGAAGACTGTATTTGAAGAGTTCATACTTGTGTGTAAACTTCCTGATTTTTTTAGTTCTAAGCAGTATCTATTGATTTTCTGACATGGAAGATAAGGATTGGCTCTTTCTTCTCTCCTTTACTGTACCTTTATCCCTGTTTTCTGTCTTCCCTATCCACCCAATAGAGGTTTGTTAACATTTTGGTTAAATCACTATTTAGTTTTTTCATTACAACCACGTATACTACATTACGACCATGCATACTTTTTTTTTTTTTTTTTGAGGCGGAGTCTCGCTCTGTCGCCCAGGCTGGAGTGCAGTGGTGTGATCTCAGCTCACTGCAACCTCTGCCTCCCGGGTTCAAGTGATTCTCCTGCCTCAGCCTCCTGAGTAGCTGGATTTAAGGCATGCGCCACCACGTCCGGCTAATTTTTGTATTTTTAGTAGAGATGTGGTTTCACCATGTTGGTAAGGTTGATCTCAAACTCCTGACCTTGTGATCCGCCCGCCTTGGCCTCCCAAAGTGCTGGGATTACAGGCATGAGCCACCGTGCCTGGCCCATGTATACTATTTATAGCTGTTAAGTGGTATAAATTACAAATACTTTCCTTTCCTAAACAACCTTTTGTGTGTGTGTGTGTGTGTGTGTGTGTGTGTGTGTGTGTGTGTGTTTTGAGTTGGAGTCTCACTCTGTTGCCCAGGCTGGAGTGCAGTGTCGCGATCTCAGCTCATGGCAACCTCTGCCTCCTGGGTTCAAGCGATTCCCCTGCCTCAGCTTCCTGAGGAGCTGGGATTGCAGGCGTGTGCCACCACACCTAGCTAATTTTTGTATTTTTAGCGGGGACGGGGTTTCACCATGTTTGCCAGGCTGGTCTTAAACTCCTGACTTCAGGTGATACGCCCGCCTCGGCCTCCCAAAGTGCTGGGATTACAGGCATGAGCCACTGCGCCCAGCCGTGTGTGTGTGTGTTTTAAATGTACTTATCACTAATTTAGCCTCAGACTTTTAGCCAGTTACATATTCAGATCTTCCCTCATCTTTATCCTTTTGAAGGAATCTTTCTAGTTTGGACTGCTGGCTCTCCCATTCTGTGACCTTGGGGGTTCTTTTTACCTCTTTCCTCTCCATTGGACCTCCTATTCCTGTGTTCTGTGTTACCTTGTTGCTGTCGTTAGTTTTAGTGGAGCATAGTTGCCGGTAGTTTTCGGTGAGAAAGGTGTATAGGAGCTAGATCTTTTGAGACTGTGTGTCTTTCTGTGTACTCGTGATTGATGTAGTTTGACTGGGTATATGCTTTTAGGTTGGAAATAGTTTTCCTTCTATATTAGTCTGCTCAGGGTTGCCATAACAAAATATCATAGGCTGGGTGGCTTAAACAACAGAAATTTATTTTCTCATGTTCTGTAAGCTAGAAGTTCAAGATCAAGCTTCTTGCCAATTTGGTTTCTAGAGAGTGGCCTCTTTCTGGTTTATAGACACCATCTCTTCTCACATGTGGTGCCAGTCATCATACCAGATGACACAGTCTGGAGCACCATAATCCCAAATGTTGGAATACCTAAAGATCAGAATCCCTGAAGATCAAAATCCTTAAAGATTATAATCTCTAAAATCCTGAAAATCACAAAAGATTAAAATCCTGAGTGTTGAAGCCCTGAAAGCCAGTTACTGGGGAAGAGATAGTATGTTTTTGGTTGTGCGTAGGATAGTTGCATCACGTTAGACGGAACTATTACCTTGTTATTGTCTTTATTCATAAATTAAGTATGGTTTAAGGAGATGTGTGTGGGTACCACGTTGACAATAGGTGGACTTGTGGACTCAGTTTTAGGTGACACCTTAACTAAGGAATACCTAGAAACCTGGTGAAACATTAGGTTTTGGGTGTGTCTGTGAGAGTGTTTTCAGAGGAGATGGAAAAATTCTCAAACAGCATCTAAATGCACTTGCTTAATCACAAAACATCAGGTATCAATGTCTGCCCTTACAAACCTTTTGTGCTGGCATTGTACAAGTGCTTTTCCATTCCTGTCATTAGTTATTATCCCTATTTTATAATTGATAATACCTCACTCACTAATGCGTGAGTCTGAGCGGGCTGCGGGGAAGATCTGCCCTCAGTGTTGGCAGGTACCATCCAATCAACCAGGGCCCAGACTCTTCTGCTGCCTTGGATGTGAGAAATCCAGGGTTGCCAGCCTTTGGACTCCAGGATGTACACCAGCAGCCCCCATGGGTCCTGAGGCTTTTGTGGACTGAGTTAGAAACCACTGGCGTCCCTCGTTCTCAGGCCCTTTGGACTTGGATTGAACCTTGTCACCGGCATCCTGGGGGTCTTCAGCTTGCCTGTCATGGGACTTCCCAGCACCATAATTGCATGAGCTCATTCCCTGCATAAATCCCCTCTCATGTATCTGTATACATATCTTATCAGTTCTGTCTTGCTGGAGAAGCTTAATACAAATCTGGTATTGGGGAAGTCAAATATTCCTTCTTACTGTGTTTCTTAAAACACAGTGGAACAGATCTGTGAAATTGTTCCCTTGCAAAAAGGCGGTGATAAGTGTATGAGGCTACTTAATGGTGAAAGATAAAAATGTTAAAGTTTATTATTATTAGGGCTATGAAAGCAGAAAATTGCTTAATTGCAACAGCAGGACATAACAGACTTTGAAACAGACAGCATGTACTTATAGAGTTTGAAGACCACAACTGCTCTTCAAATACAAGTGCAACAAGTATTTCGAAGATCACAGATGCAGTGAAGACAGACAAAAACTACAAGAAATCTCTTCTGCCAAGTTATTCAGTCCTATAAGACTTCTGCCCATTCACACATAGCGCCAGTTTGCTATGCTATGTATTTAGTCTTCACATCGTATTCAATACTGGGGGTATAAGTTGTATATATTCTTTTTGTTTTATGCATTTTTTGCATATTTGACTCCACAAAAGTACATTTTTACAGTGTTGACTTTGTGTGTAAACATTGTACATATGTGTAAAACAGTTGAAACTTCCTCAGTAAATAAAGAGATGTCCTTTTTGTATATCTGCATTTGTGAAAGATAAAATTCGAGATCTCGGCTCTCTGAGCAACTGCATATGTGATGTTGATCCATCATGGTTTTTGGTAGATCTCATCAAAAGACATAGGTTGTAGATGACTGCAGTTATAAAGCTGAGTGCATACAATTACCACCCGTAGTTATATGCATTTAATGTATGTACGAATGAATGAGTGAGACAAGGTCTTGCTTTGTCACCCAGGCTGGAGTGCGGTGGCATGATCATAGCTCTCTGTAACCTCAAACTCCTGGGCTTTAAGCGACCCTCCTGCCTTAGCCTCCTGAGTAGCTAAGACTGCAGGTGCGTACTCCAAAGTCCAGCTAATTAAAAAAAAATTTTTTTTTGTAGGGGATCTCACTGTGTTGCCCAGGCTGGTCTTGAACTGGCCTTAAGCATTCCACCCGTCAGAGCCTCCCAAAGCTCTGGGATCTCAAGCCTGAGCCACCATGCCGGCTGTTATATACATTTATGCATTTCGCTTTTTTTTTTTTAAACCTATTTCTTTATGAATGTAGTTTGTCTGCTCACGACTGTTAGTCTACTCATGTGACTGTCATTATTAGACCTGAATTATACCTTGTATCCTTGCAAAAATATGCATGTGATTATTGCCTATTTTATTGTGTAAAGTGACCTATGACGTGTTCTCTCATTTTTTTATGTTTCTCAAATCCCCCTTTATTTTTTATTTTTTGAGACGGAGTCTTGCTCTGTCACCCAGGCTGGAGTATAGTGTTGTGATCTCGGCTCACTGCAACTTCTGCCTCCCAGGTTCAAGTGATTCTCCTGCCTCAGGCTCCCAAGTAGCTGGGATTACAGGCGTGCATCACCATGCCTGGCTAATTTTTGTATTTTTAGTAGAGACGGGGTTTCGCCATGTTGGCCAGGCTGGTCTTGAACTCCTGACCTCAGGTGATCCACCTGCCTCAGCCTCCCAAAGTGCTGGGATTACAGGAGTGAGCCACCATGCCTGGCCTGAAATCCCCCTTTGAAAGTATAAATACATGTCTTCCAAAAGTTTTTTAAAATTATTTTTTCCAGAATTACATTTTTGGGATTTTGATCTTTTGGGATTGTAATTTTCAGGATTTTAGACTTTAGGGCTTTTGATCTTTCAGGCTCAAAAGGAAAGAAAACATCTCCCAGGACCAGATGTGGAGTAGACGGGAATTGGAGAGAAGCTGAAGCCCAGGCCCAGCACCAGGCTGGGGGCCCAGGTGCTACGGGGGTCCCAGCCATTAACAGAGCTTCATGCAGGTGGGCAGCTGGAGCCGGGGGCTCACTCTCTTGTGAAACAGGCAGAAAAACAGGCCAAACTCTGCTGGGGGCTGCAGCTTTTACAAGCACCTGGTCTCCTGAGGCAAAAGGACACACACTTTGTGGAGGCCAGGAACTGGACCAGCCTGTTGGGGGCTTGGTAACTCCATCTAGAACATCCTCAGGGTCTCCACAAGGCAGACACAGCACAGTACCACAGGAAATGGCTGGGACAAAGAACCAGGAGCTGGAGGGGTGAGGCGGTGGGGGGGGCAGCAATCCTGAAACAATGAGAACATAGAGAAGAGAAAGAAAAGTCATACCAGCTCGGAAGAGCTTTCAAACCGACGTTCCAAACATGCCCAGAATTCTAATGTTCACAAAGTTATCCAGTCAATAATTAGAATCCACTGCAGATGAGCATTCAACATTTGGGATTGTGACATTCAAGATTGTGTCTTTCCAGATTATGACCCAGACTTTCTCAACATGGCCTTTCCTTGGGTTCATGTGCACGTGGTGTCTCATAAGCATACTAATCCTGTCAAATCAGGGCCCCACCCTTATAACTCCATTTAACTGTAATTACTTCCTTTCTCCAAATATAACCATGCTGGGAGTTAGGACTTCAGCATATGAATGGAAGAGTTGGGGGACAGACATTCAGCCAGAACGCATCTCTTCAGAATTCTTTAGACATTGCCTCATTATCATTTTTTTATTGTAATAAAATACATATAACAACATTTACCATCTTAGCCATTTTAAGTGTACAGTTTAATAGTATACCTTCATAACATTGTGCAATCAGCACCATCCTCCATCTCCTGTTCTGCTTTCTAGCTCTGATTTTGACTATTCTGAGTACCTCCAATAAGTTGGAATTACTTAGTCTTCTGCCTTTATTCAAGACATTTTTGTCATTTTTGTGACTGGCTTATTTTACTTGGCACGTCTTTATGGTTCATCCACATCGTAGCATATATCAAAATTTCCTTTTCAAGACTGAATAATATTCCATTGTATGTATATACAGGTTAAGCATCCCTAATTGGAAAATTTGAAATGCTTCAAAATCTGAAACTTTTTGAGTGCCGACACGATGCCACAGGTGGAAGATTCCACACCTGACCTCATACAACACATGTGACCTCATGTGACTGGTTGCAGTCAAAATATAGACACACAATACACAATTTGTTTAAAATATTATGTAAAATTACCTTTAGGATATATGTATAAAGCATACTTTAAACTGAATTATATGTTTAGATTTGGGCCCTATCCCAAGATATCTCATTATGTATATGCAAATATTTTAAAATGCAAAAAAATTGAAATCTGAAATACTTCTGGTCTCAGGCATTTTGGACAGGGGATACTCCGTCTCTACCATACTTCACTTGCCCATTCATCTGTTGATAGACACTTGGGTTGCTTCCATGTTTTAGCTGTTGTGAGTAATGCTGCCATGAACACGGGTACACAAATATCTTTTCAAGACCCTGCCTTCAGTTCTTTTGAGTGTAGAACCAGAAGTGGACTTGCTGGGTCATATAGTAATTCTATTTTTAATTTTTTGAGGAATGAACATACTGTACCACAGCTGCTGTACCATTTTGCATTCCCACCAATAGTGCACAAGAGTTCCAGTTTCTCCACATCCTTATTGACACTTATTTCCTGTTTTTTTTTTTTCTTCTTTTCCTATAGTAGCCATCCTAATGGATGTGATGTGTTACTTCATTTTTTTGTTTTCGGTTCTTGAGAAATCTGAAACTATTCAGATTTTTGGTCTTGGAATACCTAGGCTCTTCTTTGTGCCAGGGTCATGCCGTTTAACAGTGATGTTCCTTGATGTGGATCTGTTTTCAGGAATTATTTATCTGATTTCCTCCCTTCTGTTTTTTTGTTCTTTCTTTTTTTTTGAACCCCTGTTGGTTGGATGTTGGAAAATGTTGCTAAAATGTTCTATTTTAGGCTTTCAATTTTCTTTCCTGTTTTCTGATTGTCTTTTCCTCTAACTTGCATTTTTCTGTTTGTTTTGCTACTTTTTATGGTATAGGCTTTCTGGAGGTGTCTGGTAATCCTTGGTTTTCATTCCTATTTAAAAGTCAGGGATACACAACAGAGTTGGAGCATTTGAAATTGACATTCCTTCCCAGCTTTGTTCACTATAAAAGGACAGAGGAAGTGACAGCCTCAGTATCTATGAACGTACTTTGCTCTCAGACCTTCATTTCTAAATTACATCCCCCACTAAAAGGAACCAAGACTCCTTGGAGAAATGGCAGATTTCAAAGCTGAACACAGAATGCATAAGACAAATCCAGAACATGTTACATGAGGAAATAAGGAAGTGCTTAAGAACTATGAAAAGTACACAAGAGCATGCTGGAAGGGGCTCCCACTGGCCAAATGTGGGACAATTTGAACATCAGAATGAATAATGATGTTAATTGGCCAGGCACAGTGGCTCACACCCGCAATCCCAGAACTTTGGGAGGCCAAGGCAGACGGATCATTGGAGGTCAGGAGTTTGAGACCAGCCTGGCCAACATGGTGAAATCCCGTCTCTACAAAAAATAAAAAAATTAAGCAGGCATGTTGGTGGTTGCTTCTAATCCCAGCCACTCAGGAGGCTGAGGCAGGAGGATCACTTGAGCCCAGGAGGTGGAGGTTGCAGTGAGCTGAGATTGCACCACTGCACTCCAGCCTGGGTGAGAGAGCAAGACCCTGTCTTCAAAAAAAAAAAAAAAAGTTAATAAAATACGAATCTGGGAGTCCCTACTGATGGCATAATGAAAGAATAAGTGAGGAGAAGGGAGCATCCCTCACTGAAGTTTGAATGCCAGGAGGAACAGTAGAGCCTCAAAAACCTCATCATTTTCATAACTGAGTATCAATTGATTCAGACAAGATTTGCCAGTTGGCACTAATGATACTACTGGATGAACGTTGTAAGAACATAGTCTCTAAGTATTGTTCTACAGATTATGAATTAATTACAAAGGAAAATGCTCAGTTTACAGTGAAGAAATCTGGCAAATACAATTTTAACCAAGTGACTGAAATTATCACCAATAATGGGGCAAATTGACATCATCTTGTCTCTTTCTGAAGGTGATGCTCCAGGAGGAACAAACCTTCATTTATGTAGTACTACTGCCAGAGGCACATAACCCATATTCTTCAAAGATGTCAGTGAAATGAATGGAAAAAAACGTTGAACTATTTCAGATGAGAGGAAATTAAGGAAATAGGACTTTAGAATGTAATACGTGATCCTAAATTGGAGGGAAGAGGGATTTGCCATACAGGACCTTTCTGTTTTATCTAAGGACTCCAGCAGCACAGCCACATGGTCTGTTCTCATTTTAAGCAAAAATTTGGATGATTATACTTTTTGCAGTATATAGTCAAAAACCACCTAACTGGTAAAATATTTTATTTTTAAAATTAAATATACTCGTTTTAATTTGCACCTAGGCTTGTTACTGTTATTTTTATTGATTGATTTTAACAAATGTTTAACACTATTATCTTACTTGAGGGAAAATGTTGATATCACAATGTAGTATGAGTTTTATGGGGGAAAGGCATTAGATGAACAGCATTGTTTTGGAGATGCCTTGTAGATTGCATTCTTAGGGGATTTGTTTTTTTTTTTTTGGCCCTGTCAGGCTTCACTACTTAGAGGAATTCTAATTAGTTCAATGTCCACAGTTTAAGTCTTTTTCCACAGTATTAAGCTATATATGAAGTGCATACCCTGGAAGATAATTTCTATTCTTTTCATGTGCAGTGTTTGGTTAATTGACATTAAAGACTGAATTTGAGTATAGCTAGAACTTCAGTGATCTTAATGTTCTACTCACGCTTCCTGATAAAATGTATTAAGTGGACTGCCCGGGGGGGCATTTAAAGGAAGGAAATTGTAAAATTTTAGTATTTGAAAGTGTGGTGCCTTTATAGTGGACCCTATGTTGGATAAGAATAGAATTGATGTTTTTAGAAGACAAAGGTAAGGATATGTATTTTTCTTCTTCACTCATTGATAGTGCTATTATGACATCTGTATTTACTTCTGAGCTACTCTTTAGGGTAGGATAAAAGCTAAGGTAGAGAGATGACAGTGCCTTTTTTCTTATGTTCATATAGAAAAATTTTAATGATTAACTAGAACTTTTTAATTCCCTGTGGTATAGTTCTGTGTGGCCCAAGACCCTGACCCAGTATGCTTTAATGGCAGCTATCATCACACCAAAAGAGAACATATGTGATTATCTGCTTTTTTTTTTTCTTTTACAGGAGAGCTTGTTTCATATCCGTATCCCACTTTATTCCTGCTAATCTGCTAATGCAGTAAATTGGGGGAAAACTGTTACCAGGATAACCTGTAATGGGCAAGGAGCCACAAAGAAGAAAACATTTCATTTAATTTTTAAACTTGGTTTGAAAGGTAAGACCATTATGATTAGCAGGAGTTTCCTGCCATTAATGACATCAAGGAAAGCTATGGTTCTATTGTGAGACCCTGGAGTCTTAGCAAACCAGGTGGAGACCAGTCTCTCTGAGCTAGGTACAATATGGTTCTATGGTACTGTGGTATTTTAAGGAAGTTAAATGATAGCCTCTTCAGTCTGCTTTGGTATATCTTAAATCTACAGAACTCAAGGGATTCTAAGTTTATAGGGGGTTATTGAGAGGGGCGCCAAAGACCAGCCAGGCCTAGTAAGCTGAAGTAGTAGCACGCAGAGAAAGACTCGCTGCCCAGGCCACTGCTTCCAGGGCACTGGGGCTCTCTCTGTGTGTTTGTTTTTGTTTTATACCAGCGAAAGGACGTTTGACTTCTGGTCAGCCACTTTTGTCTTTCTGAGTCCTAATCTCCATCACTTTAGAACTTTTTATTAAAGATTAGAGATTAAATTTGCATATTTGACTTTTGGCTCAGTTGGCATTTACTAGGAAGTGGCAGAAGTGGCACAGTAGGTCCTTTTGGGGGACATGCAAACATAGTTAATCAAATTTCACTTGTCCTCATTGTATCTCTAGAAGGTAGACAAAAATCATTTAATCATCTACCTTCCTGAACTGGTGCTAGCTCTAAGACTTGAAATTTTAGTCGCTTTTTGCTTGGCTTTCTTTTTATCCTGATGAGCAGTGATTTACCAGGGCCTATTGGTTCTACTGTTGACTCTTGCAACTGTCTTTTTCTTTTTGTTTCCACGGCTGCAAAGCTAGGTCAGACTTTGTTGCCTGGAGAGATACTATGGTGGTTTTGCTGTGAGGGGTCTCTGCTTCTAACTGCCAGGTGGATGTTTCCTAGGCATCTATAATACTACTTTGCATGTGATGTCTCCTCAGCCCCAGCCCCTGAAGAACAGTCCTACTCAACCCTTGCAGGTTCCCCTAGCACTTAAACAGTGACGTCCAATTCTTGCCCCCGATATTCAGATTCTCCTACACAACTTAGGATTTCCTCAGCTTCACCTCAATATTCTTCTGGATGAATCCATGTGGAGAATTCTCTGCAAGTATTCATTCCCCTTGTGGCTCCTTGTCTCATAGAGTTTTTTTGTTTGTTTGTTTTCTGAGATAGGGTCTTGCTCTGTTGCCCAGGCCAGAGTGCAGTGGTGCGATCTCGGCTCACTGCAACCTCCACCTCCCGGGTTCAAGCGATTCTCCTGTCTCGGCCTCCTGAGTAGCTGGGATTACAGGCGTGCACCACCACGCCCGGCTAATTTTTGTATTTTTAGTAGAGAAGATGTCTCACTATGTTGGCCAGGCTGGTCTTGAACTCCTGGCCTCAAGTGATCCACCTGCCTAGGCCTCCCAAAATGCTGGTATTACAGGTGTGACCACCGCGCCCGGCCTCATAGAGTTTTATTATTGTTCTTTGTATTTGAATTCACATCTTCTGGGGCTCAGCTTTCTTCCTGCCTTTTTTGTCACACCACCTTGGATTGTTCCAGTTCCCTTGTGATCACTCCTTTGTGAACTCTCGGAGCATCTCATTAAGTTATTTTAGAATTCTCTTTAACTACATTTTAAGTATTTTGTGAGCAAGCAGCTTTAACTTCTTTGTATCTTTAATACTTTTCACAAAATATAGGTATCATTAATTGTTTGGTGGTAGGAGCTAAAATGTCAGAGGCATTTCTCAGGATAATATTTTTGAGACTTTCCCTCTGTCTCCTTGTTGTTTATTTTGTTTTTTCTTTGCTGATAGAGATTCTTAGCTTCGGCAGCTCGTGGAACAATTTCTTACCTTTAGTTATTCCTCCTCCTCCTCCTTTTACACATCTGTGCTCGTCAGCATGCTGTCCCACACTCGAGTGAACCCTTCAAAGTCTCCAGGAGTCCTAGAATCAATGCCAAGTGGTTACGATGGTTCCTGGAGAGGAACAGCACTGTAGGTATAGGGCACTTTAGACCAGGGGCTGGCAAACAAAGCATTTATTGCAAAGGCCAGATAATAAATATTTTAGGTTTTGTGGGCCAAGAGGCAAAAAAGAGGATTTATATACCAAGAGACACAACAAATTTTTATAGGCTTTGTTATTGATGAGATTCATAATGTAATAATTTAGTTCAATTTTCTGTAATACAGCTTTCTCTTACTAGTGAGAAGACTGGAATTCTTTATTCTAGGGGGATAATATTTCACCTAATTGGTCTTTAAAGTCAGAGTTGCTCTCATCAAAATCTATTGCAAAGGTACATCTAATCTATTAATGTTGATCTGCAGCAAAGTTTTACATTTTTCATCTTTGGAAATGTCTTTCTACACAGGTAGGTACTCCCACATTATCAGTTCCCAAGCATATTACTTCAGTTGAGTATATTCATTATTTGGAAGGCATATGTAGAATTCTCTTGGATTCTTCTCTTGATGCTTACTTTTTAGCATGTCATTACATAGTAAATTAATCATTTCTAATTATAGTTTAGGTGATAGCTCCTTACTTGCACAACTGAATGGATTTTGAAATATGGAGATTTCCTTTGCCTTTGCATCAAGGTCTGCAAAATGCTATGTAACTATAGTTTCAGCTCAGAAAACATGTCCACTGCCAATCTCTATGGGAATGGAGAGCTCATCTCCTACAGGAAGTGTATGAAGCAGCTTGACCTTACTTATCAACCAGAGAAAGTTGGTTAAATGATGTTAATGTAGTAGATGGTTCACATGTCAGCCATTGAGACTTCAGCAAAGGCAGATTTCTACAGCTATCCAGTGTTCAGTAATTGTCGTTCACAACTGTTCTTGTTCAGAAAAATTTCAGTCTTTGCCTTGTGCTCAAAAAATCACGATAAAACTTCACCACATCAAGCTGCTGTGTGATAGGGCAAACCAGGATGGTTAAGTCCATGAGTGAATGAAGTTTACTGCTGGTGCTACTGGTTCAGTAACAGGTGATGGATTTCAAAAGTCTCCAGATGCCTGCTGGCGAATAATCAAAGAATAACTGTAAGCTTTAAACACCTTACATTTTTACAGGTTTTCGAAGTTTGTTGAACTAAGCCCTTTTCTGTTCTATACACAACCAGAATCAGTTGCAGCATGTCCTACCAGATTCTACTGTAGGTTGTCTTTTTTCAACTTCTTTGAAAATATTCTGCCTGTAGTTCTTTCGTGAAGACTGTTCATGGAGGCTAAAAAGTCAGAGGTGTATCACAAGGTTTATAGCAAAAAATAACAATTATTCCATCTTTTCTCATCTTTGAATTACTCACTTGGGACTGCTACCTTCATCACTTAGCTGTTTTCCCTTATTTCCACATTTCTAAATAATTTGCCTATATGTAGCTGTTTCTAATCTCCTTGGCTTCTAATTATGAAGAGGAGGTTTTAGTTCTTACATGGATAGCTCCTTCCCTCCTTCACCTTTTGGATAAAGTCAGTATTAAAGGTATGTATATTTTGGTTAATTATTCCCAGAATCCCTAACAAAATTTGCAAAATTCTCTTCAGTGTGGTCACATACATCTGGCAGTCAGCTGTGTCTCTTTCTTGGACTCACTTTTTCCAAACCCTCTGCCTCATGCCTTCCTCTGTACTGGTTGCAGTTGACCTTCTCCATAACTGCTGGTATTTCTCCTCACCTTTCTTCTGGGAGTCATCTATCTCTTGATGTCTTGTATTTCTGGTTTCATGTATTATCATGTTTTGGTGAAGAACATTCTGCAGTAGCTACCTGAGAAAGTGTGAATAGATCGTCAGACCTTCCATGTCTGAAAATGTTGGTTTCAAGAATTAATACTAAGTTATGGTCCTTTTTTTGTGTTGTTTTTGTGAGTCCCCCTCCTCCCCACCCACCACTAGAAGGTTTAGATACTTCATCTCTGCTACCATGGAACTACTACTCAGTACCTTGGGAGGATCTGTCGCACCACTCATTGTGATGGCCTGTGCAGGCCCTAAGGAGAGCCACATTTGTTAAGCTCTGGGAAAATTGCTTTCTTCTATTTCCTACCCATGCCCCCCTGCCCCCCCCCCACCTTTTTTTTTTCCTTGGCCAAGAGGTGGGTGATAGATTATGTTGTTCTAAAACTTTTTTATTTGAATATTTTATTTGAATTTTATTTGAATATTGGACTTCCTAAATTGTTTTTTTGTCTTTTCATGAATTTGTTGGCATTCTTGGCTGTAGTTTCCTTTTTTCTCTTTTGTCCTTTATTTTGTTGTGTTACTAGAGTTTCCAGAGCAGTGGAGAATGCGTGGAGTTCAACCCACTAAGCATCTGGAAGGTTACATAATCTTTTCTATTTTCTTACTGGAGCTCTGTGTCAGCCCAAATGTAGCCATGTATTGTACCTTTTATATCCAATAGATTTTGAGAAGAGATTTATAAAACAGCATGTTAATCATTTAGTACAACCTTCCTGTCCAGAACAGGAACTCCTTTTGTTCTTATAGAAAATCATTCAGGCTTTGCCAGGGCACCTCCAATTGAGGGGCCTCGCATGCAGCCACAGCCCTCATCTTTAGCAAGTTTTGCTTCTACTGCTTGTAGATAATTTGCACTTTTTACTTACTGGTTCTTATTTCATCCTTGGGTACAGTACAAGACAGGTCTTCTCTTCTAAGCTTTTAAATATATTCAAAGGCAGTTACTTTATCCCTCCAGGTAGTGAGCCTTTCTGCTGCCCTGGCCATCTCTGGATGCCATGTGGTTGCCAGACTCTTTGTTTTCCTTCAGAACAGGATATGCTATTTCCTGGTGTGACGTGATGTGCTCAGGGCAGGCCACAGTGGGATTAGTTTCTCCTCTGGTCCTAGACATTATTTATCTGTTACTATATTCTGAGATTTCTTCGCTTATTAGTTACATCATAATATTAGAACTTTCTATTGGACTTACAATCAACTGAAATCTTTGGACTTTTTTGTTTCTTTTCTTCACTTCAGCAGTTTTCTTCTCCCTGGCCTTCTTCCCATCTTGTTTTTCAGTTTTTGTCTGAAAAGGACTTTATATTCATTCATGTTAAATAAATTTTTCTTGATTCGTTGTGTTAAACAGTGTGACTGCTGACTTACCCAGGATTAGCTCTTCCTCTTAGCTTTGTGTTTTCTGTGCATTTTGACAAGCCTGTGGCATCCTGTGAATCCATGCCATCAGAGCCCTTGGCCACAAGAGCTGAGCTTGTCCAGAGCTCTTCAGGCTGAATGCCCAACTCTCTTGTCTGGGAAGTGATTCTTCACCCTGTGCACAGAGACACATGGTTCCTCTTCATGAACTTGTCCTGAGAGCCGCTGGATTGCAAGGCTGACCTGCTGTTGCTGCCTTCTACAAGCTGAGGCCACACACAGCTGGCTGGGCTGGGGTCATGCTCTTGATGACTGCTTCTTTGACTAGGAAAAGTGCACCACTTTGGAGCTAGTCAGACCTGGGTTTGTGTCCCAATTCTGCTAGCATGTTTACTAGCTCTGGTCTTTAGTAGTAAGTCATTTGACCTCTCAGAATTTTAGTTTTTTCCATCTGCAAAATGAGAACAAAACCTTGAAGGTATGAAGTATCTGGTATCTAAAAGCATGAAGCCTAGAGTCTGGCAGTATGGTAGGCACCTAATGGTAGCTGCTGTTAATAATTATGTTTCCACCTTTATATAAAGTTGCAGTGTCCAGACAGTTAATGTGATTGTGGAATAGCTAGGAGAGATTGAAGATTGTTTTTCATAAGGAGCTATAAAGACCATTCTCTGTTGAACTTTTATTCCTGAGCAGTCTCAGTAGTCTATGAATCTACTTTAACTTTTCTTGCACATTAGGTTGCATACTGTAAAACATTTACAAAAGAAAGAACTTCCTGAAGGTTAACAGTTTATTGCTGCTAGCCTGAAGCTGTTGAGGTAGCCCTGAATACTTAAGGGTTATGTACAGTCTGATCAAAGTTTGCTAGGGAAGGAAGATAGACGATAATAGCTAAAACTTTTAAAAAAACGGGCTTTTGAAAGATTTTTTTGTGACCAAGTTGCCAATTCTGTCTTTCATTATAGAATTTGATAGCTCTTTTCTTAATCTGAAGACTGCTTCTTTTTGACCATTTGCCAAAAGCATCTCAGTGTGCTCCTGAATTTCTACTTGATTAGGAAAGGCCATTTTCTTTGGGTACCTTGTCTGTAAGATATTTGAATAATAAATGACCATTGTCACTTACCTCAAGTTGGGTGAGTTATAAATGGTACATAACTGGGTTTCACTTAATACAAACTTCACTGACTTGGATTTTCCAAGCTTTGCCTTCACCACATGTTAGTATAGCACTCCCTTTCTAGCCAAGCAGTTTAACCATTTTTCATTTGCTGAGGACCACCTCCTATCTCTTCAGTTTTGGAGACTTAGAAACTTTTTGTGTTGTTGCAAATAGCCATGCCAATCATAACCATTTCCTACTCTCCTCCAGTTACCTGTTGTTTCCTTTCTGATGTTTGACTCATTTGTTCGCTCTTGGAATCCTGCCCAGTTTCAGAGATTCCAAGAATCTTGGATGCTTCAGATGGGAAACCTTTCTAGGGCCCATGAGAATTTACTGACTTTACTTTGACTTAAATTTTTTTTTTTTAATTTTTGAGACAGGGTCTTACTCTGTCAACCAGGCTGGAGTGCAGTGGCGTGATCTCTGCTTCCCAGGCTCAAGTGATCCTCCCACCTCAGCCTCCTGAGTAGCTAGGACTACAGGTGTGCACCACCATGCCCGACTGATTTTTTTGTACTTTTTGTGGTGGAGACAAGATCTCCCTTTGTTGCCTAGGCTGGTCTTGAACTCCTGGACTAAAGTGATCCACCTACCACTGTCCCCCCGCAAAGTGCTGAGATTACAGATATGAGCCACTGGGCCTGGCTAACGTTGACTTTTATCATACCGTCTTACCTGTATTCACATACCCTCACCTCCAGCATGCACTCGTGCATCTGGAACCAGCTGGGTGTTCCTTGCCTCTCCTCGGTTTCCTTGATCTCTTAAGAAGACTCTTGGCAAAAACTCGACTACCATTGTGCCGTCCTCATTACTTGCCTTTCCCCACACAACCCCTCAGTCTCACTTCAACGAAACTTGTTCTTAGTAGAAATAACCCATGCTTTGCATATACTTGGACTGAAGTTTTTGAAGTTGTGGAAAATAGGCACAGAAATTCCTGTACATTCAAGGTTTCATAATGAGAGTTTGTAGAGGAACACGTTACTGTAGTTGCTTTAATTTGAACTAGTTGACAAAAGTAAGGCTGGATTTTTTGGTTGGTGGTTGACTTTTTAAATAAAAAAGTGAAGTGAATGATAAGGTTGTATATCTTGTCTTGCCATTAGCATCTTAGCAGTGTATTTGGAGTTAGTACGGGGTGTATATATAGGCATTTGCCTTCTGAGGGTTGTGTATTTCCCAGACAGCTTAGAATTCTAAAGGCAAGTGTAAATTTGTATCATTTGATACCAAAGTACAGCTCCAGAATGAAGAAAAAGTGGAAATTAGACTTGGGGGAGGCAGAATGCTGGTCACATTAGAGGAGTAATGGTCATTTAGTGTGAAATCTTGTAGCGGATACCTTGGCTTTGAACGTAGAGGCTGTTGCAAGGCATCATCTTCTGCTCTGGTGGGCCCCTCTTCATTACGCTCACCCCTCTCCAATCTGTCTTTCACATTGTTGACAGTTAACGCATTCACACTCTAGATCTGCTGTTGCAGACTCCAGTGTCTGTCTTAGCACGGTGAGCAGTCTCTACAGTGCCCCACCTCAGGCGTCTTACCTTCATCCCCTTCTTTCCTGTCCCATATTTAAGTTATATTCACATTTGGCCAGACCCAAAAGAGGTTTGTCCTCTTCCCTCTGTCTTCACCTTTGTAGGAAGTACGAACTCTGTTGAGAGTGTACTAACCACAGCATCAGTGTCATCTCCACGTCACTTCCAATGTCTGCTTCTGTTCAGAATTGTTTCTGTATGTTATTAAAATACTTTGTTTAATCACTGCTGTAGATATTTTAATGCATACTTCCCTCAGTTAAAACTCATTGGATCTGTCTGCTTCTGCAGCAAGCCTGCACAGTGCCGTGCATTCACACACAGCCCTTTGTGATCTGGCCTTGTGTTGCCAACCTAATCCTACCACCTACCCAAAGGCTCCTTCTTCTTGTCCTCAGGGTCTTCTCCCTGCTGTGACTCCTGAAGCTACTGGGTCTTCCTGTCCACTGCTTTCAGGGAGGCGTCGCCTGGCCTGGAATATGTTATGCAGCTCCATTCATCACCTCCTAAATGCTCCCTGTATTTTGAGGCTCAACTTAGGCTTGACATATAATGAGGCATTTTTGGCCAGGTTGTCCTCCCTTGAGCTACCTTTCTGTGGAACAAGGTTGAAATGTATGCCTGCCTTTCTCTGTTTTCTCTGTTCTCAATTTTATTGTATTTTTCAAGGCTTTAGGGATCATCTGTCATACTACTCCTGTATTCCTTAGCATAATTCATATTAATACTTTAATACCTGTTGATTAATATAGCATATTAAATGGATTTGATTCCTTTATTCTCAAAGAAAAGCTTGAAATATCAAAGCAGTTTAAAGTTAAAAATGGAAAAGATTCTGGAATACCTGGGTGGTAGAAAGCTGATTGCTTTTGACACCTCCTTTGGAGGAAGCAGTTGCAGAGATACAATAAAACTGGGTTTGAGTTTGTATTGCCCTCTTCTCTAAAGAAATATATTGACTCTAGTAGGCACCTGATATTTGATTTAATTTGTGTGTGTAGGGGGGCTGCACCTTCATGAAATTGACACCTTTACTAAGAATGGAGAAACAGCTACTGCGTGAACTTTGTGTTTTGTGGTCTTTTTCCTTAGAAGTTAGTGAGAGCTGCTTTCAAAGACCAGCTGCTTTTACTCCTTTGTGTTCCATGTTTCTGCCCCTTCTTGTGAAAATTTCCCTGGGCATTGAGCTTTGCTGTCAGGGGGAAGAGTTTCTCATTAACTTACAACACTAAGAGATAACCTCCGTGGGAGTGACTCTGCTTTTTCCTGTTAATAGACACTTTCCTCCCTGGCCCCTTAGTGGCATGCAGCTTTCAGCATGCCTGGAAGCAGTCACCAAACCCTCCTGGAGCCCACAGTTTCACATTTGAATCTTGTCAGGCACTGTTCAGCTAAGCTTCCTGCATGTGTGAATCCAAGCCTAGAAGGAAGTCCTCAGCCTCCAGGTGTCTGGACACTGCATCAGTAGATGAGCCAGTATGAACAGCCTTGCCTCAGCTTGGTTGTTCAGTACATCCTGTTCCCCAGCCTGCTTATAAACTCGGCCAGAAGTTCAGTGTAAACGTGTCTGCTGCTTATGGAATAATCAAGGGATGCCGTGAGGTCTGTTTTCTTGAGGTTGAGTGAGAATTCTAGATTTTGTCCACACTAATCAAGTATCTTTGTTTCCCAACATTTTCGAGTGGCCTAGACATTGTTCCTTCTTCTGAAGATATATTTTGAATTAGCTTATAAAGTGAAATCAATTCTCAGAGATATGTACCTGTTTTTGTGTGTGTGTGTGTGTGTGTGCGCGCGCGCGTGTGCGTGTGTGTGTTTCCAGATGGAGTCTCACTCTGTCGCCCAGGCTGGAGTGCAGTGGCACGATCTCGGCTCACTGCAACCTCTGCCAACTGGGTTCAAACGATTCTCCTGCCTCAGCCTCCCGAGTAGCTGGCATTACAGGCGCCTGCCACTGTGCCTGGCTAATTTTTGTATTTTTAGTAGAGACGGAGTTTCACCATCTTGGCCAGGCTGGTCTTGAACTCCTGACCTCATGATCCACCCACCTCAGCCGCCCAAAGTGCTGAGATTACAGGCGTGAGCCACCGCGCCTATCTGGCATGCGTTTTAAATTTGGCTCCTTAAGTCTAAACCAGTGATGACCCACCTGTGCCTCTCGATGGAAGATCTAGCTCTTTGCATTATTTCAAGATGAAGGATTTGAAAACTTTCTTGTTATTGGTATAAATGTTTCTAGGTATTAGAGGCTACAAAACAGTTCTCGTTTTCTTGTGATCTACTTTTTTGAGTTGCAGAATATCTGCCCAAGTTGTTACATTTCAAGAATATACATGATTTCTCCTGTATATTTCTATTTTAAAAGAGAGGAAAAACATGGCCTATAACCTCTTCTTACCTACCCCACATTGGCCCTTGTGTGGAAAACATCGTTAGTGATTGTAGCTGTGGAAGGAGATGGGGGCCATTTCAGTGCTGAGAGAGACTGAATCATAATGTCATTAGAGTGGGGCTGTCTAGTACAGCAGCCACTGGCCATGTGTGACTCTTGAGCATCTGAAATGTGGCTGGTTCAAATTGAGAGGTACTGTGAGCATAAAATACACATCGGATTTGGAAAACTTAGTACCAAAAGAAATAATATAGCCCTGTTGGATATATTCTGTTAAAGATACTTTTAAATTTAATGTCATCAGTTGTTTTTTTACTTTTTTGATGTGGCTACTAGAACATTTAATGTGTGGCTCATAAGTTTATTTCTTATTTCTGTTAGACGGGTCTGACTTGGATGACAGATAGAGCTTATGTAGTTCTAGTAGTTTTAATAGTGGTGAGAGAAGGGAGTGCTGAAGGGAGACTTGGGGTGTATAGGAATTAGAACTTGGGCAGTGTGTGCTTGCATGTCTTTGTATAAGATCATGTGAAATTTGTGTGTCAAATATTTTCTTCGTAGTGTTGTGTTAAATATATAGTATTAAAAGTCAATAACACATTTTGTTGTCTTAAATCTTTCTTGTGTGTTTTCTTGGGCGGAAGCAGCTGCTTCTCCTATTTTTGTTCTGTTTGTGCTCCATATGTTTAGGTAGCGGCAGCTTCTACTAGAAATATCTTATGCGTGTTTATTGCCAGTCTGGCATATGATATCAGATATTCACTTCGGCGTTACTATCTTGAGGATTCCAGTAGGGCCAGTTATTAAAAGGTATAGACAGAGCTGGTTTCATGGGTGTGTGACCTGTGCAGTCTCACAGTGCTCAGAAACACTTGGATTAATGCTCTCCTGTTTGGGTTCTGTCTTGAAATGCATCATAATCTTTGAATCTCTTTTGGAGTCTCTGAACATTTTGCTCTGGGCCCAGCTAGTCCTGGGTACAGTTATTTCACAGTTGATAGTGTACAGTTTATTGTACTTGGATACAAAGTTGCCAAATTTAAGCAGAGTGAGTTCATATGAATAGGAGATTTTGAATTTGAAATTCATTGAAGATCTTGTCATCCCCACAGTTGACTGCTCATTTGTGGGTAGGATCACCAGTAGTTTTTCTCTTCAGGGTTCTAATAGTTTATCTTTTGTCATGTTTATGGTATGTTATGTTCTGCCTCTGTCTTGTTAAATGAAAACCCATTAATATCAGCTTTTTCAGAGGTAGTTTCTGAAATAAATAACACAGTACTGTTTGCACTAGTGTGCTTTTCCTATGTTTTTCATGGCTGTATAGTTATTTTGAATATATGTATTTAAATTTGTGAAGATGTAGATTAAAACAATCCTCCATTTATGAATTACAAGCTGTCAGCAGTGGTTTAAAATCAGGCATCAGCAGCATCTGGGAACTAGAGATGCAGAATCTCAGGCCTGAGCCCTGTTTTATTGAGTTGGAATCTGAGCCTGTGTTTTATTTATTTATTTATTTATTTATTTAAATTTTAGGACAGGGTCTCACTCTTGTTCAGGCCGGTATGCAGTGGTATGATCATAGCTCACTGCAGCCTCAACCTCCCAGGCTCGGGTGATTCTCCCATCTCAGCCTCCCGAGTAGGTGGGACTACAGGTATGTGCCACCTGTTGCCCAGGCTGGTCTCAAACTCCTGGGCTCAAGCGATCTGCCCATTTTGGCCTTCCAAAATGCTGGGATTACAGACCTGAGCCACCATGCCCAGCCAAGACTGCATTTTGACAAGGCCCTAGGCTATTCATTCCTGTGCCTATGAAAGTTTGGGAAGCTTTAAAGCTCAGTGATTTCATTGTTGGATATATTCATTGCCCTAGTAGCTTCTATTTGCCTGAGTGTGCGTATGTTGGTGCCTATATGTTCTAGCTGCTATTGTGGGTCTTTCTTATTGACTCTCTACAACCTGTTTTGCTAAGGATCCTGAGGCTTAGAGATGAAGTAGCTTTCCTGAGGCCTCAGGGCTAGCCAGTAGTGGAGCTGGTGTTAGAATCCAGGTCTGTTAAGATTCTTAGTAGTCTTAGAAGAGGTTGAGAGGATTTGTATATTTGATGAAAACAAAGGGTTGTAGGTGGTTCACATAAATTATAATTGGACCCCTACTGGATGTACTAGCGTTCTACTAGCAGTGCCTTGGCAAATTTTACAGATAGACTGATGTTATTGTTCTGCCTCTTATAAATAATTTAGCCACTTTACCAGTTCCTAGTTCCTGTGTCAGAGACAGGGTGGCACCTTTTTCCAGAGAGCATCACTGCTTGAATGCCTTGAATTCAAGGTACTTGGCCTCAGATTTTGAAAGGCTTTGATATCATGAAGGTTTTTAAATAATTTTAGAGGGTCATTAAGTAAAGCAGTTGATCTTCGATGAATAGATTTACTCAACAGATGGATCCTTTGATCCTATTTTGTGTATATAAGATGGCAGTTTTCACTTGTCTTATGTTACAGGAAGGTGGGGAACAGCACACATTGTCCTCTGTGGCATCAAGTAACAGATGACTCCCCAGTGACCTGCTTTCTTAATCTTAGCCCTTTTGGAGAAAACTCCATTTTCAAACTACGTAATCCAACTTACAAAAAAACTCTAGGATTTTGAAGAAAGATTAGAGGGTAGTTTGGCTTTACCAAACTCTTTGCCCCACTGACTGGTTTGTTGGAAGAAATTATCCCTAAATTTAAGGACAGTCATATGCTGCATATATGACAGTGCTCCCATAAGGTTATAATGGGGCTGAAAAATTCCTGTCACCTAATGACTGATATGAATGAAAATTCCTGTCACCTAATGACTGATATGAATGATTAGTTTGGGGGGATTCTTTAAGGTGATTTTGCTACTTCAGCTAAACAACATCTTAACATGGTAGTGTCTGTTCGGATACACAGATACTTAGCATTGTCACAACTGCCTCTGTATTTCAGTACACAGTAACATGCTGTGCAGGTTTATAGCCTAGCAGCAATAGGCTATACCAGATAGCCCAGGTATGTATAGGCTAGACTGTATAGGTTTGTGTAAGTCACTCTATGATGATTGCACAACGACGAAGTCACCTGACGAAGGATTTCTCAGTCTGTATCCCTGTCGTTATTCGTTGTGTGACTGTGTAGTCTAGGTTGTGAATTTTAAAGGATATTTATGTTTACTAAAAACAAGTTGTTGAAGTTCTGACTTTTTGGTTTTTCTGTGTAGTTTAGAGTAGTTTTAAAAGGACTCCATTTTACCTCAGGGCTCTGGCCAGTTGAACTTTGTAACTGTTATTTCATACCTGGCTTCTTTCTACTTGAAAGAGTACAAATAGAAGCGAAGGCCTAGCAGGGGTGACTAATTTACCAGTGCCATTTGTTTCCTGTCAGCTTGCTGTTTGGCTAAAAGGTAAAATACATAATTTTTGCCTAAGGAATTAGCTGTGGATATATTTTAGTTTTGAGTTTGTAGTATGTCCAATACAAAGAAAATTCACCATGAAAATGTATTTCAAGGTGTTCTTATTTGAAAAATGCTATTCTAACTCTGAATAGTGGGGAGCAAAAGGAATTAGTTGGCTCAGTGTGGTGGCTCACACCTGTAATCCCAGCACTTTGAGAGGTAGAGGTGGTCGATTGCTTGAGGCCAGGAGTTTGAGACCATACTGAGCAACATAGTGAGAACCTGTCTCTACAGAAGTACAAAAAAATTAGTCAGTGTGGTGGCACGGGTCTGTAGTCTCAGCTACTCTGGAGGCTGAGGTGGGAGGATCACCTGAGTCCGGGAGGCAGAGGTTGTAGTGAGCCAGGATCATGCCACTGCACTCCAGCCTGGGTGACAGAGCAAGACCTTGTCTCAAAAAAAAAAAAAAAAAAAAAAGAGGAATTAATCACTTTACAACAGATAGTTGCCAAAGAACTCCTTTTCTTGTGTTTAAATCTCAAGTTTAAAATCAGTGTAGTAAACCCACAAAGTCATGGCTGGGGAATTGGAGGACCTGATTCATCAGCTAGGCCATGCTGCTGGAGCACACGGGCTCTGCTACAGGAAGGTTGCTTCTGGCTCACTGGAACAGCATGGGCAGGAACTTACAGCAGTAGGTGGCTTTCTTCCGTGTAGTGATTTGGGGACCAAGGCACGTTGCATGTTTTGGTTCTACCATCCCTCAGGTTCTTTTGGTCTTCAGCATTCAGCCAGATACAGGTGAAGGACCATGGGAGGTTTGATGGTTCCTGGCACAATGGAGGAAACTCTTGTCATGTGGCCACACCTACACGGTGAGTGCCCCAGGAAGGGGAGAATAGAGAGGGGTGATGACTGTCAGCACTTCACTGGGCAGGGCGCAAGGGCTGTGGGGTAGATATTGCGTGGATTCAGGAGACTGCAGAAAGCAAAGTGGGTGTTAGTGGGACTTTTATTTCCTCTCGAACAAAGGGCACTACACTTTTCTGCAAAAGACCAGGTAGTAAATATTTTAGGCTTTGTGGGCCTCAGATGGCCTCTGTCATATATTCCTTTTTTTTCTTAAACCAACCCTTAAAAAATGTCAAAATCATTCATAGCTGGCAGGCTGTGAGCTGGATTTGGTTTGCTAACACCTTATTTCATCACAACTAATTACCACTCTTCTTTAGAAATCCAGTATTTAATGAGTTTCCTTTATAATAAGGTTGAGATTTTGGAAGTCAGTTTTTACTTGAGGCAAAAAAGTTGTATCTTGATTCATAATTCAGAAGTGTCATTTTATCTAGTTTTTAGGCATAGCTTCTCACCTGATTGGTGAATGTATACCCTGTTTATTATTAGCTAAAAATAAGTGCTTGATACCAGCTTCACTTTTTTTCTGATTTATTTCTTAGTATTTTTCATACTTTGCCTTTAATACTAAGTGTGGGGAAGAGTAGTAAAAATATATTTTAAAAAAAGGTTTTGTGATTTTTAAGAATGTAGAGGTGCATGAGCCGTACTACTCCACCGGAAGCATGGTGGGTGGCACTGGCATTGTTATTCTGTGCCCTCAGACAACGAACCACTTCTCTTCCTCTGTGGGAATTAATGGAAACCCAACTTTTTCCCTCTTGCATTGAAGTTATCTTTTGGTATACTTTTGTCTTTTTTTCTACTTGTTAGTTGTATTAGTATCAAATGGCATAATAAAGTTACTTTGTTTACCATTTCCCACTCATCTGAAAATCACGAAAAGCATTTATTTCTAAGGTTTATATCCACTAACCTTTTCCCCAAAGTTAGTTTCCTGTTACTTATATGTCATCTTTGCCCTTATTTCTTTAATATTTGTATTACAAGTAGCTTGCTCTTGTTTCCTTCACTGGCAACATTGCCCACTGGGTGGCTTCTGTGGATGACCCTACCCACCCCTCGTCTGGAGCAGAGAAATCCTATTAGCCTAGAAGCATAGTGGCTGCTGTCAGTGCGAGGAGTTGTGCTTCTCTAGCTCAGTCTGTGATGTCATCTGGACATAATTATTAGACTAATCCAATAGAGGAACAAGACAGCCCTGCCTCTGACTGTGGGCCACCACTTGTGTCATCCCACAGAGCTTTGTGCTGAACATCAGTCCTCCACATCGACTCCTCTTGTAAGATGTTGTGTCCAGGTGGATCATCACAATGGCTGCCATCCTTAAATATGTCTTGGTCCTGTTGCTGCTAATTGATGTGAGCTTGTTGCCATGTGTCCTTTAAAGCATTTAAAATTTTTTTTAGAAACAAGACTTTTATAACACCCTTCACATTTTATCATATTCCTATTTAAAACTTGTTCCTTAAGGAGCTTTTGGAAGCTTCTTTAAAACTCTGCTTGGCCGGGCTCGGTAACTCATGCCTGTAATTCCAGCACTTGGGGAGGCTGAGGCAGGTGGATCACTTGAGGTTAGGAGTTTAGACCAGCTTAGCCAACATTGTGAAACCCCGTCTCTACTAAAAATACAAAAAAAAAATCAGCCGGGTGTGATGGCATGCTGTAATCCTAGCTACTTGGGAGGCTGAGGTAGGGATTACTTGAACCTGGGAGGCAGAGGTTGCAGTGAGCTGAGATCATGCCACTGCACTCCAGCCTGGGTGACAGAGCAAGACTCTATCTCACAAAAAACAAACAAAAAACTCTGCCTATATTTTAAATTATATGCTCATGTACTAAAGAGTAAAATGTTCAGTGATCTCACTGCCTATCCTGTGAAGTGGATCTACTTTTTACAGAGCCTTGAGTAACCTGCCATGGTACAGAGTTTGTTTTCCTTCTTTTATTCCTGGATTGATCAGTGTTTATACTAGCAGTGTAAATGATTTTGCCCTCTATGATCTCTATTTTAAAAAAAATTTTTTTTTGAGGCAGATGTTCATAAAAGCATAAAATCAGGATATATTCCTGTCTGATCTCCTAAAGTGGGTGGGTTTTTTTTTGTTTTGTTTTTTCTTTTTTTTTGTGGAAACAGGGTCATCACCCTCTTGCCCTGCTGGAGTATAGTAGCACAATCATGGCTTACTACAGCCTCAGCCTCCTTAGTAGCTGGTACTACAGCAGTGTGCCACAATGCCTGGCTAATGTTTTGAATTTTTTTTTTTTTTCTTATGGAGATGAGGTCTCACTATGTTGTGTAGGCCGTTCTTGAACTCCTGACCTCAAGTGATCCTCCCACCTTGTGCCTGCCAAAGTGCCGGGATTACAGGTGTGAGCCACTGTGTACCCGGCCCAAGTACATACTTCTAAAAATGTGTGCTATACATGGATTACCATCCTTTGCAGCCTCCTTCCTTTTACCTAGGCTCTTTTAAATAGCATGTGGATATTCATGCTTTTTTGGAGATAATGATAATGGGACACCTCACTAAGTGGGTAGTGAAGCTCCAACTTATACATAGTTTTTCATTTGGGGGTTACAGAGAGTCAGTATGTATTAACAAACTCTGGTTTAGGAATTCTGCAGTGAGCATATAGACAGATAGGAAAGGTCTTTGAATGGTCTCTACTGAGGTCTTTTCCTGTGATGCTATCATCCTGTCATGTATCTCAAAAGTGGCATTTGAGATCATCCCATCATGAATGGCAGCCTTTAGATCATGTAGTGAGCCCTCTGTTTTATGTTTCCATTTGTAACAAATAAGTACCTTTTTTAGCTCTATAATTTGAAGTAACAAACACTGTTTTCCTTGTTGAGGAAGGATGGGCATGAAGCTGAGGAATGAATATGTATGTGGCGTAGTGATTGGGTTTCATTGTCATGTTTTCCTAGTAAACAGAGGAGAATCAGTTTCTCTAACTCCTCAAGAATTAGTTTGCAGTTTTTAGTAGTATATTAAGAATGGCACAGATTTTACCAGTTTATTGCTTCAGGCTTTTGACTATGAAAGTACCGGTTTGCAGTGATCATTTAGTTCTTTAGTCTTCTGAAGCCTTCTAGATATTTAGGCCTCACTGCTTATCACTTGTTGCTGAAGATATTCTGTTCTTCACCCTTAAGAAAAGGGTGACTTTTCTCCTTTCCCAGCATCACTTCTTAACAAAGTATGGATGAATTACTTTTGCAGGTTAAAATTATCCCGTTTTAGCTTTGAGTATTTTCAAGTCAAAATTTTTTATCTATAAAATATTTTCTGAGAAGGAAAAAATCCTGCCAGTAATGCATTAAAAAGTATTTTATAGGTTCGGTGTGAAGCTTATTTAACTTATGTGAGCCAAGTTGGCATTTTAGACTGTAAAACTGAACTGAAATATGAATTATGGAAAATTAATTTGTAAAGTTGAAATTTTATGAAATACTTTCTGCATTTTGTTTAGACCAGCATGTTTTGGAAATTTGATCTTCACTCATCATCCCACATAGACACACTTCTAGAAAGAGAAGATGTAACACTGAAGGAGTTAATGGATGAGGAAGATGTTTTACAGGAATGTAAAGCTCAGAACCGCAAACTTATAGAGTTTCTGTTAAAAGCAGAATGTCTCGAAGATTTAGTCTCATTCATTATAGAAGAACCACCTCAAGACATGGATGAAAAGATCAGATACAAGTAAGACAATTCAATCTTCTCTCTAGAGTGGGACTAAAGTGAAGTGGGGGTAGAATATACAGCTCTTATTCAAGGATTCTCCAGTGTGACTGTTGCCATTTACAGAAGGGTAAGATAGTCAAGACTGACAGGCTCGGCGGAGCGCACCATCCATTCTAGCAGTAAGTCCAGGGAATCACAAGAGTTTAAAAATGAGCGTTCTGAATTTCATTCAAAGGTTTTCTGGAAAGGCAGCGTGCTTTGTAAACAATGATGACAAATTTCTCAAAATAGTAAGATGATTAAAATATTTACTTTACAAATAGGAAGATGGACATTATGTGACTATGCAAAATTGCACAGATCTAAGTCAGAGCTTGGGGTTATGAAGAGCATTGCTTATACAATAAATTCTGACCTTTTATCAACTGAAAGTAAAGGAATGGGTATTAGTGAACATCAGCGTAGCTGGTCACACCATGGGTAACTACAGTGGATTTTGTCTGCTAGTTTAATCTGCTTACAAAGAGAATGACAGTACAGTGAGAATCCTTTATTACCATCACTGTAACACTTTATACAAACCCCTGGAAACTCCATAGGTATGTAAAGTATTGGGGTTTCAGTTAATTATTTCTCCATATCCAAGTCTATTGAAATATTTGGCTCTTTTCCCCCCAGAAAATAGAGCAACTTCACAAACAAAAATTTATGCATTACATAAACTTAATGGAATAGGAAGAATTAGGCTTTTAGTAGTGTGTCTCTTGCCATTTGTCCCTCAGTTTACCTTTCTTTTTTTTTTTTTTTTGAGAAGGAGTCTCGCTCTTTCACCCAGGCTGGAGTGCAGTGGCGCGATCTCGGCTCACTGCAGGCTCCGCCCCCCGGGGTTCACGCCATTCTCCTGCCTCAGCCTCCCGAGTAGCTGGGACTACAGGCGCCCGCTACCTCGCCCGGCTAATTTTTTTTTTGTATTTTTAGTAGAGACGGGGTTTCACCGTGTTAGCCAGGATGGTCTCGATCTCCTGACTTCGTGATCCGCCCGCCTCGGCCTCCCAAAGTGCTGGGATTACAGGCGTGAGCCACCGCGCCCGGCCCCTCAGTTTACCATTCTTTTCAGACATCTTTTCCTTTCTTCTTGGGGAGAAATGTGCTGTTAGGGAAATAATACTCGTTAATGCTTTCAAGTTGCTAGTGGCTTAGGTCTTCAAAGATGTCATCATGTTCTCTGCCAGCCATTAACATTGACATCTTGCATTTAGTGAAAGCCTTCACTCAGAGATTAGTGTCTTAAAAAAAGAGGAGGAAAGGCGAGGCGCGTTGGCTCATGCCTGTAATCCCAGCACTGTGGGAAGCTGAGGCGGGTGGATCACCTGAGGTCAGTAGTTCGAGACCAACCTGGCCAACATGGTGAGACCCCCGAGTCCACTAAAAATACAAAAATTAGCTGGGCCTGGTGGCAGGCGCCTGTAATCCCAGCTACTCGGGAGGCTGAGACAGGAGAATCACTGGAGCCCGGGAGGCCGTGGCAGACCTACTAGTGTGCTGTCATCCCCCAAAGGATAGACATTTTGCTACTTGGAATTCCCTTCACAGTGAACTAGCATGTGGGTGGTGCTACTTGAATTGGGGCTCATCCCTGTTGGAGGAGTGTGGTATGCATCAGAGAGCACAGGTTTTGGATCAGCCTCCTCAGAAGAGTATGACCCTCTTCTCTTCCAATCTCTGAGAGCTTGGGCAAGGAGCTTACCCTTCTTGGGTCTGTTTCCTCGTATGCTGAATGAGGCTAGTAATGTTTTAATCATTGAAGAGTAGGCATGCCTTCTATGAAGGGCTTACTTTCCACAAAAGAAGTAGTGCCCCCGCCCCCACCGGCCCGCCGTTGTAACAGTGTGGCACTTGTATTATATTGCTTTGTCAGTGTTTTTGCCTTTGAGGTTGCAAGAGCAAATGCACCTCCCCTGGACACAGCCTTCTGCACGGTACCATTTTGAAGGAGCACCACTTGAGTTGGATAGGGCAGTACTCTGCCATGCTTCTGGCCTGAGCAGAGTCACCACCTGTGTGTAACGTATCTTGGATGATGCCACAGCTAGATTAGCATAGAGGGGTTTTTCAGCTGGGATCTGAAAGTGTTTTAGGGTTATGGTTGACTACAGTCATTTAAGGAAGTTTAGACTGGGATTGTGTAGTTTTGGGATGATGGAGTAATTGCTGTATTGGGGTAAACCAGACTAAAAAGTCCCCCAATAGTTTTTCAGATAAGACCTCTGGAGAAAAATAAGCATGACGAGACAGGGACTGCTGAAGGTGGTGGAGTGGGCAGAGGAGCTCAGGGAAGGCCTAATTAAGATGGTGCCATCTGGTCAGAGCCATGCAGGAATTAGGGGGGTTGCCAAGTGGGCACTTACAACCAGGAACATCCAGGCAGGGGGAACTGCAAGTGTGGAAGCTCTAATGTGCTCGTATGCTTGGTGTACCCCAAGAATATCTGGGCAGCCAGAGAAGGGGCAGCATTGTGAATGAGGGAAAATGGAAGGAGGGAGGGTTGGGGTGAAGGTGGAGCACCTCTGGAGACAGGCCATGCAGGGCCTGGTAGGCTCAGCCAGGATGCTTGCTATACTTGGGACGACATGGGAAGCCACCAGAGGGTTTTGAGCAAGTATGTGCCTATCGGGGAATCTGCCCCGATATTCACGTAGGTTCTTTTCTATTTTCCCTAAGCGTCGGCCGGCTTGACAAATAAAGGGACAGAGTTCAAAAGAGAGAAATTTTAAAGCTGGGCGTCCGGGGGAGACATCACATGTCGGTAGGTTCTGTGATGCCCCACAAGCCACAAAAACCAGCAAGATTTTATTAGAGATTTTCAAAAGGGGAGGGAGTGTGCGAATAGGTGTGGGTGACAGACATCAAGTACTTAACAGGGTAATAGAATATCACAAGGCAAGTGGAGGCAGGGGGAGATCACAGGACCACAGGACCGAGGTGAAATTAAAATTGCTAATGAAGTTTTGGGCACCATTGTCATTGATAACGTCTTATCAGGAGACAGGGTTTTGAGATCAACCGGTCTGACCAAAATTTATTAGGTGGGAATTTCCTCTTCCAAATAAGCCTGGGAGCGCTATGGGAGACTGGAGTCTATCTCACTTCTGCAGTCTCGACCATAAGAGATGACCACGCCCAGGGGGGCCAGTTTAGAGACCTACCCCCAGGTGCACATTCTCTTTCTCAGGGATGTTCCATGCTGAGAAAAAGAATTCAGCGATATTTCTCCCATTTGCTTTTGAAAGAAGAGAAATATGGCTCTGTTCCGCCTGGCTCACCAGCGGTCAGAGTTTAAGGTTATCTGTCTTATTCCCTGAACAATTGCTGTTATCCTGTTCTTTTTTTAAGATGCTCAGATTTCATATTGCTCAAACACACATGCTGTACAATTTGTGCAGTTAATGCAATTATTACAGGGTCCTGAAGTGACATACATCCTCCTCGACTAACAGGATTAAGAGATGAAAGTAAAGACAGGCATAGGAAAGCACAAGGGTATTGATTGGGGAAGTGATAAGTGTCCATGAAGTGTTTACAAGTTATGTTTAGAGATTGCAGTAAAGACAGGCATAAGAAATTACAAAAGTATTAATTTGGGGAACTAATAAATGTCCATGAAATCTTCATAATCTACGTTATTCTGCCATGGCTTCAGCCGGTCCCTCTATTTGGGGTCCCTGACTTCCCACAACATGTGCCATAGTCTGACTTTGTTCGTTAGGAGTGCTCTGCCTGCTCTGTGGTTAGGGACTGTAGGAGGACAGAAGTGGAAGGAAGTACAGTTGGCTGCAGTGATCAGCAGAGAAAAACAAGATCTTAGTGGACCTGATTGGTGAGAAGCAGTCAGATTTCCAGAGGCACTAGATGAAGTTAGAACTGAAGGGGTTTCCTCTAGGTATGGAATGGGAGATAAAGTGTCAAGAGTGACTATGAGGATTTTGGCCTGGGCAGTTGAGAGGATGGAGTGGCTTTATGGCAGTGAAGAAAGATTGCAGAGGGAAAGGGCAGGAGTTTGGGTCTGGCCCTGTCACATTTGAAATGCCTGTTAGACATGAGGTGGAGATGAGGCCTAGCGGCAGGTGGACGGAGGACATGTAAAGCCACAAGGCTGAGTGAGATCGCCCGCGGAGCTGATGGAGCTGGAAGAAGGCTTCTGAAACTGGAGATGGTTAGTGTGGGCTGGCCTGGGTTCCACTGAGGGATGGAGGAGTGACTGGATGCAAGAGGAGAACCTGGGGGCTGCTACCCTGGAAACCAAGGGAAGTCTGGCTTCAGGAAGGAGAGGGGACAGTGGGTTAGCGGTACTGCTCATAAGAAAGTGCTCAGTTTGTAACATGGAGATCATGGGCCCCATCAGTACAGGTTCTTTGGAGGGGTCCAGGTGAAAGCCTGGAGGCAAGCAGAGACAACTCTTTCAGGTGATTTCCTGTAACAGGAGTAGAGAGGAAGTGGTAGGTCGAGGGAGATTTGGAGTCAGGGGCGGTGTGGGGTTTTATTTTTTCCTAAATGGGAGTGATGACCTGTGAGAATGTTGCAGCACAGAGGAAACACAGCCAGTGTGAGGGGGCAGGCCGCCGAGTGATGTCTTGTGCTGGAGTGGGCGGGGGTGGGGGCATGTGGTCCAGAGCACACATGCAGGAGATGACCTCAGGAGCAAGGGCCGCTCCCCTGGAGCGAGGAGGAAGCGCCCAGGTGTAGGTCGGGATGTGGTAGGGCTGGGTTCCCTTCTGATTGCCTCCTCTGTGTTCTCAGGCAAAGGAAGCAAGGTCAGAGCCTATGGAGGAGGAGGAGTCTTGCCGAGGGTGGAGTGGAGGAGGCATCTTTGGGTGCTTGAGAAGCTGCTGCTTTTTTTTTTTTTAGACAAGAGTCTTGCTCTGTCGCCCAGGCTGGAGGGCAGTGGCACAGTCACAGCTGGCTGCAACCTCTGCCTCCCAGGTTCAAGTGATTCCTGTGCCTCAGCCTCCTGAATAGCTGAGACTACAGGCATGTGCCACCACACCTGGCTAATTTTTGTGTTTTTAGTAGAGATGGGGTTTTGCCATGTTGGCCTGGCTGGTCATGAACTCCTGACCTCAGGTGATCCATCCATCTTGGCCTCCCAGAGTGCTGGGACTGTTGGTGTGAGCCACTGCTCTTGGCCTTGAGAAGCTTCTTGAATGTTAAGGAGGAAGGGAAGGAGAGTAGCCCCAGCCTGTCTGGAACCAGAACTCTGAGCTTTTTGTGTAATGGCTAACATTATGCATGCTTTTTGAATTAGGTCATACCACCCAGTCACCTAGGAAAAAGTGAACAAAATTTTTTTTTTTTTTTTGAGACAGAGACTCTATCACCCAGGCTGAAGTGCAGTGGCGTGATCTTAGCTCACTGCCACCTCTGCCGCCTGGGTTCAAGTGATTCTTCTGCCTCAACCTCCCGCGTAGCTGGGATTACAGGTGCCTGCCACAGCGCCTGGCTAATTTTTGTATTTTTAGTAGAGACGGAGTTTCACCATCTTGGCCAGGCTGATCTTGAACTCCTGACCTCATGATCCACCCGCCTCGGCCTCCCAAAGTGCTGGGATTACAGGTGTGAGCCACCACGCCCGGCCTAAAGTGAACAAATTTTAAAGTTGCTCATCTGGACTTTTCTCTGTCAGAGTTTGGAGAAAACACTCATGCATTTGATTCACAGCCAGGAGGAGTCCACTGCCTTTTACTGATGCTTTGTTTGTCAGCAGTTTCCACATTAAGACAGTTGAGTGAGTGCATCTCCCCAACCCACCCTGGCAGCATTCTGCCATTTTATAGTGAAAATAAAGAGGAATGAAAACAGCTGTCATTTATTAAACGCTTATTTACTTTATGCCAGGCCGTCTTCCCAGCCTTTTTTACTTCCCTCCTCCATAAGATAAGGACTATTGTCTTAATCTTACTAACTTGGAAACTGAGGCCCAGAGAGGTTAAGTAACTTGCCCAAGGTTATATAGCATGTAAGTGGTAGAGGCCGGTTTTGAACTTAGCTAGTGTGATTCTAGTAGCTGTACCTGTAACCACTGCATCAGCCCACTCCTGGGATAATGGGTACTTTACAGGGGTTTATATTCTGGCATCTTGAAGCCCATGCTATGTAAATTGAGGGGGACTTTACTTCCCAAAGACCCGTACATCTGCCAGGTCTGTTTTTTTTCCTTTTCTGTTTTCTTTATACAAAGGCTCATTTTGGGACCTTCTCATACTCTTCTGTCTTTAGGCCTCACACCAGAGCCTGTCAAGTGCCGTGGCTTTCTGGTTTGTCACCAGTGGTGTTTTTGTGCCAGGGTCTTGCTGCAGGCAGCACTTGCTTGCCTTGGATGCCCCAGGTGTATCGTATATGTGTCCCTCCCACCCCAGTCTTCCCTGGTTTCTTTTGTCATGCAGCCATGTTTGACTATTTTGCCATCTCCCTGTCTTGCTCAGCCTTTGAGCTTGCCACTCCTGATGACTGGTTGGGGCGCTGGGTCCTGGCTGTCCAGCGGGGAGGAGTGTAAGAGCAGAGTAATCCTGGGTCAGCTAGAGTATCGTCTGGATAGGCTCAGTGTCTCTGTTGTTACTAGTGAAAACAGACACGAGATTGTCGTAGAAGGAGTAAGTGGAGAAAATGGACCTGCTGCCTGTTTGCAGAGGGTCAGTGGTCTGGTTGTCAGAGGCAAGCATGCTTTAGGGGGTGCAGGCATTTCTAAAGCTGTGGGGTCTGTAGAAGAGCCTGTGTGGGTCCATCCAGAGCAGGTGTCATGTTCTTAGCTGTGGGCCTGTAACCTACAGGAGAGACAGCACGGTGAAGACTGATGGTGGGCTGACTTTGTGTCTGTGCTGATCTCCAGATACTGGAAGGCTGATGGTGGAGAGCACTAGTTTTGTTTTGTTTTGGTTTTGATGCAAGGTCTCACTCTTGCTCATTGTAGCCTCGAACTTGTGGGCTCAAGTGATCCTCTAATCCCAGCCTCCTAAATAGCTAGGACTACATTTTTTTTTTGTATACTGCTTCCTGCTTTGGTAGCCCAGGCTGATGTCCTGTTCCCTCCTTCATTATAGTAGGATGCTTACTCTCTTAAGATGTAATATAGACTTAGTACCATTTGCAACCCATCTAAAGATAAAGGCTGGTCCAGGTCCCTACAGAGTGCCTTAAGTCATTACAAGGTGCTGTGCGCAGTGCAGTTTCCTGGAAACCAGTGTCCTCCACAGTTGTCCGCAAGCTGTGCTGCTTCCCATGCCAGAGGAGGCTGTAGCCTGACGGCTCGTACTTCCAGCCGCTTTTCTCGCTGATCGTGGAGAAGGCCCGGGCGCTGCAGCATGACCTCCCTGGGCTCCCGAGTACTTGGTGCGGTCTAGTTTCTTCAGGGAAAATGTATTCTTATTAAAGCTTGGTTTAAAAACAATTTTTTAAATAGTAGAAAATTTATTTTAGTCTGGAGGTTGGTTGAACAGAATGGATTGAAATGATTTCCTGATTTCCAATAAATGATTTTATTGTTTTCACAAAATCTTGGGAAGCCTTTCTGATTTGTGTTTATCTTTATGTAATTAAACTGTTAATAAAGATGATGATGTAAATATCCTGTTCTTCTAGGTATCCAAATATATCTTGTGAGTTGCTCACTTCCGATGTCTCCCAGATGAATGATAGACTGGGAGAAGATGAATCCTTGCTAATGAAATTATATAGCTTCCTCCTAAACGATTCCCCTTTGAATCCACTACTTGCCAGTTTCTTCAGCAAGGTGCTAAGTATTCTTATCAGCAGAAAACCAGAACAGGTAAATATGATTTTCCAAAAGGTAAGTATTAGGGCTGATCATCCCCTTGAGGTGATCTCCCAGTACTTGTTGCTTTAGAGTTCTAACTTTGCCTTAAGTTCAGGTTCTGTAAGAGAATGTATTTTAAACCTTAAACATTCTAAGCACTCACATGCTACTTATATGTTAATGAATGTTTCTAATATGGCATAATCTCAAATTTCATTTAATTTGTTAGCATACTTTGGTTTCCTCTTTTGAGAAGTGGGTAGAAGATGAGAATATTGGGTACCCATTTGTGAAGACAGGGCTTAACTAAGATGGCAAGTATAATAACTAAGCAGTTGAATGTCACCAAACAATTACTTTGTTTTGTTTTTTCCCCCATTGATGATCACAGATGAAGCTTAAACCAAAAACTTTTCCCACAAATGTAAGTGGTGATTGGTTTGTACTAATGGTGATTCTGTTTTGATTCTACTCAAAACTTCTCCAGTGTCAGGCTTGAGACATCTAAGTGTATGTAGACTGCCGTGTACATTTGTAGCTCTGCCGTTCCTATCCAGTGTGGTTTGACAGAAACTTCACTTGGTTCTCTAAGTGTGGTCCCTGAACCAGCAGCCCCTCAGTGTCACCTGAGAATTTGTTAGAAATGTAAGTTCTTGAGTCCTATTCCAGATCTGTTGAATCAGAAACTCTGAGGGATGGGCCCAGCAGTCTGGGTTTTAGCATGCCTTCCAGCTAACTCTGATGCATGCTAACATTTGAGAACCACCGCTTTAGTGGATATTGTTGTAAAAAAGGATCTGCTTATCTGGAGATTTTAGTCATTTTATGGAAATAGGCACCCAGAGAACAACTAGAGCCTCAGATATTCAAGTGTAAACTATAGCAGATTTGCCAGAATTGCAAGTATGGGTGTGATGATATAGGGTAAAAGTGGTCAAACCAGTTGGTCCTGCCATCCTTCATGATAGAAAATGGCTCTGGGTGACCCATTGTTGCTATCAGCACTTGTGGAAGGACTGGAGCTATTTTGGGCCCAGTGTGTCCTGTCCTATGCCAAGGCAAAGTGGATACATGCTTTATTTTAGAAAGAGATATCATTCTTTCTTTCACTTAATGGAGTAGGATAAGCTTTCTAAGTTGATTGGAAATAAGATTCTTTTCACTTTGGTAATAATCCCCAAATCATGATTACTCTAATGTAGATTGTCTCTTTTTTTCTGCCTTCTAGTTAGAAATAAAAGAACTGCTGGCTGTTCTAGGAGAGTGGAAGCCATCCTATCACCCTGATATTACCAGGCAGTTCTCAGGGATGGTTGTTGTAGCCATTATCCAGACATTATGCTTCATTGTGCTTTCTCTCCTAACTTCTGTGCTGTTGGAATCCAAGTTTGCGAGCCCTGTTTTTCAGTGTACACATACAGAGAGAGAATACACTTAAAACCTTGCCAGTTATATTCTGAGACAAGAGCCTCTTGGCCTTTTGCTTGTTACACTTCCCTGTCAGGACTGTATGAATGATAGCAAGAGGATTCAGTGGCTGTGGGTAAAGATCAAACGTGGCATTTCTTTATCCTTTGCAAATTAGGAGTGTAAATAAAGGTTTTCTGTTATGTGATAGTATTAGTAGGGATGTATGCAACTGTAAGTAAGGACAAAAATTGAGACTCAACTGGCTTAACCAATAAAGGCATTTGTTAGCTCATGGAACAGGAAGTCGGGTGGTGGGGCATCTTCAGTCCTGCATGAGTCAGCACCCCAGCGGGGTCATCTGTGCCAGAGGTCCCTATTGACAGTGCTGTACTGTCCACCGCACTAGCTGGGGTTTATTCCTTTGGGCTCCAGGTTTGGTGTTTCTGGCACTGAATTATGGAATACTTTGGTCACATGTGACTTTGTTCGTCCTTTCTCCTCTACTGTCCTTTTAAAAACTTGTGGGACCCAATTGTGAGTGAATTATTTATGTGTCATGTCATTTCTTGAAGTTTTATATCATAATGCTTGACCTCATTGTCTAGAGAAGCAATGTGTGTTGGTTAATCCTATATTTATACCTAATCATATGAAGCAGTTTTAGTTGTCATCTCTAGGTATTAGACTTCATGTGGCATAATGAAAAGATTGTGGCTTTTGTGGCATACAAATCCAATTTTAAATCCCAGGCAGCCACCTTTTAGCTCTGGGAGATACTTTCTGAGCCTTGGTTTCCTCATCTCTAATGGGGTGTGGAGGTGGGGGTGAGTTATCCAACCCCCCACGCCCCAGGGCTTTTGAGAAATTTCAGTGAGATCCTGTTATATAGCAGCTGCGACACTCCCCCTGGGACTTGCAGAGGGTTTGGGAATAGATGACACGTGCACATGGACAGAGGCAGAGGCAACAAGGCTGCATGGGACACGGGGATGCATGGGACAGAGTCATCTCCCTGGTCTCCCAGAGCAGAAGAGACCAGCAACAGAGACCTGATTTCCATGGCCATTCTCACGTTCCTTCAGGGTAGCTCTCTGCCTCTCCACCAGCTGCCCTTCTTGTGCTAAGCTATTGGAGTGAATTGGTGAAGTCAAAAATCAAAGGCGGTGTTTGTGTAGCCAGGTGAGTTAGTTACTTTGACTGGAGTAGAAATCTTTGTTTTGAAATTTTTTTCTCATACTTGTTAGAGTCCAGTTAGGATTTTGAATATTACTCATTTTACTGCAAAATCTAACAGACATGCTTTATGTTCATAAACTGTAAAATGGTATATTCTCTTGCTCTTTATAGGCATATTAAATTTTTGATCCCCATTCTTTGAGAATGAGTAATGAAAGTGAATAGAAATAAAAGATTCTGTTAAGTTGTATTTGTATTAATGGACATGTGCTAATTTAGGGGATTTTTTTCAAAGGGGTTTTTGAGTATTGTAACTATCAGCCAGGCTTTCCAATTTGATACCTTGTTGCTAATTCAGCATTTGCCATTTCTCAACCTAAAGTAGTGGTAGAATTTGGAGGAGTCGGGGTTGGGACTTATAAGGTAAAGTTTATAGTTTCCAAGTTACATGTCTTTCAGTTTCTGATCTGTTCTTCTCTAGATTGTGGATTTCTTAAAGAAGAAGCATGATTTTGTAGACCTTATTATAAAGCACATAGGAACTTCTGCTATCATGGATTTGTTGCTCAGGCTCCTGACGTGTATTGAACCTCCACAGCCCAGGCAAGATGTACTGAATGTGAGTAGAATTCTGACCTGCTGTTGACTGGGGTTAGGGTGCTGGCATGTGAGCCCACCAGGCTGCTGTGTGCTGGGAAGGATTGTGTGGGATTAGGGTTGGTAGCAGAGGGTTGTCTGGGGAGCAGGTAACAGGGTGGGGAAGAAAGGTTTTTCCAAGATAGGAAGAGATCCAGATTTTGCAGAACTAGAATTTCGGATGGGCACATCCCTAGGTTATGTAGGATGTTTTGTTGTGAGTGTTTTTTCCTTTTTGCTGGTTTGCTTTTTATGGGGGTGGTGAGACTTTATGGGTTGAGCATTTGTCTTAAAGCTGGTTCTGATGGTAAAAGCAGAAATGAGAGGGTTGGGAGCTCTAAGTCCCATTTGAGTATGTTATGAGGCCACACTCTTCAGGGCCATCTCTGAAGGTCAAAACGGAGAGGTGTTGATGTATCCAGGGATTCAGGTTTCAGAAGTAATTCTCTTCCCATGGGTACCTAGGAGCAAAGGATAAGGAGAACAGAGTTTACTTTGAGAAGGACATATTTTAAAATGTAGACAGATAGTGATTTTTAGGATATGTGCCTCTTTAATAGATGTCTCAGGTAGAATTTGGGTGGGAAGAGGGGAGGGTGTGAGTAACTTGAAAATAAGGTTTCTCCCAGGCTCCCATCTCTGCCTTCTCTTCTTGTCTTTTGTGTCTTTCCCTCTTCCTTTCTCTTTTGAGTTGGAGTCTCACTCTGTTGCCCAGGCTGGAGTGCAGTGGCGTGATCTCGACTCACTGCAACCTCCGCCTCCCAGGTTCAAGCAACTCTCTTGTCAGTCTCCTGAGTAGCTGGGATTACAGGTGTTCGCCACCACACCTGGCTAATTTTTGTATTTTTAATAGAGACAGGGTTTCACCATGTTGGCCAGGCTGGTCTCGAACTCCTGACCTCGGGTGATCCGCCTGCCTTGCCCTCCCAAAGTGCTGGGATTACAGGCGTGAGCCACTGCGCCCGGTCCCCCTCCCTTTCTTCCCTTTCTCAGAAGCTTTGCAGAACCATGCTTCAGTCTATCCATCTTTAATACTAACCTGCAACCTTAGAACTTACTCATTTCTTTGGAAATGAGTTTTGCTGAGAATGCTAATTATTATTTAAGACCTCAAGGACTAAGAGGGCCTATGAGGAAGAAGGTCTTTCAGGTGGTGCCCAGGGCAGGGCATGTTCCAGTGAGGTAGGGAGGTGTGCCAGGTGTGCATTTATGTGATGGTGTCAGGGCTGGATTTGTTGGTGACCCAGGCACTGTGATCACTGTGAGTAAACAGCTGGGTGTATCTAGTGGGTGTCCTGGGACTTGTCTGTTGGCAGGGACCTTAAATTGGGACACCTGTTTCCTTTTGGGTGTGTCTTTGTAGATGTATCTTTTCTCAAAAGAGGTTGAGGATTCTGGGGAAGACTGAGGACAGGGAGGGAGTTATCACCTTTATATTGGAATTATCATAGGGAGAGATTTATTCAGGATGGTTTGCTGGAACCAGTTTATTCCTTTGGTTGCTTCTGGGTTCAAGTTTAGGAACTGTCTGGTTTCCAAAGGAATCAGTGTGTTTCTGGAGAGAGAGAGTGATAGGAAGTTGATAAAGGTGTAGGTTGGGGAAAGGTTAGTTAGAAACCCATAAATGTCTTATTTTGATTTTGTGGATCCACAGTCAGGGATGACTGCAGAAGTGAGCTTGGAATGTAGGTGCCTGTGAATAGCTGTGGAGACAGTAGGGGTCTGGGACTGATTAGTTCACCGCCTGGAAAGTTTCCTGGTTTCTCCTGTAGTGGTCAGGAATGCCCCACCCCTCACACAGGTGTTTACTCTCCTCTGTTTCAGGACATTATTACTCAAAGAGTGGTCCCAGACATCACTTGTGAGCTTGTTAGAAATCTGTAATCTCAGGTCTCTTTCTTGGCCTACTGAATCAGAATATGCATTTGAACAAGATTCTTGGAGAATTTGTGTGCACATTTTAAAACAGATCTTAAAATATAAAGTTGGGCCTCTACCTCTGTGGTGCCTACCTAATAGCTTCATATTTTCCTTTAATTGGTGTTTTCATTGAGCAGCCAGAGAGTATCAGGGTTTCTTCTCTGTTCCTTAAGCAAATTGTGTTTGATTTCTGCCTCTGCTGCCCGCCCTAGTCTTCTTTAGCTTTTTGGGCTTTTTATGAGCAGAGGAGGGGTGGTGTCCTTTCTAGGTAGTGAGCTGCCTTGTTGATGATGGTGTTTTGGCTTCTTATGGCATTAATGTTAAGCCAGATGATTTTTCCTTTATTTTTTCTGAATTTGGATTCCTTTTATGTTTTCATTCACTGTAGCATTTCATACATGGATTAAAAGGAGATGGCCTAGCTCTTTGCCAGCACATGACAGGGCGGATAAACTCTGCCTCTCTGCTTCCTCCAGCCCCCACGTTTCCTGTAGTGGGTTTGGTTTTGTAATCTAAAAGTCCCGTTTGTTCATCCTGTGTTTTTCTTAACCCAGAGACTTGGTGCTAAATATTACTCTTCTCAATCTTTCTGAAGCTTGGAATGAACGTGCTCTTACAGAAAATGTATAAATTCCATCCTTCTTAATCTCCCCGCCCTCTCTTCTTAAGAACTGACCTACAAACCCTTTTAGTCCTAAATGTCTGGGGGTGACCTCATGGCTAAGAAGCTGATATATAGAATTTTAGTATGTGGGTATTGTAATTTGGGGAGTTGTTGGTACTGTTGGCCATTGTTAAAACAATATATTCACTGGCATTTTCCTTGGGGGACTTTTAATTTTCTGTAGTGTTCAAAGTCCAGAGAAACCTGTAACATTCTACTTAAAATGTGATGGATATTTCCAAGTATGTTAATCTACATTGGGGCTTGAACAAGAGCCACTCATTGCTATGATTACTTCTACAATGTGTTTTACAGTGGTTAAATGAGGAGAAAATTATCCAGAGGCTTGTGGAAATAGTTCATCCATCGCAAGAAGAAGATGTAAGTTCACTTGTGTGGCTGTAAACTTGATTAGGAAAAAAAAAAAAACTTTATTGGGCACAGAGCATACTTATATTAAATGTGAACATGATCAGAGCATACAGGGAGAATAGCAGCAATCTAGTGTTCTTAAAGTTGATACTTTTCTAAACAATATTACATTTTGCCAATACTCAGAAAATTTCCAGAAATGTACAACAGCAGGCCCTTGTTATAGCACCATCTCCTTTCTAGAGCTGGTATTTCATGCCGAACCAGCTGGTTTTTGTTACAAACCTCCTTTGTTCATGCTCCTTTTTACTTTTTTTTTTTTCCCTTTGAGACGGAGTCTCGCTCTGTCGCCCAGGCTGGAATGCAGTGGCGCGATCTTAGCTCACTGCAACCTCCATCTCCCAGGTTCAAGCAGTTCTCTGCCTCAGCTTCCCGAGTAGCTGGGATTACAGGTGCCCGCCACCACGCCCGGCTAATTTTTGTATTTTTAGTAGAGAACGGGGTTTCACCATCTTGGCCAGGCTGGTCTTGAACTCCTGACCTTGTGATCCACCAGCCTCAGCCTCCCAAAGTGCTGGGATTACAGCCGTGAGCCACTGTGCCTGGCTTCCTTTTTATTTTTATACCCATCTGTAGCAGTTGATGTGGCCACATTTGCATTTGTTTTATCCAGTCTGGTTACAGCTTTGCAGACAGTGAAGTGGGATGTTGGTCACCATTGAACCCCTACAGTAACTTTGTTGTTATACTTCCTGGCCCTGGCTGTTAAGCTCTGACAGGTTTGGCCTTAGTCCTAGGTGCTAAAGGTTGACTTGGCTATAGAATTGAAGCTAGATTTGGAGTTTGCAGATTGAACTCTGTGCTGAGGGAATGCCTGTTAGGGAATGCTTCTTGGGACCAGTGGGTGCATGTGTCTCTAGAAGAGATCTATAAGGTTGCCACCTTAAGTATCTCAGCCAAGCCGTATAAAATTAGCAGTAGTCATCCATTTTTACCTACAGACATGACAGTTCTCTATGGTTCAACCTAATATCTACAAAGGAGTGGGTTTAAGGGCAATTCAAGGTTTGTCCTGAAGCTGGGAGAATCTCCTTGTGTGCCTCTAGGTTGCAGGTTAGATGGGAGAGCGAGCACCGCAGAGGAGCTGTGCAGGAAGAGGCATGCAGTGGAGGCTCCTCTCTCTCACAGAGATACATTTTCTGTGATAGTAGATCGAAACCCTTTCACTCTGATCTATTCAGAAACTTTTGATACCTGCACTTTATTAAAGGGACTGTCACTTCCCCATTATTCCTCTTTGGGAGAATGCAAGGTATGCTCCTTTGCAGTAGTTGTTACTGTTAGCAGAGTTGACATTGTGGACACATCCAGTGTAGACATGGATTGGGAATGTGGGAGCCCCTGCTTAGAAGGTGCTCTCAACCTAGCTGGGGTGATAAGCCCTCCTCCTGTGGGCAGGAGAGTGTGGTTCTAGGAGCAGGTTTCCCTGTAATGACAGTGTGGCCTATGCAGGCTGTGGAGAGCCATGACAGGAGTGTGGCCTGCCCCGTTGACAGGGAGGAGTTTCCATGAATGAGGCTTACTCCTTGCTAGGTTCATGTTCTTGAGCAGAGGAACTTGATTGCTTAATGGGCTAGGAAGCGGATTGCTCAGGGACTGTTGGAAGGGCCCAGGAGAAATTGATAATGGAGAAGTCCAATTCTGCAACAAGTTTTTTGAGAAGGACACCACATTGTGGACATCAGTACCTTTTCTGCATGACTTACAAGAAAATTAATTTTGGTTTTTGGACAGTCCTGTTGATACTTCTGTTTTGTATTAAGTGATGAATTCCATGTTAAAATTATACTGGCCAGTTGATAGTTACCAAGGAAATGCTAGGCTTTTGATTCCAGTCAGTGGGTTTGGATATCCTAATCTTTGCTCTCCTCTCTTCTAGAATAAGAATGTTCTGCCTGTATTGGGAGCACATTGAGTTATGCTCAGTTTCTTATTCCAGAGAACAAAATGTGTTTGGGTGCTGAGATTTTAGAGCTTTTCTGTAAGGTCAATACACTGAGAGAAGGCTTAATATTTCTTATCCATTGGTATTTTCCAGAAAACTGTATTTGCTTTTACTTTTTTTTTTTTTTTTTTTGAGACAGAGTTTCGCTCTTGTTGCCCAGGCTGGAGTGCAGTGGCGCCATCTTGGCTCACCGCCACCTCTGCCTTCCAGGTTCAAGTGATTCTCCTGCCTCAGCCTCCCGAGTAGCTGGGATTACAGGCATGCGCCACCACGCCTGGCTAATTTTGTATTTTTAGTAGAGATGGGGTTTCTCCATGTTGGTCACGCTGGTCTCGAACTCCTGACCGCAGGTGATCTACCTGCCTCAGTCTCCCAAAGTGCTGGGATTACAGGTGTGAGCCACCGCACCCAGCCGTACTTTTACTTTTTTTTAATCCAAAAAAAGTATGTGCATCCTTCTATGCTGTTAAGAGTATATTTTGGGGATACATGTTGAGTGTCCCTTATCTGAAATGCTTGGAACCAGAGGTATTTTGGATTTCAGTTTTTTTCAGATTTTGGAATACTTGTATTTGCATTATACTGGTTGGGCATCCTGGACCTAGAAATCTGAAATGTTCCAATGATTATTTCCTTTGAGTGTAGTGTTTTAAATTTTGGAGCATTTTGGATTTGGGATGCTCAATCTGTATTTTTTCCCAACTATTTTAGAAATTTTTCCTCATCAGAACCTTAACATCTCCCTGCACATAGTAGTAATGTACTGTGCACTATTGTAAAGCTAATTCGCCTGACAAAATACAGTACCCGTGATGTGATCTCTCTTGGCCTTGACCTTTTGCTCACTGAAGCTTATGGCCAGTGTTAATTTGTGTTATTTCTTAAATAACTTTCCCTTTCATTTCTAAATTATAAATTTAACTTCTAACATGTTTTGTGGTTAAAATTGTACTTTTTTCCTTTAGCGACATTCAAATGCATCACAATCACTTTGTGAAATTGTTCGCCTGAGCAGAGACCAGATGTTACAAATTCAGAACAGTACAGAGCCCGACCCCCTGCTTGCCACTCTAGAAAAGTATGTGTAAAACTCTGTTCTTGTTCTTCTTTCATATTGATGCTGTTCCATGTGTTACCATTGTGAGTGATTGGTAAGTGTTCCTTATGTGGGAATCATGTCCCTTGAAAATAACCTTGGGTGGGTGAGAAGGTAGGGAAACCTGCTTCTTTTATCTCAGTAGAAGTTTGGCAGGGTAAGAAGATAAATGACATTTATATCTAGACTTCGAGTTTTCCAATTATTTGTAAAATGGAATTCTGTAGAGCCATCCTATAATGTGGTAGTCATTTAGAAATAACTGTAGTCACAGCTTCCAAGGGTCTTTTGATGAAGAATAGTCTTGTGTAAGTACGAATGTTGTGCATTTTATTCAGCAGCTTTTATCAGATGATCTTTAAGGATTTATTGTATCTTTGCAGCCGATTAGGGACAGTTATCTCATGTTTAGGTAGAAGACAGCTTGGGGATGGGGTGCTGTTTCTTCTAGATTCACATGTTTTCAGAAAGAATGTTTACTGTCAACATGGGCATGTATATTTGACCTGCATTCAAACAGCTGAAAGTTATTTTAATAGAGAATAATCAGGCCACTCTTCACTATGGAAGAATAATTGGGAAGTATGCATACAGCTAGCATTGTTAAGTACTAATGACAATCTTGCTTCGGTTTACTTCTATTGTTGCTTTTAATGCTTTTGTCAATCCTTTTTATTCCTGATATATATTGAGGCTCTTTTGCATCTTTGGCTTAACTACCTATAATGCCCTTTTATTAAAATAAAATGTATTATTTCCTGGACACATGTAAGACAGGCAGAGAATACATTACAGACAAGTTAGTGTATCTTCAACCCTGTCTTTGTGAAGTGGAGTTGTGTTTTCCTAGCATGTAGAATATGAGTTCTCTGAAGTATTCTCTGTATTCAGAGAACTCTGAGTTCTCTGAAGTAGCAAAACTACAAAAGATTGCCGGCTTCCGAGTAAAATGGCATCTTACCTGTCCCATTTTAGTAATTCTTGCACTATGGCATATATAGTCCTTTAAAACATATAAGACACCCCACATTCAAATACTAATTGTGATATTAATTAGGTTGAACCTTGTAAAATTGCCATTTCAGTAGGTTAGAAATGTTGAATATCAGCAGTTTCATATGGCTCACTACAGTGCTGCCCGGTAGAAACAGAATCAAAGCCACATGTAATTTAAAATGTTTTTGCCCAAAGTCTTGGAGATCCAGTGTGTATTTTACACTTAGAACATGCCGGTCAGACGAGTTAAATTTTGGGTGCTTGACAACCGCATGTAGTGAATGGCTCCCATAGTAGACAGTGCAGGTTCTGCCTGAATATCAGACTGCTTAGTAGTGATTGCTAAGTTCTTCAGTGCCGCTCCAAGCCCTCCGTCCACACAGCTTTATTTGGACCCAATGTGTAACCTAGCCACCAGAGCCCATGTGCGCACTAGCTTTTATATTTTAAGCTATGTTTTAGTCCTAGATCAGGTAGCTAATTTCTAGATGAAGATAGGTAAATGCCTAGAATTTACATCATTAAATTAGTTGGAGTAAATGTGTTCAAATACATGGACCTGATGAATCAGTGGCCCTGTTGCCAAGTAAAACCTCCATTGCATTTAACAGTGGAAAGAAAATCTGTCATAGTGCTTCCCACAATCTGTTTGAGAATAAGAACCAACCTCTTCTAATATTTGACACACTGCATATCTTTTAGTGTCTGTTGATTCAGACAATACACAGTGAGAAAAGATTTCTGTTTTAGTAAACTTACTAATCATAATAGCATCTCTGTATATTTGATATATTATGTGATAATATGTAATATCTGATAAATCATAGTTATTTAATAATGATGATATTACATTATTAAATCACTGTACTGGCAATACATAATGTACACATAGCTTACCGAGCTCTATATTATGATGCCAAGTAACCCACAGTGTGGACTCCACTGTATTTATGAACATCACATGTGTAAATAAATGTTAAGCACAGATAGCACATATGGAAAAACTTGAAATGAGCTAAGGTTAAAGAAGATGCCGAAGAGCAGTAGTGGTACCAAGAAATCTCAGAAAGCGGACTGAAGTGTTAAATAAAGATTGTTTGGCTTGGGAAGCAATCTGAGCCTAAATTGAATGCATTTTATTTAGTGACTCTGGAAATTTTTGAAGTTCAAAAAATTTTTAAAAACAGTTATGTTAGAATAGACTCTGTATCTGAATTCTTGATACTAATGATCTTAGAACAAGTTGGGTTTGATCCCATTCACTTGAGCCAATTGGTTTTTTGTAAGTGAATTTCTCATTTAAAAAAAAAAAAAAAAAAAAGTGAGCCATTGTCCCAAAGGCAGGGATAAAGAACCTGGACGGCTTCATGCAGGAAACAGCTCATATCATGAGTTTTAGTGATGTCTGTCCAGAAACTATTTTTTAAAATGTGAAAGTGAATATATTTTCTCGCATGTAATTAAATATCTTTTTATTGAAAGAATGTGAAGGCATTCCTTTTATTTTGTTTGATAAGCGTCAGTCCTTCGGTTTATTATTTCTTCTGGGTTTGGTGATATTTGCGTGTTTAGGTAAAACTCAGAAGATGGCGTAGCTATTGTGGTATTGTATTTTGACTGTCAAGTTTTTGCTGGTTATTATGTTTTTCTTGTCCATTAGTAGAATTCTTTCATGGATACAGTAGACTTCCAATTTGATACAGCGGTGAAATGGCTAGGGCCTCTGTTAGCCATCTTCAGGCATCTGTATTGACGAAAGTGACAGTGCCCTCTGATGAGTAAGAGCACTATGATTGAATGAAGAGAGTGTGGACCTCCACAGTCGCATGCTGTCAGTACCCCCCAACCTGGGGTGAGGCTGCTGTTGAAAGAAAAACATATTTATTGTAAAAGATAGTTTGTTTTCCAGAGCTTGGTTCCAGACCTAATAGTGTATAGACTGCTGTGTGTTAAATGACTTTTATAGTACTCTTTTGGTGAGAGAACTCACAAGCAATTATTGCTGGTCTGAGAGTGCTTGAAAAACCTCTTCTTGCAAGGGGACCCTCTCAACTTAGGTTAGGTACTAGTTTTGTTTCCCCAAAATAGAGATTCTCTCCTACTTGCTGCCCTATGTTGGCAAGAGGTGATCAAGGAACTGGTGTACAGTACACTGAACACAGCTATACCTTGGGATGGGGTGTCAGGTGAGCAACCAAGGACAACCCAGCTGTGTGTCACACTGTAAGGGAGATTCCATTTCTTTTTCTTTTCTTTTCTTTTTCTTTTTTTCCTTTTTCCTTTTTTTTTTTTTTTGAGGTGGAGTCTCGTTCTGTCACCCAGGCTGGAGTGCAGTGGCACGATCTCAGCTTACTGCAACCTCTGCCTGCCGGGTTCAAGCGATTCTCCTGCCTCAGCCTTCTGAGTAGCTGGGATGACAGGCGTGTACCACCACGCCCGGCTAATTTTTGTGTTTTTTAGTAGAAATGGGGTTTCACCGTGTTGGTCAGGCTGGTCTCGAACTTCTGACCTTGTGATCCGCCTGCCTCGGCCTCCCAAAGTGCGGGGATTACAGGCGTGAGCCACTGCACCTGGCCTCCATTTCTTAATTCACATGGATTTCAAAAATTACTGAGAGGCTAAGAAACTAAAGTTTTCCTTGAGAATGTTCACATAAATTCAACGAACTGGTTTATGTTAATTGTTATCTTATTATGTATATGAGGGAAGTGTAATGGAAAGAGCCTGCAGATAATGCTTTTTGGACATTTAATTTAGTCACATTTATTTCGTTGCTGCCATTTTATTTTGCTTTTTCAAATTTTATTTGTAGAGTAAAATGCAACAACTGATGTTTTCTTTTTTCTGTTTTAGATCTTTGCTAATTACACATTTATGGTTTTGTGGGAAAACATTCATGGGTTCTAATTAGCCTTTCTGAACGTTTTCCCTTCTTTAGTGAGGGTGAAAGGTTCTATGTCTTCCTGCCACCCCCAACCCCAGTCATCATCATCATCATCAGAGTCTTGGTTTGAGTAGGAGGTGACTTTGTCTTGAGATTCTGTTGGCTGTCAACAAAATTCACAAAGACAAGCATGGCCCAGGTTATTTTGCTGAGGGAAAGAGATAGAAGGGTGAGTGAGTGAGTGTGTTTGTGTGTGCATGCGTGTGCGTGTGTGTAATTTATAAATAGGATCAATTGCCTACTTTAATAAGTATATAGAAATAAAATAGTAAAACAAATACGCCCAAGTATGATTGAACTCTTCAGTGACGCTTGTCTTGTGCCGTCGTCTTTTTTTCTGAAGTTGTTGGTGATAAGTGATACTGCAGTTAGTGATTATTGATTTGTTTCCCTAGGCAAGAAATTATAGAGCAGCTTCTATCAAATATTTTCCACAAGGAGAAAAATGAACCAGCCATAGTCAGTGCAATCCAGATATTGCTGACTTTACTTGAGACACGACGACCAACGTAAGCTTTTCTTATATCTTACAAAATGAATTGTGTTGTTTTGCTTTCAGATTTAAGTTAAGAGTTACATTCTTGGTGGATAAGCTGTAATAGCGTACCTTTGAATTGCAGTTGCTGATTCTTCTTCTACTGTATAAACCATAGCCTAGTTTTATATGAATACCACATATAGGGATGCAGTTGAAAATCATGTTTTGGTGACACTATTTATTGGCAGTATTTAGACTCTAGTCATATTTTTTTTTGTAGTGGTAGGAAAATGCTACTGTAATAAATGCTATAATCAAAAACATGTATAATGGCTGAAAAACAGAGAAGCTTATTTTTGCTCATGATAATTGAAAATAGGTGTTCCTGGTCAGTGGGTAGCTCTCCTGGCCATCCAGAACGTCTCTCTGTCTTGTGATTCCTTTCATTCCTTTCTGCAGATACTTAGGCCTTCAGGTGGTGTTTTCCTGGGTTTCACATTTGAGGGCACTTCAGTTGAGGCTGTCTTAAAATGCATGGGCAGGTGGCTTGAGCCTTTAAGGACAAATTTCTTCTACATGTTTTATAATCAGAAATAAAGTCTTGCTTTTCCCATGTGTGGCCTTCGCCCCTGGACCAGCCATTTAATGTGTGTCGTGTTATTCTTTATAATTTATGTCCAGTGCAGATTTACTCATTATCAGAGTTTTCTGACTGCTCTTAGAGCATGAGAATCTGAAGAGGTATGTATAAGTTTTCCGGGATTATGTGATGTAGAGGTTGGAATTTTGTATTTTTTACCCCAAAATTCATTCATTAAGCAAGGGACAGAGTCCATCCTTAGCATATGAAACTTCAGCCATTCAGGTTTCTGGATTTACTTTTAGCGGTGTAATTTTGGTTTCTAGCAAAATAGTGAAGATAACCTTACCAACCAACCCCTGCTTCCCCAATTCCTGATCTCTGTTGCTGCTTTGCCTAATCTTTGGTCAATACTAATGGAAGGGCAGTGTGATGGCACTGCTTCAAGTATGTTGTAGTTTGGGGGTTGTTTGCCTACCTGTGTCTTTCTAGGAAAATCAGTACCATCTTCCTACCCCAGCGGTACAGTGCCCTCTTCCTACCCCAGCGGTACAGTGCCCTCTTCCTACCCCAGCGGTACAGTGCCCTCTTCCTTCCCCAGCAGTACAGTGCCCTCTTCCTACCCCAGCGGTACAGTGCCCTCTTCCTTCCCCAGCGGTATAGTACTTTCTTCCTACCCCAGCGGTATAGTACTCTCTTGCATGCTACAAGGCCATCACATCATCTCTTGAAAGTGGTTTAAAAACACATTCAGTGGTGCTGTGAGGTTCATATGACTTGAGAAACAAATGAGGGAAAAACAGCATAAATTTTTGCATGTGGAAGTGAAAAACACATAAATGTACAACTTAAAGAGCAAACAAAGTTAATAACAATACAAGAAATAATAAAGGGAAATTTCTGACCAGAGGAACTTGTCCTAAAACCAGAAAAGGTTTACCAAATACCAAGCAAGATTTAAGTTTTAAAATAGGACTCAGGGCCGGGCGCAGTGGCTCACACCTGTAATCCCGGCATTTTGGGAGGCCGAGGCGGGCAGATCATTTAAGGCCAGGAGTTTGAGACCAGCCTGGCCAATATGGTGAAACCCTGTCTGTATTAAAAATACAAAAATTAGCTGGTCGTGGTGGCGTGCACCTGTAATCCCAGCTACTCGGGAGGCCAAAGCATGAGAATCGCTTGAACCTGGGAAGCGGAGGTTGCAGTGAGCCAAGATCGTGCCACTGCACTCTAGCGTGGGCAACAGAGCGAGACTCTGTCACATAAAAAAGAAATAAAATAGGACTCAGATCTTACCTCTATACTGATAAGATTTCTGAATTCTGAGGATAAAGAATAAATCTTAGAAGTATCTGGATAAGAAAAAATGGGCTACCTATGAAGCCAGTCAGACTGCCAGATGCCTCCTTTGTGAAGCCAAATAAATAACTGAACAACAAGAGTGCAGGATTCTGAGCCTGAAACATTTCTGTTGATGTGTGAGGGCAAAAGAGGTTTTTTTTTTTTTTTTTTTTTTTTTTTTAGCATTTTAGGACTCAGTGTTTCATCTGTGTACTGTTGATGAGATAAAATTACTTGAAGATAGACTTTATTAAAGCCAACCAGAAAAATAAGAATGAAGAACTTAAGAGAACATATTGGTAAATTATGATCAAGAAATGGGTAGGGATGTGACAATATTATTAAGAAGTTTAAATGTTAAGAAAAAATAATTGAAATAAGTCAAATATTGAAAAATGAAAGGAGTTCCAGATTATTTTAACAGAACTCAAGAAATAAGGAGAAAAGTGTAAATTAGTACATATTACAGTTCTTATACTGGGGCAGTTGAGGTACATTCTCATGCACTGTAAGTTCATCTCAGTAAAATTATAGTTCAGTATGGTTTTAAATAAATGTAATAGAATAACAGTAGGTCATGTAACTTTCAGAGCATCTTAAAGGTCAAAGAGTAAGGAAACTCTGACAGTCCCAGACACAAGGGACCCTGACAGTCCCAGACATACACTTGCAGGCCCTTCTGGACAAGAAATACTAATGGCAGGGGAGAGGCTAGAGAAGGGTTTCATTGTAGTTTTGGCCTGAGGAATGGAGGAGCAGCCCTTGGGGGAAATACACACTACCCCTCCAGGATCCTTCTCTATTCTTGCCCCTACTGAACAAAACTCTTAAGCCACTGAGAACAGGTTAGCAATAAAAACCCTCTATCCCCTACTATCCTAGAAGTGGGAATACGTTCTGGATCCAGACCATTAGAGAATACCCTACCACGAGGGTAAGAGCAGGATCACTGAGAAGGCCCCAACCCTAGACCTGGGGACACTCAACTGCCTGAGACTGAGGTGGAACAAAGCAGAGGCTTCCCACATCCTTTCCTTTTCCACCAGACCTCTCGTGACCCAGTGACAGCACCCGCATCTTTTCCCTCTCCACCAGACCTCTCGTGACCCAGTGATAGCACTGCTGTGGAGGAAAGGCTAGCGTGGGGGGGAGGAGCCTCTTGTGAGGCACAGGAGCAAGTTTAAAGAGAGGACCTCAGCTGATGGGCAGAGCAGCCACTGAGAGACACCTGGCAAACTGGCCTTAGCCATAAACACCAAATAACTCGAGATGGACTTAAAGTCCTTAGTGCACCTTAAGAAATCATAGTAACAACAAAGCCCAAACCTTGCTCAGCAGATGACTAGATTGATTCAAATCCCCACACTTAAGACCTAGAAAAGAGACATGTTCATTCTTACATAAATGCTATTTACATCAGTTTCTGCTATTTTATGTAAGATGTCCACCTATCAACCCAAAATTACAAGAAACAAGATAAAGACGCCAACAAACTGTCAAGGGAAAAAGCAGTCAATAGAAATAGAATAAAAAATGTTGGAACTGTCAGATAATTTAAATATAAATATGATTATGTTAAAGACTTGTGGGAAAAGTGGAAAATATATGAATAGATGAAGAATGTTAGCAGAGAGATGGAAGAGCCTATGGAAGTGGTAGAAGTGAAAAACGCAGAAATGAAGAATGACTTTGGGCTTAGTTGACATAGTTGAGGAGAGAATCATCATAGGACCTTAGAAATTATCCATACCAAAATATGAAGAGTTAAACAAAAAAGATACTTATGAGCTGAGAAGTCCCAGAAATAATGACACGCCTCCAGGAACAAATGCAAGTGCCCAGAATCTGGGTTTCTATTACTGTTCTCCAATAAAAGGAACCAGAGCTCCTCAGAGAATTGGCTGGTTCTGTGACCAGGGCAAGAAATATATAAGTCTAGAACAACTTATAGTACCAGAAAATAAGGAAATCCTCAAAATTAAAAAAAAAAAAAATTAAAACCCCCAAATGATGGCATATGTCACTGGGACACTGGAGCCAACTAAATAGAGTTTCCAATGGTCAAAGCCAGAATAAGTTGCGTAATAAAGTCATTTTGTGTTAAAGCCCAAATTATACATATATAAACGGGTAAAAGTAGACAGATCTCCCATGTAGAAGAATTCCAAATAGGTTACGTAGGCACTTCAAGGAGGTAGAATAGAACTCTCTACTCCTTAAGTGTGGGCTGTGCATAATTCCTTCTAAAGAGTACAGTATGGAAAAAAGAGAATTAAAAATGTAACTTCACAGTGGAAAAACCTGGCAAACACTACCTCAGCCAGATATTCAGTTAATTACTAGAGCCAAACTCATTGGCTCACGCCTGAAACTCCAGCAGTTTGGGTGACTGAGGTGAGAGGATCGCTTAAGCCAGGAGTTCAAGGCTGCAGTGAGCTGTGATTACTCCACTGCACCTAGCCTGGACGACAGAGTGAAACCCTGTCCCAGAAGAAAAGCCAACAGCCAGTGATGTTATGCTGACAGCATATACTCTTGATATGATGTATTAAAGATCACACTTTACCCATGTAGTCTTCCTCTCAAAAAACCATAACCATGAGAAAAACTCCAGAATGTTCCAATCAAGGGACATTCTGCAAAATACCTGACCGGTACTCGAAACTGTGAAGGTAGGATAAAAACAAAGTCTGTTACAGCCAAGAAGAGGCTAAGGAGACTTGACAACTAAATATAATGTGTATCGTGGATGGAAATCTGGAACAGAGAAAAGACATTAGGTTAAAAACTAAGGATATCTACATAAAGTATGCATTTTATGTATTGATATTGGTTCATTAATTGTGACATGTACAATACTAATGTGTTAATGGGTAAAGAAACTGTGTGGCTTATATGGGAACTCTGTACCATCGTTTTTTGTGTATATATAAAATTATTCTATAGAAGTCGACAGAACATTTAGACAGAACGACATTAAAAATGCAGAAGACTTAATGCTAGCAATCAGCTTGACCTAACCGAGACTTGTAGAACACTCCCCTAGCAACGGCAGAATGCACATTCTTTTCAGGTGTACGTGAAACTTACCAAGTGTCTTAGCTCAGGCTGCTATAAAAAACTGCCATAGACTAGGTGGCTTTAAACAACATTTATTTCTTACAGTTCTGGAGACTGAGAAGTCCAACATCAAGGCACTGGCAGATCCAGTGTCTGGTGAAGGCTTCCCTCCTGGTTTTCAGTTAGCCACTACCTTAATATGTCTTCTTGTGGCAGAGAGAGAGAGGAAGCAAACTCTGTTTCTTCTGATAAGGATACTTACTCCATTTAGAGGGCTCTACCCTCATGACCTAATTACCTCCTGAGGGCCCCATTTCCTAAGATCATCATATTGGGAGTTAGGATTTCAACATTGGAATTTTGAGGAGACAGACAATTTGCTGATAGATAATGAGACCAGTTTCTCATCATAAAACAAATTTAATAAATTTAAAATAATAAGAATCACATAACATTTGTATTTCGACTATTCTATGTTTAAACTAGAAATCAATAAAAAAGATTTCTGAAATAGCCTCAAATACTTGAAAATTAACACACTGCTAAATAATCCAAGTGTCATAAAGGAAATGACAAGGAAAATGAGAAAGTATTTTGAACTAAGTGATAATGGAAATAGGATTTGTCAGAATTTGTGGAATGCAGTTAAAGCAGTAGAAGGAAATTTATAACATTAAATGGTTATATTAGAAAAGAAGAAAGAATGTGTGTCAATGATCTAAGCTCCTACCTTATAAATTAAAGGTAAAGGCAGGACAAATTAAACCCAAGGCAAACAGAAGGAAAGAAATAATAAAATTCAGAGCAAAAGTCAGTGGACTTGAAATGAGAAAAATCATACAGAAAATCAGTGAAACTGAAAGCTTGTTCTTTGAAAAAAATCAATAAAATTGATAAACTTCCATCCCGCTTAGGAAAAAAGTAGAAGAGACAAATTACAAATAATAGGAATGACTGTGTCCTATGGACTTTAACACTGTTGCCTGTGGACTTCAGATGAATAATAAGAGAATACTACAAACAATGCATTAAACAGATTTAGCAGTTTATATGTGATGGACAACTTCCTTAGAGGAAATAATTGCCAAAGATCACTCAAGAAGAAATAGGTAGCATGAGCAGCCCCATATCAGTTGAAGAAATTGAACTTATATTTAAAACCTTCACAAAGAAAACTCCTGGCCTAGATAGGCTCCATTGGTGAAGTCTACCAAAGATGGAAGAACTCTGTCAGAATACAGAAGAGGGAACTCTTTCCAACTCATTTTATGTAGCCAGCATCACTTTGAAACTAGACTAAACTACACAAAATCATGGGAACAAAAACTATATTTGTTCCTCTGTATCTGCTGAGGATTGGTTCTAGGACTCCCATGCATGACAAAATCTGCGGTTGCTCAAGTCTCATATAAATGGCATAGTATTTGCATGTAACCTACACATATCCTCCAGTGTACTTTAAATCATCTCTGGATTACTTATACCTAATACAATGTAAATGATATATGTTATGCTGTTTCATTATTTTAAATAGTATTATTTTTTGTTTGGCGTTTTTTTCCACCTTTTTTTAGAGATGCAGTCTCACTGTATTGCCCAGGCTGGCCTTGAATACCTGGGCTCTAATGATCCTTCCGCCTCAGCCTCTTAAGTCATTGGGACTAGGTGAACCACCTCGCCCAGCTTTCTCTGAATATTTTTGATTTACAGTTAATTGAGTCAGTGGACACAGAACCTGTGGATACAGAGGGCCGACTGCAAGTAACAAGATGCCACAAGCGCTGAAATGTAAAATTCCTCAAGAAAATATGAGTGTATCAAGTCTAACAGTATATTGTAAGGATAATATATATCATAACAAAGTATGGTTTGTCTTGGGAATGCAAGGCTCATTCATCCTTCAAAAATCTTCGCATCAACAGACAGCAGATCTGATCACATCAGATCATTGAAGAAAAACCATCATTTTGTTAAATTCCTTTATGATAAAACATCTCAGCAGATTAGTAATAGAAGGGAACTTGGATGAAAGCTGATAAAGCCCTCTTTCATTTTATTTATATTTTTTCAGATAAAGTCTGCCATTCAGACTGGAGTGCAGTGACACAATCATAGCTTACTGTTGACTACATCTCCTGGGCCTAAGTGATCCTCCCACTTTAGCCTCCTGAAGTAGCTAGGACTACAGGCACAAGCCATCATGTCCAGCCAGATTTTTTTTATGTTTTGTAGTGATGGAGTCTATGTTGCCCAGGCTAGTCTTGAACTCCTGGCCCTAGGTGATTCTCCCATCTTGGCCTCCTAAAGCGTCAGAATTACAGGCTTGAGTCATAGTGCCTGGCCAAGCCCTCTTTTAAAAATCCCATAACTAACATAGTTATTAATAGTTAAAGACTGAGTGATTTTCTTTAAAACTGGGGAACATAACAGGCATATTCACCGTCACCACTCCTATTCAAGCCGTGCTGGAGGTCCAGGCAAATAGTAAGGCAGGAAAGAAAGAAAAGACATTCAGAGGGGAAGGGGTGATGTCAGACTGCATCTGTTCACACATGTCAGGATTGTCTTTGTAGAATATCCTAAAGAACATTAAAGGGAAAAAAAAAACCCATACTCCTAGAACTAACAAATACATTTAGCAAGATTGCAAGTATGAAGTCAACGCTCAAAAATTAATTGCATTTCTGTGTACTAGGAATGAGCAATTGGAATTTGAAATTTTTTCAAAGTATTATTTTTTATAGCATGGAGAAAAGGAAATACTAAGATACAAACCTAACAAAATGTGTGCAAGGTTTAATGCCCCAAAACTACAGAATATTGATGAAATCAAAGATGACCTACATAAATGGAGAGAAATACTCTGTTCATGGACTAGAAGACTCAGTATTGTTAAGATGTCGCTTCTCCCCAAATGGACCTGCAGATTCAATGCAATTCCAAACAAAATCTAAACAGGATTTTTTAGAAAATCAACAAGTGAATTCTAAAACTTGCACGAGAATCAAAGTAAGTACAGTAGCCAAAACAATTTTGCAAGAGAAAAGGACTCACACTCTGATTTTGAGACTTAATACAAAGTGACAGCAATCAGGACAGTGTGGTGAAAGAATAGACATACAGATCACTGGGACAGAGCAGAGTCCAGAAGTAGACCCATCCCCATGATCAGGTGGTTTTTGACAGAGGCATGGGGGCAGTTCAACGGAGAAAGGACAGCGTTTTCAATAAATAGTCCTGAATGGTTAGGTATTCTATGCAAAAAGTTGGACTTTGATATGTATTTTGCAGATTATGCAAAAATTAACTCAAAGTGGATGATAGAACTATACATAAAACTAGTAGTTCTAGAAGAAAACAGGAGAAAATCTTTGTCTCAAGAGTTATGTACAGATTGTTTAGATACATTGCCAAAACCCAATTCATAAAACAGAAGTTGACAACTCAGACTACACTAAAATTTTAAAATTCTACTCTGAGACTCTGTTAAGAAAATTAAAAGATAGGCCACAGACTGCCAGAAAATATTGATATCATGTGAGAAAAGACTTACATCCAGGTATATGAAGAATACCTAGGCTGGATGTGGTGGCTCATGCCTAGCACTTTGGGAGGCTGAGGCGGGAGGATCACTTGAGAAGGCCCCATCTCTACCAAAAAATAAAGCCAGGCACGGTGGCATGTGCCTTTAGTCCCAGCTACGTAGGAGGCTGAGGAAGGAGGATCACTTGAGCCCAGGAGACAACAACAACAAAACAGTAATTTATCCTCTCACAGTTCTGAGTCCTAGAAGTCTAAGATCAAGGTGTTGGTGGTGCTGGATTCCTTTCAGAGGTACTAAAGCATTCCTCTTCCAGCTTCTAGTAGTTCTTGGCATTCCTTGGCTTGTGACCCCTCTGCATCCTCTTTACATTGCCTTCCCCTCTGTGTGTCTGTCTTGCCTCTTCTCTCTTCCAAGCATAGTTATGATGGCATTTAAGGCCCACCTGGATAATCTAGGATAATCTTTCATCTCAAGACCTTTAATTAATTTCATCTTCAAAGATCTTTTTTCCAAACAAGGTGACATTTGCAGGCCCTACGTATTAGGATGTGGACGTATGTTTTGTGTAGGAGAGCATCATTCAGCCCACTACTTAGCTAAACCAGACAAACAGAATAGACAGTACTCAGTGCAGTATGCAGGGCAACTGGAAGTCACACACATTACTGTTGGGAATGGAAAGTGATACAGCCACTTCATAGAAATGTTTGTCAGTTCTTAGAAAGTTAAACATTTATAATGTCACCCAGCATTCTTATCCTTGAGTATTTACCCAATTCTCATTCTACCTGTAATTGTTTTCCTGTAAGAAGTAGGTTATAATGAGTATAGATTGAGCTTTATGTAGAATAATTTTAAACCTTTTAAATAGGAAATAATGTTGATTATCTAAGAAAAACTGTATGGAACAAGTATAGGCCTGTTCATTAATAACACCCCAAACTAGCAGGCAATGTGGGGTGCCCTATAATCCAGAGGTTGGATCCCTTTCGCTTTCCAAATTTTCTGGTCACTTAGAGATTTGTTATTGTATAGTAGTTATGAAGACTTAGAAGGTTTAGAATGGGAAGAAATCACATGTAATTTCTTACCCGATACTGTAGCTGTTTGGGTTGCAGGTTATAGAGGCTGAGCCTCATGGAGGTTTTATTAACCCTCTTATCTGCCTCATTATGCTTTCTTCCTAGCCTTTTTTCCTGCAGCCAGAAATGTTGATACAATCATTATTATATAATCATTAAGTAAAGACATACATGGTTGATAACCTTGAATGATTTGTTCTGAAATTATAATAACTAAAATTACCTTGCTTTGTTTCAAGATTTGAAGGCCATATAGAGATCTGCCCACCAGGCATGAGCCATTCAGCTTGTTCAGTAAACAAGAGTGTTCTAGAAGCCATCAGAGGAAGACTTGGATCTTTTCATGAACTCTTGCTGGAGCCACCCAAGGTAGGGGAGCTATCTTAAGCATGGCTGCCCAGCCAGTAATTTGGTTGAAACAGTCATTCGGATGTGTACGGGCCTTAGGAGTGGCAGAACTGGCTGTGGTCTGCATGTACAAAGTGAGTGAAAAGGTAACACTGCCAGTGATTTTTACTGCTTTTGAGTGGAGAATGGAGAAATAAACAAAATATTGATCTGTTTAGGAAGTTTACCTTTTCATTCTTCTGTAAATTCTTGGGTACTTACATGCCAATAAAGAAAAAAGAATTTTCTTCTTGTAGCATATTATTTTTGAATGTTTCAGGAAAAGCTAATCTTTCAGAAACGGATCTTTGAAATTGTGTTTTCTTACTCAGAGTTGGAGCAGTGTATGTCTGATGTATAGTCGACCTTATTTAAGAAAGAGTAGGTTGAAGTTAGTATACAATTTGAAGAGAATATGACTTGGGGGTTTTTCAGTACAGAGCCTCCCATGTGCTAATTTTAAATGACTGTTTCCTCAGTGAAGACCCACAAGAGTTTTGTCAGCAGTCTATAAATGGTGTTCTTTCGCCCCTTGGATTGGCACAGATTTAGATTAGGGTAAGAATCACTTGCTTTTGGAGTCTAGGGTGGAAGATTCAGTTCTGTGTGAGTTCTGTTCCCAGCAACAGTTCTTAAGTTTCCTTTTTTTTTCTGCCCTATGTCATTGAATCTGGTGTATCTCTGTGGTTATCTACTGTGCGAGTTATTGGGAATTTAGAATACTAGTTTCTCACTTGTAAATGAGAAGTTTTCTGTTTATTTAACTATTTGGAGTTGGGGGAGCACAGGATAACTTATATAACCAAGGGAGTCTAGTTCAGCTCCAGATCATCTTTTCAGATACCTGATGCCATCGGTGAGCAGGTCGTGGTTCCATCACTGCGCTCACAGTTTGCGTTATTCCGCTGGTTCCATTCCAGCCACATCTTATCTGCATTCAGCCTGTGTTGGATGTGGATCATAGTGTTGGTGCTTGCCCTTAGGGAAAGTGCCTCTGTTGGTGTTTGACAATGATGGTCAGTGGCATCCTTCATGCCAGTCCTGGGAAGAAAAACAGAGTAAGGAAAGAAAAAGAAAAGATTTAGAAGAGGAGAGAACATCACAAGTGGAAGACGGAGGTGGGAGAAGGATCTGACAGGGAAGAAGGTGTGTAAGGAAGGGCCTGACCTGTGTCTTAGGTGGCCCACCCGTCTTCTTTCTGGGTGGACAAACAGGTGGCATCTGGTTCTGGGCCCCGATTCAAAAGTAAGGCAGTGTCTTGTTTGGACTTCTCTGTTACTCCAAGAACTGAGTGAGTTCCGTTTGCACCTGTTTTTACTGTATGATATGTCTGTCTCGGAGTGCCGTTTGCACCTGGTTTTACTGTATGATGTTTCTGTAAGTAGATCCATGAAGTTTTTTTACAAAGCCTGCCAATTAGAGCTGTTTTCCATAGAGAGCAGAACTGTGGGCCTTACAGCTCTGTCAGTCCTCGGGAGGATGGGAGCCAGGCTGCTGATGTGGATGGGGAGGGGCAGAAAGGGCAGCCTGACCTAGGCTGTTAGGTGCCACCCTTGCTTCTCAGACTTCTAAAGTTAGGAAATGTTCTGCTTCTATCTTTTGTAATTTCAGACTGTAGAAACTCCTGTTGATGGACAAGGACAGGTTTAGATTGATCGCATTTCAGGTTTGTGATCCAGAGACAACGTCTGAATTTGCATTTTTATCACAGATTTGGCTCAGACTGAGGATCGTATTCCAAAACCACTTGTAGCAACTACTACCACCACCACCACCACGGCTGCTGCTGCTGCTGCTACTACTACTACTACTACTACTACGTCTTCTTCTTTCTTCCTCTTTCTTCCTTCTCCTCCTTCCTCCTTCTCCTTCCTCCTCCTTGTTTTTTCTTCCTTCTTCCTTTTTTTATTTTTTTGAGACAGTGTCTCACTCTTGCTCAGGCTGGAGTGCAGTGGCACAATCACAGCTCACTGCAGCCTCAACTTCCGCGGGCCCAGGTGATTCTCCCACCTCATCTTCCTGAGTAACTGGTACTACAGGTGTGCATCACCATGCCTGGCTAATTTTTGTATTTTTTGTAGAGACAGGGTCTCACCATGTTGCCCAGGCTGGTCTCAAACTCTTGGGTTCAAGCGATCCACCTGCCTTGGCCTCCCAAAGTGCTGGGATTATAGGCATGAGCTACTGTGCCTGGCCATAACTTCTTTTAGTTTAGATTTCTGGTCAGATTTTGAAATACTGTACTTTTTCCTGGGGTATTCTGTAGCCTTCTGCTTTCTTCTCATGACAGCTTGGAATGTTGAGGCAGGGAGACACTTGATTTCTTATAAAATTTATGGTTCAGGGAAATTCCTTGCTTTTTTTTCCTTTTTCCTGCTTGGTTTTATTTCATTGTATCTTAAAGATATCAAGAGCAGCTTTAGATGTTGTTTCAGGTGTAAAATTCAGGCCATGTTGTTTGCAGGGTTTAAACTAGTGTCATGTCTTAGGAAATACACCATTTGCTTTGTTCATTTAACTGAATTTAATTGGAAAGCTTTTTCTTCTTCAGAAAAGTGTGATGAAGACCACATGGGGTGTGCTGGATCCTCCTGTGGGGAATACCCGGTTGAATGTCATTAGGTTGATATCCAGCCTGCTTCAAACCAATACCAGCAGTATAAATGGGGACCTTATGGAGCTGAATAGCATTGGAGTCATATTGGTGAGATTTTCCCTGCTCACAGACATTTTAATTTGCCATTGATATTTCATGGATATTTAACCAAGTTACAACCTTACAAATTTACATTATGTCAGTGACTTTTCTTGGTCTGAGCATAAATGGTGTTTTATGTAGTTTTTGCCTTGAGTTTATCATAAATTTCGAATGCTTATAATTGTTCACTAGGCATCTACTGTTGCTTTATATAAAGAATGGTAACATAGGATTTTGAAGATGATTAAGAGACATCGGCTTTTCCCTCGTGCTCCGTCTCGTGGACAATGACTGCTGGGTGCAGCACTGTTTTCTGTTCATATTTAGCGAGGGGACAAACTTTTATCTTCTTGCCACTCAGAGGTATCTGTATAACGTACCTGACGCCATATGGTCTTAATTGATTTGGGTCTGGATTGACTCTTCCTTGAGACACAGTTATTAGCCTGCTTATTGATGGAAGGAGAAGGAAAAGCCCAGGGATGATTTAGGTCTCCCTGACCCCTGAATTCCCCAGTTTCAGAGTTTGTGCTTAGAACCCACAGGCCCAGCTCTGGAGCCCATGCTTCTTCTCTCTGTGCTGCCACCCATAGCACAGAAAGCGTGAGGGTTAACACTTTAGCAGGTTTCACAAGACATCTGGTCACATCATATATTTGGGGGAGATCTGAGGGTGTTTCAAAGGAGGTGTTTGTTCACTGTATGACAGGCATTGTAATGTTCATCTTATGTACACTGTTCATGTGATCCTGGGTGATCTCCAGGACACCCAGGTGAACATTACAGTGAGAGAAAGGATGTGTTTTTCAGATCATGCCCAGAGAGAGGATACATTCCATGGCTAGTGAGTGGTGAAGCCGAGATTTGAATTCACCCAATTTCAAACCCATACGTGCTTTATCAGCCATGTCATTGTGCTTCCTAGCGTCACCGAGATATTTTTGTTAGGTTTCAGCTTTGGGTTAAATCAGTATAGAGCATGGAAAACAGGAGCAATTTGGAAAAAGAGATGAAGATTTAAAGAATTACAGTTTCTTTGATAGCTAGCATGGTCGTTGCCTTCTGGGGACGTAGTTTTTGTCCTACCTTCTAGTGTATAAAACTTGGGGAATATAACTTTCCTAAGTCATTGATCACTGGTCTTTAATTTCACTAATAAAAATATACGGTTATTGTTAATTTATTCTGTTAATTTTTAGGACTACTTTTGATGAGACTAAATTTGGTGAGACTACTAGAGGAGTTAAGTTATTCATTACTTCTTCTTTTTGAGATTAGATAACCAGACCCAACCATTTCCTAAATATGACATACTAAATTGACTTCCAAAATATGGCATTTTGTACTTCTAGAAATTTTTTCCCTTTTGTAATGCTATTACCTTTTCAAGTAATTTGAAAACCCTTGTACTTCCAGGAGATTCACGTTACTGCCTCTCTTACCATTTGTTTTTGCTGATAGTTCTAGTTTTTGTATCTGGAGTTGAGTCATGAGCACCTCAAAACTGTGGACCATATTTTTGTGTATCTCTGTCTGCCATGTTGCATCTCATACAATACCCTGCACAAAAGCCATCAGTAAATATTTGTTGCATCAAAATGAAATTCTTACAATTTTTTTTTTTTTTTTTTGAGACAGAGTCTGGCTCTGTCGCCCAGGCTGGAGTGCAGTGGAGCGATCTCGGCTCACTGCAAGCTCCGCCTCCTGGGTTCACGCCATTCTCTTGCCTCAGCCTCCCGAGTAGCTGGGGCCACAGGCGCCTGCCACCACGCCTGGCGATTTTTTTGTATTTTTAGTAGAGACGGGGTTTCACTGTGTTAGGATGGTCTTGATCTCCTGACCTCGTGATCCACCCGCCTCGGCCTCCCAGAGTGCAGATTACAGGCGTGAGCCACCGCGCCTAGCCTCTTATAAATTTTTTTGAAAATTATAGAAAATTTACCACACTAAGTATTTGTGTTAGTTGCTTTGAAAAGAAAAAAGATACTCCCTTTCTCTTGGAGAAACGTACTCTTGTCTTTGTATGTTTGTTGTCGGTTTTTTACTAGATTCCATACCAGTTCTGGCATGTCAGATAAGCAGATAGCATGCCATTTAGGCTCTAAAGCAATACTTCACATCCCCATTTAGCCCCTGTTATTTATGAGGGATACCTTCCAAGACTCCTTTGGATGCCTGAAACCACAGATATCGAACCCTGTATATACTATGTGTTTTTCCTATACATACCTGTGACAAAGTTTAATTTATAAATTAAGCACAGGAAGAGATTAATAATAACTAATAATAAAGTAGAACAATTATAAATCTATACTGTAATGAATGTTATGTGAATGTCATCTCTTGTATTAGCATGTCTTACTGTATTACACTCACCTTTTTCCAGATCATGGTTGACTGTAGGTAACTGAAACCACAGAAAATGAAACTGGTTATGCAAGTACTAATGTGAACTCGGGTTCCTTTTAATTGGTCCTTTTGGACTGAGAGCACATCATTTTTACTTTATTAAATCACTGTTCTGTAAATGTATTTAAGTATTGGCTTAAACATTGAGGTAACCGAATAAAACATGGTTTTTCTTTTTTGTAGAACATGTTCTTCAAGTATACATGGAATAACTTTTTGCATACACAAGTGGAAATTTGTATTGCACTGATTCTTGCAAGTCCTTTTGAAAGCACAGAAAATGCCACAATTACTGATCAAGACTCCACTGGTGATAATTTGTTATTAAAACACGTAAGCTTATTTGGTCTCGGTTTTCTCCCACTCTCTCCTGGTTATAGCAGTTTTCCACTTGACTGTGATATGAATTGAGGTTTAAAGGGCTTGAGGTTAGATTTCAGAGTCCAAATATTTGACTATCATGTATTCGTTTCACTTTTAACCAATCGTTATATAAATCAAGTACTGGACAAATAACTATTAAATGAACTGTCTTGTAAGAAAAAAGCTAAGTGGCCCCCTTATTTGGTAAAATTAATAGGTTTGAAGATATATAAATATTTTGATGATTTGAAGAATCATAGAAATTTAAATACTATGGAAAACATTTGCACTATTATTTGGCAGGCCAGAGTGTTGTTTCTTTGCTGAATATGGGACTGAAAGTCAGGAGAATTGAGTTTTTTGTGATGTTGAGAGTCTCTTCCCGGGGTCTCTTTTTCTCTTCTGTCAAATATGAGATAATTTTACTAAGTCAGTCTTCAGATTTTTTCTTGCTTGGTAGTTCTATGGTACTTTTAAAATTTCTAGCCCACACTTGGTTTACTCGCAAACCTAAAATGTAGAAAAGGCTAGCTTGGAACAGCCAAGTTGATGGGAAAGACAAATGACACCTGAGAAGAACTAGCACTGCACATTCCAGTATTGCAGCCTGTAGCAGTTGTCACTGACTTGCAGACTTTGGGCAAAACCCACCTGTTTTTAATATTAATGCAGTAATGTTATTTCATCTGGAAGTAAGACTTGCTCACATTTTAAAAGTACAAGCATTACCTTGGATTCTAAGTTAAATTTTTGCCAAGGCATAGTTTTCTTTATTCCATTTTAATTTAGCTCAGTTTTTATATTTCTGGTCTGAATTTTCACAGCTAATAAAACCTGGCTTTGCTTTATAGTTAACTATAGGTAGTTAACTGCACTACCTATAACATTGAGTTTCCTGTAGATGTTCTGTGGAGGGTGTGGATCCTGATTTGAATCCCTGTAGTGTTCTGGGTGTCTGCAGTAGATTGATTATCACATTGCATTTGGCTTAGTAACATTTAGCTTGCTAGATTATGCATACTACTATTCTCTTTAACCTAGAGTTCTGTTTCACTTTAAAGTTTTGATGCTTTGAAGTGTTAACTGGAATATTCTTTTTTATTTAGCTTTTCCAAAAATGTCAATTAATAGAACGAATACTTGAAGCCTGGGAAATGAATGAGAAGAAACAGTAAGTAAATTGTTTTTTTGAAAGGAATTCAGTTTGGTTGGTAATATGAGGAAAATAATACCTCCTTGCCCTAGTCAGAAAAAAATGGAAATAATTACATGATACTGGCCATTTTACAATTTAAACTTTTCCCCAGATTATTTCATTGTAACAGTTGTTTTTATGATATTAATAATTTCTTGTTAGGTCTTCTTGTTTTGGGGGCAAAACCAGTGAGTTCGGAGTGTTCCCCACCTCTGTGCTGCCTTTGAAACTTCCTGGTCCTTTTTGAATGGCTATTGTTCTAAGAGTTATAAGGTTAAAGTTAAGTCCTTGATGATTTAACTCAGTATATTTGTCCTGGTCACCTTATGCTCAGAACAGAAGGTATCACGTACATATTTTCATTGTAGAGAAGAGTTGCTTTGTACAGGGACCTAGAGGAAAAAAATTGCTCAGTGTTTTCTTTTTAGAAAATGTTTGTTAGCTGATTGGCAAGGTTATATGAAGTATTAGTTGATACATGTAAGTAGGCTTGTTACACAAAACTTTTTCTTACAGGTGTTGTCTGTAACAGCATTCCTCTCTAGTGCTCTGGGAGCCTTTATGTCACCCCGTAGATTCTGAAGCATGGCGGCATAAGGGCATGTTTGGGAAACACTCTCAAGGCATGCTTCTGTGTTTGTTTTTAAGACAGGTTTATTGAGATATAATTCTCATATGGTAAAGCTCATTTTAGGTGTACATTCCTAGGAATTCTGACTGATGCCTGAAGTCACCACTACCACCACCACAATCAAGACATTTCTGTCACCCCCAAAATTTTTCTCATGGTCCTTTGTAGTTGATCATTTCCCAGCATTCTTGTTATGTATCTCTGTGTCTCCAGGAAAGCTAGATGACTCTTGGGAGTCAGCCTTACTTTGTGAGGTTTGATTTTTTTTTTTAATCGTTTAATAAGCACTGCTGGGGTTTTGATTTGGCTTCATGTGGGAAATTGGCATTTTGTTTATTTGTGGCAAGGGGCTAGTATTGGTAGACCTCAGATACATTCTTCCAAATGGAGCTCTTTGGAGGTGCTGTTTGTGGCCCAGTTGACATCTCTGGTTATATGTCTGACTCCGTCTTGGCTTCTCTGTGCCCTTCCCAACCTCCAGTCTTCTTGCTGGCTGCTCATCTGGCCAGGGCTCAGATATCCTTTGTGCCCTGCTCTCCTGGTGAGTCCCGTTTTCTGGAGGCCTGGTGAATACCATTCCCTCTATCTGGAGGGATCCCGAAAGAACTTTCCTTGTTTCCTTGCACAGCAGCCTGAAGCAGTTTGAAGCTGTGGGCCACCTTAGAAGATGGGCCTTTGTTTTCTTTCACTTGTATACTTGAGGGAGTGCGGGAGAGTGACTCAGTTGCCTGTAGGTAACATCTGGCTCTCTGGATCTTACTGAAGAACTAAAAGAGACTCTGAGCAACTCAGTGAAGATTGACCCTGGCCAGGCACGATGGTAGATGCCTGTAATCTCACTGCTTTGGGAGGCTAAGATGGGAGGATTGGTTGAGGCCAGGAGTTCAAGACCAGTCTGGACAACATAGGGAGATCCTGGCTCTACAAAAAATTAGCTGGATGTGGTGGTACTTGCCTATAGTCCCAGCTACTCAAGAGGCTGAAGTGAGAGAATTGCTTGAGCCCAGGAGTTTGAAGCTGCAATGAGCTGTGATCGCACCACTGCACTCCAGCCTGGATGACAAGCAAGACCTTGTCTCTACATAAATAATCAACCCTGGGCTAGGCACCCCCAAGCCCTCTAAGATTCTCTAGCAGATACTTTATTTTCCAAGCAAGCCTTCAAGCATAGGATGTTTTTTTTTCTTATTGCCCTGAAAGGCTTTTCTCTCTCTAAGCAAAAATCTCTGCAGTGTTTGTTCCCTCTATCTGCAGTCAAAAATCTTTTGTTTGATAGAGCTTAAAGTCTTGGCACTTTGTAAATAGGTAGAGAAATCAGATTGATATGAATTTATTTTATATATATATATATATATTTGAGACGGAGTCTTGCTTTGTCGCCCAGGTTGGAGTGCAGTAGCACAATCCTGGCTCACTGCAGTCTCTGCCTCCTGGGTTCAAGAAATTCTCCTGCCTCAGCCTCCTGAGTAGCTAGAATTTCAGGTGTGCATCACCATGCCTGGCTAATTTTTGTATTTTTAGTAGAGATGGGGTTTCGCCATGTTGCCCAGGATGGTCTTGAACTCCTGACCTCAAGTGATCCACCTGCCTCGGCCTCCGAAAGTGTTGGGATTACAGGTGTAAGCCACTGTCCTGGCCTGATACGAATTTATTTAAGTGTGAAGATTGATCATGGTTGGGAAGATGAGACCCTAAATGGGAAAAGGACAAGGACTAAGTTTATTTGCATGTGTTCAAAATGGTGTATGGTCAAGTACTAGTTGACTGTCTCCTATCTTGGCCAAGTCCTTAAATCAGCTAATATCTTAACTTGAGACATGTCATTGGTAGATAATAATTTCTATTCATTGATATAATAAAAATTTGCTATCTTTTAAGAAAATGATCCAGCAGAATTCTCACCTCAGTTCCTTACAATCTGATTAAGGTTTGAAAAAGTTTCATTAAAAAGATATAAAATAAAATCACAGTAACATTAGGCATCAGAGAAGGTTTATTTGATCTTTTAAAAAATAATGTGTTATTGACAGTGAGTGATGATTTTTGAGATTTGAATAAACTGTGGCCTGTTGACTCAGGCTGACATATAATCTTTTACAGTTTCACACCTCTCCCCGACCATGCTGCATGGTCATATTCTGGCACCTTCCATTCCTTTGTTTTTCTTTTCTGTCCATTGTCATTTTCTTCAGTGCCCTCAGTGTTTAAAATGATTGCTTAAAAGTCCACAGTACTTACCGAGTGTTTCATCACTTCATCCTATCAGGAATCTGAGTATTTGTCCTTTACCTCTTATCAGGGCTGAGGGAGGAAGACGGTATGGTTACATGGGACACCTAACGAGGATAGCCAACTGTATCGTGCACAGCACTGACAAGGGCCCCAACAGTGCATTAGTGCAGCAGCTTATCAAAGGTAAGTTATTTGTGAAATTTGAATTACATTTGTTAGGTTGCAGAAAGGATTTAAGGGTCAAGTAGAAATGCATGTAGCATTTTTAATAGTGATTTGTGGAACTTCTTTATATTTGGCAAATTATGTATTTGAATGAGGTTCTTGAGAATGTGTTTGAACAGTGTTGTTTTTTGGCTGTATTGCTGTTCATGTAGTTACAGACCATTCCGTAAGCATTGGCAGGCTTGGCTGGATTCATCATACAAGAGTCACCTATTGTCATTCTTAAAGAGCATTGCTTGGTGAATCATGCTTTTGAGTATTGTGAGTGTAAAGTACTCTTATGCTAGCAGTTGAGCCACTTCAGCTATAATTTTGCCTTTTATTTTCTGAAGGCCTCTATATAGCCTCTGAATTAAGTTTCTTTAACTGGAATATTAGGGCATTTATCAGCATTTCTTTGATGCTGCTATCACTAAAATGAGGGGTATTGGCTTCTAAAGGACTCTTTCTGTATAGCATTTCAGTTTAATCAGCCCAAGCTTATTTGGAAGAAACTATATGGATGCTTTTTTACACTGGCCCCAAGCCATGAGCCTTCTTCTAAATGAGAGCATGAGGAGCTCTGTGTACTCTGGGATTTTGTACCAACAGGATTACTAATCCTGAGACCTATTCTGAATGTGAACAGTCTTTAACATCCATGGTACAGAATTTGTTCAGTTAAAATCATTTCCCAGTGGATCTTCCATTTTTTCTTAAGAATGTTTGTTTCTTCAAGAGGCTATTCCCTGTAGAATGTGCGCTAAAAGCACAGTTGTCACCAGGATGGAAAAAGTGGTGTGTGCCAACTTGTAATTTTGCTTCTTGAGAGAGGTATAAGAGGTATAAGCCTCTTCCTTGGGCTATTTCACCACACAGTTTATCTTTATGTCCTAACTAAGAAGAAATGGCCATGTGATATGACTGAGTTTTTAGATCAGACTTTCCTTTATGGAAGCTGCTTGCCAGGTGGTACATGTGTACACTTGTGTGAGTGTACACACATGCATGGCTGTTTTAAACCAGAATTATTAGATGACTAGTTAGGCCTCTAAAATTACATCATGGTTTGATTTTCTCAGAAAAGCAGTAGTTTATCCTTTTCTTTAACATTTCTCTGGAAGGTAGAAGTTCACTATTACCTGTGTATCCATGTTGGCCCGTGACACAAATATTTAGGAAACATGATCTTAGAGCAATTTGAGAAGCCATACTAGGTTCTGTGGAACATTCATTGGCCAGGTGCCAATGAGAGCATTTCAAGAAACTGTGCAGGAGCTGTCATTTGCAGCATTTTCTAGAATTAACTTGACCATGGAAAAAGATCCCCCCTACCCCCGACATGTTAAACACCACCTTTCTCAGAAAAGCTTGTTGGAAACACACTTTCCAGGTTAAGCTTCTACCAGAACATTTTCAGAAACTTGTTAAGTTCACAAGCTACCTTAGGGCTCTTGGCCAATCAAGCCTATACCATTGGATAGGGGGATTCTGGTTCCTGAAAGTCCATGGGACTTGGGCCTATGGAAGGTTTAATAATTCCATTTCTCTAAGAGCACTGGGCTAGCTGTCACCCAGTTTCTCAGCTGATAGGGCCTGCTCACCATTGATGAACCAGGTGAGTAGGCCCACTTTTATATTATCTGTTTACTTTGTTTGTCTATGTGGGGGTCATTGTGGTGATAATGCTTTTTTGCTTTTCTCGCTCTGAAGATCTTCCCGACGAAGTCAGGGAACGATGGGAGACGTTCTGCACAAGCTCCTTAGGAGAAACTAACAAGAGGAACACGGTAGATCTAGTAGGTTTTACAAGGTTACATTTTTATTCTTTCAGTGCTCTTAGCCTTTGCCCATTTATTCAGAAAGATGTAAAAGATCTTCCATTTACCTCAGTAACTGTGAGCCAAAGATAAGTTCTTATCTCTTTGCCAGGAAGAGAGGTCAGTATTCACAATATTCTTGCCCATTTGGCTAGTCCCCTCCTAATTACCTGCCTGAGATGACAGAAGGATATTGAGAAGCCACTGATTTCTGCTCCACATCCTACTTAGTGTCCATTTCCCTCCATGCCTTGCTGCCTAAGCACCTCAGCAGCCTCTCGCCTTCCTTTCATTCTGGTGGGTTTGTGGCCACATGCCGCTGATAACCCTGGGTGCCTAGGAAACCGAAAGATTCAGTTGGATATTTTTCAGATATTATTGAGTTGAGTATACCCTTGTTTTACATCATTCCCAATGAGGGAATATTTTGTAGATGACTTTGAAACCCCAGCTTTAAATTTTTTTTTACCAGAATTGGTACTTTGAGCCAGGGAATAATGGCATTGATAATTTTTTAAAAAATTATATTGGACTTTGGAATGTATTTTTTGGTTTTTAAACACATTAAGTTTTAAGGTAAGTGTTGCTTTGTTTCTGCTTTTAAAGATGGGGAAAGCATTTCTAAAATTTTACAAGTACATGCTAGCTGATAGTCGAGGGGTGGCCTTTGCTTAGACAGAAGCAGCATGTGACTCAACATTGAAGTGTTTATATTTGGCATTTAATTCTATATTTCAAATTTAGCAGTGGCAGTCTTGAATTTCTAATATGCAGTAACACCTTGACTGTTAGGAATTCAATGATCTGGCAGCCTGAAACAACAGGGAAGCAGGCTCTGAAAGCCAGAGAGCAGCCACTTGGTCCTCCTGTGTCACTCCCTGGAGGGCTGTGCCTCCTACTTTGTAGATTGCCTAAAAATATGGTCATCTTTTTCCAGACCCCTGACAGAGTCACACTTTTTAAGCTGGGAATAATGATAGAATTAGGAAGTATTAAGAGTTGGAAGAATTATGAAGTTGAGATAACTATTTAAAAGGAAGCTATGTGGGGCCATTTAATTAAAATAGACCTAAGGCCTAATAGCCCGAGTGTCTCTGTACTACAGGCCAGCAGAGAAAATGACATTAGTATTGACAGCCCTGGGTCATCAAGGAAGGGTTAAGTCATTTTTAATAAATATTTTACCCATTGTAGATAGATACTCAGAATATCGTTTAACTTGAGTGTTCTGGATAATCAGGGTTTTTTTTGTAGAATGAAATTGTCCTCTCCCATACTGTTAAATCGTACCGCTTAATTTTAGAGGTTCCCATGTTGATTCCTTTGCAGGCAATATAGTCTCTTTTAAGGGGACTATTGTCTTATTTCTTACTTATAAAGGAATATTTAGTAATTTGATTTTGTTTGGGAAACTTCTTTTAAAATTATCCTTTGATTGGCTTAAAAGTTAGAAGTCAAAAATGTCCAGTTAAGCTTGTTACCAGACTTTTAAACAGTTGTTTTTATCTTAGGTAACTCCAGCATATTTCTTTTGTGAGCAGTTCTGTAATAAAGAAGGACTTCATTACAATTCACATAATGCTCACTTACTGTATAGTATGCTGTCAGCAGATCTGCTCTGGGATTGTGTGTAAATGTTATTACATATATCCCCATGGAAGGGTGTGGTCATCCAGCAAAAAATAAAACGTTTAGCCCCTGGTAGGCTGTGTTAGAAAAAAATTATTTTGGGCTCCATCTGTCACTCAGATTGCGTCTCGGTTCTTCTTTGCTTGCTCTGCTTTTCTGCCATCATACTTGGACTACATAATCTAAAGTCAAACAAAATGATAAGTTGGCTTATATAGCAAAAGTGGTTAGATTGATAGAGCCTTTTAACATTACCTATATCCCCTGCTGAGTTAGCCCCACTCCAGAATTTTGCTGTCTATTGAGGCTTTCAGGTGGATCTCAAGACTTCTTCAATTCTTTGTTCCCAAGCCCTTTCTTAAATACCACTTCCATTTAGTCTTAAGTCCTTCTGATAGGGAGTTTTGCTTTGTAGTATTGTGAGGGCTACAGCTATTCCAAGTGTTTAATATGCTTATATAGTATGTCTAGGCACCAAGGAGATTTTAACCGTATCCTCCAGGCCATTCATTTTCCTGTCCAGAATGTGTTCAAGCTGTATCTCAGTGGGGTTGGGTACCATGTTTCAGGAAAAATATGCAATTGTAAATATTATTATGAACACAACTTGGTAAATACAGTGGGCCTTACCATTGCAAAAATGACATAGAAAACGACTGCCCATGTTTGAAATGTGGTAGTTACACTTGCCTTCTTAACACACTCGTCACTGGAATTGGTAGTTAAGTAATAGCTTGCTTATGCCCTGTTCCCTTTCCCAAATAGATAAGATTAGATACACTGCCTTGACTTCCTTGATTTTCGAATAGCTTGGCTACCTCTCTGGAAGTCATTTTAGGTAGTGGAGTCAGCCCAGTTCAGCACCACCTGCTTAAGTTAGTACATTGTTAACCTGACGTGTTGTTATTTTTCTGTTTACAGCAAGGATACATTCATTTATACACTGAACACTTTCCTGTCCTATTGGCTGTATACCTGAGGACTTGCTCACTTCTTTTCGATAAGCTGTGCCCAGCCCCAGGCTCCTGTCACTTCTGTAGCATTTTAGTTAAATTCTCTCTGAGATACTCGAAGTGCTTTAATCTTTTGGCTCCATCATACTGAAATATGTGCACAGCAGATTCATATACTCCCTTTGTTTTTATGTTTGGAGTTTATGATGAACAAAAGTTGGTATTTTAATTATATCTAGAGACCTCTGTGTTTTGACCAAGTCCCCAAACTAAAAATTGGTAAGAATTTAGGTAGAGTGAATTTAGAGAACATAGGACATGTTTTTGTACTGACTTTGAAAAATTTGAGTTTGTTTCATTTTTTGCCCTCTTCTCCAAGGGGGAAAATGTATTTAAAAGTGTTGATGATGCTTTCCCATCATTGACAAGACAGTGTATAGAAGAAGAGATGTAGAATGATCTGAATGTGTGCCTGTATTAATCACCAGGAGTTTCCGCAGGTCGGGGTGAAACCTGAGAGTGGGTGTTTCTAACTAACCCTAGGTTATGTTGATGCTGGGGGTTCTCAGTGGGACCATACTTTGAGGGTCAAGGAATAAGTCTCTAGCTTTCACTCGTCACTAATATGGGCCTCAGAGTTTAACAGTCATTTCACACTTCTGATTTCCCTTGAGAACCTAATCAGCCAAAGTAAAGAAAACACCAGTTTGCTTTTTCCTGTAACAACAGTTAACAAAACGAAAATTTTATTATGAAAGAAGATAATATCTCCGAAACTGTGTGCACTACAACAAGAGTGCACTTTACTTACAGTATATCTAGCTTGGCAAGAGTGTTATATACTTGTTGCTTTTTGCTGTATTTGTTTATATTCAGTGGTTATTAGTATTCATTAATTCAGTAAATATTTGAGTGCCTACAATGTGCCAGACACTGAAGGTATAGTACTAGACAAGATTGGCAAAAATTTCTGCTTCAGTGGAGATGGATAAACAAATGAGTAAGAGATACGTGTGCACACACAATGTGTGTAATATACAGTCATGCACCACATAATGTTTCGGTCAGCAGTAGACCGCATATATGATAGTAGTCCCGTCAGATTAGGATACTCAGTTTTACTGCACGTTTTTTATTTGTATATACACAAATACTTATCACCATGCTCCAGTTGCCTCAGTATTCAGTGCAGTACTGTGCTGTGCAGGTGTGTAGCCTAGGAACAATTGGTTGTAGCAGATAGCCCAGGTCTGCAGTAGGCTCTACCATGTGAACTCTATGATGTTCCCATGATGACAGAATTGCCTTTGTCACAATGTATCCTTGTCGTGAAACAATGCATGACTGTGCATGTTTCAGATGATAAGTGCTAAGGAGCAAACACATGGGAGGGAGTTAGGGAGTCTTTGGGGCAGGTGTACAATTTAAAATCTGGTGTCAAGGAAAATCTCACTGGGAAGGTGCATTTGTGGAGTGGAGAGGGAAGGGCGAAATGCAGAGGACTCGAATTTGGGTTGTTCCGAGTGTGTGCAGGGACTTGCATGTTGTCCCATGTGGATGTAACAGTAAGCAAAGGAGAGAACAGAAAGACTTGAGGCCAGAGAGGCGCCGAACAGCCAGATTTTCTACAGCTTTTTAATCTATGGTAAGCAGCTTGTTTTTTGATCTAATGAGAATTTGTTAGGTTTTGAACTAAAAAGTGCCATACCTTGATGTATATTTTTAAAAGATGGCTATGGCTATTGGGTTGCGAACAGACTGCTCAGTGGGGCAAGAGCTAAGAGGAGGGAGACTGAGGAACTGCCAGCTGTGACGTTAGTCCAGGCGAGGGGAGTGCTGGCTTGCACTGGGGAGCTGATAACAGACTTGGTGAAGAGCGATGGGTCTGGAGAGGGATTTTGGCTCCATTTTGAAGGTAGAGTGGACATGGTGGGTGGGCTGGAGGAAACAAGATGACCAAGGTTTCTAGTTGAAGAAGAGTGAAGGTGGCAGTTACTGAGCTGGAGATGCCTCAAAAGGAGCATGTTTGGAAGTGTAGATCAGGAATTCAGTTTTGTATACATCTGAGTAATGAACTGATGGGATTCTGATTAGCAAGTTTCCCCCATGGGTAAATAATCTTTTTAGCTCATTTTGTTAATGATTTCAGACTCAGATGGTGTAGGTAGAATCAGACTCACATCTTCTATTAATGTAATTGTGAAGATGTGTGTGCATTGTGTTATTAATAAGTTGCTAAAACTAGTTTCATTTTGGAGAAAAAGCATTTTAAAATATCTTCTAGTATTGCTTTGAGGATCCAGGTTAAGTAGAACATGCGAAGGGGAGGTCACAATGTCTGGCACATAGTAGTTCAATAAAAGTTAGTTTCTTTCTCATCTTTAATTAAAGAGTGTTAAAATGTTATTTTGTAGGAAAAAGCGAAAGTGTAAATGAGAATACATTGAATCCTATTTTAACTTAGCAAGACTTGGCTAAGAGTCGCCAACTCTGTTTTGTCCTATTTTATTCAGTTCTTTGCATGGCCTTCTATTTCTGTTCCCCACCATGGGGTTGCACCCCTAAAACACACTGGCCCAGCATGATGTGTGTGCTGGCTTGCCAGCCAAGTGGCCCAAAGCTCCTCTTGAGTGCACTGCAGTACAGCCACTTGACCTGCTCTTTAACATAGTCCTGTGAGATGCCAGCTGCCATGACCAAGCAGTATTCCCACTCCTCCTCTACACTCTGGCAAGGCTTTCCTGGAACATCCCCATGCCCACATCTTTACCCAGTAACTCACTAAAGCCACTCTTGACTCAAGCAGGTACTGTTCATTGATCACAGAATCTACCTTTGATTTCATCAGGCCAGATTCACAAACGGAATGGGAGTGCTTTATCTATACCTTTGAGAGGATGGAGAGTGAAATAACTGGAAACACTGGGTTATCACAGCTTAATTTCATCCAGGCTTGGTGTCTTTACCAAAGATGGTTGGGGAAAGGGAAGGGAGATTCATCTTACTCAGGCAGTGATTTGCTCAGAATTTTACAAGACATACCCTATACAGACCTATTTGAATTCTACTGTGGGTTTATTGAACCAATGCTGGAACAACTTCGCAAAACAGACCAGGCCAGTTAGGTACAGCTTCATGAGTTGGCAGGTAGCAGCAGCCCGTGTCTTCCCTAAGATGACATTCCCTGCCCAAAACACTCCTGTGAAAAGTACAGAATAAACAACTCAGAGAATAATACAGTGTAAGTTACCCGCAGAAATATAGTACTTCTTTCTAGAAGTTTACAAACTGTCCATGTTTATCCCTTGCCATATAGCAATCACTATTATTAGTGCTGTACTTAATTATTTGTTTATCTGATTTCTGATTGTTAATACTTCCCCCCAATATTGTGTGACATTTGTAATTAATAAAAATCACTTAACGATGAATTGGTGAGCAGTTCATGTTTGTGTTTTTGCTTAATTACTGAAAGTTGGTTGTAAGTTCTGGGGGTAGGGTGCACATTTTCAGGGGTAGATGATTTGGGGTCTTTTGTGAGTGGGAAGCTATCGACTCAAGTCACATTTAGTACTACTGGACAGTGGTTTTCTTAGTGTGGGCAGGAAGTCCAAGAATTTGAAATGGTTATATTTAAACCTGACCTTTGAGTGGCGCACTGGTAATCCCTGGGGATTGCAGTTGGACCCTGCAGGCCCTGTACATAAAAAGGGTTTCTATGTTTCATCTGTGCCATTACTTCTGTCTTTCCTTTTGTAAACATTTAATTGGAGGTGATTATCAAAATCACTTAAATGGAGTAACTCACCTTTCTTCTTGTCTGTTTTCTGGCGATGTCAGTAGTGAGGAGTGGAATAACTAGAAGGGAGTGGCAGGGCCGCAGCCTGGCCCGAGGGAAGGAAGGGTGCCCTTGACACATTGGGCGGGTTTGGCAGCTTAACTGTGACTGACTTTCGTTTTTTTCTGTTACACATTGAGAGAAAAACTAAATGTGATTTTTCCATAAAAATGCTGATACAAATGTCCAAAACTTTTCTGTGTTAAATAGTCTTTTACATTTTTATGCATATAGGTTACAACCTGCCATATTCATTCATCCAGTGATGATGAAATTGACTTTAAAGAAACGGGTTTCTCACAGGATTCTTCTTTGCAGCAAGTGAGTCACGCCTAAAGCTTTGCTTTTTGTTTTTATTTTAAATGCTTAGTTTAGTTGCCTTTTATGAATCAGCTTCAGAGTCAGATTATGTATTAGAATGTGATTTGGGGTTACTAATTAGTTAGACCAAAGCGTTTAAAGTAGGAAGTGCTGGGTACATGAAAGATAGATTTATATTGATTATGTTTCAAGGGATTGTTCCATACCTGATAACAGTGATGAGTCAAGTACATTTTCAGAAGATTTGAATGAACTGAATAGTTAAGAAGGCATCTCACACATGCTTGTTACACAGACCTTTACAATAGTTGAGTTGTTGCTTAAAGATTTGTGTAATAGAGATCTGCTGGTAAAAATAATAGAAATAAGACGTTTAAAATGTAAGTAAAAGTAAACTCTCACGAATACCTCTGATATAAGTCCTATTATAGTTACATCTATAGTAAATTTTTAGTTGAAGTAATTCATTGCAACCCCTCTCTGCCTGCCCCTGAATTTATCATCTCCGTTTACCACCTGCTTATAATCTTTGTGGGGGAAAGCCTCGATATGAATAATAAATATACTGATTTATCATCCATTGTTCTTGGAGAAGTGACAAATGATTTCACTTCTCTACTAGGTATGGGAGTGAAAAACAGAAGCCCTTTTGCAGGCTATCAGCTTTTCATATGGAGAAGTTGTCCTTAGCCAGGACCAGAATGCCTTGGCTTACATGTTGCTTTGGTGCAGCAATAGAATTAACGAGGACACCTTCCCACCCAGCACAGAATGTTGTTGCTTGGCTTCTTTTTTTTAGTCTCTAAGCTTCGCCTTAGATGAAGCTTCACATGATTATGCTGGCCCTGTCTTTTGGCTTCTAAGTCTTACACCTGTCATATTCCAGTATTGGTTGAGCTAAGCAATTGTTTGATTTTAATACTCAGGCAGTTTAGCTTTTACCTTTCCCAAGTAGGTAGGTCTGAAGTAGCATTTCAGCATTTGGCTGCCTTCTCTGTTGATTCTTGACACTTCTGCCTTTGACAGCAGATTTCCGGAGGTTAGGGTCAGGAAGTAGCCAGTCCATAGAGGGCACTGTTGAGCAGCTCTCACAGCTTCCTGCCTTGGCTTGCTATTAGGCTGCACGGGCCATGGCGGTGGCCCACCATGGCTCATTGTGAGCCCTCGTGCCTGCAAGCAGCCCTTTTCCCAGAGCACTCTGGTATTGTCCCAGGAAGCACCTTGACAATGGGTTCTCCCTCCACTGAAGCACCTGTAGGGTACTGAAATAGTCCACCCAGTTGGCCATGAACCTGAGTGCTGTACATTGGTCCACCCCTAGAATGAAGCTTGATGATAATCAAATGTAAATTATCAAGGTAATTTTGTACCTGTTGAAATACAGCTTTAAGAAAAAGAACACCTTACTAGTAATAATAATAAACTTGGAACTTCGGCTGTTGATTTAGTTAAATTTAGGCATTTGGAAAGTGGATTCCTTTATTTCTCACGATATCTGGTTCCAGGGTCATACCTGTTCTGGGGAGAGTTTTCTTACATTATTTTGTTTGTTTGACCGACAGCTCACGTGCATACGAAGCCATTTCATTCACAAAACTAACTTACAACAGCCCCCGCCAAGCTCTTAGTCTTGCGAAATTTCCCTACTTCATATGAACCTTTCAAAGTGGAAGAATAATTACTCTTTTCTGATTGACAAGCTTCCAGTACATTTTTCTTTGCATGTTTAAACCAATCATGGATCATTTTGAAAATATATACGCTCCAAAGCACTTCTTAAAATTTTGAGAATGCAAAAAAGTCTTGGCTAATTTATTAGAGTTTCTTCATAATCTCCATTAAGATCAGAATGTTAGTTTGTAGACTTGAACTTCAAGTTCTCATTCACGTTTGAGGTTGGGCATCATGTTGATAAAGTCCTCGAATGTAGAGAGCTCAGGGCAGATAATTTAACCAGGTAACCCAGCCATGTCACCAGTGGGGAGTGCCTCCAGGCGTTTGTGCCCTGTCCATTTGCTTCTCCCTTTAGCCTCGTCTGGTCTCCTAAAATCTGGTGTTTGACTCCCCACCTCCCTGATTCTGCCTTATAGAGTTTGGAGGGTGAGGCCCCCATGGAGGTCTGGAGAATTCAGACTGACTGCCGCATATGGGCTCTGAAACACTGACTCATCATTTCCCACTACCTCACATCACATACGGGCTTGCTGGTAGGCAATCAGGCCACATTTAGTTGACCAGTAGTTTCTGTTGCCTGGGTGGCATTACTGTTAAGAGATTTGCTTAAAGTGGTTGGCTCACTTCTCAGTGACTTGAACAGTTTCTGACTTTGGCCAGGATGACAGTACTAGGAAAGTGTGCTTTTTAAAAATAATTATACAGCTATATTGTGCTTTCCAGATACAGGTTTCTCAGAGTTCAGAGTACTTTTTATATACCTTTAAATAGAATACGATAACAGTCTTCACTTACATATATTTGTAAGTTTTGATAGCTTTATTAGTAAAAATGAGATTTGAAATGTGAAGTTCTTTGCTAGAAGCTGTAATTAACTTAGAATTAATAAGGATTACATTTGATCATTTTTCTTTTTTCTGTGCATTATTGCATGGAAGTTACTAGTGTCTGTGTCAGTTGCTATGTATCTCTCCAGATGGATGAATAGATAAATATATATCTATATGTATTCTGTATGTACATGGATGTATGTATACATTCGTATTTAGTATTTGCTTTCTATTTTTGAAGCATTTAAAATATAACAACATTTTGGGGGAATATTCCCCTTTACACCCAGGAGAATCACATTAGGATCACTAGAGGTATAAGAATTTTGAGAGAGCTGGCCGCGATGGCATACACCTGTAGTCTGGCTACTCTGGAGGCTGAGGTAGGAGGATTGCTAGGAGGTAGGAGTCTAGGAGTTTGAGTCCAGCCTGGGCAACATAGCAAGACCCTGTCTCTTAAAAAAATTTTTTTTTTTTTGAGGGGAAAAATAAAACAATTGGAAGGGAACTTGTCCCTCACGTGACCAAATCTCTGATCTGTAGATAAACTCAGAGCATGGTTCATGCTGCTTACTCAACAGAATCACTTCATGGTTCTTTACCAGATCTTTGAAGTACTGAGCATCTGTTTTGCCTCATAAAAGATAAAGCTGCAATTCAGAGGAACTGATTTCTTTTTGATGTAATTAATATTAATGCTGGCTGTCATATTGTCCATTCATAGGTCCAGAACTCAGCCCAGCAGCCCAGGACTTGTCCCTACCCTTCTGCTTTCAGCCAGACCCCCATGCTCAGCCTTGGTTTGCACTCCATGCCTTACCAAGGGGCCATTCCACAGCCAGTCGCTTGCTGCCCCCTGCTCCCTGACCCCATGTGCTCATCTAATATCACCTCTGGGGGCAAGAAAGGGGGCAGCACGAAAGTGGGAGTGAGCAGAGGGGCAGTGGGTGTGCTGTTGTCTTGCATGAGCGACAAGGGAGGTTTTGGGTTCTCTCTGTCTAGTCAAACTAGACATATAGAGCTTTTTTTCAGACCTAAGCAGTATAGATACCTTCCAAAGCCTAATATAAGGTTTATTTTTAAATTATCTGCAATAATTATCCATGCCATAATTCCCTGCCACCAGAATGAGTAATCAGGAATTAATGGTAGAGGCATTTCTGCAGTGTACATCTGCCAGGTGGAATCTGTAGGCTCTGCCCATATGTGGAACCAAGGAGAAGGTGGTTTTATACAGTTATAGCTGCCTCCTTGCCAGCAAGTGCCAGTGGGAGTGATGCCTTCAGTTGAGCCAACAGCCGCCTCCCTGCCCCTCATGGGCTCACCCACAGAAAACGGCAGTCTCATCTGTATGAAGCTCTGGTCACTGTATTTATTGTTTGGGTTAGAATGAGGAGGTGGCACTAGTTTGTCTTCATATGTTCTTTACTCCTTCTGATTAATATGTAAGAACATACTTGCTGATTTCACTTGCTTCTTTGGGCCTGCTTGTTTTAAATTAGAATATCAACATTTTCCTTGGGTCCATTATAACACCCCCCCCCCCCCCCCCCCCATTGTCAACTAAAAACCCGAACAAGTCTGGTACTCTCTAGATCTGGCGTTAAGGAAACAGAACTGGCTCCTCTGTGGGTCTTCTAGTGTTAGAGACTTTTCAGAGTGATTTCGGATAAATAGTCAAACGTTTACCCTCTTCATAAGGTAGGTAGGGTAGAAATTATTTTTGTTTTATAGTCTTCCCAGCCTCTAAGACTTAAATTTTTTTTAAAAAGAAATGAAATGTCCCTGAACATTTTGTTTCTAGGATTATGCTTGTGTTCATCAGTCGGTTTTCCTCTGGTGTGATTTTGCTGTAGTAGATTGGGGGTGGAGGAGGTGGCAAGGAGGGAGGGGGTGGTCACCACTTGTTGGATCTTAGGATAAAGTTGGTTGTGTCCAGAGGTGACTGATACACCTTATAATTTCAGACTGTTCCATGTCGTGATCACTTCAAACTAGGCTTAATCCAAACCTCTCTCTAAAGATAATTCACAGTAGAGGACAGAGTGGTCACATAATGTTTCTTACAGTGACATGTGCATTAGAATTATTTGTAGACCAAATTTCAAACGTTTCCTTTTTTGGCAAATTGTGTCTGAAATTATTTGATTTTTCTTTTAGAAAAACACACCAACTTTTATAGCCCTATGGCTATGTAAATAAGATGATTTCTGGAACACAAATGGGCAAATAGTATGTAGAATATCATTAGAATCATTATATCACTGTCACTGGTCCTGGGGTTGCCAGGCCTTTTCTGATTATCAGATGCAACAAATGACGTCCAATTTTATTGACCAGTTCGGCTTCAACGATGAGAAGTTTGCAGATCAAGATGACATTGGCAAGTGAGTATATTTTCCTGTTTCCGCTCTTGCTCTTGCACACCCTTGCTCTTGGTAGATGTATGTGTGATTCTGCGGGATTCTTAGTCTTGAGCATTCGTGAGTGGGAGGAACCTGCTCTTTCCACGGTATTCGTCTAGTTCCAGCAAAATGGCCCTGAGACTGGATAATTAGGACTTAAAATAACACTACAGTGGCCAGGTGTGGTGGCTCATGCCTATAATCCCAGCACTTTGGGAGGCTGAGGCAGTCGGATCACTTGAGGTCAGGAGTTTGAGACCAGCCTGGCCAACATGGTGAAACCCCGTCTCTACCAAAAATATAAAAAATTAGCCAGTTGTGGTGGCGGGCACCTGTAATCCCAGCTACTTGGGAGGTGAGGCAGGAGAATTGCTTGAACCCAGGAGGCGGAGGTTGTAGTGAGCTGAGATGTGCCATTGCACTCCTGCCTGGGTGACAGAGCATGACGTGGTCCCTTTTTTTTTTGGAGATGGAGTCTCTGTTGCCCAGGCTGGAGTGCAGTGGTGCGATCTCGGCTCACTGCAAGCTCCATCTCCTGGGTTCACGCCATTCTCCTGCCTCAGCCTCCTGAGTAGCTGGGACTACAGGTACCCACCACCGCACCTGGCTAATTCGTTGTATTTTTAGTAGAGACAAGATTTCACCATGGTCTCGATCTCCTGACCTCGTGATCTGCCCGCCTCGGCCTCCCATAGTGCTGGGATTACAGGCGTGAGCCACTGCACCTGGCCAAGACGTGGTCTTTAAAAAAAAAAAAAAATCACTGCAAGGAAAGAAGCATTCACCTGTAGGGTTTGACCTCTTTCTCAGAAGCCTATTTTTATTAGATTACACTTTTAGGAATTCAAGTCACCGTTCTTAATTCTAGCTCTTAATGTTAAATAATATTATCTAAAGTCCTTAATCCTGGCCTGGTGCAGTGGCTCACACCTGTAATCCCAGCACTTTGGGAGGCCGAGGCGGGCGGATCACTTGAGGTCAGGAGTTTGAGACCAGCCCGGCCAACGTGGCAAAACCCCGTCTCTACTAAAAATACAAAAACAGTAGCCAGGCTGGGTGGTGTGTGCCTGTAGTCCGAGCTTCTGAGGAGGCTGAGGTGGTAGAATCACTTGTACTTGGGAGGCAGAGGTTGCAGTGAGCCAGGATCACACCACTGCACTCTACCCTGGGCAACACAGGGAGACCCTGTCTCAATAATAACAATAACAATAATAATAATAAAATTATTAATCCCTGTGTTATTGACTGGGGCATCACGTTCCAGCAGATGACCAGGTTGGCAGGAAAAGCTCTGCCCTACATGTATTCTCGTCTCTAGGCGACTCATCATAAGGTAGATTTGGGTTTTTTGCAAGAGCCAGACACACTAACCACTCATTTTGCAGTCAGGGTAAGAAGCAGAGAAATGAGAATTATTGACAGTGTACAGAATTAACAAGTAGAAAATGTGTAGGTGGTTAACAGAAATGAAAACAGGTGGTCTAGCATCTGACATTGGGATAGAAGAGATTTATAAACAAAATATTTTGAGGTAGATATTATAGCTCATTGACACAGAGTGTAAGAAAAAAAATGAAGGCAGCTGGTATTTGAATATTGGATAATGACTCTCACAGGAGACGCGATTATGCCATAGACACCCAGTATCTGCTGTGGGCTTTTGGAAGCAGTAAATCCTCAATAATTTGTTGAACCACAGCCAGTGGAGCCTGTTGTTTGTCACAAATTGCAGTTTGCAGTATGTGAGAAACTAAAATATTTTTACAGCATGCTCTTAATTGTGCTATAAACATGCCGTATGGGCACAGTGGAATGGAGGTGCCCCTGTAAACAGCAGGAGTTGAAGGCTGTTACCTGCCTTGAGAATTGGCTCATTTTAACCCAAAAAGAGCAAGAACAGAAGATACTCTGTTCGTACCCCAGGAGCATTCTACTCAGGCTAGGATCCACCACCTTACACCAGACCCTGCAGGTCCCTGTTTGGTGTCTCGACATTCACGTGCCTCGACTCTTGCTTCATCTTCCTATTTAGGATCTATAATCTCTTTACAGTCTGTATTGCATGCTTGGACTAGTGATTGAGTAGAACAAATCTTTTAAGAATCATAAGATAGCCCCTCCTCCTCAAACTTATGTTTAATTAGCAATGAATTCTTTTACTCCCTGCTTGCTTTTCTAGATGATAGCTTGTTACAGCATAAGATTTCATGGATGTCTATGTATTTTGTGTATGAGTTTGACTATCCCTGGAGAAAACTCAGTGTCTGACAGCTTTTGTATACTTCATGTTTTGACTTGGTTCTTTGCAAATAACCTTTTTCTTGGTTATATTAGTATGGCCCATGGAACCATGGTTGTTACCATAGATGTTAAAAATCTTTTATAGGAAGGATTCGAGGGTGTCCCAAAGGCTTTATGTCTCAGAAGGCTTCTGTTGCAGCCCTCCTATCCTACATAAATTCATTAATACCAAGGGAGCTGGCATCATTTAATATAAGAAGGTTGTTTCTGTTTGTTTTTTATTTATAGAGATTTTGATGATAGTGTAAATATCTTAAATTTGGAAACTTTCATAAATACGGTTTCTGTGAGCCGATAGTAATTAATGCTTCCTACACTTCTATTTTTTTTTTTTTTACAGTGTTTCTTTTGATCGAGTATCAGACATCAACTTTACTCTCAACACAAATGAAAGTGTAAGTATAAACTCTGTTGTGAGCGGTGTGGCACATGAGAGGTTAAAAATTGGGTGAGTCCATGATGGATGCCACATGCTGGGACCCCTGTGCTCTAGAGCCCTAATCCTAAATTGGTGTTACATACTTCACTCTGTCCCACGACCTGCCTGGCACCCGTGGGCGTGTGATTTTTGCAGCCCTGGTTTATGACTTGGTGGAGCTAATAAAACCAGGGTCACTTGTGATTGCAGCGTAGACACTTGACTTCAAAGAGAAGGCTGCAGTTTGACACCAACTCACTGCTTTTGACTCCTTTGTATTGCCAGGAGAGAAATGTGGACTGGGTCAGGGCAAGCCCCTCATTACTAGGCATTTCTGTGGAAACACCGAGACAGTCATGTCACCTGAATGGAGACAGTTTATTGATTTGATGTTGACTAGCATGAGAGACTACTGGCTTATTTGCTGGTGGAGTAAGGTAGGAACTGCTGATTTGAGCCATTGAAGGTTATCACTGCTCAGCTGGACTAGTAAAAGCAAATAAGTACGGTTGCTTTTCCTTGCTAGGACAGACCTGGGACCGCATCTCCAGGACAGGGGAGGCTCCTGGGATTACAATGCTTTGATGAGATGAAAGAGGATATGGTCTATGCTTCTTTTTGCTAGTCTTTGTAGGGAAACCCAGCCTTTTTTAGGGGAATTCTTATTATGGACACAGAAACTAATGTTAGGTGTTTATATTTTATTTTGGTGTATGTGATAGGCACTATATTGTAAAGCAGTGAAAAAATGCAATTTACATTGGTAATGCTTAAGAGAAGATAACTTGACTTTAAATTTATTTTGTTGTTTTTTTCCTCTCATTTTTATTTAGGGAAATATTGCCTTGTTTGAAGCATGTTGTAAGGAAAGAATACAACAGTTTGATGATGGTGGCTCTGACGAGGAAGATATATGGGAGGAAAAGCACATCGCATTCACACCAGAATCCCAAAGACGATCCAGGTGAAAGATAGTTGGTTATAGTTGTAATTATAGCCAACCTATAAAGAACATTATTATCATGAGACATACATTGTGTCATCCCCAAATGTACATGTTAATCCAGAAACCAGTGTTTTTTTGTCATGGCCAGAAATGCCCTTGTTGGCGGGAGTTGGTGCTTCCAGTGTGACAGTGATCTGCTTGAAAATGCTACAGGTGTTTAGACACAGTTCATGAAATGCTGTGACCCATCGTCTTCCGAAGGGGAAATGTTGCAGACAAGCATAGTCACATAGTGCCTTTTACTAAATAAACGTTCCCTCACCAGTAATTACAACAGCAGTTATGTGTTGTTTCTTGTAAAAGATGGAAAACTTCCCAAAGGAAGGGGAAATTGTTTTTAAAAGTTAATCTATTTGGGGAAGATAGGGCCATGTCAATTGATATATCTGGGTCAATCCAGTCCTTTTTTTTTTTTTTTTTTAATCACCCTTATCACAGGAACCTAAATAAATGATGCTTCTGTACACAGACAGATCTTGTTATATGAGCATACGTTATCAGCATCTTCATATTTAAGAGAGAGGAATATTTGATCAGCAGCTTAAGAGAGGAATATTTGAACAGCAGCTGAACTTTCATTTTTATTTCATTTATTGTTACTCATTCATTTACTTAAAATAAGTAATGTTTTCACATGGCCTAGAATTCAAAGGGAATCAAAGAGTATGCAATGAAAAGTAAAACTGTCTCATCCTTCTCCCAGCCGTCCAGTCCTCTTGCCGGGGAGTCCCTCAGCATCACCTCTCGCTGCCAGTTATGTTGCCTCTTGTAGGAATGCTTGTTGCCACAGGTTATAGCAGACTCAGCGGTGGCTTGAGCAAGTGAAGCTGTGTTTGTCTGTACAGTCCAGAGTTGATAAGGGAGTTGAATAAGGCTGTTAGACCAGGCATCTTTTATTTATTCCTGCTCTCATCTTGTGCATGTTGATTTATCTCCTATGATCACAAGAGAGCTGCTATAGTTCCAGAGCCAGACAGCAAAAGAAAAAGACCTTCATGGCATTTTTGTTTGTTTGTTTGTTTGGATAAAGTCCCACTCAGACTTGTTCGCCATCATTTACTGAGATTTTGGTTCTTAGGTTGAATGGGTTCACTAAATGATCCTTGCCCACAGCATGACTAATATGTGTGAGGACAGTAATACAGTGTATCCTCACAGAGCACCATGTGTGGAAGGCACAGAGAATTTAGTGTGTCAGGGAAGACGTGTCCTGGGGGAGATGGCATCTGATACTCAGAGGGAACACTGATGACAGAAGGCAGCTTTTATTATTTAACAACTCTATTGAGGCATACTTGACGTAAACTACATTTATTTCAGTTGTACAGTGTGGAAATTTCAACATGTGTATACATCCATAAAACCATCATCCCAATCAACATCATGAACTTAACCATCACCCCAAAAAGTCTTCTCATGATCTTTTGTAATACCTTCCTCTTTCCTGTCCCGTCCCCCACAACCGTCTGTTTTTTGTTCCATTAGTTTGCATTTTCTAGAGTTTTATATAAATGAAATCAATACATTATACTTTTTTTGTCTAGCTTCTTTCACTCAGCACAATTAATGTGAGAGCTGTCCATGTTGTCTAATGTATTAGTAGTCCATTTCTATTTTGGGGGAGGGGGCGGGGGCTGGGTAGTATTCCATTAAGAGGATACACTACAATGTGTTGATTCATTTTTCTATTCATGGATGTTTTGGTTGTTTCTGGTTTGAGGCCTATAATGTCACTTGAAGATAGATTGTGATGTTAAAGGTGCATACTGTAAACCCTAAGATAGTCACTAAAATAACAAAATGAAGAGTTATTATTAATAAGCCAACAAAGGAAATAAAATCAAATCATAAAATACAAAAGAAAGCAGAAAAAGAACAAAGGGCAGCCTGGACAAACAAAACTACTGAGAGCAGAATGATAGAGTTAGTCCTAAATAACCATGTGAAACAAACGATGCAGACACCCTCATTTAAAAGACAGAGATTGGCTGGGCACAGTGGTTCACACCTAGAATCCCAGTGCTTTGGGCGGCCAAGGCAGATTGCTTGAGCCCAGGAGTTTGAGACCAGCCTAGGCAACATGGCAAAATCCTATGTCTACAAAAAATACAAAAATTAGCTGGGCATGGTGGCGTGTGCCTGCTGTGAGGCGAAGCAGGAGGATTGCTGGGAAGTCGAGGCTACAGTGAGCCAAGATAAAAAAACAAAAAACGAAGATGGTCAGATTGGATAAAAAATGAGGCCTAATTAATGCTGCCTATGGGAAATGATTTAAATACAAAGAAACAAGTATATATAAAAACACAAAAAAGATATGTCAACAGTAAGAAAAAGAAAAGCCAGAAGGTCTGTATTAATCTCAAAGTAGATTTCAAAGGAAAGGGATAAAGAAAGTGATATAATGATAAAGGGGTCAATTCATTAAGAGGACATAGCAACTTTATGTTTACACAACCCTATAACGGAGCTTCAGGATACACAGAGGAAAAACTGGTAGAGCTGTAGAGAGAAGTAGAGCAGTCCCCAATGATAGCCAGATATTTTAACACCCCTCTCAGAACTGATGAAATTGGAGGTACAAAAATCAGTAAGGCTGTGGAGCACTTGAACAACACCATCAACTGACTTGCCCTCCTTGCACATTTCTAAAGAATCCTACGCAACAACCACAGAATGTACATTCCAGTGTGTGAAATATTTACCAAGATAGACCATAAAGCAAGTCTCAGATTTCAAAGGGTTCAAGTCATTTTCTGACCAAAATGGAATGAAATTAGTAATCAGTAACATAAAGACTTTTGGTAAATACCCCAGCTTTTTTTTTTTTTTTTTTTTTTTTTTGACACGGGGTCTTGCTCTGTCACCTAGGCTGGAGTGCAGTGGTGCGATCTTGGCATGCTGCAACCTCCACCTCCCAGGTTCAAGTGATTCTCCTGCCTCAGCCTCCCAAGTAGCTGGGATTACAGGTGCCTGCCACCAGACGTGGCTAATTTTTGTATTTTTAGTAGAGATAGGTTTTACCATGTTGGCCAGACTGGTCTCAAACTCCTGACCTCAGGTGATCCGCCTGGGCGACAGAGTGAAACTCTTGTCTCAAAAAAAAGAAAAGAAAAGAAAATTTGCTGGAATCTACCAAAAAACTACTAGAACAAGTAAAATGACTTTAGCAAAGCTGCATGATACAAGATCAATATAATTGTACCTCTTCATACTGCAGCAAACGGTTGAAATTGCTAAACAAGCGGAGCATAGTGGTGCATGCCAGTAGTTCCAGCTGCTCGGGAGGCTGAGGCAAGAGGATCCCTTGAACCCTGGAGTTTGAGGCTGCAGCACGCTATGGTTGCACCTGTAGTCACTGCATTCTAGCCTAAGCGATATAGACCCCCATCTCTTAAAAAGGAGAGAGAGAGAGAGAGAAACTACTAAATAATACTATTCATAGTAGCACCAACACTATTAACTGTATTAAATATGACTGGGCATGGTGGCTCATGCCTACAATCCCAGCACTTTGGGAGGCCAAGGCAGGAGGATCTCTTGAGCCCAGGAGTTTGAGACCAGCTCAAGGAACATAGGGAGACCCCCATCTCTATTTTTTTGAAAAGAGAAAAAATTTAAATATGTAGGGACAAATCTCACAAACCATGTCCAAGACCTGTATGCTGAAAAGCCTAAAGCATAGCTGAGATAAAGACAACTTGGTTAATGTTTATAAGTAGGAGGACTCAATATTATAATACTAAGCTGCCAGCTCTCCTCCCCAGGTTGAATCTGTAGATTCAACACAAAATCCTTCCAGCCTTTTTTGTAGCTATTAACAAGCTGCTTCTTAAATTCATATGGAAATGAAAAGGATCTAGAATAGCCAAAACAACTCTTACAGAGAACAACAAAATTGGAGGACAAACACTACCTTATTCAATAGTTAAATTAGTATGGTATGGGCAAGAAGGTAGGGCATAGATCAGTGGAACAGAATAGAGAGCCCATAAATACAGGCCTACGCATATGTGGACAATTGACTTTTGATAGAGGCGAAAGGCAATTCAGTGGAGAAAGGATAGTCTTTTCAACAAATGGTGCTGGAACAATCAGGCATCCATATTCAAAAAAGTGAACTGATCGATACCTCTTACTATAATACATTAACTCAAAATGGATCTTAGACCCAAATGTGAAACATTAAACTATAAAACTTCTACAAAAAAACTTAGAAAATCATTGTGACCTTGAGTTAGACAAAGATTTCTTAGATGTATCACCAAAAACACAATACATAAAAATAATTTTTTTTTTTGGAGACAGAGTTTTGCTCTTATTGTCCAGGCTGGAGTGCAGTGGTGTGATCTCAGCTCACTGCAGCCTCTGCCTTCCAGATTCAGGTGATTCTCCTGCCCCAGCCTCTGGAGTAGCTGGAATTACAGGTGCCCGCCACCACACCCAGCTAATTTTTGTATTTTCAGTAGAGATGGGGTTTTGCCATGTTGGCCAGGCTGGTCTCAAACTCCTGACCTCAGGTGGTCTGCCCGCCTCAGCCTCCCAAAGTGCTGGGATTACAGGCGTGAGCCACCACGCCCATCCATAAAAGAATGATTTTAGTAAGCTGAACGTCATCAAAATTTAAAATGTTCACTCTTCAAATGACACTTTTAATAGAATGAAACGACAAACCATGCACTGGGAGAAAACATTTGCAAATGACACATTAGATAAAAGACTTGTGTATAGAGTTAAGAAATCTCTTTACTCAAGAAAAAGACAGTTCCGTTTTTAAAAAGCACAAAAGTGTGAAATGACAGTTAATGGAGGTTAAGATATAGGATGGCAAATAAGCATTTAAAAAGATGCTCAACCTCCTTGGACATTAGGAAAGTACAAATGAATACCACAGTGAAATGAACACGTCCACCCCTTCGAGAAGGTGGTTCTTAGATTGTGGCCTCCACTTTAAGCAGAGCCCACGTGCTCCTGTGGTGGAGGCTTAGTGTGAGGTTGGGCAGCACGCACGCAAAGCTGAGTCTTCCCTGGCATCCTGACCACGTGATGCTCAGACGTGATCCTGCTGAAGCACCACAGGATCTTTTGTTGCTGGATGACTGTTAGAATTTTCTGGATTTAGCTGGTGGCTGATAAGCAGCGTTAAATACTTGGGTCTTTTTTTTTCCTTAGCTCGGGGAGTACAGACAGTGAGGAAAGTACAGACTCTGAAGAAGAAGATGGAGCAAAGCAAGACTTGTTTGAACCCAGCAGTGCCAACACGGAGGATAAAATGGAGGTGGACCTGAGTGAACGTAAGTGTATTCATTCTTCAGATCAGCTGCCCTGTGTTGAAATTAGGTATTGTGAACAGTTGGCAAAGGAGCAGTTCACAGCATCTGAGACGATTTCTGAAGGAAAGGTTGGGTTGAAGCGTGTTGTCAAGTGAATTCCTCTTGAAGGTTTAAGTTTCAGAGACAGCTTCAGGGAAGGAGCACAGAATGCGTTTGTGGATAAGGTACCTCTTCCTGGTAGGAAATGAACGTCAGCTGTGTGGGTGTGGCTGGAGGACAGAGCCCGCTGCTAGGTCAGTCTCCTGGCTGTGTGGCCTTTGTGCTCTTGCAGAAGGAAAAGACCCTGTGTTGGTGGGAAGAGGAGGACATGGTTGTATTGTGTGGCTTCGTGAGTGGAATCAGCCAGGGGACGCAGCCTTAGCTTAACAAGCATTTCAGTGCATTCTTCGTAGTTGATTTCAGAAGCTCACAGCCTTGAAACTTGTCCAGCTGAGTGCTTGCTTGTGCCCTGCTCCTTGCTAGGAAGACTTGATTTAGCTGGCCTTTTAAAAATACTCTAAAAACTTCTAAAGGTTTGGGAAACAAACGTTCATGTGAAGGAGCCGTATGGGCTGATAGCAGGGCTTGCCCCAAGTCCGGCCAGTCTCTGATTTCCCCGCAAGGCCTTTTTTGTGTTCAGTCCCAGAGGCTGAAGCCCAGCTAGGGTGGACCTCGTGGTGACTTCAGAGCTAAATGGGACCAGATCAGTCATCTAGCAAACTGCCACATGTAGCAGATAAGGATACTGGGGATGGGGGAAGAAGAGAGATCTTCTTTCTGCTGCCCCTTTTCCAGCCCACCCTCAGGAGGAGGAAGTGGACTTTTCTCTCCGTAATTCAGTTTCAGTCAACATGCCTTTGTCAAGTTCCTACTGTATGCCAGGTGTTAGGCCTGTAACTGTGAATGGGCCACAGACAGTGCCTCCAGGGGCTTGGGGTCGGCTGGGGGAGCAGATGGGCAGTGCAGGGGAATGGGGACAGGGTGCTAGAAGGGGGAGCCTTCCACTAGGCATCCTCGTAGAGGCAGGTGGGTGTGAGGCTGAAGGACTCATAGGGATTTGCCCATGCGAGAGAGAAAACAACTAATCCGAATGCCCCGAACCTGCTGTTTTGCATGGCTCGGGGATGAGGTGGCGGGAGCTAAGGCCAGAGGCCAAATCAAGAGTTGTATTCCGAAGGTTGTAGGGAGCCCTTGAGGATTTGACTAAGAAGATCATTATTGGATCTGTTTCAAGACATTCATGGCAACAGTGAAAAATGGACAAGAAAACGCATGGTAGAGACAGGAGAACCATGAAGACATTGAACTGTTACGCATAAGAAATAATGAGAACTGCGAGATGGGCTCCAGGCAGCAGGGAGGTGTGAGGAGGAGACAGGGCAGATGCCCTGATCTGTTGGCTCTGGAATCTGTAGGGGTTGTTGGTGGTGGTGGTGGTGGTTTTTTTAATGTACAGTTCAAGGTTGGGTGCAGTGGCTCAGGCCTGTAATCCCAGTACTTTCTGGAGGCCGAGTCAGGCGGGTCAATTGAGGCCAGAAGTTCGAGACCACCCTGTCTCTACTAAAAAAAGAAAAAAAAAAAAAATTGGGCATGGTGGCATACACCCACTCGTGGGTGTGTATGTATGTATCAAGCAGGAGAATTGCTTGAACCTGGGAGATGGAGCTTGCCGTGAGTCAAGATCATGCTGTGCACTCCAGCCTGGGTGACAAGAGTGAGACTCCGTCTGGGGAAAAAAAAAAAGTACAGTTCAGTAGTACATTCATACTGTTGTGTAACAGATCTTTAAAACTTTTTCGTCCTAAACTAAAACTCTGTACCCATTAAACAATTCCTCATTTCCACTTCCCCAGTCCCTAGCAGCCTCCATTCTACTCTCTGTTTCTCTGGGGTTGACTAGTCTAGGGATCTCAAAAAATGGAATCATACAGTATTTGTCTTTGTGACTGTCTTGTTTCCCTTAGCATAATGTCTTCAGAGTTCATCCCTGCTGTGGTGTATACAGGATTTCCTTCTGTTCGAAGGCTGAGTGACATTCTGGAATCTTTGGTTCTTTTAGCAGGCTGGGTATGGTTAAGTGACAGGGAGGGAAACAAACACTTGGCTGGACTGCGTGCTGCTGCTGCTGTGACTGTGGGCCTGGGTGTAGGGATAAGGAGCGAGGAGGCGATAAGGAGCGAGGAGGCGAGCACCCTGTATGAGGTTCACGTTTACCTACCTCCCGGGGTTAAGTGTGGCAGGGAACCAGGCCTCCTGCTTCTGCGTTCCTTGGGAAAGACTGCTTTTGCATCTTCAGATCTCTGGAGGCACAAGTGGGTAGGGTTGGGGAAGATTCTCTCTCAGGGCCTCAGGGCTACAGGGCTGCCCCAGAGAGCCTCTGCCATTCCACCAGTCTCTGTGGCTTCTTTTGGAGGTTTTGTGGACATTCAGAATCGTTTAAAATGTTACACGGACTCAGGAGCTCATCTGGGAAAGACTATCTCAAAGAGGTGACAACAGAAAAGTCATTTGTGTGTAATATAATTTAGTTGTAGAGTGGAACTCAGATGGAATGATTCCAGAGCTTTGCATAGAGTGGGCAGGCAAAAATATCTGTCAAGTTGACTTTTTGGAGGTTTCAGGTGAGATTTTCAAACATTCAAGCATTTATTCCTTCTTGGTGTCAGTGGAGCCCTGTGACACTCACACAGGTAGGTGGTCAAGAAGCATGGAGCGCACCCTAATTAAATACCTACTCTATGCAAGCCCTCCTTTGATCTTTGCTAAGTGAATAGTCATTATGAAATCAAACAGATGAAGTCAAATACCTTGCTCAAAGTCACAGTCAAGTCTGTCTTTAAAATCAGAACATTTCTGTTCTACAAAGGTACTTCTTAGTCACTTGTGTCTGGGATAAGCCCTTAAATAACTTACACCAGGTTCCCTAGCATTCCTTCTTGCAACCTAGAGATTCCTAATTATGATAATATCCCTGATGGAATGCAGTGGTTCCCACATCCGGCTTGTCCCCAGCAAGGAATTGAGGATTCAGCACTCTGTGAAGGAAAAGCATGGTGTGCAGTTAGAGGAGATCTACAGCAACCTGACTTCATCAGAAGGGACACATGTCTGAGGAGGTGACATTTAAAGAGAGACCTGCAGATTAGACCCAAACTTGGCCAGCAGGCAGCATAGTAAGAAGAGCCCCACAGACCTTAAGTGTGCCCAAGCAAGTCCTGCTGCTTCAGCCTCTGAGGCCAGACCTGGTTCTGCAGGACTTAGGAAGCCTAACTAACTGCAGTGCGCTGCAGGGAGCCCACAGAATGCGCGAAGTGCAGCCAGACCTGGACTGAGAAGCATTAAGGTTGTTTCTAGTTTATTGGAGTTGAATAACCAACATGTTCTTTTTTTAGAAAAAACCTTTTTACTTTTGAGTAATTTAGATTTATAGAAACATTGCCGAGATATAAGTCCCCATATATCCTTCACTTAGCTTCCTCGAGTATGAATATAGCCATGGTACATTTGTCAAAACTAGGAAATTAACATTAATTTCTCTTTGTGCATGTAGCTTTGAATCTCTGTGTAGTATTTCTTTTGGAACAGTTGTTAGAAATGGGAGGTTTGAGGCCAGGCGCGGTGGCTCACGCCTGTAATCCCAGCACTTTGGGAGGCTGAGGCGGGCGGTTCATGAGGTCAGGATATCGAGACCATCCTGGCTAACACAGTGAAACCCCGTCTCTACTAAAAATACAAAAAATTAGCCAGGCATAGTGGCAGGCGCCTGTAGTCCCAGCTACTCTGGAGGCTGAGGCAGGAGAATGGCGTGAACCTGGGAGGCGGAGCTTGCAGTGAGTGGAGATTGTGCCACTGCACTCTAGCCTGGGCAACAGAGCGAGACTCCGTCTCAAAAAAAAAAAAAAAAAAACACAATAATAATAATAACAATAATAAAAAGAAATGGGAGGTTTGAGAATGTGGGGGCATTGTTAGAGTGCCCTCCAGGTGACTGTGCCCTGCCCGCTCCTGCCCTCATTGGTGAGAGTGTCTTTCTCCCACAGCTCCAGTCTCTTTTGCTAATGTGTTTTTGATAAATACCTTGTGGTACATGAAACAACTGAAGTGTTTTCCAAATAAAATTTCTTCCCTGTTTTTAGCACCCAACTGGTCAGCTAACTTTGATGTCCCAATGGAAACAACCCACGGTGCTCCGTTGGACTCTGTGGGATCTGACGTCTGGAGCACAGAGGAGCCGATGCCAACTAAAGAGACGGGCTGGGCTTCTTTTTCAGAGTTCACGTCTTCCCTGAGGTGAGTGAACATGTGCTGTCTCTACACCCTTCCACAGGGGACCTGGGAATGGTCAGGTGTTTGCTGTTAACATGTGTTCTTCACCTTGACTGACTTCCAAGTTGAATATACTGCCCTGAAAAAGATTAAACATCAGCATACTGACACAGCTCTGTGTTGTAAGAAAAACAATCACCATCTTCCTTTCCTTTCCTCCTGGATTAATTGGAAATGGGAGTAGTTCTTGAACAAAGTAGCTTGTGAGGATGTGGTCCGAGGGAGTTAGCAGGATGCAGCAGAAGATGCATCTCCATGGGCTTTTCTGGCTTCACAGAGCTGTCAGGACAGAATTGAGGAGAACAGGAATGAGGTGAAGCCAAGAAATCCTGACAGGCACAGCACCTCTGTGTGGGGTGTGGCAGGAAAACAAAATGGATCTTGAATTCAGTAGATAATATGAACTTATAGTTCACTTGCAGCTAGTCCAGTGCTGTCAATTAAGGGCTCCCAATCATTGGTAACTCAGAAGATAGGAAGATAAACTGTTTTGGGCTGACAGTTAGTGTCTTAGACAAACCAAAGAATAAGCTGAAACCCATGTTGCTTTGTAGTAACCATAGTAATAGCATTAAGTTACTACTCAGAGGTACAAGTGAGATTTGTGAGAAATGTCTCCAAAATAATGAGTTATTTCGTCTACCCTGCTTTTCCGTACAGGACATACATTTCCACCTCCTCCTTTTTTTGGTCTGTTTATAACCCGAGGATAAGAGCCTTTGGTTACTTGAGGGTGTGATTGAAGCAGCTTGCTTCTCTTTACCCTCTGTGTGCACGTCTCTGAGTTTGTGGGAGTGAGGGATAAAAGAGGAAGTGTAATGATCTCCCTCGCCCCCACCCCTTACTGCTCAGGCATTTGGTGTTTTTTACTATGTTTCCACAATTCCAACAACAAATATCATTAAGAGGGCCAGTCTCTCCCAGGCAGTGTGGCTGAAGATATGTAAAGGTTTTTGTAAAACCAGTCAACCTGATAAATACTGTTGCCATTGCACAGTGTATGTCTTTGCTGTTCAAGCTCTGGGAGCCTCCAGTGACTGTGGTGGGATGAGAGGTTGGGACATGATGAGCCTGTCTAGAATGCTTTACAAAGTCCCTCTCTTACTGCTTTGCTGGCTTAACAGAACATTTGCCTGCCCGCACTCATCTGCTTCTTCAAACAGCTACTAGCACTTAGATTCATGGGTCATTGGAGTTTGTAACCCAGTGACTCTTACACAGATGCTAACGTCTCCTAACAAAAACTTATTTGTAAAGGCTTTTATTGTGAATCATAGGGTAACTGAGGACCATTCCCTGCTGCTAATATCTGAATTTTCTCTTTTTTGAAAGCACAAAAGATTCTTTAAGGAGTAATTCTCCAGTGGAAATGGAAACCAGCACTGAACCCATGGACCCTCTGACTCCCAGTGCGGCTGCCCTGGCAGTGCAGCCAGAAGGTGTGTGCAGAGAGGCCTGGGTACACGCCAAGGTCACGTGGCTGCTTTGTCAAACCAGACCTGACTATCAGGCTCAGGGGCTAGTGGAGCCGGGGAGTGAGATGGTGGGTCTGATGTCCACAGGGCAGCTGATGAAAGAAATTGTGCCTGTCCTTCTAGAACCACAGCATGCTGACTGCGGAAAGAGTAAGGGCTCTAAGTTACCAGGCATGCAGCGTGCAGATTAGGAAACAGGTCTAGAGGGAAGAAGGCCTAAGCCCATAGTACCCAGGGTGAATAAAACTGGAATTAGACGTGTGCAGCCAAGCCTGTGTGTAGTTGTCCCTTGGAGTTTTCTTTGCTCAAGCATGTGGGTGTATCTGGGTTTGTTTAGAGCTGTGGGGCTGGTTATTTTCACTTCACCATTATAAGCAGATTGAATAGTCCTGGGAATCTCTAAAGTTCCATGGGTTTTCCTATTACTCTACCTAGTCACATGTGTTCCTTGCACTGGCCCTGAACTGTTTTCACCTTGATGGACAGGGCTTTGGGAGGAGGGGGATGCTAGCAAAGGGAGTGTGATGGGAACCAAAAAGATGTGGAGGGCACGAATCATGAGGTGGGCTCAAGGAGTGAGTTCTTAGAAAAAGAAATGAGGTGCAGGTAGAGGGTGTGAGAACCCTCCTTCCCAGGGGCAAGGGAAAGGAATAAAACCAATAACTAATGCCAGTTTCATCATCCTCCTGAACATTAGATACAGATTCCCGCATTTTGCTCCTCAGTGGTTCTGTAAGTGGGTGCACTGATCCCCTTTTCTGGATAAGGAAACTCAGGTGATAGATGAGGTTCCTTGTCCAAGTAGTCTACAGCTAGGAAGTGCTGATGTCAGTGTTTGAATCCAGGAAGCCTCACCTCAGCCAGGCTCATCACCTGTGTGGCTTCCTATTAGAGAACAAAGAAACAATCCACCAGCAACACCACAAGAAAGTAATTTTTAAAACAAAGAAAAGCAAATAGAGCCCAAGTGAGTAGAGGGTAGAATGTGTAACTGCTGCTCTGCCCCAGACTGGAACAATTAGGAGCACATGTGTCTGCTGGGAGACGCTGGGTATGGAGGTGGACGCTGAGCTGGGAGGGATGTAGGGGACTTGCTAGTCTCTAGTAAAGAAAACCCATGAAACCCCTCTTTAGTGGGCATCTTTAAGAAGTCTGTGCCCATCAAGAATGTGGCCCAGGCAACAGCAGGCAGAAGCCATCTCAATCTTTTTTTCTTCAAGCAGTAGATGTCACATTGGGTAGATGGGTTTGTACAGTGGTGGGGTGCCAGTTCCTTTTCCGGCTTGCGGTGTGTGACTGTCAGCTGTATTCTTTTCAGTGCCAGGCAGTGTGGCCATGGAAGCCAGCTCTGACGGAGAGGAGGATGCAGAAAGTACAGACAAGGTAACTGAGACAGTGATGAATGGCGGCATGAAGGAAACGCTCAGCCTCACTGTAGATGCCAAGACAGAGACTGCGGTCTTCAAAAGGTAACCAGGGGTGAGATCTTGCTGGCAGCTTCAGGTTATTGGGAGGATGGTGGGGCAGAAACCTCAAACATTAAAATTTTTAATTTGATTCAAATGAATGTTCAGATACTAGCTTGATGTCTATTGTCTCCATTAAACACAATAAATCTTAATGAAGAGATGGAGAGTTTAGGCCCCTAAGTGCCTTTTTCGCCATAAATGTGTTCAGAAGACTGTATTTTACATCTAGCAGTTTGATAGAACTATGAGAATTAATAAATCTTTAATCACAATAGAAATTGGCTTGTGTAGCAGGCTACAGAGCATGGCCCATGAAAACCAGTTTCAGGTTGACTGGCTTTACAAAAACCTTTACTTATTTTCAGTAATATACAGATGATTATCTCTGGACATAATGCAGTCATGAAAATTTAGTAGCAAAATGATAGCTGTAAAAGAACATGACACTTAGAAATTAACCTGACTTCTAAACTCAAAAAAGCAATTGTAATGGATATTAAAAATCTAAGACTGAGAGAATAATGGGAAAAATGTGTGTCAAAACTTAAGGACTGCAGCTAAGCCTGTGCTTAGAGCTTTAGTGTTAGAGACTGTTCCAGCCATTACAAGAAGGAATGCCTCCCAGCTTATTGCGAGGTCACTACAAAACAAGGAGTGAAAGAAGAAAACTGATTGTAGACTGATTTCTTACATGAGCATTTATTCTCAAAACTTTTAAGTTAAAAGCTAGCAAACCAAATGTAGCAACGTATTTTAAAGTCATGACCAAGGATATGTGCTCCAGTCACACAATGTAAACACCAATGTGTACATGGTAAAAATTATTCAGAGTAATTCACAGACAAAAGGAGAAAAGCATTCGATTACAAATTAAAGCTGTTCATGATTTTCTTTGCAGCCTATGAATAGAAAGTAAATAGGTGAAACTGGTAAGTATCTCTAGAAAATCTAGAGTAGACTTGATTCTTCACAGTGAGGCATTAGAAGTATTCCCTTTAAAGACAAGAACCAGAAAGTGGGACCTACAGTTGCTATTTGTCTTCAGCACTGTGCTGGTGGCTTAGCAAATGGCAGCATACCAAATAAATAAATAGTCGCTGTTTATAGACTATGATTTATACATAAAAATTCCAATTGAATCTATAGATAAGGATTAATAGAAAAGTTTAGCAGGTTTCCTGGAGACATACAAAAATCACTTGCATCCTATAAATCAATATAAGATATTCCATATGTGCCTGTTTGTTTTTAATAAAAATGTAAAACCTTATCTATAACTAGGAATATGACCTTTATGGGAAAAGTTTAAAATCTCATTGAATATATTGAAGACCTGAATATAAATATCAAGATTTGCCATGTTTATCAATGTGAAGATATTTTTAGCATTTCTGAACAAGTTCGTCTATGAAATTAATGAAATTTCCATCAAAACCCCAATAGAGATTTTCATGGAAACTGAGAAACTGATTGTAATAGTCCTAAGACCAAAGAAAGCCAGGAATAGCCAAAAACATTTTAAAGAAAAAAGTGAGGGGCTTCACCATATTAGATATCAAGACTTAGTAAAGCTGGCCGAGTGTGGCGGCTTGCACCTGTAATCCCAGCACTTTGGGAGGATTAGGCAGGCGGATTGCTTGAGCCCAGGAGTTCAAGACCAGCCTAGGCAACGTGGCGAAACCCTGTCTCTACAAAAAATACAAAAATTAGCTGAGTGTGGTGGTGTGTGCCTGTGGTCCCAGCTACTTGGGGGTGCTGAAGTCGAGGCTGTAGTGAGCTGTGTTCCCCGCTGCACTCCAGCCTGGGGGACAAAATGAGACCCTGTCTCAAACAAAAACGAATACAAAACTTAGTAAAGCTACTGAGATGGTATGGCTTTGGCAAAGAATTCTACAAAGAGATCCCCTCCACTACATGAACTTGTTACATTAGAATGCCAAATTCAGTGAGGAAAGAGTGGACTAGTAAATAGTGATTATCCACATAGTAGAAAAATAAAATTAGATATTTTGTCTCAACATAAATATGAAAAGCATGAACTGTACAGCTTTTAGAAGACAACAAAAGAGAATATCTTTACAGTTTGGGTGTAAGGCATCTTTTAACCATAAAAAGCCAAACCATAAAGGAAAATATTGGTAAGTTTGACTTTAATTTCTAATATCCCAGAAGACATAAAATGAAAAGACAAGCCACAACCAGTAAAGAACCAGTAGGCAGGATATTAGAAAGAACCTTATATCAATAAGAGATAGTCTAATTTTTTTAAATGGGCAAAGGATGCAAACAAGCAACTGTCTGTGGAGGAAAACAGGGAGCAAACCAAATCCAGAGTAAATGGGACCTGTCAGTTACAGTAGTAAGTAAATGCTATTTCATGCTCACCAGTCTACTAATTCCTATCTTAAGTTGTTAGAGAAAATAGAAAAAGTACAAAACCTGCCCGGCTCATTTTATGAGGGCAGTGAAATTTGAATTCCAAAACCAGATAAAGATAATTACAGAAAATGATCAGTTCATGCCACTTACAAGCTACTGAATGCAAAAATCCTGTGTAAGGTATTTGCTGACTGGATCCAACAGTGTATTAAAAATAATTTATAATGATTAGTTAGGGTTTATCCTGGAAGGCAAGGATGGCTCAAAGTCAGAGAAATCTGTCAGTTTAATCTCCATATATGGTGTTAGACAGAAAGTCAGTCTTTGATTTTTTTTTTGATAAGGTTCCATAGCTATATATGATTAAAACTGAGAAAACTGGTAACAGAAGTGAATTTATTTTTCTTCTTCTTTCCTCCTCCTCCTCCCTCCTTCCTCCTTCTTTCTTCTTCTTTCTTCTTTCTTCTTCAAGATGAGTGCAGTGATGTGATCTCGGCTCACTGCAATCTCTGTCTCCTGGGCTCAAGCCATCCTCCCACCTCAACCTCCCAAGTAGCTGGGACTAGGACTACAGGCACACGCCACCATGCTCAGCAAATTTTTGTAGTTTTTTTTTGTTGTTTTGTTTTGTTTTTTGTAGTGATGGGGTTTCACCATGTCACCCAGGCTGGTCTCAAACTCCTGAGCTCAAGCAATCCACCTGCCTCCACCTCCCAAAGTGCTGAGATTACAGATGTGAGCCACCGTGCCTGGCCATGAATTTCATTAACTTGGTATAAGTTAAATACCAATACCAAAAGGCTACAGCAAAACTTATACCTAATGAGGAAAGTTTAGATGCATTCACTTTAAGACGAAGCCTTAAAGGATGTCCATTTTCATTGCCAGTGTTAGGCAGTCCTGGAAGGAAAAGGAAATAGAGTTATAGGTAAAGATCAGGAGGAAGTGATAAAACTGTTGTTCTTTGTGGGTGGTAATGATTACCTACAACCAAGTCAGTAGCAAACTTGTAACTAGTAAGAATTCAGTAAAGCTATTGAGTAAGAAATCAGTTTAAAAAATCAGTAGTCTTTTTCTTCATCAGTAGTAAGCAACCAGAACATAAAATAAAAAGCAAGGTATTATTCCAAAATACATCAAAATATAAATTATTCAGGAATGACCTTAACCCAAGTCTCTATAGAGAAAACTTGAAGAAATCTGGACAAGTGGAAACCATGGCATAGCTTAGTGCTGCAAAGACATCTGCCATCCTGAAGTTAGTGTTTAACGCAGTCTCAATCCAAATTTGAATTGGATTTTTAGAAGGAACTTAATACTCTAACATTTATATGGAAAAATAAAGGTTCCCAAATTGCTTAGAGGTAACCAAAAGGGAAGACTGAAAAAGAGACTTGCCCTGCCAGATACTCAGTCATGCTGCAAAGTCACAGTGATTGGAACAGTTTTGATATTAGTGTCCAAACAGGTACAGGTGTCAGTGTGATGAAATAGAGGGATTAATAATGGGGAGGGGAGAGGAAGGGCTGGCTCACCAAAAGGAAAAGTCAGGCGAGATCGTCCCTAATCTACATCCTAAAACAACTCCAGCTGGATTAGAAGACAGTAAGAAAAACATGTAGTGCTTTCTGTGCACCAGGCCCTGTTCTCTACACACTCCATGTGTGGTAACTCATGGATTATTCTTAGGAACCCTATAAGATAGGTACTGGGATTATTATCCCAGCTTTTCAGGTGAGGAAACTGAGGCACTAGAGTTAAGTGATGAGGCCAGAGGCCAGAGTCTCATGATGGTTAATAATAGAAATAGAGAATGTCTTTTTAACCTGTGGGCAGAAAGGGACTTCTGTATCTATCTCATCTGTCTGTCATCTATCTATCTGTCTGTCTGTCTGCCTATCTAATCTATCATCTGTCAGTCTATATCTAATCTAGATTTTTTTTTTCTTTAACACGAGGTCTCGCTCTGTTGCCCAGGCTGGAATGCAGTGGCGCAATCATAGCTCACTGTAACTTCCCACTCCTGAGCTCCAGCAGTCCTCCCACCTCAGTATCCCAAGTAGCTGGAACTACAGTTGTGTGCCACCACTCCTGGCTTAATTTTTTTGTTTGCTTTTTTATTTTTGTGGCCCAGGCTGGTCTCAAACTCCTGGCTTCAAGTGAGCCTCCTTCCTCGGCAGGACTTCTTTAAAACAAAACAACACAAAACAAAAAAGCCTTCAAAAACAGAAACTATAATGCAAAGAGTTCAGTTAGATTATATTAAAGTTCAGAATTTCTGGTTGATAAAATGCTGCAGACAAAATTAAGAGGCTGATGGCAAACTGAAAAAAAATCTGTAGTAGCTAAATCAACAAGAGACTGACATTATATATTCAAGGACTTCCTATAAACTAGTAAGAAGAAGAAAACCCAAATCAGAATATTGGTAAAAGATAAGTTTATAGACAAGCCTTAAAAGCTAAAAATAAAATAAAAAGAAATGCTCACAACTCATCAGAGAATTATAAATGATAACAATATAGCACTTGATACTCTTCTTACATGAGCAGCAGTTAAAGGTGGATGATGCTGAGTGGCGGTGGGCTGCAGCCTGCGGGGCCCTGGTGGCCTGCTGATGAGGAATACAGATCGGGGCAGTCATTCTGGGTAGTAGCGTGGGGTTCTTTGTAGGTAGAAAAATGGCCTACAACTCTTCACTCCTGGGTGTCAAGTACTGAGAAATGCCCAGACAGGTCTGCCAGGGGCTGTGGACAGTGATGGTCGTCACAGCACCCTGCATGGAAGTGTGGAGGTGGAGGGCAGCTTTAGTTGGGAGAAGCCATGTGGAGTGGTAGGTGCACGCCACGGGTGCTGTGCCACAGTCAGCGGGGACAGTGGGTCTCCCCGACTTGCTGAGTTAAGAGGTAAATACAATGAGATGTAGAGTTGAATCCATCCCAGTTAGCGACTCAGAATACACATTATGTTATGACTATTTTTTTAAAGAATTAGAAACATATTAGTTGCTTTGAAGGGAAAGGAGTGGAGAATGGGGATGAAGAAGAGTAACTTTACAAAGAAGGAACCACGTAATTCAGATGAGCACTAAATCATACGATTTTAACTCATTTTCCTACTTATAAATTGCTTGGAACTATCGGGAAACGATCCAAGAATGCATCCTAATAAGAGGTTTTTCATAAGCAAAATCCAGGACAGAATCAGCTCTGAGTGATGGACCTTTCACTCTCATTAGTGCCATTGTGATTACGTAAAAAGGGGAATCCCAGACTGAATAGGCAGAGTCTAAATTTCTAGCCCGCAGAGCTGAGGAAAGTGTCTCTTGTGTCTTTCTCCACTAAGAACCATCTAAGGGGGAAAAACAATCCTTCTGGGTCTCATTTTCCCCAAATCCTCTGTGCCGTTAGGATCAGCTCTTGGCCCCCTCTTCTCCTTCTGGCATTTGTGCTTCTTACACATTGTTCGAGGGCAACTCGAGGAGCCGTGAAATCCGATGCAGTCAACACGGTGACCTCATGTGACTGAGGCTTCCAGCCAGCAAGCTGATGGGGTCTGTCTTGCTGCTTTAATGGTGGGCTTGGCCCCCAAAGCAAAGTGCTTTAACTAAAGACTCATTCCTTCAAACAGGTTCTTTGACACCTTCACCGAGTCTGCAGTTTTGCTTACGTGCAGTCGTGGACATACTATTCCCCCAAATTCCTCATTTCTAGGAGTATTCTGAAACTCTTGTACATTTCTTTTTCTGTTTTGCACACTGGGCTTCAGAGTGTTGAAATCCTATCGGTATGTACAGTGTTATGGGACTGTTCTTTATCAGACGCCAGCCACATTACATTGTCCCTGTTTTGGTTCCCACCTGTGTGCGACCCTTTCCTTTTGTGATTCCCCAGTCACTGTCTGGTTGTGTGATCGTGCACCCTGCGCATGCTCAGTCCCAGGACGCTTTGCCTCCACGGCAGTCATGACTCCAGAGCCATCTGCATGTGACCTCATCCTCTGGTGCCTAGGTGCTGGTCCCTAGGGTGTTTGATGTGCCTGTCATCCTCTTTACTGCAGTGAGGAAGGGAAACTGTCTACCTCTCAAGATGCTGCTTGTAAAGACGCGGAGGAGAGCCCCGAGACTGCAGAGGTGAAGTGCGCCGCGCCCCGGCCTCCCAGCAGCAGTCCCGAGCAGAGGTAACCACCCGCCTCCTCAAACCCACCCCAGCCCTGCCCTCACCTTGCCTGTTGCTTCCCGGGAGTTGGGAGGGGACTAGAGGGATCGTTTACAGCTGTGCTCAAGTCTTCAGCCACTGACCTGGCAGGACAGGGTTTTCTCAGTCCTCAATGAGCTGAGTCCGACTGAGCTGAGAACTTAGAAACAGCAGTTCCTCTCCTTCGTGCAGAAGCCAAAAACCAGTTTTTAGAGACTCTTTAACGTCACTCGCTCTTTTAGAAGTGGCTCCAAACAGAGGGGTCTCCTCGCCTTTGTTGTTGAGGTACTGAGCTGAGGGTGACATTAAGCCCCTCCAGGACTTGAGTTCTCATTGGCCCCACTAAAGTCACCCAGCCGCCAGGCATGAGCAGATCGTGGTGCCTGTTTGCCCACAGTCCTGCCTGTGTGACACAAGGAGAACTTGCTGGAGCCCTTTCATACATGTAGCTAAATAATTCTTAGTGCTTAAGTGACTCCCTATAATCTTAAGTATGAAATGCCCACTCCCAGAGCTGTGTGACTTAGAATGTGATGTTTTGTTTCTAGTCACTTTTTGCTTAGCCTGAGCCAGTGGTCAGAAGGGATGGGCCAGTCTAAGCCTCAGCCACCCAGAGCCCATGCCAGGCCCTTAGCAAGACTGAGCATGGCCCAAAGATGAGGCTACGCCCCTGGGCCACAGGAAGCTTTGTTCAGCACTTCCCACAATTAACTTCTGTGAGCAAATGTAGCTAAGATTGTATATTCCTTCCATAAGGAATAAAATGACCTTTAAAGCTATTTCAGAGAAGTTTTAACCCCCCACCCCACCCCATCCTCCCCCAAATCTTGCCAGCATTGTGAGAGAGCATAACCAGTGGGAACCAGCAGGGAGCACTCTTTGTTGGTCCAAAATCCTGTATTCAGTGTAGCAAGCTGTTTGTGTTCCTCCTGTGGAAATCGTAGCCAAAATAAAGCCTTTGTTTTTGTAATTAAAAATTTTTTTGCATATAAAACAAATTAAGAACTATTTGAGCATGTTGGCTCTAATGAAGGCTTTTGGGGGAAGAGGCAGGGTGGCCCTCTAGCACTGGGAAGCTGCCTCAACTCTGCTTCTACGGATTGGGCAAGTCACTCTCTCTCTTGGGGTTTTCAATGTATTTTTTAATGGTCCTTTATAGGTCTAATTCCCAATCATTTCAGCTCTCTGATTTTTTTTTTTTTTTTTTTTTTTTTGAGACGGAGTCTTGCTCTGTCACCCAGGCTGGAGTGCAGTGGCGCGATCTCGGCTCACTGCAAGCTCCGCCTCCCGGGTTCACGCCATTCTCCTGCCTCAGCCTCCCGAGTAACTGGGACTACAGGCGCCCGCCAACACGCCCGGCTAATTTTTTGTATTTTTTAAGTAGAGACGGGGTTTCACCGTGGTCTCGATCTCCTGACCTCGTGATCCGCCCGCCTCTGCCTCCCAAAGTGCTGGGATTACAAGCATGAGCCACCGTGCCCGGCCTCAGCTCTCTGATTTCTACCTATAAATTTCCTTTATATTGAGGGCTGCCTAGGCAGGATCGTCCAGGTCCATCCCAGTTTGGGGCAGTTGCTTCAGCGGAATATTCTTGGTTTCTCTGTCATAAGGATGCACAAGGCTCTGGAGTCATTTCCTTGGCTGAGCACAGAAGAATTGTTTGCATAAGGGGAAAGCCACTTGCTCTCCTCTGTGGCTGGGAATGCCTGCTCTGAAGAGCCCTGCCCTAACCTGCTGGGCCAAGGGATGGAGGAAAAGATGGGGTGAGCCAGTGGAAGAAGAGGGGCATCACTTGGGTCCATACCTTTGTCCATCTGTCCTTCTTCCCTCTGACACACATTTGTGTGTGGTGGCCACTGGTCTAGGCCGGGTCATAAAGCTGCAGCACATGGACACCCAGTGATCTCGGGGCATACTTAGAGGCACATTCATCAAGAAGCCATGAAGAAGGGACAGGGGTCCATGCGAGCTGGGGTGTGGGGGAAAGGATCTCTGAGAAGGTGACGTTGGAGTGGGCATTAGGGCAGACCTAGAGTGCGTTCTAGATTGCACGTGTTCTACAGCGACGTATGACAGCATGGGATATTGAAGCTCACTCATCTTTCCTGTGTGGTTCCTATCCCAGCCAGATACCACAGTTCCTTGGATTGGCAGGCGTGCTGTTTCCTGTCACACTTAAAGATCTGCATTGCCACATGATCTCACTTTTCACAGCTGTTTTATCAAGCATGTCCTTTGTGCTTCTGGTGTGCTAAGCATGCTGCACACGTTATGTACTTATTGCATATGTATACTAGTGAAGCCCTGTGGGGTGCAGGGAGGGTTATTATTTTCCCATTTTACAGAGGAGAAAACAGAACTGAGAGGGGCTAAGAAATCTACTTATAAGATCGCTAAGCTTGTTAAGTGAAGGCAAGTTATATACCAGTTATGTCTGGTTCCAGAAGTCTCGGTTCCTATGTCTCATACGTGGAGCCACCATCAGATGTAAGTGAGCAGAGTGGATTGTGTGTGCAGAGCTGACTTACTGGCTCACTGTATAACCAGCAGGTGTAAGGCATGGATAGCATTCTAGCTGTAAATTGTGAATGCTAGTGGAAAAGTGCTTGTGGGCATCCCATTTACGGCCCTAAGCACCCTTTCCCAAGTCTGCTTGATGATACAATTTTGGTCAAGCCTTCCAGAATAGGTTATATATTCAGGTTGTAATTTTGGCAGGAAGGCAAAACCTGGACACTTTGTCCCACCTGTTATTCCCTCCCAGTTTGGAGCCTAACATTTGCTTTGTGGGAACATGTTCTTCAAGTGGACACTTTTTTTTCTAGTAGTTTATTTGCAAACCTTTTCTTTCATTTCCTTTTTTCCCCCTTTCCTAGTAGCAGAATCCTGTTTCCAAGTGAAATAGTATGTGGATTCCAATCTGTGGGTCACATAAAAGCTTTCTTGAAGGAGCGATGAGCACATAGCTCCTGAAGGCTCTGGAAGCCACAGTTTATACCCTACTGACCTAGCCGCTCCCTGTGCTTCTTGGAGGCCGTGGTGGGGTGGTTCTCCCAGAGCATTTGCTCTGCTGCTGCCCTTGCTGAATGCTTGCTCACCCGGTGATGAAGCTTAGATGCCACTCAGATTTTTCTAGAGCTTTAGCTCCATTCATTTACATATTTTATTAAAAACTTACTAAGTTCAAAACAATGTTAAAATAAGTGTTCCCTGCCCTTGGGGAGCTCAGCTAAGTAGGTTTTGCTTTTCATATGTCTGCTGCAAGTGCCTCCGATGGCTGTCTGTTGCTCCTTAGGACTGGCCAGCCAAGCGTACCAGGTGACACTTCAGTGAATGGCCCTGTATGACGGGTGACATCTGCTGCTGCTGACTGAGGACTGCAGACCGCCACCACTCAGGGGCTCTGGAGGGGTCAGCTGGAGCCCACCAAGCTGTCACTGCTGCACTCACTCTGCAAGGGATCAGGACCAGCAACCTTTATATTCTAGATTCTAAGACATTGTACAGAGAAATTCAGAAGTGTAAAAATATTGCACATTGACAAATACCAAGAATTTTTGCGTATGTTTATATTGTATTGTTCTAAATAATGGGTAGCCTGTGAAATAAGATCTTGCCACCCATGTAATAATAGTAGTAATACTATAGTTAAAATGGCTGTAAGAATAGTTTTATAAAAGTGAATACACAGATCTATTGTATTTGAAACATAACTATTTGACAATTATTAGTGTGACCAAAGTATTAGGCGGTTTTCATACATTTTTCACCTTGTACAAAATTATGAATTCATTTTTCTTCCAGGCTGACAAGGAGTTATAGAATGAAAATGCCCTCTAAGTGTTATTTTGGTTGTTCTAACTTACAAAAGTGATTTTGAATAAGAAATATTTGGTGTTCTTTTTATAACCAGTTTTTGATTGGTAATTGTTTTCTGTATTGTTTAAAACGGATCAAAAATGTAAGTCTATTGGTAGAGATTAAGTATTTATTGCTACATCATAGTTGATAAATTGATGTTATTGTAAAGCCATATGTTCTGTTCAAGTCTTGTTTGCTTGAAATGATTATTCCTACAAGTGAAACACTAGACTATTTTGGAGTGTATATGGCTTGTGTTTTGGGTTTTTTTTGGCTTTTGTTTTTGTTTTTTGTTTGTTTCGTTTGGTAGTTCATCTGCCTTTTAACCCATTCACCAAAATTTACCTTGTTAACAAGCATCACCAATGAACATTTCAGAGCAATCTGCATATTTAACAGACCTAAATCCTATTAGGCAAGTCAGTTGAAAATGCTCGTGCTGCTAATGGAATTAGAGTACGTTCATTTTACAGGCTAGTATTTTAAAAGTAGAAATCAAAATCTGGCACCGAAGCATGCTAATTGTTTACTGTACCTTGTGAGGTTTTCACTCATAAATTTAAACCAGTGTATTTTTTTAGAACTGGTTTATGTATATATATAGTGATTATGGATACTAATTCAATGTAATTTATAATTTTCTATGTCAGTACAAAAATACATCACAGCCTTCTCAAACAGCTGAAGCAATATATTGTATATTGCCATATCGTCTGGTGAAAGGGTTAAATTACTTCACCTCTTGCACTTTTAGATGCAAATCAGTTTTTCATTTCTGTAATAGAAAATTATTCACGTATTTTTACATCATTTGTTTTTCCTGACCAGTATTTAAAACCAAAAGGATATTCTGGAAAATGGCCAACAATTTTTTTAGAAATAGCATCCCAAGCAGCGTGCCTAAACATTACATTGCATATGGAAATAAAAGAATCAAACATCTAATGCCTTATTTCTGATTTCCTTTTTCATTTTAAGTGGTGTAGAGACTCCAGCACTTACAGGACAGTGGAGTCAGCAGTAAGCCCTGGGACAGGTGGCAAGGGTGGCTCCCTTGACCTTTGCGCGCCTCCTCAGGAACCGTCTTTCCCGGGTGAGCTCTCTTGAGAGACTGTCCTTGGGCCTCCTCTGGAAGCAGCACCCCCAGAAGACAGGGCTCCTCCTGCTTGCCTCAGGGCTGCCTGACTTGAATGGCATTGGACTTCGGGGATTGCTGGTAGATAATATGCTCTAGTCTCACCTGGTGGCGAGTTTTGCCAGCCATGGCCAGGGTTTGGCTCCACTGGTGGCACACGTGGCCTCCGTGGTATGGACCTGGTGGCTTCTCCATCCCACTCAAGGTAACAGTGTCTTGCTTCATCCCACTGACTGCTAGGGAGAGAGCCTCTGGGACTTTTCTTTGGGGCAGCATTTTGTTTTGTCTTTCGTAGCAGGGAAAGAATATGACAATGGGGAGGACAGTTCTTTTGGAGGTTGGAGGGGCCAAGCCAAGGACAGGAGCAAGTGTGCCCTCATTTTGTTTCTACTTTAATTTCTGTGTGTCGGCCATACTGAATTATGAGACTAACAGATACGTGTATTCAAAATAACAAAAATAAAGCCTGATTCTTTTGTTTCTAGAAATCTCTTGTACCTTGCTTGGGCTTTTAATGGGTTGATGTGTCCTGCCATTAGGTCCCATGTTACACTAGGTCCTGTGTGAGAAAGACTGCACTGCACTGAGTGAGAGAGTGGCCTTCTGGGATCAGGGGCTCGTCCTCCCCACTGCCATAGCCTGGTGCCCAGAAGAGGCGGTGCCTGACACCGGTGCTCAGTCTTAGGCTAGCTCCAAGGGTTCCTCTGGGCCTCCAGCTTGCTACTTTCACGTGCAGCCTGCCCCACCTATGTTGTTTGGCTCCCAGCCCAACAAGTCACACTCAGGTGCTCCATAATGGTTCTTAAGATGTGATGCTTATGTAGCTCCTTATTTTGCATGTTCCCTTCACCTGTTTGCTTAAAAACATGTTCTCTAATCATTACCTCCTAGCAAGTCCTCTGCACAGCCTTTGGCTTTCTGGGCATGCATGCACCCCTGCATGCCCAGGCCCACAGGCATCTCACACAGCACTGAGTACACACCTCTGCATGCTGGGCCCGCAGGCATCTCACTGGCAATCGTGTAACCAGGGCATGAGCTCTCCAGCCGGGTGGCTCATCACAGCCCAACTCAGCCACTCATGACAGTGTGACCTTAGGCAGGTCTTGGTGTCAGCTTTTTCTGTTGGGTGGGGAAACAATAGGAACAAGTTCAAAGACTTGCACAGCTTATTACTTACAGTAGATGTTTAATAAACATTAGCTAACTTTTGCTCACTTAACCCCATAATGTCACCTGCTAGCCTTTCTAAATTTCCACTTCGATCCCACCTATTATTTGAAACCTTTACCTTCAGAAAAGTCGAGCATCTTAATCAGGTGGGTTTCATTGTCCTTCAGCTTCCAGGGTCAGCTGCGTCCATGTGCCAGGTTTGGCCACTACCTGTGTCTGTGAATAAAACTGGCTATCCATATGGAAAGACGTGAGCCTTTATTCCTACTGCACGTCATACACAAGAATTCATCCAAAATTGATTGCAGTTCCAAACATGAGCGCTCTTAAACAATGAAGTTTTTAGAAGAAAACATTACCTAAAATGTGGGATGGGCGAAGGCTGCTTTGGATGCAGAGCACATACCATAGAAGAAAGACATCGGGCTTCCGTCAACGTGAAAATGTTCTGCTCTTGAAAATGGACAAGCAAGGAATGGAGTGCCAGGCAAGAAATCACACTGTGTGTCCTGACAAAGGACTCAGACCTCGGATATAGGGGAGAAAACTGCAAATCAAAATTAAGATGAAAAGCCCAATTTAACAAATGAGCAAGAGACTTGAACACAGATATTCACAAAGAAGGGACAGACGTTCCCTGACTTACGATCCATGCCAGCCACTTCCCCTCGCGGTGGCACAGCTGGCTGGGACTGCTGCTCCCTGCCACGGCTCAGTACTGCGGGAGGGCACCGTGCTGTGCATCCATCACCAGCCCAGGAAAAGATTGGAATTCAGAGTGTGGCTTCTGCTGAGAGCTTAATGCTTCCACACCATCATAAAGTCCAAAACCTGAAATCGACCTGTGTATACATGAGTGGCCAATAAGAACATGAAAAGTTGTTTAACATCATTACTCCCTAGGGAGGGCAAGTTAGAATCACAAAAAGGTCCCATTTTCCAACTATTAGTGTTCAAATGGAAAAGACATCACCAAATAGTAATGAGAATGTGCAGCTGCTACAACTCACCTATTACTGTCTAAAATAATACATCCAGTTTAGGAAACTAGTGGGCAAATTCATTTTTTGGTTTGGGGGTTTTAAAAAATTAGACATACTCCTGCAGACTCTCCTAGATACTCAGTGCAAATACATGTCCACAGATGATTTGTACAAGGATGTTTATTGTCACTTTATTCACAATATGTCTAACAACAGCAGGGTGGATAAGCAGATTCTGGTGTAGTCATACGATGGACTTCTACTCAGTAACCAACGGGGGTGAACGGTGATGAATGCAGCCATGTGTATGCATCTCAAAAACGTGTTAAAGGCTGGACACGGTGGCTCACGCCTGTAATCCCAGCACTTTGGAAAGTCAAGGCAGGCGGATCACCTGAGGCCAGGAGTTCAAGACTAGTCTGATCAACATGGTGAAAACCCGTCCCTACTAAAATTTTAACAAAAATTAGCCCAGTGTGGTGGTGCATGCCTGTAATCCCAGCTACTCAGGAGGATGAGGCACGAGAATTGCTTGAACCCGGGAGGCGGAGGTTGCTGTGAGCTGAGATCGTGCCACTGCATTCCAGCCTGGGTGACAGAGTGAGAACCTGTCTCAAAAATAAATCAATGTGTTAAGCGAAAGACGTAAGATATGTAAGCGTCTATATGAAGCTCTAGAACTGACCAAACTAATTGATGGGAGAAGTTCGAATAGTGTTTTCTCCTGGCAGGGAAGAGGGAAGGATTGGCTGGAAAGAGCACAGGGACACCTGGGGTGAGGGAAGTCTTCCACAGCTTGTTGGTGATGGTGGTTATGTGAACGTATATATGTGTCCAAACTCATCGAAACCTACCCTTGAGACCTATGCATTTGATTGTATGTGATTTGCACCTTAATCTTTTAGAAGAGCTAAGGAAAAGGAGAAGATAAAAGTGCACATAGAAAGCATTGTGAGGGAGAACACCCCCCATGGCACGCACCGTGGCCCCAGAACTGCCTTTCCTACCCCGCCAAGGAGGAGAGGCCGAGGAGCAGGGCACGCTCTGGGCTCCAGCCCGGATTTGTCCGCCCATGGAGAGGACACATTCCGGATCGTCCTCTTCCACACAGTAGACTTTCTGTCCTGCCGAAGGGAGAAGTCTGCATCCCTGGGTTAGACACGTCTCATGGAGGCCTCTGCCCATGACCGGGGGTGGGGGGGGGGGGGGGACCATTTGTCTAATCCAGGGATGAAGTCAGAGAACTCATCCAAACCATGCCCCTCAAGCAAGGTTTAGTTTTAAAAAGAAAAAGCGATGTTGAATCCATTTGTCCGTCGTGCCTTATTTCCCAGAGGGCACTTCAGGAGGGCTGAAGGGGGCATGACCACCTCGCCAGGCGTTGTCACAGGAGGCGGCGGGAAGCAGTGGTTTGTATGGAGGGAGTGATGTGAAGATGGGAGAACAGGCCGTGCCGGCTGCTGCTTCCCTTCATGGGGACAGCCATGCTCTGACCGCGGCTCCAGGGCTGCATCTAATGGTTCAAAGGCCCAGCCACGGGGTCCTGTTGGGAGGAGGTGCTCGTGCCCTGGCCTCATGTTTCTCTGTGGGATCTTGGCACTAGAGGAGTGCCCTTGGCCTCTCCACACTCCACTCTCATGGGAGCTCGTGACTTCACTGAGAGATTTTGGTGAGGATTTGCATTTTTGATTCAGTCAAAAATGCTTTCTAGGCTGGGCAGGGTGGCTCACGCCTGTAATCTCAGTGTTTTGGGAGGCCAAGACGGACGGATTGCTTGAGCCCAGGAGTCCAAGACCAGCTGGGGCAACACAGTGAGATCTCATCTCTATAAAAAAGTAATAAAAATTTAAAAGCCAAATTAAGAAGTTCCCACCCCCACCCTCCCATTTGTCTTTCAAGCCCTAATTCTTACTTGTTTCTGAACTTTGCTGTCAGGAGTAGGAGGAAGTTTCCCTGAACCCCGTCTTTCCTAAACAAACCAAGAAATACATTGTTACACTAAATCTGTTTATTCTCTTTAGAAGACAGGTGGTCAGATTGGGGCTGAAACTAGAACCCAGGAATATGCTGTTGATGTAATAATCATAAAAGTGACAGGCTGAAAATAAGTGGATAGAAAAATAGGGTACAAGCAGAAAATAAGGGTATTCATATCAGGCAAAGCAGAGTTTAAAAGCACTGTGCAGGGTTAAGATGCTCTTCATCAGACTATAAATACAGCAGTGGAACAAAACGATTCGAAATGCAAGGAAAGGGTCTTCTGTTTCTAGCTGTAAGAGTAATTTTATTAGAACACACATCCTGCCAACGATGAAAGTTGGGCTATTTAAAAACCGGTTTTAAACTTTTTGCAACTAGGTTACTTGAGCCCAGGGGTTCGAGACCAGCTTGGGGAATGTGGCAAGACCCTGTCTCTACCAAAAAGTTTTTCTTAATTAGCCAGGCGTGGTTGTGCGTGCCTGTGGTCCCAGCTACTTGGGAGGCTGAGGTGGGAGGATTGCTTGAGCCAGGGAGGTCAAGGCAGCAGTGAGCTGTGATCATGCCACTGCACTCCAGCCTGCATGACAGAACAAGACCCTGTCAAAAAAAAAAAAAAAAAAACCAACACAAACAAACTAGGAACAGAAGGAAACCACATCAACGTAAAAGCCATATGTAAAAACCCACAGCAAACATTTTACTCATTAGCGAAAGAGAAAGATTTTCCTCTAAGAACAAGAACAAGGCAGGGATGCCCTCTTTCGCCACTTCTATTCAGAGCACTAAAATTTCTAGCTAGAGAAATTAAGAAAAAGAAGTACAAGGCATTCGATTTGGAAATGAAGTAAAATTATCTGTTTGCAGATAATATGATTTGAAAATGTAGAAAGCCCTAAAGTGTCCATACACACACAAAAAAACTATTAGAATAAATGAATTCAGCAAAGTAGCAGGATACAAAGTCAACACACAAAAATCAGCTGAGTGCCGTGGCTCACACCTCTAATCCCAGCACTTCGGGAAGCTGAGGAAGGAGGGTCACTTGAGCCTGGGAGGTTGAGGCTGCAGTCAGCTACGATCACATCACTGCACTCCATCCAGCCTGGGCAATATTGTGAGACCCTGCTCAGAACACACGCACATCAGTGGTGTTTCTATATGATACCAATGAAGACTCTAAAAAAGGAAATTATAAAAATAATCCCTTTTACAATAGCATAAAAAGAATAAAATACTTAGGAATTAACCAAAGAAGTGAAATGTGTGTACAATAGAAACTACAAGACACTGCTGAAAGAAATTAAAGAAAACATTAAGATACGGAAACACATTCCCTGTATTATGAATTGGAAGACATAACATTGCTAAAATGTTAATACTACCCAAAGCAATCTACAGATTCAATGCAATCCCTATCCAAATCCCGATGATATGTTCTTGCAGAAATAGAAAAATCTATTCTAAAATTAATAGAGAACCTCAAGGGACCATAAATAGCCAAACAATCTTAAAAAAGAACAAAGCTAGAGAACGCATTCTTCCTTATTTCAAAATTTACTACAAAGCTACAGTAGTCAAAACATTATGGTACTGGCATAAAGAGAGACATATAAACCAATAGAATAGAATAGAAGCCCAGGAATAAAACCCTGGCATTTATGGTCAAATGATTTTTTTTTTTTTTTTTTTTGAGACATATCCCTCTGTTGCCCAGGCTGGAGTGCAGTGCAGCTCACTGAAACCTCCACTTCCTGGGTTCCAGCGATTCTCCTGCCTCAGCCTCCTGAGTAGCTAGAATTACAGGTGTGCACCAGAACACCTGGCTAATTATTTTTGTATTTTTAGTAGAGATGGGGTGTCACCATGTTGGCCAGGCTGTTCTTGAACTCCTGACCTCAAGTGATCCACTTGCCTTGGCCTCCCAAAGTGCTGGGATTACAGGCGTGAACCACCACTCCCGGCCTATGGTCAAATTATTCTTGACAAGGGTGCCAAGACTGTTCAGTGGGGAAAGGACAGTGTTTTCAACAAATGGTGCTGGGAAAACTGGATATCCACATGCAAAAAAACAGAATTTGACCCTTACCTAACACTATATACAAAAATCAAAATGGATCTAAGACCTAAAACAAATTCCTAGAAGAAAACATAGGGCAAGAGCTTCACAGCACTGGATGTGGCAGTGATTTCTTAGATATGACACCAAAGGCACAGGCAACAAAGGAAAACAATAGACAAATTGGACTTCATGAAAAATTTTAAATGTGGTTCATCAAAAGATTCTGTCAATAAGCCAGGTGCAGTGGTCCATGCTGTAATCCCAGCACTTGGGGAGGCCAAAGTGGGAAGGTCCCTTGAGTCCAGGAAATGGAGACCGGCCTAGGCAACATAGGGAGACCCCATCTCTACAAATAATAATTAAAAAAATACCTAATGCTAAATGACGAGTTAATGGGTGCTGCACACCAACATGGCACATGGATACATATGTAACAAACCTGCACATTGTGCACATGTACCCTAAAACTTAAAGTATAATAATAATAAAATAAAATACTGTCAACAGAGTAAGAAGGCAATTCACAGAATAGAAAATACTTACAAATCACATGTCTGATAAGTAATTAATATCCAGAATATTTAGAACTCCTAAAACTCAAGAACAAAGAAACAACGTGATTCAAAAATGGGCAAAGGACATGAATAGACATTTCTCCGAAGAAGATATACAAATGACAAATAAACACATATAAAGGTGCTCATTACTAATCATTAGAGAAATGCAAATCCAAACTACCAACTCACATCCGTTAGGATGGCTACTATAACACATGCACACTCACACAAATAAATGTTGGCAAGGATGTGGAGAAATCAGAATCCTTGCGTGCTTTGGGAATGTAAAACGGTATAGTCACTGTGGAGAACAGTATGGAGGTTCTTCAAAAAGTTAAAAATAGAATTTCCATATAATGCAACAATTTCATTTCTGGGTGTATATATATGAAATAATTAAAAGCGGAGTCTTGAAGAGATATTTGGACACTCACGTTTATGCCAGCATTATCCTCAATACCTACAAAGTGAAGACAACTCAAGTATCCATTGACAGATGAATGACTAAGCAAAATGCTGTGTATACAAAAAGTGGAATATTATTCAACCTTAAAAAGGAAGGAAATGGTACAATATGCTAAAACATGGATGAAACTTGAGGACGTTAGGCTCAGTGAAATAAGTCAGTGACAGAAAGGCAAATAATGCAGGATACCACTTATTTGAGGTGCCTAGAGTTGTCAAATCTATAGAGACAGAAAATAGAGGGGTGGGTGCTAGGGGCTGGGGGCTGGGGGATGAGGAGTTAGTGTTTAATGCTTAATGGATATAGAGATGCAGTTTTACGGGTGAAAAAGAGTGCTGGAGACGGATGACTGTTGTGGTTATACAACATTATTAGGGGATTTTAATACCATTAAACTGTAACTTTTTTTTTTTTTTTTTGAGACGGAGTTTTGCTGTTATCACCCAGGCAGGAGTGCAGTGGTGCAATCTCGGCTCACTGCAACTTCTGCCTCCCAGGTTCAAGCAATTCTCTTGCCTCAGCCTCCCGAGTAGCTGGAATTACAGGCCCATCCACTATGCTCAGCTAATTTTTGTATTTTTAGTAGAAACGGGTTTCACCATGTTGGCCAGGCTGGTCTCGAACTCCTGACCTCAGGTGATCTGCCTGCCTTGGCCTCCCAAAGTGTTGGGGTTACAGGTTGGAGCCACGGCACCCGGGTGAACTGTAACTTTAAAAAATGGTTAAGATGGTATATTTTATGTATATTTTACTGTCAGGCCTCAGCCCAAGCCAAGCCATCGCATCCCCTGTGACTTGCACATATATATATGCCCAGATGGCCTGAAGTAACTGAAGAATCACAAAAGAAGTGAATATGCCCTGCCCCACCTTAACTGATAACATTCCACCACAAAAGAAGTGAAAATGGCCGGTCCTTGCCTTAAGTGATGACATTACCTTGGGAAAGTCCTTCTCCTGGCTCATCCTGGCTCAAAAAGCTCCCCCACTGAGCACCTTGAGACCCCCACTCCGCCTGCCAGAGAACAAACCCCCTTTGACTGTAATTTTCCTTTTCCTACCCAAATCTTATAAAATGGCCCCACCCCTGTCTCCCTTCGCTGACTCTTTTCGGACTCAGCCCGCCTGCACCCAGGTGATTAAAAGCTTTATTGCTCACACAAAGCCTGTTTGGTGGTCTCTTCACATGGACGCGCATGAAATTTGGTGCCGTGACTCGGATCGGGGGACCTCCCTTGGGAGATCAATCCCCTGTCCTCCTGCTCTTTGCTCCGCGAGAAAGATCCACCTATGACCTCAGGTCCTCAGACGGACCAGCCCAAGAAACATCTCACCAATTTCAAATCTGGTAAGCAGCCTCTTTTTACTCTCTTCTCCAACCTCCCTCACTATCCCTCAACCTCTTTCTCCTTTCAATCTTGGCGCCACACTTCAATCTCTCCCTTCTCTTAATTTCAATTCCTTTCATTTTCTAGTAGAGACAAAGAAGACACGTTTTATCCGTGGACCCAAAACTCCGGCGCCGGTCACGGACTAAAGAAGGCAGCCTTGCTGGGCGTGGTGGCTCATGCCTGTAATCCCAGCACTTTGGGAGGCCGAGGCGGGCAGATCACGAGGTCAGGAGATTGAGACCATCCTGGCTAACAAGGTGAAACCCCGTCTCTACTAAAAATACAAAAAAATTAGCCAGGCGTGGTGGCAGGTACCTGTAGTACCAGCTACTCAGGAGGCTGAGGCAGGAGAATAGCTTGAACCCAGGAGGCAGAGCTTGCAGTGAGCTAAGATTGTGCCACTGCACTCCAGCCTGGGCAACAGAGTGAGACTCCATCTCAAAAAAAAAAAAAAAAAGGCAGCCTTCCCTTGGTGTTTAATCACTGCAGGGACGCCTCTCTGATTATTCACCCAGGTTTCAGAGGTGTCAGACCACACAGGGATGCCTGCCTTAGTCCTTCACCCTTAGCAGCAAGTCCCAATTTTCTGGGAGAGGGGCAAGTATCCCAACCCCTTCTCTCCGTGTCTCTACCCCTTCTCTGCTTTTCTGGGGGGCAAGAACCCCCCGATCCCTTATTTCCATGCCCTGACCTCTTATCTCTGTGCCCCGATCCCTTATTTCCGTGCCCTGACCTCTTATCTCTGTGCCCTGATCCCTTATTTCCACACCCCGACCTCTTATCTCTGTACCCTGATCCCTTATTTCCATGCCCCGACCTCTTATCTTTGTACCCTGATCCCTTATTTCCATGCCCCGACCTCATCTCTGTGCCCCAACCCCTTATTTCCATGCCCTGACCCCTTTCCCACTTTTCTGGAAGGTAAGAACCCCCGAACCACTTCCCTCTGTGTCTCTACTCTTTCTTTTCTCTAGGCTTGCTTCCTTCACTACAGGCAAGCTTCCACCATCCATTCCTCCTCCTTCTCCCTTAGCCTGTGTTCTTAAAAACCTAAAACCTCTTCAATGCACACCTGACCTAAAACCTAAATGCCTTATCTTCTTCTGCAATGCCGCTTGACCCCAATACAAACTTGACAATGGCTCTAAATGGCCAGAAAACGGCACTTTCGATTTCTCCATCCTACAAGACCTAAATAATTTTTGTTGAAAAATAGGCAAATGGTCTGAGGTGCCTTACGTCCAGGCATTTTTCACACTTCATTCCCTCCCTAGTCTCTGTTCCCAATGCGATTCCTCCCAGATCCTCCTTCTTTCCCTCCCGCCTGTCCCCTCAGTCCCAACCCCAAGCATCTCTGACTCTTTCCAGTCTTCCTTTTCTACAGACCCATCTGACCTTTCCCCTCCTCCCCAGGCTGCTTGTCGCCAGGCTGAGCTAAGTCCCAATTCTTCCTCAGCCTCCACTCCTCCACCCTATAATCCTTCTACCACCTCCCCTCCTCACACCTGGTCCAGCTTACAGTTTAGTTCCGCGACTAGCTCTTCCCCACCTGTCCAACAATTTCCTCTTAAAGAGGTGGCTAGAGCTGAAGGCATAGTCAGGGTACATGTACCTTTTTCTCTATCAGACCTCTCTCAGATCAGTCAACGTTTAAGCTCTTTCTCGTCGGACCCCACTAAATATATACAGGAATTCCAATATCTAACTCTGTCCTACGATTTAACCTAAAGTGCCTTAAATGTCATCCTGACTTCTACCCTTTCCCTGGATGAACAGGAAAGAGTTTTTTCTCTAGCCCAATCTCACATTGATAACCACCGGCTTCACGAACCAGACCTCCAGGAAGGCATTAGAGCAGTTCCCCGAGAGGATCCCCAGTGGAACTACCAGGCAAATTCCCCAGGTATAGCTAGGCAAGATTACATGATTTCCTGCCTAGCTGAAGGGCTTAAAAAGGCAGCTTACGAAGCTGTTAATTATGACAAGCTTAAAGAAACTACCCAAAGTAAAAATGAAAACCCAGCCCAGTTCATGGCTGGCTTAGCAGCAACACTTAGACGCTATACCGCCCTAGACCCAGAAGGGCCAGAAGGCCACCTTATTCTTAATATGCATTTTATCACCCAATCCACTCCTGACATTAGGAAAAAACTTCAAAAATTAGAATCTGGCCCTCAAACCCCACAACAGGAATTAATCAACCTCGCCTTCAAGGTGTACAATAATAGAGAGGAAGCAGCCAGATGGCAATGCATTTCTGAGTTACAATTACTTGCCTCTGCTGTGAGACAAAACCCAGCCACACCTCCAGCATATGAGAACTTCAAAATGCCTAAGCTGCACATGCCTAAGCCGCAGCAGTCAAGCATTCCTACAAGACTTCCTCCATCAGGATCTTGCTTCAAGTGCCAGAAATCTGGCCACTGGGCCAAGGAATGCCCGCAGCCCGGGATTCCTTCCAAGCCATGTCCCATCTGTGCAGGGACCCACTGGAAGGCAGACTGCCCAGCTCACCTGGCAGCCACTCCTAGAGCCCCTAAAGCTCTAGCCCAAGGCTGTCTGACTGACTCCTTCCCAGATCTACTAGGCTTAGCGACTGAAGATAGATGCTGCCTGATCGCCTCAGAAGCCCTCTGGACCATCATGGATGCCGAGCTTCGGGTAACTCTCACAGTGGAGGGTAAGTCCATCCCCTGTTTAATCGATACAGGAGCTACCCACTCCACATTGCCTTCTTTTCAAAGGCCTGTTTCCCTTGCCCCGATAACGGTTGTAAGTATTGACGGCCAAGCTTCAAAACCCCTGAAAACTCCCCCACTCTTGTGCCAACTTAGACAACACTCTTTTATGCACTCTTTTTTAGTTATACCCACCTGCCCAGTTCCCTTATTAGGCTGAGATATTTTAACCAAATTATCTGCTTCCCTGACTATTCCTAGACTATAGCTGCATCTCATTGCCACCCTTCTAACCCAAAGCCTCCTTCGCGTCTTCCTCTCGTATCCCCCCACCTTAACCCACAAGTATGGGACATCTCTACTCCTTCCCTGGCAACCGATCACATGCCCATTACCATCCCATTAAAACCTAATCACCCTTACCCCGCTCAATGCCAATATCCCATCTCACAGCATGCTTTAAAAGGATTAAAGCCTGTTATCACTCGCCTGCTACAGCATGGGCTTCTAAAACCTATAAACTCTCCTTACAATTCCATTTTACCTGTCCAAAAACCAGACAAGTCTTGCAGATTAGTTCAAGATCTGAGCCTTATCAACCAAATTGTTTTGCCTATCCACCCTGTGGTGCCCAACCCTTACACTCTTTTGTCCTCAATACCTTCCTCCACAACTCACTATTCCATTCTTGATCTTAAAGATGCCTTTTTCACTATTCCCCTGCACCACTCATCCCAGCCTCTCTTTGCTTTCACCTGGACTGACCCTGACACTCATCAGTCCCAGCAACTTACCTAGGCTGTGCTGCCGCAAGGTTTCAAGGACAGCCCTCATTACTTCAGCCAAGCTCTTTCTCATGATTTACTTTCTTTCCACACCTCTGCTTCTCACCTTATTCAATATATTGATGACCTTCTTCTTTATAGCCCTCCTTTGAATCTTCTCAACAAGACACACTTCTGCTCCTTCAGCATTTATTCTCCAAAAGATATCAGGTATCCCCCCTCCAAAGCTCAAATTTCTTCTCCATCCGTTATCTACTGAAATGCCTAACCTTGTCTTTACTTTAACTCATTACTTTGAATTTTGTCCTGCTTGTCTCTTTAATCACCTAGCCTTGCTTCTCATGTAAATAAGATTCTCTCTAGCTAGGAAAGCCCGACAAACTCCAATTGACCCCTTAATTTACAAGACACTAAGGGCTCCTCACCCAACCCCCCTTTGGTAAGGAGTTGTCCTGGGTAAACAGATCCTCAGCATTTCAAAGGAGCCCAATTACTGATAAGGTACCAACACCAACCATGTATGAAGTTCCCAGGAATTTTCTCCAAGAGATAACAACATAAAACCTTGAGTTCGTGTCCAGCATAGACCCTATATCTAATTATAATGAAAGATTTAGAACCTTGCACCTGGTACCGTTGCTCTTCTTGTAACCATTTGTCTTTTAAGTTGTTTATCACTCTGTAACCATTTTGATTCTTTTAATTCTTGTGTGTTTTTATTTCTGTAGAATTATTACATTTGAGTCCCCCTCCCCTTCCTAAACCTAGGTATAAAAGTTAATCAAGCCCCTTCCTTGTGGCCGAGAGAATTTTGAGCATTAGCCGTCTCTTTGGCCGCCAGCTTAATAAATGACCCTTAATTCGTCTCAAAGTGTGGCATTTCCTTAACTCGACTGGGTACAACATAATTGGTGGCCCCAGTGAGATATTAACGCCACCGGGCAAGAGCCAGTCTCGCTCCAGGCTCCCCCGGAAGGACGGCCGGCTCAGAGGGGGGGTGCCACCTGAGAAGAGAATTTTTCAGGTCCCCAAAGAGTGACCGCCTTCTGGAGGAGAGCGGATCGACCACCATGTCAGTGCCCTAAAATTCAACATTCGAGTCCTTAGCATCTAACCTTGGGGTCAGGTAGGTCAGATTTTGACTTCGTTTCTGGTAAGAGCAGAGTGGCCCTGATGAGGGCATCCCTCTTTTGACTTAGCCTGTCACACTAGGATGCTAGTGGGTTAAGCCTTGGTTTTCTGGTAGGCGCCTTTGTATCTTGGTTTGGGTGGGAAGAGGTCTTGACGAAGACTTTTTCCCCTTTGACTTAACTCGCAGGCCCAGGATGCTGGGGAGTTAAGTCTTGGTTTCTGGCAGACCAGTCCCTTTCTCTCTTTCTTTCTCTCTTTTCTATCTTACATCCTTCTTTTGTTCAGGTTTCTTGGAGAATCTCCGGGAAAGAAAAAGAAAAAAAAAGGAAAAAAATGGTTATAAACTCTGTGTGAATGGTGTGTGAATGTGGGAGGACGAAGGCTTGCATTTGTCTTCCAATTTGTAGCTCCACGGCGAAAGCTACGGAGTTTGAGTGGGCCCTCACCTGCGGTTCCGTGGCGACCTCATAAGGCTTAAGGCAGCATCGGGCATAGCTCGATCTGAGCTGGGGGTTTATACCGGCCTGCCTATGCTAAGAGGAGCCAAAGTCCTCTCAGGGGGAGCGGCTAGGTGGGCATCTGAATGATCCCATCACGGGACCCCCTTCCTTTGTCTGTCTAATAAAGAAGGTAAAACAGGGAAAACTGTCATAATTGTTTACATGCCTTAAGGTCAATTGTTTGTTCTATGTTTATTGTTTTGTTCAGTGTCTATTGTCTTGTTTAATAGTTGTTAAGGTGTTACATGTCAGGACGTCGATATTGTCCACGACGTCTGGGTAAAAATTTCTTCAAGGTCCTTAGTGCTGACTTTTTGTCACAAGAGGTTAAATTTCTCATCAATCATTTAGACTGGCCACGACAGTCTTGTCTGTCATAAACAAGTAAAGTGTTGTTATGGAAAAGAGTGTGGAGAGCATTCACCTGATTGGAACTTCTGGCACCATGAAGGTTGTGGGTATTTAGACTGTCATACCCCACGTCCTAGTGACTGGTCCTCGTCTAAACTAAACTGGTGGTGGGTTCAAAACAGCCACCCTGCAGACTTTCTTGCTCACCCCTTTTGTCATTCTGTAACTTTTCCTGTGCCCTTAAGTAAGACCTTGTGTAAAGAAACCTAGGCTCGTCATGCTTTACTTCACTTAGACTCCTATTCTGTTCCCCTGTGGCTACTCTCTCATCTTAAGGATGATCCGAGTGGTCCTTTTCCCCCTCGTCCTTGCCCCCTCCCCCGCACATCTCATTTTCCAGTGCGACAGCAAGTTCAGCGTCTCCAAGACTTGGCTCTGCTCTCACTCCTTGAACCCTTAAGGGAAAAAGCTGAATTTGAACTGTTTGCTTTTGAATCATAGAGACATCAAAAATATTTAGGGTATAAGTCTAGAGAAAGGGAAAGAGGGAGGACACCTAGGTCGATCCAGCCCAGGAGACCATGGGCTGGCCCCTAGTTCCTCTCCCTCAATCTGAAAGCTACAGCAATGTGGCAAGTGGTATTAGCTGTTGTGGTTTTTCTGTTCTTCCTGATCATGTTAATTCTGTTTTTCCGACACTCCAGCCCCCCAGGGAAAGAGTTTTTCTGCCCGTGTTGGATCTGATATTTCTGCTCGAGACTTAGCTAAATTGCCTTTAAATAATAGTAATCATAAAATGGGAAACAGTTCCTCCCAGCCCTGTAAGAGTTAGAGCCCTCTCCAGTGTATGCTGAACAATTTTTCCTCTTGGTTTCTCAGAAGACTATGGAGTCCGCCTTAAAAAAGGCAAGCTCTGGACACTCTGTGAACTAGAATGGCCAAGGTTTGGGGTTGGATGGCCCTCTGAAGGGTCATTAAATCCTACCATTGTTCAAGCCATGTGGCGAGTTGTTACCGGAACTCCCGGCCACCCTGATCAGTTTCCATATATAGATCAGTGGCTAAGTTTGGTTAAAAACCCTCCTCCGTGGCCTCGTTCATGTGCTATTCACAACTCCACCTCCAAAGTACTCCTGAGCCAGGCCACATTTTCGCCTCGACCCTCAGCCGGTTCGGCTCCCCCTGTTTTGCCTCCCTCTGAAGAAGAGAGTCTCCCTCACCCAGTTCCGCCGCCTTACAACCAACCTGCCCCTCTAGCGTCGTCCTATGTCTCTTCGACAACATCCCCTGTGGGCTCGCTGCCCATTGCCTCCCGGCTGCAGCCCCTCTACTACCACCGAGAGAGGCACAAGTCCCTCCGGGAGACGAGCGCTCAGCCCCCTTCCTGGTTTATGTTCCTTTTCCCACTTCAGACTTGTATAATTGGAAAACTCATAATCCTCCCTTCTCTGAAAAGCCTCAGGCTTTGACCTCACTGATGGAGTCTGTGCTCCAGACCCATCAACCCACCTGGGATGACTGCCAACAGCTCCTTTTAACCCTCTTTCCCTCTGAGGAGAGGGAGCGTATCCGAAGAGAGGCCAGAAAGCACTTCCTTGCATCAGCAGGTGGGCCTGAGGAGGAAGCTAGAGACCTCCTGGAGGAGGTCTTTCCCTCCACCCGGCCTAATTGGGACCCAAATTCCTCAGGTGGAAGGAGAGCTTTAGATGATTTTCACCGGTATCTCCTCGTGGGTATTAAAGAGCCGCTCAGAAGCCCATAAACTTGTCTAAGACAACTGAAGTTGTCCAGGGGCCTGATGAGTCACCAGAGGTGTTTTTAGAATGTCTCCAGGAGGCTTATCGAATTTATACCCTTTTTGACCTGGCGGCTCCCGAGAATAGCCGTGCTCTTAATTTGGCGTTTGTGGCTCGGGCAGCCCCAGATATTAGGAGGAAACTCCAAAAACTGGAAGGATTTGCTGGGATGAATATCAGTCAGCTTTTAGAAATAGCCCAGAAGGTTTTTGAAAACCGAGAATTTGAAAAACAAAAACAAGCAACACAGGCTGAAAAAGCCACCGATAAAGCATATAAAAGACAAGCAAAAATCTTGGTAACAGCTATACAAGAGGGCAAAAAGGAAAACCCCCATTCCAGAAAAATGGCCAAGGAACCTCGGGTTCCCACCAGAAAAGTAAAAGAGGTGAACAGGCCCCTCTAGGAAAAGACCATTGTGCCTATTGCAAGCAGACTGGGCATTGGAAAAAGGAGTGCCCATTACTGCCTAAAGAAAAATCTGAAAACAAAAAGTTCTCACCCTGCACACAACAGACGAACCTGACGATTGACAGGGCCAGGGCTCCCTTGCTCTCGGCCCCCAGGAGCCCATGGTAACTGCTACAGTGGGGGGCCAGCCTGTACGTTTCCTAGTAGACACTGGGGCAGAACACTCGGTACTGCAGACTCCCTTGGGCAGTGTCTCAAATAAAAAAATAACTGTACAAGGGGCAACTGGAGCTACTCAAGAATATCCTGTCACACACTCCTGAGAAGTAAACTTGGGACAGAAAAGAGTGACACACTCTTTCCTAGTAGTTCCAGAGTGTTCTTTTCCTCTCCTTGGACGAGATCTGCTCTATAAGTTACAGGCTGCAATCTCCTTTTCAGCTCAGCAGGCTCATCTCACACTAGGAAATGCAACTTCCCCCACTGCCCAACTCTTGTTAACTACCCCTCTGTCAGAAGAATACCTTCTGGTTTCACCGTCACAATCACCGGAGGAGAATACTAATACTCTTTTGTTAGACTTACAGACACGTTTTCCCCTAGTTTGGGCAGAGTCAAACCCTCCTAGACGGGCTAAACACCATCCGCCAGTAGTTGTAGAACTCTTGGCCACTGCTGTACCGGTCCAGGTAAAGCAATATCCCATGAGCCAGCGGGCTAGAGAGGGGATTAATCCCCACATTCAACGACTGTTACAAGCTGGCAAACTTACCCCATGCCAGTCTGCCTGGAACACGCCATTTTTGCTGGTCCAGAAACCTGGAACAAATGATTACCGGCTGGTACAAGACTTAAGGGAAGTTAATAAACAGACTGTTACTGTCCACCCAACCTAATCCCTATACTCTATATTCCTAATCCCTATACTCTACTCAGCCTGCTCCCACCAGAACATACAGTATACACTGTCCTTGACCTGAAAGATGCTTTCTTTGCTATTCCTCTGGCCCACAAAAGCCAGCCGATTTTTGCTTTCGAATGGACAGATCCAAGATCAGGAGACACTACCCAGCTGACTTGGACTCAGTTACCTCAGGGTTTTAAAAATTCCCCCACCCTTTTTGGAGAGGCTCTTCAGCAAGATCTTATACCCTTTTGAGCTAGTCACCCTAACTGTACTCTTCTTCAGTATGTAGACGATATTTTGATAGCGACTGAAACTATGGACAGTTGTCTACAACACACAAGAGACCTGCTCTACCTCCTTCAGGAGCTCGGGTATTGAGTCTCAGCCAAAAAGGCCCAGCTTTGACTTCCCAGAGTGTCCTACATGGGGTATGAGATAAACCAAGGAAAAAGGGCACTCACCAGTGCCCGGAAAGAAGCCATCCTGCGAATCCCCACTCCTACCACCAAGAGACAGATCCAGATTCTAATACTCCTGTCCATGACTGTCAGGAGCTGTTAGAAGCTACCGAAACTGGCAGGCCAGATCTTCAAGATGCGCCCCTGAAAAAGGCCGAAGCCACCATGTTCACGGACGGCAGCAGTTTTCTCGAACAGGGGATATGAAAAGCTGGTGCAGCTGTTACCACAGAGACAGATGTGTTGTGGGCTCAGGCTTTACCGGCAAACACCTCAGCACAAAAAGCTGAATTGATCACCCTTACTCAAGCTCTCCGATGAGTCTCTCCAACAGCTACAAGAGATCATTCTGCCACTTGTTCGAGAAGCCCATCCCAGTCCAGTTCCTGACCAGACGGGGCCCTGCCATTCGTTCCAGCCTGGTGACCTGGTGTTTGTTAAAAAGTTCCAGAGAGCGGGACTAACTCCTGCTTGGAAGGGACCTCACACCGTCATCCTCACGATGCCAACAGCTCTGACGGTGGAAGGAATTCCTGCTTGGATTCATCACTCCCTCATCAAAAACGCCAACAAAGCCCAAACAGAAACATGGGTCCCCAAGCCTGGATCAGGCCCCTTAAAATTGTGCCTAAGTCGGGTGAAACTTAAATTAACTCTTTTTATTTGCTTCTTTTGTTTATCCTTGCCTGTAATGTCTTCTGTGCCTTCCTACTCCTTCCTCCTCACCTCTTTCACAACAGGACGTGTTTTTGCCAATACTACTTGGAAGGCTGGTACCTCCAAGTAAGTCACCTTTGCAGTCGACTTATGTATACTGTTCCCAGAACCGGCTCATACCCACGAAGAGCATCACAACCTGCCAGTCATGGGAGCAGGAGGTGTCGACCTTGCAGCAGGATTTGGACACTCTGGGAGCCAAGCCAGATATGGAAGCTCCAAAGATGCTGAAAAAGGACTCCAAAAAGTTGACTTTTACCTCTGTCCTGGAAATCACCCTGATGCTAGCTGTCGAGATACCTACCAGTTCTTCTGCCTGGATTAGACATGTGTAACTTTAGCCACTTACTCTGGGGGATCAACTAGATCTCCAACTCTTTCAATAAGTCGTGCCTCTCATCCTAAATCATGTTCTAAAAATAATTGTAACCCTCTTAACATCATTGTCCATGAACCTAATTCAGCTCAATTGTACTATGGTATGTCATGGGGATTAAGACTTTATGTCCCAGGGTTCAATGCTGGAACTATGTTCACCATCCAAAAGAAAATTTTGGTCTCCTGGAGCCCACCCAAGCCAATCGGAACTTTAACTGATCTAGGTGACCCTATGTTCCAAAAACACCCTGACAGTTAATTTAACTGTGCCACCATTCTCAGTTCCTAAGACCCAGCTACAAAGACATCAACTCCAACCCAGTCTGATGTCTATACTTGGTGGAGTACATCATTTCCTTAACCTCACCCAGCCTAAACTAGCCCAAGATTATTGGTTATGTTTAAAAGCAAAACTCTCTTTATTATATAGGATTAGGAGTAGAGGTCGCACACAAAGGTGGTCCTTTATCCTGTCATGCACAACCTCATGCTTTCATATTAGGAGATATGTCTGGAAGTGCTTCTTGTCTAATTAGTACTGGATATGACTTATCTATCTCTCCTTTTCGGGCTATTTGTAATCAGTCTCTGCTTACTCCCATGAGCATCTCAGTCTCTTACCAAACACCTAACAATACCTGGCTGGCCTGCACCTCAGGTCTCACTCACTGCATTAATGGAACTAAATCAGAACCTCTCTTGTGTGTTCCAGTTCATGTCCTTCCCCAGGTATACGTGTACAGTGGATCAGAAGGCAAACTCCTCATTGCTTCCCCGGAATTACATCCCAGGCTACGCAGAGCTGCCCCACTACTGGTTCCTCTTTTAGCCGGTCTTAGCATAGCTGGGTCAGCAGCTATTGGTACAGCTGCCCTAGTTCAAGGAGAAACTGGACTAATGTCTTTGTCCCAACAGACAGATGCTGATTTAAATAACCTTCAGTCTGCCATAGATATACTGCATTCCCAGGAAGAGTCTCTAGCTGAAGTAGTGCTTCAAAACCGCCGAGGCTTAGATCTGCTGTTCCTCTCTCAAGGGGGATTATGCGCAGCTCTAGGAGAAAGCTGTGGCTTTTACACCAATCAATCTGGAGTCATAAAAGACACACTCCAAAAAGTTTGAGAAAATCTAGATAGGCGCCAACAAGAACGAGAAAATAACACACCCTGGTATCAAAGCATGTTCAACTGGAACCCCTGGCTAACTACTTTAATCACTGGGTTAGCTGGACCCATCATCATCATATCATTGAGTTTAATTTTTTGGGCCTTGCATATTAAATTTGTTCCTTAATTTTGTAAAACAACACATAGCCTCTGTCAAACTTATGTATCCAAGAACTCAATATAACCCCCTTGTTGTAACTGAAGAATCAACGAGTTGATTCCCCTAAAACACAAGTGGGGAAACGAAATGCCTAACCTTGTTTTTACTTTAACTCATTACTTTAAATTTTGTCCTGCTTGTCTCTTTAATCACCTAGCCTTGCTTCTCATGTAAATAAGACTCTCTCTAGCTAGGAAAGCCCGACAAACTCCAATTGACCCCTTAATTTACAAGACACTAAGGGCTCCTCACCCAACCCCCTTTGGTAAGGAGTTGGCCTGGGTAAACAGATCCTCAGCATTTCAAAGGAGCCCAATTAACTGATAAGGTACTAACACCAACCATGTATGAAGTTCCCAGGAATTTTCTCCAAGAGATAACAACATAAAACCTCGAGTTCGTGTCTGGCATAGACCCTATATCTAATTATAATGAAAGATTTAGAACTTTGCACCTGGTACCGTTGCTTTTCTTGTAACCATTTGTCTTTTAAGTTGTTTATCACTCTGTAACCATTATGATTCTTTTAATTCTTGCGTGTTTTTATTTCTGTAGAATTATTACATTTGAGTCCCCCTCCCTTTCCTAAAACTAGGTATAAAAGTTAATCGAGCCCCTTCCTCGTGGCCGAGAGAATTTTGAGCATTAGCCGTCTCTTTGGCCGCTGGCTTAATAAATGACTCTTAATTCGTCTCAAAGTGTGGTGTTTCCTTAACTCGCCTGGGTACAACACTACCTTGGCATAATTCTTCATAAAAACACACGTGCTCTCCCTGCTGATTGTGTCCGACTGATCTCTCAAACCTCAACCCCTTCTGCAAAACAACAACTCCTTTCCTTCCTGGGCATGGTTGGATACTTTCGCCTTTAGATACCTAGTTTTGCCATCCTAACAAAACCATTATATAAACTCACACACACACACACAAAACCTAGTTGACCCCACAGATCCTAAATCCTCTCCCCACTCCTCTTTCCATTCCTTGAAGACAGCTTTAGAGACTGCCCCCACTCTAGCTCTCCCTGACTCATCCCAACCCTTTTCATTACACACAGCTGAAGTACAAGGCTGTGCAGTCAGAATTCTTACACAAGGACCAGGATCACCTCCTGTAGCCTTTTTGTCCAAACAACTTGACCTTACTGTTTTAGGCTGGCCATCATGTCTCCGTGCAGTGGCTGCTGCCACCCTAATAATTTTAGAGGCCCTCAAAATCACAAACTATGCTCCACTCACTCTCTACAGCTCTCATAATTTCCAAAATCTATTTTCTTCCTCACACCTGACGCATATACTTTCTGCTTCCCAGCTCCTTCAGCTGTACTTACTCTTTGTTAAGTCCCACAATTACCATTGTTCCTGGCCCAGACTTCAATCCGGCCTCCCACATTATTCCAGATACCACACCTGACCCTCATGACTTCATCTCTCTGATCCACCTGACGTTCACCCCATTTCCCCACATTTCCTTCTTCCCTGTTTCTCACCCTGATCACACTTAGTTTATTGATGGCAGTTCCACCAGGCCTAATCGCCACTCACCAGCAAAGGCAGGCTATGCTATAGTATCTTCCACATCTATCATTAAGGCTACCGCTCTGCCTCCCTCCACTACCTCTCAGCAAGCCGAACTAGTTGCCTTAACTCAAGCCCTCACTCTTGCAAAAAGACTACACGTCAATATCTATACTGATTCTAAATATGCCTTTCATATTCTGCACCACCATGCGGTCATATGGGCTGAAAGAAGTTTCCTCACTACACAAAGTTCTTCTATCATTAATGCCTTTTTAACAAAAACTCTACTCAAGGCCACTTTACTTCCAAAGGAAGCTGGAGTCATTTACTGCAAGTGGCATCAAAAGGCGTCAGATCCCAATGCTCTAAGCAATGCTTATGCTGATAAAGTAGCTAGACAAGCAGCTAGCTCTCCAACTTCTGTCCCTCATGGCCAGTTTTTCTCCTTCATATCAGTCACTCCCACCTACTCCCCCGCTGAAACTTCCACCTATCAGTCTCTTCCCACACAAGGCAAATAGTTCTTAGACCAAGGAAAATATCTCCTTCCAGCCTCACAGGCCCATTTCTATTCTGTCATCATTTCACAACCTCTTCCATGTAAGTTACAAGCCACTGGCCCGTCTCTTAAGACCTCTCATTTCCATTCCATCATAGAAATCTATCCTCAAGGAGATCACTTCTCAGTGTTCCATCTGCTATTCTACTACCCCTCAAGGATTGTTCAGGCCCCCTCCCTTCCCTACACATCAAGCTCAAAGATTTGCCCCTGCCCAGGACTGGCAAATTGACTTTACTCACATGCCCCGAGTCAGAAAACTAAAATACCTCTTAGTCTAGGTAGACACTTTCACTGGATAAGTAGAGGCCTTTCCCACAGGGTCTGAGAAGGCCACCGCGGTCATTTCTTCCCTTCTGTCAGACATAATTCCTCAGTTTGGCCTTCCCGCCTCTATACAGTCTGATAACAGACCAGCCTTTACTAGTCAAATCACCCAAGTAGTTTCTCAGGCTCTTGGTATTCAGTAGAACCTTCATATCCCTTACCATCCTCAATCTTCAGGAAACGTAGAACGGACTAATAGTCTTTTAAAGACACACCTCACCAAGCTCAGCCTCCAACTTAATAAAGATTAGACAGTGCTTTTACCTCTTGCCCTTCTCAGAATTAGAGCCTGTCCTAAAGATGCTACAGGGTACAGTCCATTTGAACTTTTATATGGACGCACTTTCTTGCTTAGCCCCAACCTCATCCCAGACACCAGCCCTCTAGGCGACTATCTTCCAGTCCTCCAACAGGCTAGACAAGAAATTCACCAGGCTGTAATCTTCTCTTGCCTACTCCAGATCTCCAGCCATATGAAGACACCCTAGCTAGACGATCAGTTCTTGTTAAAAATCTGACCCCTCAAACTCTACAACCTCGATGGACCGGACCCTACTTAGTCATCTCTAGTACCCCGACTGCTGTCCACCTGGAGGATCCTCCCCACTAGGTTCATCATTCCAGAATAAAGCTGTGTCCATCGGACAGCCAGCCTAATCCCTCCTCTTCCTCCTAGAAGTTGCAAGTACTCTCCCCTACTTCCCTTAAACTCACTCATATTTCCGAAGAACAGTAATAACCCTTATGAGCCTAATACATCCCTTCATTCTATTAGGTCTGTTCGTCCTTACCCTACTTTTTGCAACAAGGCTTTACAAAGTCACCCCCACCACTTAGGCCAAGCCCTAAAAAACTTGTCATCCCTATTTTCTGTCTAGTCATACTCCTATTCTCCGTTCTCAACTACTTATAAATGCCCTACTCTTGTTTACACTGCCAGTTTACACTGTTTCTTCAAGCCATCACAGATGATATCTCTTGGTGCTATCCCCAAACCGCCACTCTTAATTCCCTCTTAAAGTAAGTAGATGATCTTTGCTGGCAGGGCATCCTCCAATACTTCCACCCTGATGAATTTCTATTCTTTACTTTTGTACTCACTCTTATTCTCATTCCCATTCCCATTCTTATACCACCCTTTACCTCTCCCCACCACACTATCAACCTTACCCATTCTCTCCTAGCCGCTTCTAATCCCTCCTTAGTGAACAATTGTTGGCTTTGCATTTCCCTTTCTTCCAGTGCCTACACAGCTGTCCCCGCCTTACAGACAGACTAGGCAACATCTCCTGTCTCCTTACACCTCCGAACTTCCTTTAACAGCCCTCACCTTTACCCTCCTGAAGAACTCATTTACTTTCTAGACAGGTCCAGCAAGACTTCCCCAGACATTTCAATCAGCAAGCTGCCACCCTCCTCCGCACTTATTTAAAAAACCTTCCTCCTTATATTAACTCTACTCCTCCCATATTTGGACCTCTCACAACACAAACTACTATTCCTGTGGCCGCTCCTTTATGTATCTCTCAGCAAAGACCCACTGGAATTCCCCTAGGTAATATTTCACCTTCTCGATGTTCCTTTACTCTTCATCTCCGAAGCCCAACTACACACATCACTGAAACAACTAAAGCCTTCCAGCTCCATATTACAGAGAAGCCCTCTACCAGTACTGACAAACTTAAAACGTTAGCCAGTAATTACTGCTTAAGAAGACACTTACCCTGTATTTCACTCCATCCTTGGCTACCTTCCCCTTGCTTGTCAGACTCTCCTCCCAGGCCCTCTTCTTGTTTACTTATACCTAGCCCCAAAAATAACAGTGAAAGATTGCTCGTAGATACTCAACGTTTTTTCATATACCATGAAAATCGAACCTCCCCCTCTACGCAGTTACCCCGTCAGTCCCCATTACAATCTCTGACAGCTGCCGCCCTAGCTGGATCCCTAGGAGTCTGGGTACAAGACACCCTTTCAGCACTCCTTCCCACCTTTCTACTTTACATCTCCAGTTTTGCCTCGCACAAGGTCTCTTCTTCCTCTGTGGATCCTCTACCTACATGTGCCTACCTGCTAATTGGACAGGCACATGCACACTAGTCTTCCTTACCCCCAAACTTCAATTTGCAAATGGGACCGAAGAGCTCCCTCTTCCTCTCATGACATCGACACTACAAAAAAGTTATTCCACTAATTCCCTTGATGGTAGGTTTAGGACTTTCTGCCTCCACTATTGCTCTCGGTACTGGAATAGCCTTTCAACCTCTGTCATGACCTTTCGTAGCCTGTCTAATGACTTCTCTGCTAGCATCACAGACATATCACAAACTTTATCAGTCCTCCAGGCCCAAGTTGACTCTTCAGCTGCAGTTGTCCTCCAAAACCGCCGAGGCCTTGACTTACTCACTGCTGAAAAAGGAGGACTCTGTATGTTCTTAAATGAAAAGTGTTGTTTTTACCTAAATCAATCTGGCATAGTGTATGACAACATAAAAAAACTCAAGGATAGAGCCCAAAAACTTGCTGACCAAGCAAGTAATTACACTGAACCCCCTTGGGCACTCTCTAATTAGATGTCCTAAGTCCTCCCAATTCTTAGTTCTTTAATACCCATTTTTCTCCTTCTTTTATTCGGACCTTGTATCTTCCATTTAGTTTCTCAATTCATCCAAAACCATCTCCAGGCCATCACCAATCATTCTATATGACAAATGTTTCTTCCAACATCCCCACAATGTCACCCCTTACCACAAGACCTCCCTTCAGCTTAATCTCTCCCACTCTAGGTTCCCATGCCGCCCCTAATCCCGCTTGAAGCAGCCCTGAAAAACATCGCCCATTCTCTCTCCATACCACCCCCCAAAAATTTTCGCCACCCCAACACTTCAACACTATTTTGTTTTATTTTTCTTATTAATATAAGAAGGCAGGAATGTCAGGCCTCTGAGCCCAAGCCAAGCCATCGCATCGCCTGTGACTTGCACGTATACGCCCAGACAGCCTGAAGTAACTGAAGAACCACAAAAGAAGTGAAAATGGCCTGTTCCTGCCTTAACTGATGACATCGTCTTGTGAAATTCCTTCTCCTGGCTCATCCTGGCTCAAAAGCTCCCCCACTGAGTGCCTTGTGACCCCCACTCTGCCTGCCAGAGAACAACCCCCCTTTGACTGTAATTTTCCTTTACCTACCCAAATCCTATAAAACGGCCCCACCCCTATCTCCCTTCCCTGACTCTCTTTTCGGACTCAGCCCGCCTGCACCCAGGTGATTAAAAGCTTTATTGCTCACACAAAGCTTGTTTGGTGGTCTCTTCACATGGACGCACATGAAATTTGGTGCCGTGACTCGGATCAGGGGACCTCCCTTGGGAGATCAATCCCCTGTCCTCCTGCTCTTTGCTCCGTGAGAAAGATCCACCTACGACCTCAGATCCTCACACCGACCAGCCCAAGGAACATCTCACCAATTTTAAATCAGGTAGGCGGCTTCTTCTTACTTTCTTCTCCAACCTCTCTCACTGTCCCTCAACCACTTTCTCCTTTCCACTCTTCAATCTCTCCCTTCTCTTAATTGCAATTCCTTCCATTTTCTGGTAGAGACAAAGGAGACACGTTTCATCCGTGGACCCAAAACTCCGGCGCCGGTCACAGACTAAAGAAGGCAGCCTTCCCTTCATGTTTAATCATTGCAGGGACGCCTCTCTGATTATTCACCCAGGCTTCAGAGGTCTCAGACCACCCAGGGATGCCTGCCTTGGTCCTTCACCCTTAGCAGCAAGTCCCGCTTTTCTGGGGAAGGGGAAATTACCCTAACCCCTTCTGTCCCTGTCTCTACCCCTTCTCCGCCTTTCTGGGGGGCAAGAAACCCCCAAACCCTTCTCCTTCACCCTGAGTGGCAAGTCCCCCTTTTCTAGAGGGGCAGGTACCCCAACCTCCTATCTCTGTGCCCCAATCCCTTATTTCCACACCCCGACCTCTTATCTCTGCGCCCAATCCCTTATTTCCACGCCCCAGCCTTATATCTCTGCACCCCAATCCCTTATTTCCATGCCCCGACCTCTTATCTCTGCACCCTATCCCTTATTTCCACACCCCGACCTCTTATTTCCATGCCCCAACCCCTTATTTCTGTGCCCCAACCCCTTTCCCGCTTTTCTGGACGGTAAGAACCCCTAAGCCCCTTCCCTCCGTGTCTCTAGTCTCTTTTCTCTAGGCTTGCTTCCTTCACTATGGGCAACCTTCCACCCTCCATTCCTCCTCCTTCTCCCTTAGCCTGTGTCCTCAAAAACTTAAAACCTCTTCAACTCTCACCTGACCTAAAATCTAAGCATCTTATTTTCTTCTGCAATGCCGCTTGACACCAATACAAACTCGACAGTAGTTCCAAACAGCCAGAAAATGGCACTTTCAATTTTTCCATCCTACAAGATCTAAATAATTCTTGTCGTAAAATGGGCAAATGGTCTGAGGTGTCTGACGTCCAGGCATTCTTTTACACATCGGTCCCTCTATAGTCTCTGTTCCCAATGCAACTCATCCCAAATCTTCCTTCTTTCCCTCCTGCCTGTCCCCTCAGGCCCAACCCCAAGCATCGCTGAGTCTTTCTAATCTTCCTTTTCTACAGACCCATCTGACCTCTCCCCTCCTCCCCAGGCTGCTTCTCACCAGGCCGAGCTAGGTCCCAATTCTTCCTCAGCCTCCGCTCCTCCACCCTATAATCCTTTTATCACCTCCCCTCCTCACACCCGGTCCGGCTTACAGTTTCCTTCGGTGACTAGCCCTCCCCCACCTGCCCAGCAATTTATTCTTAAAAAGGTGGCTGGAGCTAAAGGCATAGTCAAGGTTAATACTCCTTTTTCTTTATCCCCAATCAGATAGCGTTTAGGCTGTTTTTCATCACATATAAAAATCCAGCCCAGTTCATGACTCCTTTGGCAGCAACTCTGAGACACTTTACAGCCCTAGACCCTAAAAGGTCAAAAGGCCGTTTTATTCTCAAAATACATTTTATTACCCAATCTGCTCCTGACATTAAATAAAACTCCAAAAATTTAATTCCAGCCCTCAAACCCCACAACAGGACTTAATTAACCTCACCTTCAAGGTGTACAATAATAGAAAAAAGTTGCAATTCCTTGCCTCCACTGTGAGACAAACCCCAGCCACATCTCCAGCACACAAGAACTTCCAAACGCCTGAACCTCAGTGGCCAGGTGTTCCTCCAGAACCTCCTCCCCCAGGAGCTTGCTACACGTGCAGAAATCTGGCCACTGGGCCAAGGAATGCCTGCAGCCTGGGATTCCTCCTAAGCCGCGTCCCATCTGTGTGGGACCCCACTGGAAATCGGACTGTCCAACTCACCTGGCAGCCACTCCCAGAGCCACTGGAACTCTGGCCCAAGGCTTTCTGACTCCTTCCCAGATCTTCTTGGCTTAGCGGCTGAAGACTGACGCTGCCCGATCACCTCGGAAGCCCCCTCCCTAGACCATCACAGACGCCGAGCTTTGGGTAACTCTCAGAGTGGAAGGTAAGCCTGTCCACTTCTTAATCAATACGGAGGCTACCCACTCCACATTACCTTCTTTTCAAGGGCCTGTTTCCCTTGCTTCCATAACTGCTGTGGGTATTGACAGCCAGGCTTCTAAACCTCTTAAAACTCCCCAACTCTGGTGCCAAGTTAGACAACACTCTTTTAAGCACTCCTTTTAGTTATCCCCACCTGCCCAGTTCCCTTATTAGGCTGAGACACTTTAAATTATCTGCTTCCCTGACTATTCCTGGATTACAGCCACATCTCATTGCTGCCCTTCTTCCCAATCCAAAGCCTCCTTTGAGTCCTCCTCTTGTATTACCCCACCTTAACCCACAAGTATAAGATACCTCTACTCCCTCCTTGGTGACCGATCATGCACCCCTTACTATCCCATTAAAACCTAACCACCCTTACCCCGCTCAATGCCAATATCCCATCCCACAGCATGCTTTGAAAGGATTAAAGCCTGTTATCACTCGCCTGCTGCAGCATGGCCTTTTAAAGCTATAAACTCTCCTTACAATTCCCCCATTTTACCTGTCCTAAAACCAGACAAGCCTTACAAGTTAGATAAGGATCTATGCCTTATCAACCAAAATTTTTTTTTTTTTTTCCTTGAGATGGAGTCTTGCTCTGTCGCCCAGGCTGGAATGCAGTGGCGCAATCTCAGCTCACTGCAAGCTCCACCTCCCAGTTTCATGCCATTCTCCTGCCTCAGCCTCTCCGAGTAGCTGGGACTCCAGGCGCCCGCCACCACGCCCGGCTAATTTTCTGTATTTTTAGTAGAGACGGGGTTTCACCGTGGTCTCGATCTCCTGACCTCGTGATCCGTCTGCCTCGGCCTCCCAAAGTGCTGGGATTACAACCAAATTGTTTTGCCTATCCACCCCATGGTGCCAAACCCATATACTCTCCTATCCTCAATACCTCCCTCTACTACCCACTATTCTGTTCTGGATCTCAAACATGCTTTCTTTACTATTCCTTTGCACCCTTCCTCCCAGCCTCTCTTCCCTTTCACTTAGACTGACCCTGACACCCATCAGGCTCAGCAAATCACCTGGGCTGTACTGCTGCAAGGCTTCACAGATAGCCCCCGTTACTTCAGTCAAGCCCAAATTTCTTCCTCATCTGTTACCTATCTCAGCATAATTCTCATAAAAACACACGTGCTCTCCCTGCTGATCGTGTCCAGTTAATCTCCCAAACCTCAAACCCTTACAAAACAACAACTTCTTTCCTTCCTAGGCATGGTTAGTGCGGTCAGAATTTTACACAAGAGCCAGGACCACACCCTGTAGCCTTTCTGTCCAAACAACTTGACCTTACTGTTTTAGCCTAGCCCTCATGTCTGTGTGCAGGGGCTGCCACTGCTTTAATACTTTTAGAGGTCCTCAAAATCACTGCGCCCAATCCCTTATTTCCACGCCCCAGCCTCATAGCTCTGCACCCCATCCCTTATTTCCGCATCCCGACCTCTTATCTCTGCACCCCATCCCTTATTTCCACACCCCGACCTCTTATTTCCATGCCCCAACCCCTTATTTCTGTGCCCCAACCCCTTTCCCCCTTTTCTGGATGGTAAGAACCCCCGAACCCCTTCCATCCGTGTCTCTAGTCTCTTTTCTCTAGGCTTGCTTCCTTCACTATGGGCAACCTTCCACCCTCCATTCCTCCTCCTTCTCCCTTAGCCTGTGTCCTCAAAAACTTAAAACCTCTTCAACTCTCACCTGACCTAAAATCTAAGCGTCTTATTTTCTTCTGCAATGCCGCTTGACCCCAATACAAACTCGACAGTAGTTCCAAACAGCCAGAAAATGGCACTTTCAATTTTTCCATCCTACAAGATCTGAATAATTCTTGTCCTAAAATGGGCAAATGGTCTGAAGTGTCTGACGTCCAGGAATTCTTTTACATATCGGTCCCTCTATAGTCTCTGTGCCCAATGCAACTCATCCCAAATCTTCCTTCTTTCCCTCCCGCCTCTCCCCTCAGTCCCAACCCCAAGCGTCGCTGAGTCTTTCTAATCTTCCTTTTCTACAGACCCATCTGACCTCTCCCCTCCTCCCCAGGCTGCTTCTCACCAGGCCGAGCTAGGTCCCAATTCTTCCTCAGCCTCCGCTCCTCCACCCTATAATCCTTTTATCACCTCCCCTCCTCACACCCGGTCCGGCTTACAGTTTCCTTTGGTGACTAGCCGTCCCCCACCTGCCCAGCAATTTACTCTTAAAAAGGTGGCTGGAGCTAAAGGCATAGTCAAGGTTAATGCTCCTTTTTCTTTATCCCCAATCAGATAGTGTTTAGGCTGTTTTTCATCACATATAAAAATCCAGCCCAGTTCATGACTCCTTTGGCAGCAACCCTGAGACACTTTACAGCCCTAGACCCTAAAAGGTCAAAAGGCCGTTTTATTCTCAAAATACATTTTATTATCCAATCTGTTCCTGACATTAAATAAAACTCCAAAAATTTAATTCCAGCCCTCAAACCCCACAACAGGACTTAATTAACCTCGCCTTCAAGGTGTACAATAATAGAAAAAAGTTGCAATTCCTTGCCTCCACTGTGAGACAAACCCCAGCCACATCTCCAGCACACAAGAACTTCCAAACGCCTGAACCACAGCGGCCAGGTGTTCCTCCAGAACCTCCTCCCCCAGGAGCTTGCTACAAGTGCAGAAATCTGGCCACTGGGCCAAGGAATGCCTGCAGCCTGGGATTCCTCCTAAGCCGCATCCCATCTGAGTGGGACCCCACTGGAAATCGGACTGTCCAACTCACCTGGCAGCCACTCCCAGAGCCCCTGGAACTCTGGCCCAAGGCTCTCTGACTCCTTCCCAGATCTTCTTGGCTTAGCAGCTGAAAACTGAGGCTGCCTGATCACCTCGGAAGCCCCCTCCCTAGACCATCACGGACACCGAACTTTGTGTAACTCACAGTGGAAAGTAAGCCCGCCCCCTTCTTAATCAATACGGAGGCTACCCACTCCACATTACTTCTTTTCAAGGGCCTGTTTCCCTTGCCTCCATAACTGCTGTGGGTATTGACAGCCAGGCTTCTAAACCTCTTAAAACTCCCCAACTCTGGTGCCAACTTAGACAATACTCTTAAGCACTCCTTTTAGTTATCCCCACCTGCCCAGTTCCCTTATTAGGCCGAGACACTTTAACTAAATTATCTGCTTCCCTGACTATTCCTGGATTACAGCTACATCTCATTGCTGCCCTTCTTCCCAATTCAAAGCCTCCTTTGCGTCCTCCTCTTGTATTACCCCACCTTAACCCACAAGTATAAGATACCTCTACTCCCTCCTTGGTGACCGATCATGCACCCCTTACCATCTCATTAAAACCTAACCACCCTTACCCCGCTCAATGCCAACATCCCATCCCACAGCATGCTTTGAAAGGAGTAAAGCCTGTTATCACTCGCCTGCTATAGCATGGCCTTTTAAAGCTATAAACTCTCCTTACAATTCCCCCATTTTGCCTGTCCTAAAACCAGACAAGCCTTACAAGTTAGTTCAGGATCTATGCCTTATCAACCAAGTTGTTTTGCCTATCCACCCCATGGTGCCAAACCCATATACTCTCCTATCCTCAATACCTCCCTCCAAAATCCATTATTCTGTTCTGGATCTCAAACATGCTTTCTTTACTATTCCTTTGCACCCTCCCAGCCTCTCTTCCCTTTCACTTAGACTGACCCTGACACCCATCAGGCTCAGCAAATCACCTGGGCTGTACTGCTGCAAGGCTTCACAGACAGCCCCCATTACTTCAGTCAAGCCCAAATTTCATCCTCATCTGTTACTTATCTCAGCATAATTCTCATAAAAACACACGTGCTCTCCCTGCTGATCGTGTCCAATTAATCTCCCAAACCTCAATCCCTTACAAAACAACAACTCCTTTCCTTCCTAGGCATGGTTAGTGCGGTCAGAATTTTACACAAGAGCCAGGACCGCACCCTGTAGCCTTTCTGTCCAAACAACTTGACCTTACTGTTTTAGCTTAGCCCTCATGTCTGCGTACAGGGGCTGCCACTGCTTTAATACTTTTAGAGGCCCTCAAAATCACAAACTATGCTCAACTGACTCTCTACATTTCTCATAACTTTCAAAATCTATTTTCTTCCTCATACCTGACGCATATACTTTCTGCTTCCCGGCTCCTTCAGCTGTACTCACTCTTTGTTAAGTCCCACAATTACCATTGTTCCTGGCCCGGACTTCAATCCGGCCTCCCACATTATTCCTGATACCACACCTGACCCCCATGACTGTATCTCTCTGATCCACCTGACATTCACCCCATTTCCCCATATTTCCTTCTTTCCTGTTCCTCACCCTGATCACGCTTGATTTATTGATGGCAGTTCCACCAGGCCTAATCGCCACACACCAGCAAAGGCAGGCTATGCTATAGTACAAGCCACTAGCCCGTCTCTTAGAACCTCTCATTTCCTTTCCATCGTAGAAATCCATCCTCAAGGAAATAACTTCTCAGTGTTCCATCTGCTATTCTACTACTCCTCAGGGATTATTCAGGCCCCCTCCCTTCCCTACACATCAAGCTTGAAGATTTGCCCCCACCCACGACTGGCAAATTAGCTTTACTCAACATGCCCCGAGTCAGATAACTAAAATACCTTTTAGTCTAAGTAGACACTTTCACTAGATAAGTAGAGGCCTTTCCTGAAGGGTCTGAGAAGGCCACTCAGTCATTTCTTCCCTTCTGTCAGACATAATTCCTCAGTTTAGCCTTCCCGCCTCTGTACAGTCTGATAACAGACCAGCCTTTATTAGTCAAATCAGCCAAGCAGTTTTTCAGGCTCTTAGTATTCAGTGAAACCTTTATATCCCTTACGGTCCTCCGTCTTCAGGAAAAGTAGAACGGAATGAAGGTCTTTTAAAAACACACCTCACCAAGCTCAGCCACCAACTTAGAAAGGACTGGACAATACTTTTACCACTTTCCCTTCTCAGAAGTCAGACCTGTCCTCAGATTGCTACAAGGTACAGCCCATTTGAGCTCCTGTATAGACGCTCCTTTTTATTAGGCCCCGGTCTCATTCCAGACACCAGACCAACTTAGACTGTTCCCCAAAAAACTTGTCATCCCTACTATCTTCTGTCTAGTCATGCTATTCACCATTCTCAACTACTCATACATGCCCTGCTCTTGTTTACACTGCTGGTTTACACTGTTTCTCCAAGCCATCACAGCTGGTATCTCCTGGTGCTATCCCCAAACTGCCACTCTAAACTCTTGAAGTAAATAAATAATCTTTGCTGGCAGGACTATGCTGAATCTCCTTAGGCACCCTCTAATCAGATGTCCTAGGTCCTCCCAATTCTTAGACCTTTTATACCTGTTTTTCTCCTCTTATTCCATTTAGTTTTTCAATTCATACAAAACCATATCCAGGCCATCACCAATCATTCTAAATGATAAACCTTCCTTCTAACAACCCCACAATATCACCCCTTACCACAAAATCTTCCTTCAGCTTAATCTCTCCCACTCTAGGTTCCCATGCCACCCCTAATCCCGCTTGAAGCAGCCCTAAGAAACATCACCCATTCTCTCTCCATACCACCCCCCAAAAATTTTCGCCACCCCAACACTTCAACACTATTTTGTTTTATTTTTCTTACTAATATAAGAAGGCAGGAATGTCAGGCCTCTGAGCCCAAGCAAAGCCATCGCATCCCCTGTGACTTGCACGTATACGCCCAGACAGCCTGAAGTAACTGAAGATCCACAAAAGAAGTGAAAATGGCCTGTTCCTGCCTTAAATGATGACATTGTCTGATGAAATTCCTTCTCCTGGCTCATCCTGGCTCAAAATCTCCCCCACTGAGTACCCTGTGACCCCCACTCTGCCTGCCAGAGAACAACCCCCCTTTGACTGTAATTTTCCTTTGCCTACCCAAATCCTATAAAACGGCCCCACCCCTATCTCCCTTCGCTGACTCTCTTTTCGGACTCAGCCCGCCTGCACCCAGGTGATTAAAAGCTTTATTGCTCACACAAAGCCTGTTTGGTGGTCTCTTCACATGGACACGCATGAAAGTGGTGATGCACACCTGTCATCCCAGCTACTTCTGGGGCTGAAGCTGGATCACTTGAGCCCTGGGGTTCCAGGCTGCATTGAGCTGTGATCACACAACTGCACTCCAGCCTGGGCAACACAGCAAGACCCTGTCTCTAACAAATAGAATAAAAAGGCAATTGCTAGGCCAGGCATGGTGACTCATGCCTATAATCCCACCACTTTGGGAGGCCAAGGTGGATGGATCATCTGAGGCCAGGAGTTCAAGACCAGCCTGGCCAACATGGTGAAACCCCATCTCTACTAAAAATACAAAAAAAAAAAAAAAAAACCAGATTCTCAGGAGGCTGAGGCAGGAAAATCACTAGAACCTGGGAGATGGAGGTTGCAGTGAGCCGACATTGCACCATTGCACTCCAGCCTGGGCAACAGAGCAAGACCCCGTCTGATTGCTGCATCTTGAGTCTCCTATTGTTGCTGTTGTGAGACCTTGGTTCTCATCTTCTCAGTTTAAAATAATTTAAACAAGATACACACAGCAGAAGAGAGGTAACATAGAGTAACTTATTGCAAAAGAAAAAGAATATTCTGAAAGCTAGATGCAGAATAGACAGTACACCCCGAGACAGAATTCGGGGTGGATGTGAGGATGAGACAGTAAAGACTGGGACTAGGTGTGAGAAACAAACTCGCCTGTTCAAACCCAAAGGATGGACTCAGAAACCCAGAGAACAGCGGAAGTGAGACTCTTAATGATGATCTTGCAAGATTGGGTGTCTGATGGGCAGGCACACCCAGCACGGTTTCAACAATTAATTTATCCCCTAGTGCACAGGTCTCTCCCCCGTTTCCTCATAGGCTGAGTACTATGGGCTCAGAGTCTTCCCAGACGTCGCCTATCAGTTGTTGGGTTGGGGTTGTAGGTGTTTTATTTTGGGGGGTTGTCCTGCTGCATTTTGTTGCAACCCACAATGCATTGCAATCCTAGTCAGCTGAGGGGCTCTTCAAGTATTTGACTTACGAGCTAAGTAGCTGGGCAGGCTGATAAGATCAGACAAAGCAAGCTATTTTGCAGACTAGTAAACTTTTATCTTAGACTAAACTTTGGGTGAGGGCGACTAAGAGTGGGGTGGTAGAGGGAGGAAGGGGGAGGCTGACAAGCAGGCATTGGCTATCTAAGCAGGGGCTAATATATGCTGTTTCTTCTGTAGTTTGCTGACCTAAGCCGATTTAAGGCGCTTTGCCTTCAAAATGGACCACCATGGACATCGTTTCCTTCACTAGGGAGACTCCCTTTATGGCAGCCTTATGTGATTATTCGTAAGCGGGTGAGAAGAGGTGTTATGAGGAAGCGTGTTCTGGGTGGTCCTCCAGCGTGCATGCACAGTAGCTGTACACACTTGTTCCTACATCACGTCCCATTAGCATCTTAAATCTCCACCCAGGGGTGTGTTTGTTGTTGTTGTTATTGTTGTTGTTGTTTGGGTGTTTTTTAAGACAGAGTCTTTCTCTGTTGCCCAGGCTGGAGTACAGTGGCACGATCTCGGCTCACTACAACCTCTATCTCCCCGGTTCAAGCGATTCTCCTGCCTCAGCCTCCCGAGTAGCTGAGATTACACGCACCTGCCACCACATCTGGCTAATTTTCATATTTTTAGTAGAGACGGGGTTTCATCATATTATGCAGGCTGATCTTGAATTCCTGCTCTCAGGTGATCCGCCCGCCTTGGCCTCCCAAAGTGCTGGGATTACAGGCTTGAGCCATCATGCCTGGCCTGTTTTTTACTATTATAAGGAGCAAAGGGTCAATAGGACCCTTGAGGACCTTTGAGGACAGGTCAAATCAAAGTGCGCATGTTCTCTACAGGGGAAATTTTCTACTGAAGATAGCTTTGCTTGGATGAGCTCAATTACAATGCGAACGCTGAGGCTTATTGTGTTGATTATATGGTCACTCTGGTGGCTGTGTCCCGAGAACACGGTCACTTCCTTGACGATCTATCCTGTCTCACCATCACGAAGAAGGAAGCACCCAGTGTGCCTCTCTGGGTTTTGGAGGCAGCGCATTCCATGCCTAGACACACTGTGCCTGCCTGTGGGGTGACATGGAGGGCTGGCAGCTTTGAGTGGAGCCCGAGCAGGAAACGGCTCTGCAGTGGATCCAGCGTGGGGCTCAGACAGCCCTGCTGCTCGAGCCATATGACTTCACAGACAACGCGATGTTGGAGGAGTCCGTGGTGGAAAAGGTGCCATGTGAATTTTATGGCAAGCCCAGTGGATGAAGCACCATGCAGTCCCTTGAGGTTCTGGAGCAAAGCCACGGCATCAGTATTGGAGAACTACACGGGCTTTGACAGCTCTTGGAGTACTACTTGGGCCCTGGTGGAGACTGAATGCTGGACCAGGGCACATCGAGTGATACCACGTCCAGAACCCGTGATAAGCTGAGTTCTGTTGGGTCCACCAAGTCATCAAGTTGTGTGGGAGCAGCCACACAGAAACAGCACATCCAGGACCAGGCCCAAGAAGGACTGGAGGCCCAGATGGGCTGCACAGGAAGGTTGCCTGGACCTTGCATCCGCCATCATGGTCGCACAGGTGCCACTGTCTCAGCTCACACTTAGGCCCTTAAGGGGGGCTCCCACCAACCAGCTGAAGCTTGCTTTGACAGATGGGTTAGGGTGGTATATAGGGTCCCACCAAAATGAGTGGCAACTGCATGGCAGCTTCATTAAGGATGGCCTTGAAAGGTGTGGAAAGTAAAAAAGTTCCCCTTCAAAGTTTCCCTTCCTTTTTTATTTATTATTTATTTATTTATTTATTTTGAGACAGAGTCTTGCTCTGTCACCCAGGCTGGAGTGCAGTGGTGTGATGTCAGCTCACTGCAAACTCTGCCTCCCGGGTTCACGCCATTCTCCTGCCTCAGCCTCCCGAGTAGCTGGGACTACAGGTGCCCACCACCACGCCTGGCTAATTTTTCTGTATTTTCAGTAGAGACAGGGTTTCACTGTGTTAGCCAGGATGGTCTCAATCTCCTGACCTCATGATCCACCCGCCTTGGCCTCCCAAAGTGCTGGGATTACAGGAGTTTCCCTTCTTATTAAAGAATTAATCGTAAGTGTTAGAAATAAGTTTCTTTTAAAAACCAACTTCCTTCAAGCCTCCTTGCTTTTATACTAATAATTCTTTGTTAAGCCCTATCCTATGTAGCTGTTAGATATAAGGGAATGAGTACATTCTAGGTCCTCGTACTTTAACCAAGATATTTGTTCTAGACATGCTCAAGCATATCCCAGCTTGCAGCCTATGCCCTTTCCTTATTTGGAATTGCTATTACTTTTCTAAGTTCTTTCACAAGCAACTTCCTCTTTTCCTTTTGTTCTCCATTGCCTTTACCTGTTAGGAAAGTTTTAAGTTATTAGCCTATCAGGTTTAGCTTAGACTGTGAGGTCCAGTGCCAACCAAGGGAGATAAAACACAGTAATAAAGACCCAATGCATAAGGGATAAATATTCTTGCCTTTCTTTGCTCAGTGTGCTCTCGTGGCAAGATTGCTGACAAGCAGCACCCTTTTGGCAGAAAGTATAATTGCCTTGCTGAGAAAACTTTTTGTCTGAATGCTGATTTTTCCTTGCAGTACCGAGGAACAAGCATTTTGTTTCTAACAAAAGGCAATGGCAGGGAAGTCCTCCCATGGCTGGAACTCACATGGTGCACCTGGGCATTTACTTTGTGGGAGAAGCAGCCCGAGGTTAGAACAGGTAGACTCGTGGAAGATGCCAAGTGGCCTGGCTGGCTGGTCTGGGACCTAGAGGGACAAAGATGGAATTGATCAGGGAGAGGAATGTTTCGGGTGGACAAGTGTAATGGGCACATGGGAGTGAACACATGTGAAGGTCTTTGGATCACACAGTGCTGTCCAAGCATCTTCCATGGAAGAGGCACTGAACCACCAGGCAGACAAGATCACTCAACCCACTGATGGGAGCCAGCCTTAGTGGCCACACCAACCCAACAAAGACAGGCACATGGACAGAACGGCCACAGCTAAGACAGAGGACAGGCATGAGGCCAACAATGCAGACTGCAACCTCCCAAAGCCATCTAGCTCCTTCTCTTATCTGAATGTCCAACCTGCCAGCAACAGGAGACCAGCATCCCACTGCCAGTGTGGCCCAGGTTCTCAGGAGACCAACCAGCCACTTGACAGCAAGTGGACCCACTGGGCCTCTTTCATTCTGGAAACGCCAGTGGTTTGCACAAAAATAGACATCTCTTCTAGGTAGGAGTTTGACTTTCCTGGCTCCAGGGCCTCAGTCAGCATCACTGTCCAAGCACTTCAGGAATGTCCAATTCATTGGCGTAGAAGGGCTCACACCATCACTTCTGATCAGGGAAGCCACTTTGCAGTGAAGGAGATGTGGGAAAGGGTCTGTGTCCCTAGGATCTACTCATTGCCTCTCATCGTTCGGAAGCTGCTGGACTGGCCAGGTGTTGGAGTGGCCTCCCACACGGAGAGCTGAAGCAATGCCCTGTAACTACAGGCCCCGTCATCCCGGATGGCGTGGGGACATTGAGTCAGAGGCCTTCATATGGCACTGTGTCCTCAGCAGAAAGCACACGTGGGTGTGGGAGCTGAGGGGTGGGAGCAGGGCAGCCCACTCAGCATCACTCCTGATCACCCCTGTTTGTGTTTTCCATCCCCCTAGTCTTGGCTCTGAAGGGTTAGCGGTTCTGGTTCCAAAGGGGGTGTTTGCTTGCCAGAGGACAGAACTACAAGCTGTAGCTTCCACCAGGGTACTGCAGTCTCCTTTTGGCCCAGCCAGCAAGCCATAAGAGGAGCCACCCTCTTAGTGGGGGTGCCTGGCCCTGAGCAGCAGGGGGACATGAGGGCTGCTGTCACCTGAGAGCAGGTGGCAGAGAGGAATACATGTGGGACTCAGACACCTCACGTGGGCAGGTGCTTCTTGGTACCCACTCTTCCAATTATGACTGGAAATGGATCTGAATAGCAACTCTGACCCCAAAAGGGCGTGGTTAGCAGGGGCTCACAGGGGCTCACAGTCTTCAGGAATGAGGGCTTGGGACTGGCCACCAGACACACCTGATGCCAACAGGAGACAGCTGAGCACCAGGGCAATTTAGAACAGAAAGTGGAGGAGGGGACGAGAGGGACTGCTGTGTTCCCAGATGACTGCAGTTGGCGATGGGGCTGTCATTTTTTCCATTAATTTCCCTCTTCTAAGTACACAGAGAGAGGGGCCCTGGAGGGGTGGTTTCCCACACGTGTGGAAAAGGGGATCTGGCCAGTGCAAGGGTGGACAATGGCAGGCGCAGGGCAGAATCAGACCTCCTTAGAGAGAGGATGCTCTGCCCAGCAGCTGTGAGGCATGTGGTCAGGGGCAGCCTCCAGCTGCCAACTCCCCTGGAGTTTGCCTTCCCGGCTCAGCGCGGCCAAGGATTGAGCAAGGCAGCAGGACCAAGGTCACTCTTATGGGGTGCTCCCCGCAAGTGCTAAGCCCAGCCATCTCAGGCCAGCATGGGGCTGTTCTGCCGGTCAGCCTTCATCCTGTGCTCCTGACTGGGCGGGGAGCCTTTCTTGGATCTGAGTTGTGGAGTGCAGCACCCCTGCCCGACCCTTCTCCCCAGCGAAGCTTCGCACGGCCGACACCATCCACAAATTCCACAGCACATCAAAGAGGGCAAAAAATGAGGGGAAGGAGGGCAAAGAACACAGAGACAGTGGGCAGCGGGTCCAGACCCACAGTTACATGAAGTAACTGAATTCACTTCATTAGATATAAATGGAGGCCGGGCATGGTGGCTCACACCTGTCATCCCAGCACTTTGGGAGGCTGAGGCAGGCAGATCACCTGAGGTCAGGAGTTCAAGATTAGCCTGGCCAACATGGCAAAACCCCGTCTCTACTAAAAATACAAAATTAGCCAGGTGTGGTGGCAGGGGCATCTGTAATCCCAGATACTCAGGAGGCTAAGGCAGGAGAATCGCTTGAACCCAGGAGGCAGAGGTTGCAGTGAGCCCATATTGCACCACTGCACTCCAGCCTGGGCGACACAGTGAGACTCCATCTCAAAATATATATATATATATATGGACAAAATGCTCCAATTAAAAACAAATATTGTAACATTGACTAAAATATTATATTCGATCGTATGCTACTTATGAGAGACATGCACGCAGAAAGTAACAGAAGGGCTGAAGGGGAGTGAAATGATAGGCCATGAAGGTGCTAAATGAGAACTGATGTGGCGCTATTAACTATTGACACCAAAGGAGGCTGCAAGGGAAGAAGAATTACCAGAGTAAAATACAGACATTTCATCATCATAAGAGGGCCAGTCCACCCGGACCATGTAACAATTCTAAATCTGTATACACCTAATAAACCTGGTCTTAAAACACAAAGCAAAATCTTACAGATGTAAAAGGACTGGGAAATTAGGATGTGGACATCTGGGTGAGGGCCATTATCCTGCCTACAACCTATGGGTTAGTTTTATCAGATGTAAATCATACCACAGCCAGGCACGGTGGCTCATGCCTGTAGTCCCAGCTACTTGGGAGGCTGAAGTGTGAGGATTGCTTGTGCCCAGGAGTCGGAGGCTGCAGTGAGCCGTGATCATGCCACTGCGCTCCAGCCTGGGCAACAGAGCGAGACTCTGACCCTAAAAATAAGTCAATGATAAATAAATGAAATCATACCACCGTAAAATTAATCTTTTGTTTTTCAAAGTGACCGAAATCATCTTGGAAATGTAAAAACACTCCTTAATAATCTTTGCCATGAAATGAAATCTACGAACTCTCTCTCGGGAGCATTAAGAAGAAGCACACTTCACAAAGTATACAGCACACGGCAGAGTGGGGCCCAGAGGATGTGGCTCACCTCAATGCCTGCCTTGTTCTAGGATGTTTTTGTTGTTGCTGTTGTTGTTTTGAGTAACAGGTCTTCATTTTAAGAAACTGGAAAAAGACAACAAAATGTACCAAAAGAAACTCAGAAAAAAGATAAGACACAAAGATAAAAAGCTGCAAATGTGGAAAGAATAAAGTGAGACATTGTAGAACAGCTTTAAAAGCTGCATGCCGGTATTTAAGGCTGTATGCACCCCCGTGCACGGCAGTGTTATTCATCGGGCAAAAAAACCCCATCAAACCATGAAACAAAAACACCCACCGCCTGGGGAGTACTGGATGCCATGGAGTTTTATGCGGTTTTTAAAAAGAATGATTTGAACGTCTGGTTAAGGTGGCGCTGTGCATTCACACTTCAGACGATGGGCTCGTCTCCACAGACAAGATAAACTCAGCACATTCGACGCGACCCAGAGGAATGATCCATGGCCTTGACAAAGAGAAAACTAAGAAGACATTGCTGGGCTCAAAAGGAAAGAAAACATCTCCCAGGACCAGATGTGGAGTAGACGGGAATTGGAGAGAAGCTGAAGCCCAGGCCCAGCACCAGGCTGGGGGCCCAGGTGCTACGGGGGTCCCAGCCATTAACAGAGCTTCATGCAGGTGGGCAGCTGGAGCCGGGGGGCTCACTCTCTTGTGAAACAGGCAGAAAACCAGGCCAAACTCTGCTGGGGGCTGCAGCTTTTACAAGCACCCGGTCTCCTGAGGCAAAAGGACACACACTTTGTGGAGGCCAGGAACTGGACCAGCCTGTTGGGGGCTTGGTAACTCCATCTAGAACATCCTCAGGGTCTCCACAAGGCAGACACAGCACAGTACCACAGGAGATGGCTGGGACAAAGAACCAGGAGCTGGAGGGGTGAGGCGGTGGGGGGGCAGCAATCCTGAAACAATGAGAACATAGAGAAGAGAAAGAAAAGTCATACCAGCTCGGAAGAGCTTTCAAACCGACGTTCCAAAACACGCCCAGAATTCTAATGTTCACAAAGTTATCCAGTCAATAATTAGGATCCACTGCAGATGAAATTAATTTTGTAGAATAGTCTGATAAATACTAAAATAAATGTGCTTGGGAGGCTCAAGGAGAGAAATGAAGAAACCTAGAACTGAAGATACCGTTCCCCAAACAGGAAGGAAGGAAGGAAGGAACAGAGAGAGGGAGGAAGGAGGGAGGGGTGGAGGGAGGGAGGGGTGGAGGGAGGGAGGAGGGAGGGGGGGAGGGAGGGAGAAGGGAGGGGTGGAGGGAGGGAGAAGGGAAGGGTGGAGGGAGGGAGGAAAGAAGGAAGGAGGGGAAGGGAGGAGGGAAGGAAGGAAGGAAGTCAGGAAGATAGGAAGGAGGGAGGGAGGGAAGGACAGGAAGGAGGGAGGAAGAGAGGAAGAAAGGAGGGAGGGAGGGAGGAAGGAAAACAAAAAGTTTAAAAAGAACCAATTAGAAATCTTGAAAATAAAAAACAGTCATTGAAATAAAAAACGCGCCTCAATAGACAGGCTAAACTCTAGACTAGACATAGGTAGAGAGCCGATGAATTGGAAGCCAGTGCTGAGAAATTCAGCCAGAACCTTGCATAAAGAGAAAAAAGTTCTGAGAGGAGGGAAGGGCTGCTATGCAGTCTGAGAGATCCAGAAGATCATGGAGAAGCAGTATTTGAAAAAATAGTAGCCCTGAATTTTGCAGAATTAGGGAAAGGCGTGACTTGTCAGCTTGAAGCTGGGGTTTGAATGTACAAAGTAGGATAAAGGATAGTCTCAACCCTTGCCCAGTTGTCACTGGATATCAGAGACAAAATGCCATTTTTCAGAAAGTGTGTAAAACGTGGTCTCATTAAAGAAAGAACAAGTGAGCAAAGGGCACATCCCCTGGAAGATTCTATGATGGTGTGAGCCTGGGGTGAGCACAGAACACACGGCAGGTTGTTCATCTGGGTTCCTAGGGGAGGATGGCGGGGCTGGAGGGGACCCAAAACAAAGCCCAGAAGCCGCCCAACCATGTGAAATCATGAAATGTGGTAACTACTTAAAAATGTGGGCCGGGCGCAGTGGCTCACACCTGTAATCCCAGCACTTTGGAAGGCCAGGGCAGGTGGATCACGAGGTCACGAGTTCGAGACCAGCCTGGCCAATACGGAGAAACACCATCTCTACTAAAAATACAACAGGTGCCTGTAATCCAGTATCGGAGGTGAGGCAGCAGATTGTTGAACCAGAGGCAAAGTTGCAGTGAGTGATTGACCTTGATCAAAAAAAAAAAAAGTGTAATTACGGCCAGGCATGGTGGCTCATGCCTGTAATCTTAGCACTTTGTGAAGCTGAGGTGGGTGGATCACTTGAGGTCAGGAGTTCAAGACCAGCCTGGCCAACATGGCAAAACCCAATCTCTACTAAAAATACAAGAATTAGCCAGGCAGGGTGGTATTAGCCTGTAGTCCCAGCTACTCACGAGGCTGAAGCAGGAGAATGGCTTGAACTCAGGAGGTGAAGGTTGCAGTGAGCCAAGATTAGACCACTGCACTTCAGCCTGGGCCACAGAGCAAGACTCTGTCTCAAAACAAACAAACAAACAAACAAAACAAAGTGTAGTTACTGAAACATCAAGTATCAGCATACCTTCTTTAGCATCTCCGGCAGTGAGAATCAGCTGGCAAAGAATTCTCCCAGCTTTTGTTTACCTGAAAATGTCTTTCTTTGGCTTTCATTTTTGTAGAACAGTTTCACTGGAAATAATCATGATGACAGCTTTCATTTTCTTCTGGCACTTTGCATATGTTGTTTCATTGGTGTTTCATTTTCCTCCAGGCACATACTGTTGTTCCCTGTATATAATGTATTGTTTTTATTCTCTTGCAGTTTTCAGGCTTTTCTGTTTGTCGTCGGGTTTTAGTAGCTTGTCTACGACGTGTCGAGGTTTTTGTCTGTTTGCTTTATCTGACTTGAGGTTCATTGAGCTTCCTGAATCTTCAAGTTAATATTTTTAATCAAATATGGGAAATTTTAAGCCATTGTTTCTTCAAATACATATTTTTTTCCTCTCTTTTCTTCTCTCCTCTCCTTCTGGGATTCCAATTACATGCATGTTGGACTGCTTGGTAGAGTCTTGCGGGTCTCTCAGGATATATTTCTTTTTCTTGGTGAAAAATGAAGTCTTTTTTCTCTATGTTCTTTGCATTAAATACATTTTATTGACCTATCTTCAAGGTCATGGATTTTTTTCTCCTACTGTCTCCAATAAGCTATTGAGCCTATCCAGTGAAATTTTTATTTGTTTTAATTTTCAGCTTGAAGAATTTCCATTTGATTCTTTTTTGTAGCTTCCATTTCTTTGTTGAGGTTCCCCTCTGTTTATTCATTAAGACTATATTTTACTTTAATTATCTGATCATATTTAAAATAGCAGTTTTGAAGTCTTTGTCTATGAAATCTAACCTTTGAGTCTATTCACAGTCCACTTCTATTCACTGTCTTTTTCCTAAATATGGATCATATGTTCTTGTTTCTTTCCATGTCTAGTTATTTTTTGCTGGTAACTGGACATTGTAGGTATTATTTTGTAGCAACTTTGGATTCTGTTATGTTCTTCTGAAGATTGTTGAGTTTTGTTCCAGTAGGCAGTTAACTTGCCTGATCTGAAACTGTAGAGTCTGCCTCCTCCACAGTGTGTAGTGGCTGATGTCTCTGCTCAGCTTTTCAACTTCCAGCTGTAGTATTTGTAGCTGACCCTTTGCACCTCTATGCTCAACATTTAGCCAAAGATTTGAGCAGAGTTTATGTTCAGATTTGGCAGCTCACCCTCTCTGTAGTTCCCTTGCTTTGGGGGTTCACCCTTAATTTTCCAGCTGCTCAGCCAGCCCTACACTTTGTCTTCTGACACCTCAAACCAATAAGGATTCAACGTTCTGCCATACATGCTGTGCATGATTTGGGGAATACATGCACTCAAAGGAGCAGAAAACTCACGAATATCACCTAGTCCTCTTATATCTTTCAGGATAGACTCCTCTCTCATATCTCCCTCATTTTTCACCAAGCTTCCTCAAGTCTCTGATACGTGTTTGTAGTCTGATGGCCATCCAAGGATTGGGGCAGAGTTTAGACTCAGATTTTAGGTCTCACCCCTTCTACAGCTCTCTTGTTTCAGGATTTCTTCCCTACATTTCCAGCTCCTCTGCCAGCCTTGTCCTCTGTACTCTCCCACCTTGAGCTTAGAAGACTGTGGCTCGCCATGGCCACGGCTGTGGGGTTAGGAGCGTGCTGAGGCAAAGGGCTGGCCTTTAATTGCCTGCATCAGTCCATCATTGGCTGTGATTTCCATCAGCCGAGGGCACTTCTCTATTGAGGGGGAAGCAGTGAGAGGTTAACAGGCAATGTTCACAGCAGCTGGGGGCTAGGGTGTACTAGCCTGGTACAGGAGATTTGGGCAGGTACCAACAGTAGTGAGAAAGAGTCCATTCCAACTCTGCCTTGGAGATAAGTTGGGGCCAAGTGCCCTGAAATTAGATTCCTCCAAAGAATCTCTGCTATGTGCCCCGCCCCTGTGACCCTCCTTTCTGCTTGCCTCCTAACATATTCTTTTTTTTCTTTTTTTTTTTGGAGACAGAGTCTTGCTTTGTCACCCAGGCTGGAGTGCAGAGGCTCCATCTTGGCTCACTTCAGCCCCCACCTCCTGAGTTCAAGCATTTCTTATGCCTCAGCCTCCCAAGTAGCTGGGATTACAGGTGCACACCACCATGCCCGGCTAATTTTTGTATTTTTAGTAGAGATGGGGTTTCACCATGTTGGCCAGGCTGGTCCCTAACTCCTGACCTCAAGTGATCCACGCACTTTGGCCTCCCAAAGTGCTGAGATTATAGGCATGAGCCACCGCACCTGGCCCTCCTGACATGTTCTTTTTAAACCAAGAGGGAAACTGAAGTTTTCTCTCTGAGAACCCACACCTGTGCTTCTGGGTCCCTGGGGCTGAGGGATCACCATGAAAAGCTTTATTTCAGGGGATCTGACTTCTCAGCCCCATCAGTCCCATGAACTTTTGCCAACATCCTTTCTCAGGAATGAAATTAAGCACCCAGGTTTTGTTTCACATAATTCAGCCAGACCCTGCCAAGGGCTTCCTCTGCTCCTGGATGGAGAGAAGATACACAGAGAAAGTGCCCAGATGAGTGGCTTCCTTGGAGATTTAAAAGATTTTATTTTCATAGAATTTCTAGTGCCATAAAAAGGTATATATTTGATTGTTTTGCTTCCATTTATTTATTTATTTTTGAGACAGTCTCGCATTATCACCCAGGCTGGAGTGCAGTAGTGCGAGCTCGGCTCACTACAACCTCTGCCTCCCAGGTTCAAGTGATTCCCTGCCTCAGCCTCCTGAGTAGCTGGGATTATAGGTGCACACCACCACGCCTGGCTAATTTTGTGTTTTCAGTAGAGATGCGGTTTCACCGTGTTGGCCAGGCTGGTCTCGAACTCCTGACCTCAAGTGATCCACCCACCTTAGCCTCCCAAAGTGCTGGGATTACAGGTGTGAGCCACCGCACTCGGCTTTTGCTTCCTTTTAAAAAGCATTTTGGATTTTAGGGTCTTTCTTTTTCTATCGTGGTATTTCTCCAGTGGATCCCCCCCTCTGAGTTCTGACCCCAGTTCTTCCATGACATCAGCGTTTATCCCTATTGATAAACTGCCACATCCTTTAAAAATCAGCCCACCCAAAATGTTCTACCCCAGCAACTCTGTTCTCACCTTTGAAAAGAGCACCTGACTACTGAATGCCAGGAAAAAGCGCATCCTTTTGAGAGAAATGCATATAGCCAAGGTTGGAAATCCTGAAAGCAAATGTAAAATCCCCTCCATGTAGAAAATCCTAGGCACCAGCGATGCTATTAGATGTGTATGACTAGTTGCGGTTAATGCTCGCTGCTGTCAATTAGCCTCATTAGCACAGGCAATTTGAGCACAGGACATTACTTTAATTACCACAAGCAGTTTGTTCATTTGTGGAGAAAGTGCATTTCCAAAAAGGTTGTGCTATTTGGAAATTAATCCTAACCTCTTGCATTGTTAAAAATTCAGGCAAATAGGGGAGAAAAAAACTGTAAGCAAGCAGATACAAAAATAAAGGTGACGAACGTTACACAGTCATTTTTACTATTATTTTTCTACTATTTTATTTTCTTTGCTAAAGCGGACTAGGGTCATTGTAAGCTTTCTTTTCTGAATTCTATGCGTGGGAGGCAAAATGACTGGCATTAGAGTTCAGCGGAGACATTAAGCCCATTAAGGGAGGCAATGCAGAAAAGCCTTCAAATCTGAGCTTTTGTACAACTCACCCCAGGGCCGGCGAGGACAGCCCCACCCCACCATACCTTCAAGCTTCTTGCTGTGTCCCAGCGAGGACAGTTTCACTCCCACGGGACCCTCCAAGCCTCTTGCCCACGGCTGTGTCCTGGCCGCTGCTTCCTGCCTGGGCCCTGGAGTGCTCCGAGGACCCCTCCCCAAATCCCAGCCACCGCCGCCCTGTTTGGCGTCTCTGATGAAGAGCTGAGCTTGCTGCGTCCTCCGAGCCTGCAGGGAGCAGCACCCGCCACGGTAGCTCCTCTTTCCCGCCTGCTCTGCTGGATGCTGGGTTTCAGTCCAGGTCCTTCAGGCGCCCTGGGACCGCCTTCCCCTCCCCGACCTGGGCCTGTCATGGGCCATTTTAGGGCCCTGGATGGCGGCCCTGCTCCCTGGCGCCGCATCGGCCATCCGTGGCAGACTCCCGCCATCCGGATTCTGTTTCCTGCCGACACCTTGCAAGTGGCCCAGAAGCAGGGGTGGTCGTTCCGCTGGCTCCTGCTGCACACCAGGCCCTGGGGACATCGTGGCCCTGGGGACATCAGGTCCCTGCCTCCATGGAGCTGACGCTCTAGAGGAGCCGGGCACAAAAGGCAAAATGAAAGCACGTGAGCTTCATCATCAGCCAGACCACAGGCTTAAAAGAGTGTTGGCGCCACAACTAAAATTCAACGGGCAGTGGGCGCGGTGGCTCACACCTGTAATCCCAGCACTTTGGGAGGCCGAGGTAGCTGGATCACCTGAGGTCAGGAGTTCGAGACCAGCTTGGCCAACATGATGAAACCCCATCTCTACTAAAAATACATAAAAAATTAGTTGTGTGTGGTGGCCAGTGCCTGTAATCCCAGCTACTTGAGAGACTGAGGCAGGGAGAATTGCTTGAACCTGGGAGGTGGAGGTTGCAGTGAGCCGAGATTGCGCCACTGCACTCCAGGCTGGGCGACAGAGTAAGACTCCGCCTTAAAAAAAAAAAAAAAAAAAATCAATGGAGCTGTAGTTCACAGGGACCCACTCGATGAATTTCTTGGCATGTGTGCCCCTGCAGAGCGGCTCCCAGAACATCAAGCGTCCCGAAGTCCCCACCCTGCTCCTTCCCTGTCCCCATCCCGAAGGCAGCCCGGCCTAGGGCAAGGCTTGGTGGCTCCCAGGCTCCCGTGCTCTGAGCCTGTGCAGTCCGTGTGGGGTGATGGGTGGCGGGTGGCCCGAGCGCCACTGTCTTCGCTGCTCTGCAGCGTTCCATCCACCAAGTGAGCACAGTATATTTTTCCATTCGGGCAGGAATGGTGACCTGAGTTACAGAAACAAAAAATGTTCATCTGAACAGTACTTATAGATGGCCACTGGGCTCCCTGGACCCAGGTCACAGCCAGCGCCCATCCTCACCCAGTGCAGTCTCGGGCTGGCTCCCTCCCGCCTCGGCCCCTGGCCTGTCCCAGGGCCCCTGAGAGCAGCTCCTGGCCATGCCATCTCCCACGTTGTCCCTAGGCTGGCACTGGCCCCCAGGCCCGTCCGCTGTGGGCTGGTTGCTAAGCCCCTCCCCGGGGGTTCTGGTGGCAGTGGCTTCTGGCTCCCAGCAGCTGCCGGGGCTGGCCAGAGGGGGAAGTAGAGGTAGGAGCTGCCTCTCCATGGGAAGGGCCTCTGAGAGGTAAATTCCCGACCCACAAAAGGGGCCCCTGGCTTGTAGGACCTGCCTGTCCTGGTGGGGCCCCAGTTGAACGGCCACCTCTCCTGGGCCAGGGCTCCCACTGGGCCAGCCAAGCCCTGGCCTGATGCTGTGAGGCAAAATGACTCGCATTAGAGTTTAGCCAGACAGGAAGCTGGGAAGACACGAAGCCCCCAGTGTCCCCAGCTTAGCAGGCAGGGACAGCGGAGGGAGGGAGGGAGAGAGGGCCCATCCCCGCTGCCCTGAGTGCCTTCTGTGGGCAGACGAACTCCTCCCTCGCATTTGTCCTGCAAGGTGACATTTTAAGGCCCAGACACAATTCAGTTTTTATCGAGCAAGTGTCAACATGCTAGACAGGAGTTTTGTAGTCTCCTGCCACTGTTCCTACCCAAGGACACACAGTCCCAGAACAACGTGCTGTGTTCTCTCTGCATCCTCGCACCAGGAGACAACCTGTGGGGGAGTCAGCTCTGAAAATGAGGGCTGCACGGCGGGGCCAAGGGTGGGATTCTGGTGGCAGTCGAGTGTTTCTGCAGGTGGGCACCCTGCTGCCTGGGGGGCTGTGCCAGGGCCGGGAGGACCCTCATATCAGTCAGGAGCTCCGTGGACAGCACCCTGCCAGCCGGGCTCCTTGGGAGAGTGGCCCAGGACATGGCAGGAGCCCACGTCAGCAGGGGCGTCTGTCCTGACCTGGCTGTGCCCTCTGACCTGACCTAAGTTGTCTCCGACAATGCGGGGGCAGTTGAAACTGACTCCCTCCAGGGAGATGGTCTCCAGGACCCCCTCATCTCCCCAGAGGAGGTGGGAGGTGGCTCAAGGCTTGTTGGTCACTGGGAGGGTATGGGAGTCGGGCCCCACCAGGAAGGGGGTAGGAAGGGGCCGCAGACGTCCTGCTCACCACTGCCCCCTGGGACACCCTGGCCTTGGCGGCTGAGGGACCACGAAGGCTTGCTCTTAGATCCATGTCACTTGTCCCCAGCCTCCTGAAAGACAGCCCTCATAACAGTCCAGCTCAGTAGTCTGCCCCACGGCACGTGCAATCTTAGGAGATGTTTTTGGTTGTCACACAGTGGGGAACGGGGAGGCTGTTGCTGACATCAGTGGATGGAGGCTGGGGGGCCGCTCATGTCCTCCCAGACATGGGACAGCCCCTCACAACAGAGAACTATGCGGCCCCCAATGTCAGTGGTGTGGAAGCGGAGGCACCTTGGCCTAATGGGTCTACATCTGGGGCTACAGGTGGAGAGAAAGGAAAAGGAAATGAAAGCAGAGGCGCGGAAAGCAGCCCAGCCTCTGCCCTGGGCATAGCTCCCCTCCCTCAGCCCTGGGCCCCGAGGCCGGGTCTTTTGGTCCCTATTAGGGCTGGCCCTGGGTGTCCTTGGGCCTTGGCAGGACCTGCAGCCACCACACGGTGTGGAGGCCTGCCAGGGTCCTTGGGTGGTGGCTCACGGTTCGGAGCAGGTCACCCGAGCACCCCGTGTCCAGGGGCAGCATCCTGTGCATCAAACTCCTCACATAGGGAAGGGTTTCCAAGGCCCTCCCTATACCTCGGCCTCGCTAAATGCCTGGGTGAGCTGAGCCCACCGACCCCTAACCCCATCAGAGCACTTGTCACCTTGTCACTTGGCTGTGATTACTCAGTGCCTCTGCTCCCCGCTAGCCCGTGAGCCCCTTTACCAAGAACTCCTCTCCTCCATCCCCACAGCCCAGCATGCATGTCATTCATCCTTCCTGCACACAAAGCTCGTTCTAATGCCCCAGCCCAGAGTCTCAGAGGCATCCCCGTGGACCAGTCCCGATGCTTTGCTGCAAGTGATAAAGGCAGACGTGACTCACTCCGCTTCCCAGGGAGGCAGGCAGGGGCCAGGGTCCTCGGTGCTGGGGAGCCGTCGTCTTGGAGAACATTGCCTCTCATCCTCGTGTGTGTGACCTCATGGTCTTAAGACGGCTGCACAGCTAAAGCCATCACACCAGTGTCCCAAACAGGGAAGAGAGCTTCTCCCCACCCAGCTCTGCAGGCCAGGATGGGATCGCCCGGGAACTCCATCATCAGGTGCTTGGCTCAGGCCTATCCCCAAGGGCACAACCAGTGAAAGTTTGTGGGGTAAAGGAGGAGTGAGTGTAGCAAAGCAAAGCCCTTGGACGTTCTCGTGTTTGTGGGGCCACATGTGGAGCGATGACTTCAGGTGCACCCCTGTGCTGCCTCCCACCGGCCTCCCAAACCTCAGGGTGCAGCCTGCCTCTGGAGGCAGGAGCAGGGCCCTGGCCGGCTGGGAGTGGCTGGAACTGGGGACATCACCCACGCAGGCGGCCTGGGACACACTGGATGCGTGAGCCTGGAAAGGGGCCAGGAGGAGGGGTCTCCGTCCTTTTGGGGCAGCCTGAAACCGGCAGATGTGGCAATGCTGGTTCTGTTCCAGCCCCCCTCGTGAAGTGCTGTTTCCATGCTGCCCTCACAGGACCAAGGGCACAGCTGTGGAGGAGTGTGAGCGAGGGATCCCCACAAGGACAAAAGCAGAGACCATCCACTGAAGATGCACCTCCAATCCCTCCTGGTCACGCTCAGCCCCGCGCCCAGGGGCCAGCTCAGGAGATGCCCTGGCCAGGCCTCTAACCACATCCGGCTCTTGCAGCCACTGAGTCCAAAGCCACCTGGCTCAGGTCCTTGAATGGCACTGCAGGCTTCTGTGGGTGCCAGTGATGGCAGAGAACAGAGTCCCCCAATGGCACCTGGATAGCCTCGGCAGATGCTGCCGCCCAACCTCATGGTCTCTGGTGGGGTGGCCAAGGATGGGTGGTGGGGTGTGCCTCTCTATGCATCAGCCCTAAAAGCCTAAGACATGGGTCCTTGAAGTCATGCCTCTCCCCAGAAACCCTCCCTGGCTCCCTGGTGCCACAGGAGCATTCAGCCTCCTCACACGCTGGCCCCAGCTCTCACAGCCCCTCAAGCTTCCCTCCCCACTTCCCACTGCACCCTCTATGAAAGCCCAGCTCATCTTTCAGGCAGGCCAAACCCAGGTTTGCCGGGTCTGAGCTTATACAATGTGGGGGGCCTCTTTAAGAATAAGAATATAGGCCGTGCATGGCGGCTTATGCCTGTAATGCCAGCACTTTGGGAGGCCCAGGCGGGCAGATCACTTGAGGTCAGGGGTTCAAGGCCAGGCTGACCAACATGGTAAAACCCCCATCTCTACTAAAAATACAAAAATTAGCTGGGCGTGGTGGTGCACTCTTATAATCCCAGTTACTTGGGAGGTCGAGGCAGGATAATTGTTTGAACCTGGGAGGTGGAGGTTGCAGTAAGCCGAGATCACACCACTGCACTCCAGCCTGGGCTATGGAGCAAGTCTCCATCAAAAAGAAAAAAGAAAAAACAAAAAGAATATAAAATAACTAAGACAAACACAGACATAGAAGTGAGTATCGCTTAGACTGAGAAATGAAGCCACAGAAAATTACAGATTTTAAAAAGCTGATTAGTGTCATCAACATTACAAAATGCGGAAAAATCACAGTTCTTCTTAGTCACCTGACTCACTCTATGATACCTGTGCCCTGGTATTTTCGAATGTGTGTACTCATTGTTCATCTCTCATCGGACAAGGACTTTGTTTTATGATTTCCTGCAGAGAGAACAGAAGGATGATACAGACTTTCCTCCTCCAAGACTGATACGAGTTTACTTTTCATTATTGATGGTGTAGAGAAAGTTCCTGAAGCTTCACAACCCAAAGCTGGTGACGTTGTGTACATTCTTAGGATTGGTATCATTTGGGAAAGCCTCTCCTGAGTTTCTTTTGTGTGTGAGTGTCCACAGATGGGCTCGTTTGTAGTGGGGGCTGCAGTTCCTGTGTTCTGCAAACAGGAATTGTGACGAGTTTTGCTTCATTCAGTTCCCATCACAAAAGGAAATAACGTGCAGAAGTGGGTTTGTGGCCATGACCTGCGTGAGCGAGCGTATTCCTGGCAGGAAAGTGCTTTCGTCTGACTGGGCTCCAGCAGGGGCAGCCCCTTTGCTGACCATCCACACGTCTGCTGATTGGAGGACGTTCCCATGGGCCAGCTTCAGTTCCATCTGTCACCCAGATTCCCCGGCACCCCCACCTCCATAGCTGGATGCTGTGGGATGGGTCATATACCACATCAGGCCTCACCTTTCTGCAGCAAGCCAGCAAATCGGCACCTTGTACCTGGACAGGGACATTCCCATGTGGGGAGGACCAGTGGCAAACTAACTATACCAGAAGAGACCTTGAACCACATAGATATACCCCACTGTGGTGAGATGAATTATATTCTCTAAGAGGACAATTTCAAGCCCTGCAACTCTATGGAACTGAACTCAGCCAATGACCTGAATCAGCTTGGAAGCAGATTCACCAACTGGGACTCCGGGAAGGAACGCAGCCCGGCCTGTCCCCGGGTTTCAGACACGTGAGACACAAGCTGAGGGCTGATGAGCCCTGCTGCACCCAGACTTCTGACTTGCAGCAATAACGAGATCATAAATGGGCATTGTTTTATGGCGGGAAAAAACTCTCAAAGCCTAACCCCAGTCCCTGGGAATGTGACCTTCTTTGGAATGGGGTCTTTGCAGAGGTCATCGAGCTAAGATGAGGTTGGATTGGGTGGTGGTGGGTGGGGGGGTCCTAAATCCATGACTTGTGTCCTTCTAAGAGGGAAACGTGGATTTAGGACACAGAGACACAGACACGCAGACACACGCAGAGGGGAGAAGACTAAGGGGACAGGCGGAGACTGGAGTGAGGTGGCCACCGCCATGGAGCGCCAGGCACTGCCACCAGCAGAAGGTGGAAGAGGCAGGACACACCCTCCCCGCTGGCCCATTGGTTGTGAACTTTGGCCTCCAGACTGTGGGAAAATAAATGTCTGTTGTTTTAAGCCACCCAGTTTGCGGTCATTTGTTACAATAGCCACAAAAAAACCTCACCCACCCACCCAATCCACACTACATCTGGGGTCCCCAGCTCAACCTCCCCTCAGCCAGATCCCACAAATATTTATAGCCCCTGGCACCACTGCAGTAGAGGGGACCTGAACGTCAGACCGCAGCCAGCCTACAGTCCTCACTGACTGAACAAAGTGTCTGACTTCTGCAATTTCTTTTTTTTTTTTTTTTTTGAGACGGAGTCTTGCTCTGTTGCCAGGCTGGAGTGCAGTGGCACGATCTCTGCTCACTGCAAGCTCTGCCTCCCGGGTTAAAGTGATTCTTCTGCCTCAGCCTCCTGAATAGCTGGGACTACAGGCACACGCCACCATGCCTGGCTAATTTTTGTATTTTTGATAGAGACAGGGTTTCACCATGTTGGCCAGGATAGTCTCGATCTCCTGACCTCCTGATCTGCCCGTCTTGGCCTCCCAAAGTGCTGGGATTACAGGTGTGAGCCACCACACCCGGCCAACTTCCCCAAATTTTAAATGACCGTGTGGATGCTGCTGGGACCCTCCCAGACGGGGTGTGTGCAAGAGAGGGGCTCTAAAAATTGAGGTCTCTCAGGATCCAGGGAAATTGCCAGCCTTTAGAGCTCGGCTTAGTTCACCCAGCCTTCCCCGGGGGGCCTCTGTTCTGGCCCTCTGGGTCCGTCTCTTGGCGCTGTGACCTGAGCTGGCTGTAGGACCCACTCTTGGCCTCCCCCAGACTGGACTGTTCCTTCCTCTGGCCAAGGAGTTGGGTCGGTGTTACAGGACCAGGTTAGGGTGCAGGAGTGGTGGCCGCAGTGGGACACCTGCAGTCCCAGGCACAGAACCCCTTCCCTTCCTCCAGGACCCCTGGAACAGGGCTTCCCTGGCAGAGCTCATCATGAGAATCTCCCGGGGGTTGTTCAAGGGGCCAGGCCCCATCCTGCTAAGTCAGGGGCAGGGAATGTGGCTCTGAAACCCCCCAGTGGGAGGCTGGGGGCAGCTGTCAGGGGCCCTGCTCACGGCTGGTTGTCAGAGAGGGGACCCTCTCCATGTAGTCTGCCTGCTGGAGGATGGACCAGAGGCAAGAGGTGCCCAGGAGAATGTGCCACTGGGACCCTCCCTGGGATGGGCCCCAGAGACCCTCCCTCCACACAGTTGGACCTCAGGACAAGGGCACAAGCACCTCCTCTCCCAGAGCCGGCTGTGGGGTGAACCAGCCCTGAGCTGTAGCGGCTGCCTCATGGTGAGATGTGGGTTGCAGAGGTCAGGCACATCCCTGACGCCCAGTGGGTTCAGCCAGGCAGGCTGAGCCACACCTCCAAGACCATCAGCAGCTCCCACTGTCCGGCAGGTCAGCCAGTAAAGGCCGACACCACAGTTCTTCCTACTCCAGCCCTGACGGAGTGTCTGGGTTCACCTCCACTCGGCAGGAAGCACCCAGATATGTGCCAGGATCAAGCCAGGAGAGAAGGATCAGGTAGTTTTCAGGTTGTTCTCATGTAAAATCCTGTAAACATGGCCAGAAGCACGTGACTCTGATAGCTACAGATACACCTTTGATTCTGTAACTAGAGAGAGACAGGCCAGAAGAGGAAACCTCAGGAGGTGATGTCTCCAGACATGCGGCAGGGGAAAGGCAGGAGGGGGAGGAAGAGACGGGAGAGAAAGAGGCATGGTGGGAGGGAAGGCAGCAGGCTTGCCGGGAAAGTGGCATAAGTAACAATGAGGCAGAACTGGAGGAAGACAAAGAAGAGAGGCCCAGAGGAGCAGACAGGGATGCAGGACAGAGGGGAAGAACCCTTCACGGCCATGCATGGATCCAGAGCAGAGCTCAGAAAGCTACGGCCTGTGGGCTGAACTGGCCCGCTGCTTGTCTTCATAAATAAAGTTTTATCGGCACAGGGCCACACTTGTTCATTTCCGTGTTGTCTGTGGCTACTTTCATATAGAGTTGAGTGGTTGTGACAGAGGCCATGTGGCCAGCTCAGCCTAAAATATTCACTGTCAGCCAGGCACGGTGGCTCACGCCTGATAATCCCAGCACTTTGGGAGGCCGAGGTAGGAGGATCACCTGAGGTCAGGAGTTTGAAACCAGCCTGGCCAACATGGTGAAACCCTGTCTCCACTAAAAATACAAAAATTAGCCAGACGTGGTGGTGCTCGCTTGAAGTCCCAGCTACTCAGGAGGCTGAGGCAAGAGAACCCAGGAGGCAGAGGTTGCAGTGAGCCGAGATCATGCCACTGTACTCCAGGCTAGGCGACAGAATGAGACTCTAAAAACAAACAAAAATCACTGCCTGGCCCTTTCTGGAAAACGTTTGCTGACCTTTGGTTTACACCCACGTGGTCTTTGCTTCCAGGACTGTCCACTCTTTAGAGCTCATTGGGGAATCGAAGACTTTCCCCTTAGCTAGATCCAGGCCTGGGATGGGGAGGCGGCTGCCTGATGATCACATGCCTGCTGGCCCCAGGCAGCCTCGAGACCTCTTGGCACCCAGTCCCTTCTGTGTATAAATAACATCACAGCTCTGAGGCGAGCTCTTGCGCAGTCTCCTGTGAGCTGGCCTCCACACGGAAGGGTCATTCGCTAGAATGTTCTCCGCTCACGTTCTGAATTCTGACAAATATTCTCCAAATGTGATTTTCATCGCTTCAAGTGAGACCCAAATCTTGTTAGGTGAAGCCAAAGCGAATTCAAATATAAAACTCTATTTGCCTTTAACATTTTCAAATATTAAAGTTATCAACAGAAAGGCAAGTAAAGAAATAAAAGTGCAAATGCAATGGGGAGAGAATGGCCCACAGGCAGTGGGCGGTGAGGCCCCTCCTCAGCATCATCTGTGTCTTGCCCGGCGCTGGAACTTGGCCCACAGGACATCACGTTTGCCGGCACTGCCTGCGAGGTTCCGGACACAATGCAAGAGTCTGGGCTCATAGCCAAAGGCAGGGGCTCATGGCTCAGCTACACACACATCAAATAACAACAACAACATCTAACCGCAGAAACCCTGCTCCCTGGGGTTCATCTTTACCCTGTGTTCAGGGAAAACAGTCATCAGCCCATGAGTTTCAAATGGCCCAAATTACCAATAATTTCAGCCTAAATTAGGCCATTATGTGCTCGCTGCCAGGGTTCCTTCTCTTTGATGAAAAGCAAGTACTGAGCGGTATCGTCCTCTCCGGGCAGATGGATGGGGCTGGGGGAGGACAGGTCCCTGGGCCGAGCCCCCTCGCCTCTCTTTTTGGAGGGTAGGGGCTGGTGCTCGGCCGACTGTGACTTGGGCAGGGGCGGCAAGCTCTGACCTGCATCGGCCCTCAGGCCCCAGGTGGTGGCTCCAGGACTTCAGAGGACCAGGGCTCAGTGGGAAAGAGGCTCTGCGTGCCCTGACGGGTGGGCACTGCCCTTTTTGAGTTCCCTGGGGTGGGATTACCGACGCACAGTGCCGGGCATCTGTGTGCCCAGGAGGGGCCTTGGAGGTGAAGGCAGAAGCACAGGGGCTGGGGAAGCTCGTATTCGGGTGTTACAGACTGAATATGTGTCCTCCAAGTTCTTTTTTTCTTTTTTTGAGACAGAGTCTTGCTCTGTTGCCCAGGTGGGAGTGCAGTGGTGTAATCACAGCTCACTGCAGCCGTGACCTCCCAGGCTCAAGTGATCCTCCCACCTCAGCCTCCCGAGTGGCTGGGACCACAGGTGCACCACCATGCCCGGCTAATTTATCTTTATTTTTAGTAGAGATGAGGTCTTGCCATGTTTCCCAGACTAATCTTGAACTCCTAGACTCAAACAATACACCCACCTTGGCCTCCCAAAGTGCTGCGATGACAGGTGTGAGCCACCGCGCCTGCTTCCCAAAACTCACGTCACAGCCCCGACCTCCAGTGTGATGAGAGATGGGGCCTTTTGGGAGGTGATCAGGAGGGTTAGATGGGTCAGGAGGGCAGGGCCTGGTCTGATGGGACTCGTGTCCTTATGAGGAGAGACTCCAGAGAGTGGTCTCTCCCTCTCCCTGCGACCCCTTGGGCTTCCCCACAGGTCATGTGAGCACACAGCCAGATGGTAGCACCCACAAGCCAAGAGAAGAGGCCTCAGAACGAGCCTCACTCGGCCCACTCCCCGATTCTGACTTCCAGCCTCCAGAGGTGTGAGAAATAGACGTCTGTGGTTTAAATCCCCCCGGCTGAGGGAGTTTGGGATAGCAGCCGCCCGCTGGGGAAATGGAGGCCCTGGGACCTCTAGGCCAAAGGCCAGCGCCTGGAAGAGCATCACAGAGAGGGAACGGCATGAGGAAAGCTGCAGGGTGAGCAGAGGAAGGCAGGGCCAGAGAGAGTACCCCATGGGATTTTGGGAGACCGTGAAGGCCAAGATAAAGGTTCTGACTTTATTTTGTTCTTTGGGCAGTAGGAAGCCACAGAAAGTCATTTTTTAGAGGGAAAGTGCAGAGGCGGACGGTGCTTTAAGGAATGGATTCCAGTGCAGAGTGGTTTGTTCTGTCACCTGCCTCTCCGGGCGCCATTTCCCCGTCTGCTAGTCAGGGTCCCGCACACACCGTAGGACTCAGAGCAGTTTCCCAACCGCAGCACCACTGACATTTGGGGCTGATTTTTGGCTGGAGGGACTGCCCTGTGTAGTGTAGGACGTTTAGCAGCCTCCCTGGTCTCTACCCACTTGATGCAGGTAGCACCTGCCCCAGGTGTGACAACCAGTGTTGTCTCCAGACATGGTCATGTGCCCCAGGGACAGAACCCCCCGACTGAAAATCCCTGTGTTAGAGGATGAGAGCCAGGCCAGTGGACGTGCTTTCAAAGGCAAAGTGTCCCAGCCTAAAGGGATGCACAGACTTGGGCGGGGGCCCTGACCCTGCCAGGGCGGTGCTGGGATGCCCGTCCTTGGAGCTTCTCTCTGGGTCAAACACCTCCGGCCAAGCTCTCGCTCCAGATTTGCTCCAGGCAGGCGGGGGTTTGGTGGGGAGCCAAACCACTTTAGCTGAGTGTGACCAGCTGTATTGCTGAAACTGGGGCCGGGGTCATGGCTATGCCTTGGACTGTCCTGGATGGGGACAAGGCGCCACGGGAGAGTGAAATGAAGAGGGGCGTGGCAGAGACTGGTGTCCATGGAGCACCCTTCATGTCCCTGACAGTTCAGAGCTGGACACAAATCAGCCCGAATTCTCCTTCCACCCCGGGGGTGGGGATGCTGTGGGTCCCTGTTTGACAAGAGTGGTGGCTGCAGCTTTTGCTGGGTGGACAGGTGAGAGGGCTCTGTGGCCATTGCAGAGCCTACGGCACACGAAGCATCTGAGTGACCGGGGCCACTGTCATCTGAGGGACACCCTGAGACCCCACTTGGGTCATCTGTGCCCCCGGGTGGCACAGCAGCAGCCCCGTCCCAGCTGTGGAGACCAATCACAAGCCCTGGGGGGTGGGCAACACGGTGACTGCCTTCTGCTCCTGATTCCAATATTTACCCCCACCCCACCACGGACCCACCTGGGAAAATCCGGGGTTCGTGGGCGAGCTGCCCCCTTGCATCTGTTGGCTGGGAGGGGAGCTGGGAGTCTGGGCTGCTAGGGAAGGTTTCTACCACCCCAGTGCCCCAGCTTGCACAAGGACCAAGAGCTGCCCAGAGACGCTCAGGGTTGAGCTGGGGCCATGGGGGCTGTTCTGGCTCCCGGAAGCCTCGGCTCTTCCCACACCTCGTGTCCTGGGTCGGAGCGCTCAGGGTTTGTTCTCTGTAAATCACCCAAGTCTGTAACAAGAGAAGCAGCCCCGTGGTCCACTGGGCTTTGCTTCTGATTGTGGGAGGTGATTTTCTCTGTAAAGGAAAGAACTTACCCATAAGAAACAGAAGGCGGAGGGAAGTCTCTCCTCACTTCATCATCTTTTCTGGGGATTGACTTTTTGGTTTTGTTTTATGAAAAGTTCATTTGTGATCTATTATTTAATTAGGAAACGCGCCAGGCATGGTGATGCTTTTTTAAAAGGGCAGAGATAACCTAATAAGTCAAATTCAATTTGGGAAACTGGAGTCTGTACGTTTTCCAGAGTAATTGACCTGCCCATGGGCTGAGATCCAGAGGGAGGTGGGGATGGAGGGAGATGTGTGTCGTGATCCAGGCCCAGGGAGGTGGGGAGGCTGCGGGGGAGCAGGACACCCAGCAGGTGCCCCCAAGCCAATGCAGGAACAGGAGAGACAGTGTCCCTGACAGTGTCACCGCCCAGTGGATTTATTTTTTCTTGCCCACTACCCAGATGAAGCTGATTGATCAAGATGGGGGAACTGCAATGGAGAAAGTGTTTAATACATGTAGGGCTGGCTAAATGAGAGACCGAGGTTTTAGTATTCTTCGAATCAACCTCCTTGAAAATTCAAAGTATAGGTTTTTTTCAAGGATAGTTTGGCAAGCAGGGGGCTAGGGAGTGGGTGCTGCTGATTGGTTGGGGCTGCAATCCCAGGAGTGTGGACAACAGTTCTCGTGTGCTGAGCCTGCTTCTTGGTGGGGACCACAGGACCGTTTGAGTCAGGAGTCTCTGGTCCAATGAAGTCATCTTGTCGTCAGAAATGTAAGCCTCAAAAGACATCTCAGAACACCAGTCTTAGATTCTACAATGATGATGTTATGTACAGGCATAACTGGGGAAGTTGCAAATCGTGTAACCTCCTGAACAATGGCTGGGAATCCTGTAACTCTGCCTACATCTTAGCAGAACTCAGGCCCCTCTCATAATCCTAACCTTGTGGCCTTTTATTAATTGTATAAAGATGGTTGAATTTGGGGGAAGGGCTATTATCATTTAAACCATAAACTCAATTTCTCCCGGAGTTAGCTTTGAATGACCAAAGGCAGTTTGGAGGTTAAAGACAAGATGGGCTTGGTTATGTCAGATCTCTTTCACTGTCATCATTTTCTCACTTTATAATTTTTGCAAATGCAGTTCAAATGGGCAGCAAGGCCACCACCTGGGGAGAAGAAAAGAGTTGCCCCCACCCCAAGTCCCTGCACAGATTGCCCTCTGACCTGCACCCCCCAGAGTCAACACCCTCCTCAGGGCCTCAGCCCTGATTTCCTTGACATGAGGCTGGCAGGGCCAAGGATAGGAAGGTTGTTTGCACCAGCCAGAAGCAGAGGGAATTTGGTGACCCAAGGGTCAGGTCACACCCAGAGCTACCCAGGCAGACGTGCATGCACACACACTATGAAGGCACTGCAGCACACACCCTGTGTACACATGTGACACCAGGTTCTGCACTCCCACACTCATGCACACACTCAGACACCTGCATGAATTATGTGCACACTCACACCATCAAACATGCTACACTCATGCTCACACACACCCACACACACTTACTCATGCATATACACCTCCATGTTCTCACATGTGCATTCCCACAGGACCACAGCAGGGGGCACAACCTGTGGGAGCACCTGGGGAGCCATGAGCAGCTGGGACCCTGGGCTGGTCTAGGGAAGGGCCTGGGAAGGACTCGGGTGGGTGATGAGGGAAGGGCAGCCCTGCACCCCTGGGGGCCCTGAGGGGACACTGGGCTATGGGGTGCCAAGCCCTTCTCCAGTGAGGGCGTCCCAGGTGTATGGTGGGTGTGGGGAGGGGCTGGTGCAGGGTCGGGAGAACCAGGTTCCCTTAAAAGTGGGGATGTGAGGAGCCCTGGTGGATGGGGCGTCCTGCCCCCCATCATGTCTGGCATGAACCCTCGAACCTTTGCTCTGGCCTAACTGGACTTTCCCGGGTCCCGGAATGGCCTGTGGAAAAAAAGGAAGACCACCCCGTGAGACCATACGGTGGCATTCAGAGCCTGGTCAAAGGCAGGCAGAGGACATGGAGGCCTCACAAGGGAGGCAGGAAGGCCCCAGTATGCCATGGGGGGCTGTTGGCCTGAAGGGTGCTTCCTGGGGCCGGCGTCCCAAGTGATTGAGCAGCAGAGCAGATCTGGCTTCCTCGGTGGAAACCGGGACAAAAATGAGGGAAGCTGGCAGCTGTCATGGCTTGGGGTTATCCCTGGTGGGGAGGCTGGAGTTATCCCTGTGGGGGAGGCTGGGGGTTATCCCTGGAAAGGAAGTTGGGAGTTATCCCTTGGAGGAAGCCGGGGGTGGGCTATTCCTCAGGGGGGAGGCTGGGGGTTGTCCCTCCAGGCTTACGATGCTTGTCTCAGTCTAAAATGACTTGCGATCTGAACAGATGTCTTGCGCCTGCCTCGTTTTTCAATTGTGTGGTGACACTATTGAGACTTCAGACACTATGTATTCACTCAGAACCATGGAAACTGTTCCTCTCCTTGTCCGCCTGGATGGTTTTGGATATGGAATTTTGGTTGTGGAAGGATCCATCCTGGGACCTCACGGAGAGCAGGGAAGGAGCTGATCTGGGAGGGAAGGAGCCAGACCCAGAGTCCCACGCCCCCCATCCAAGGCCTGATTTGAACTCTGGCCCAGGCTGGTCCTTGGAGCCGGGCCTCAGTTTCCCCACCTGAAGTACAAGGCACAGGCAGCCTCCCAGGGCTCTTCAACCTGGGCCAGGCTAGAAGTTGGAGCAGGTGTGACCCCCACCGGGGAGCTGCAGCACCCACGTCTGTGAAACGTCTGACGTGGGTTCTGGGAACGTCTTATCCGAATGAGCGGAGCTGTTCCCAGATGGAGCTGATATCTCCGGAGACGCCACTTTCTTTGGCAGCCCAGCCTGCCTGGAGTTATAACAATGACTCAAAGCAGTTGGGTGAAGAGCCTGGGTTTGTGGAAACCCTGGTCCCGTGGGAGATGGAACCCAGGGGCTGAGGAGGGAAGGCAGGGAAGGGGAGTGGGGTGGCCCTGGGGTGTTCACTGCAGCCCAGGGATGCCCATGCTTGAGGTCATGTCTCCAGAGCTCCACTGACCTGGGTTCAAATCCTGGTTCTGCCCCTTTCTTCCTGGGTTACCTTAAGTTACTTAACTTCCCTGAGCCTCTGTTTCTTCATTATTGAGGAGGTTAATGATTTCAGCTCTGAATGGCTTAGGAATTTGTGGCTGATATGAAAAAAATTGACTTGAGGTGGGAGAGGAGCAGTGGCTCACTCCTGTAATCCCAGTATTTTGGGAGGCTGAGGTTGGCAGATCATGTGAGCTCAGGAGTTCAAGACCAGCCTGGCCAACATGGTGAAACCCCGTCTCTACTAAAAATACGAAAATTAGCTGGGTGTGGTGGTGTGTGCCTGTAATCCCAGCTACTCGGGAAGCTGAGGCAGGAGACTCGCTTGAACCTGGGAGGGTGGAGGTTGCAGTGAGCCAAGATTGCGCTACTGCATGCCAACCTGGGCTACAGATTGAGACTCCGTCTCCAAAAAAAAAAAAAAAAAAAGGAAAAAGAAAAATTGACTTGCAGTAACGAGTTGAAAAGGAGGACTTCTCCCAGGTGCATTTCTGGAACCTCAAGGACAGGAAGGCAGCCAGGCCTCAGGAGCCCTGGAACCTGGGACGGAAGCGTGCCTGCACCTGCTCAGTCCCGGGCTCTACTTTCTGCCCTGTGGCTGTATTTCCTCTCTCTCCGCCCAGCCACCTGGAGGGCAGGAAGTGACATCTGGCAGGAGGCTTCCCTTCTTCAGACTGGGCTCCCCCAAGAGAACTCTTTCTTAGTCCCAGTCCCAAATTTTGAAGGGAGAGTTCTTGACTGACCCTAGTTGGAGTCAGGTGCCTGGCCTGGTCACTCCTGTGATGGTGGGTTGGGTTGCGGATGGGGGACATCATGGTCCAGAAAGGCTGCCAGGCACTGGCCTGTGCAGGTGAGGAGAGGTGGTTATGGGAGTGACTGTGAGCTCACGGATGGCGCACACAGCTGATTCGAGTGAGGACTGGAGCCCAGGTCTTTTGAACCCCTGCCCTGGGTTGGGTTCCCTTCAGTGGCGTCTTGGACATGGGCTTTGGTTTAAGTGGTTTACGAGGGTGCCCACTAGGGAGATTCCTGAAGTGGAGGAAGCTGGCAGGACAGAAGCAGCAAGACCAGCCTCAGTCTGCTCCCCTGTGAAGCTCTGGTGTATGATTGGCCCCATAGGGTCGTCCCATCTTGAGGAAGGAAGTTGAGCTTTTCATTCAGCCATTGATCGGGGGCTCCACAGACAGAAGCTCCAGGCCTCACTAAGCCAGGCAGCTCCCATGGGCTGAAGGCAGTTCTGCAGAAAGGGTGCTGTAGTGAGCCATGGGCACCAGACACAGCTGGGGACTGGGTGCACAGAGCCATAAGGGGGACCCCAGCAGGGTGCGTGGGCATCCACAGAAATCCTGGGCACTGCAGACCAGCTAACGGGTGGGTGATGGACAAGGGTCCAGGTGCTGGTCAGTGACACGGGCTGGCAACGCGCATGGGGCAGCCCCCAACCACAAAGCGGGAGGAGACGAGGGAAGAGGGGTCCTGGGCTTGGCATGGGTTTGGGGAGCACTCCCTCCTTTGTGGATGTCTGCCTGTGTCCCCCCAACTCAACACAGTCCCCCCACAGAGGGACCCTTGGGGGGAAACACCGTCTAACTACCCCAAGAAAATAAAGAGCCAGACACCGTGCTGTGGACTTGCTGGGAACAATTCCATATTCAGATCCACTATTAACGTGAAGCTAAGTGCGAGAAGTGTTGGCTGGGATTTTCAAATCTAAATGATAATACTCACTTATGAACCTTTCCATCACAATGACCCAGAAATAAGACGTGAAGAAGTTAGGATAATGCCATCAAAAGGGTCACGCCGCCCTCATGATTCTCTTGACAGGCATGAATTTATATAATAATGAAAAAGCATTTTCACCATTAAGCAGCCCCACAGCCTGCTAAGGCCATCGCGGATGATGGTCGCATTACTCACGCGCGTCGCCACCCAACCGGCTGGGACATCGCCACGCTTCCCATTCTGCTGGGAATGCATAGAATTAAGATGCTAGGTTTCAAAATTATAAAAACATTTTTCCATATTAATTTTTTTGGGGAATTTGCTGAGAATCACATGACTTCAAGGATAATTATTCCCTCCAGTCATTTTATTCACTTGATAAAAAAGTGGGAAAACATAGATAATAGAATATTTACTGTTTTATACAGTTCTTTTTTTTCTTTTGGCACAGTCTTGCACTGTTGCCCAGGCTGGAGTGCAGTGGTGCCATCTTGGCTCACTGCAACCTCCGCCTCCTGGGTTCAAGCGATCCTCCTGCCTCAGACTCCCAAGTAGCTGGGATTACAGGTGCCCTCCACCACGCCTGGCTGATTTTTTTTTTTTTTTTTTCATTTTTAGCAGAGACAGAGTTTTACTATGTTGGCCAGGCTGGTCTTGAACTCCTGACCTCAGGTGATCCGCCCGCCTCGGGCTCCCAAAGTGGTGGGATTACAGGCGTGAGCCACCGTGCCCGGCCCAGATCTGCCCTTTTGTGTCTGGCTTATTTCAGCAAGCCTAATGAACGTTCTCATGTTTACTCCACTTTGTAGCATGTGTCAGAATCTCTTTTTGCTGTTAAGGCTGAGCCTTCCTCCACTGTGTGCATAGACCGCCGTTTGCTTACACTTCCTTTCTGGACATGTGAGTGCTTCTACCTTCTGGGTCCTGTGAACAATGCTGCTATGAACATGGGGTGCATCGTGCCTCTAGACTGAGAAGTTAGGCGTTCCCTGCCATCCTCCAAGGCTGGATTCCTTACAAAGGGTGGGGGTGGCACCGAGGCTCATTTCCAGCCAGGGGAGAGCTCCAGCTAACAGGAGGAGGCAGGAGAACTGATGGAGTTAGGAAGTTCCCCGCTAATTTCAAGAGTCCTCAAAATGTTCATACTCTTTGGTGAATAATTCCACCATCAGGCATTTATACAGAGGGAATCAGAGATGTGGCTCAGGGCACTTGTCACAAATGTGGGTGATGCTAGGAACATTAGTTAATAGGCAAAATAAAGAAAAAACACTTTCTCTGCACAACCAAGTTGGGGTGTGAGTCCAGTGTGCTCCCCAGGACACCTGTAAGCACACATGTGTATGCGCATCAGAACAGACACGGGTATACTGGAGCCCCCCTCTGTAAACTGCCTAAAAGGCATTAGCTCCAAGTGACCATCACAGAGGAGAGGAATCATCAGGGGAGACGAGGGATGCGGAGGAGATGAGGGGCATGGGGGAGACGAGGGTGCGGGGGAGACGAGGGGTGCGGGGGAGACGAGGGGTGAGGGGGAGACGAGGGTGTGGGGGAGATGAGGGGTGTGGGGGAGACGAGGGTGTGGGGGGATGAGGGGTGTGGGGGAGATGAGGGTGTGGGGGAGACAAGGGTACTGGGGAGATGAGGGGTACAGTGGAGATGAGGGTGAGGGGGAGATGAGGGTGTGGGGGAGATGAGAGTGGAGATGAGGGGTGCAGGAGAGATGAGGGGTACAGTGGAGATGAGGGGCGCTGGGGAGATGAAACATACAGTGGAGATGAGGGGTACAGTGGAGATTAGGGGTGCAGGAGAGATGAGGGGTACAGTGGAGATGAGGGGTACTGTGGAGATGAGGGGTACAGTGGAGATGAGGGGTGCAGGAGAGATGAGGGGTACAGCAGAGATGGGGTGCTGGGGAGATGAGAGGTACAGTGGAGATTAGGGGTGCAGGAGAGATGAGGGGTACAGTGGAGGTGAGGGGTACAGTGGAGATGGGGGTGCAGAAGAGATGAGGAATGTGGGGGAGATGAGGGATCCCCACCCTCAGCACTGGCCTGTCTTCGCCTATATTCGTGCTCCTCCATCTGCCCACCCCAGGGTCCACCCACAGCTGGGGTCACAGCTCAGCCATCTGGGCTGAACTTTCCACATCAGGCTCCACGAGGTTCCACTCCCTCCAGCACCCCACTGGGCACCCAGAGCCCCAAGGCCAGAGCTGTCTTGGATCCAGCTCCCCACCTGCCTTCACCCCCAAAGTCACCTACAATTCACCGTGGGGGCTGGATGAGACTGGAGGCCCTGCCCCTGCCCTCTCCACTTGGACCCACTGTGTCAACTGAAAAGTTTCTCCGAAAAAACTGCACACTGGCAATATGTTTTGCTATGGGCCAAAAGATTTCCCACATCTGGAGTCTGAATCAACACACATACATCCTCTGGGACTGGGAAAGCAGCCCCTGTCCCCGTGCAAGTCCCCCTGCCAGCATGATCCCCAGACTACCTCGCCAGCGCAACACGTGCCTGGGCCTCACGTTGAACTGCACCACCTGCTACCCCACTTCCCTGCCCTGCACCCCTCACCCCCAGCCGTGCCTTGAGGCCTCTGGGCCACCGAGGACTTGGATTCAGAAAGAAAACGGCAGATGAAAGTCCTGTAATGGACCCCATTGTGCCTCATGGCGAGGCGCAGAAAGAAAAATCAAACCCAAAAGCGACCAAAGGAGTCAAATGATTGTATTTCAGACACAGGGCAAAGAAGTCGGCCTTAATGCCACTCTGGGCAAACCATGCAAACTGGCAAAGTGAGTCAGCCCTTTGCACTTCTGAGAACTGAAAAGCTTTCTAAGTGCACATAGAATAATAAAATGTGGCTGAGGTTGGGCGTGTGATTTTTTTTTTTTTTTTTTGAGACGGAATCTCACTCTGTTGCCCAGGCAGGAGTGCAGTGGCACCATCTCGGCTCATTGCAACCTCTGCCTCCCGGGTTCAAGTGATTCTTCTGCCTCAGCCTCCCGAGTAGCTGGGACTACAGGTGTGTGCCACCACGCCTGGCTAATGTTTTGTATTTTTAGTAGAGATGGGGTTTCACCGTGTTAGCCAGGATGGTCTCAATCTCCTGACCATCTTGTGATCCCCCTGCCTCGGCCTCCCAAAGTGCTGAGATTATAGGTGTGAGCCAGCGTGCCCGGCCGGGAGTGTGATTTTTAATTGTCCTGAAAGCTTCAAGTTCTTCTGACCCAGTGTCACTGTCCGTGAGCTCAGCCCAGCAGGGAAGCATGCTGCGTGTATAACACGTGTCCAGAACAAGGAAGTGCGTCCCTGGGAACGGTCTGGCCCAGGTGTGTGGATCAAGTGTTTGGAGTGGAGAAGGTGGGCAGCTGGAGGGATGCAAAGACAGGCAAGAGTCAGGCATTGGAGGGCCTCGAGTGCCACAATGAAACATTTGAGCTTGATTCTTAGAGAATAATGAAGCTACCAAGGCCTCCTAGCAAGAGGGAGTTATGGTGAGGGCTGCATTTTGCAAAGGTGGAGCTGGCCACTACAGAGTGGGGCCTGGACAAGGAAGGGCAGGCAGCACTGAATGGAGTGTACAGCAGAGAGCCAAAATCTTTGAGATTTTGCCCACTGAGGGGTGGGGTCTGTTTCTCTACCCGCTTGCATCTGGGTTGAGCTTGTGTATTAGACCATTTTCCTGCTGCTCACAAAGACATAACTGATACTGGGCAATTTACAAAAGAAAGAGGTTTAATGGACTCACAGTTCCATGTGACTGGGGAGGCCTCACATCACGGTGGGAGGTGAAAGGCATGTCTCACACAGTGGCAGACAAAACAGCACTTGTGCAGGGAAATTCCCCTTTATAAAACCATCTGATCTCATAAGACATACTCACTATCGTGAGAATAGCATGGGAAAGACCCGCCCCCATGATTCAATTACCTCCCACCGGGTCCCCCACAACACGTGGGAATTGTGGAAGCTACAATTCAAGAGGAGATTTGGGTGGGGACACAGTCAAACCATGTCAGCCTTGACAATGACTGCTTTGACCTATAGAACATGACCGAAGTGATGTGCCAGTTCCAGGCTTAGCCTTTAAGAGGCTGCCTTTTGCTTCCTCCTGCTTGGAACTCAGCCACCATACTGGGAGGAAGCCCAAGCAGCTACATGGAGGAGAATGAAGGGCCCTAGCCACTGTCTCCAGCTGAGGCCTGAGCCTCCAAGCAGCACTCATTCACCAGCCATGAGTCTGCTTCCTTGAAAGTGGATCTGCCAGGCCTGGAGGGGCCACCCCAAGTGATGCTGCATGGAGCAGAAATGAGCTATCCCCACCCATACTGCAAAATCATATTGTTTTAGGCCACTAAGTTTTGGGGCAATTTCTTATGTGGCAATAAATACCTGAAACATTGCTCGTGGGAGGCTGGGAGGGAGAACTTTGCCAGGCTCTGTGGACCCTGAGCTGGGGCCTGGGCAGTGGCTGGGTGAAGCCTAGTGCAGGTTTGACAGCTGTTCCTGTGTTTTGTTTCCTACAAAAATCACAGCAACCTCCTTCCCACCCTTGTCCGCACTGCAAACAGTGTTCAGTCACCCTGGTAATGCAGCCCCACTCGGTGGCCAGCTGCTGGGCAGGGGGCTACCATCTGGACAGCTTGCAAGACAGCTGTGCTCCCGGAAACGGAGGGCCCTGGCGATGGTAATTGGCAATGTCCTTCCTTTGGGAAGTCAGCCTGATTCTTCAAATACAATAACAGGGTTTGAGAATTTAATCTTCCCCCCAGGGATACTATTTATTCTGTTGTTCGTGCATCACGGAGAAGAAAGCTCTTACCACTAGGGATCTGTCAACTTGATTTTCTCTTAATCAGTGCTTATGTCCATTTTTCTGCCAGATCTATGTCTTCTTTGACAAAAATATGGAGCATAGCAGGTCTTTTCCTCAGAGCAGCGCTAGACCCCCAAATACTTTTCAACGAGACAGCCTTGTGGCCTGCGTTGCTGTTGGAGATCTCATCCCTGCACCTCAGTATCTCAGTCCTGGAGGATACGGGCTCCCCACCTTCCATGGACCCCGGCACTGCGGGTTGCACAAGAACCCAGGGCATCGGATACATTTGGAATTTCAGACAAAACAAAGAATGTCTTAGTAGGATACATCCCAAATATCGCACGGGACGTACTTACACTCAAAAATCAGTCACTGTCCGTCTGGTATTCACATTTAACTGCGTGTTCTGTGTTTTTATTTACCTAATTGCGCCTGAGTCACCTAGGGGGACATTTGGAATAAAGAAGCAGCTAACGACAAAATCAGGAAGGGCTCAGGGAAAGTTGGGGTTCGGGTGGGCAGGAAGGCCCTGGGGGAGGTGTGGCAGAAGGTCAAGGAGGACCCTGCAGGGAGGAGGGGTTGGGCAGAGCCTGGGCAGCTCCTCTAGATTTTCTTTTCTTTTCTTTTTTCTTTTTTTTTTGAGATGGAGTCTTGCTCTGTCACCCAGGCTGGAGTGCAGTTGTGTGATCTCGGCTCACTTGCAAACCCTGCCTCCCGGATTCAAGCAATTCTCTTGCCCCAGCCTCCAAGTAGCTGGTACTACAGGCGCGTGCCACCATGCCTGGCTAATTTTTGTATTTTCTTTTAGTAGAGACCAGGTTTCGCCATGTTGGCCAGGCTGGTCTTGAACTCCTGACCTCAAGTGATCCGCCTGCTTTGGCCTCCTAAAGTGCTGGGATTACAGGCATGAGCCACCATGCCCTACCACCAAACTCTCTTCTTTCCTTTTTTTTTTTTGAGTCTTGCTCTGTTGCCCAGGCTGGAGTGCAATGGTAGGATCTCGGCTCACTGCAACCTCCACCTCCCAGGTTCAAGCAATTCTCCTGCCTTAGCTTCCTGAGTAGCTGGGACTACAGGTGCCTGCCACCATGCCTGGCTAATTTTTTGTGTGTGGTTTTGGGTAGAGATGGGGTTTTGCCATGTTGGTCAGGCTGATCTCTAACTCCTGACCTCAGGTGATCTGCCCACCTCGGCCTCCCAAAGTGCTGAGATTACAGGCATGAGCCACCGTGCCTGGCCACTAGATTTTCAAAGAAGGCGAGGGAGCAGCCAGTAGAGATTTGATGGGAATTAGTGACCCACTGTCCCGGTTTGCCTGGGACATTTTGGTTTTCACCTGGAAAATTCTGTGTCCCAAGAAACTCCTCAGGGATTTCCAGCCTGGGGAACTGGGATGGCTGATCACCCTAAACAGGAAGGATGTTCTAGATAGAGGAATGTTCTAGACAGAGGAAACAGAAAGTACAGAATCACCCAGGTGTCTTTTCCTCCTAGAAACAGCTTGACTCTGTCCTCTCTTCCCTTGCAGAGGGGCGCTGGGGAGTTGGGTTGGGTTGGGTGAGTGAGGCTCTTGCCTTGGGTACAAAATGTGCAGAGTGCCAAAAAAACTCAGTGATCAGGATAAATAATATTCCAGTGCAATATTTGTAAGTCCAAATTAATGTGAAATATCCATGATGAACAAATTATCAAACATTTAAATAATGTTCCTTAAACACAGACCTACTGTATCACCCAGCAACTGACTTCCTAGGTATAGGAATTGAGAACAGATGTCCAAACAGATGCTTGAACACAAATGTTCATAGCAGCAGTCTTCATAAATGCCAAAGGGGGAAGCAACTCAAATGTTGATGAGCTGATGCATGGATAAAAAGTGGTCTATCCGGCCAGGCGTGGTGGCTCATGCCTGTAATCCCAGCATTTTGGGAGGCCGAGGTGGGCAGATCACCAGAGGTTGGGAGTTCTAGACCAGCCTGACCAACATGGAGAAACCCCCACCTCTACTAAAAATACAAAATTAGCCTGGCCTAGTGGCGCATGCCTGTAATCCCAGCTACTCGGGAGGCTGAGGCAGAAGAATTGCTCGAACTTGGGAGGTGGAGGTTGCAGTGAGCCGAGATTGTGCCACTGCACTCCAGCCTGGGCAAGAAGAGTGAAACTTCATCTCAAAAAAATAAAAATAAAAAATAAACAAAAAACAAAGTGCTCTATCCATATAACAGAATATTACTCAGCCATGAAAAGGGATGAAATATTCATGCTACAACATGGGTGAACCTCGAAACATGGTGAGTGGAAGAAGCCAGACCCAAAAGGCCATAGATTTTATGACTGCATTTATACGAAATGTCCAGAACAGGGGCAAATAGAGCAGATCTCCCCTGACAGCCCTCAGAAGCAACCCACCCTGCTGACACCTTGATCTTGAACTTCCAGCCTCCAGAACTGTGAGATGGTGCATTTCTGTTGGTCAAGCTGCCTGGCGTGTGGTACTTTGCTATGGCAGCCCAAGCCAATGACAGCAGTCTCACTCATCAGACTGGTGAAAATGTTAAAAGTTTGCTAGCGGCTGGGTGCGGTGGCTCATGCCTGTAATCCCAGCACTTTGGGAGGCCAAGGCGGGTGGATCACAAGGTCAGGAGATCGAGACCATCCTGGCTAACACGGTGAAACCCTGTCTCTACCAAAAATACAAAAAATTAGCCGGGCTTGGTGGCGTGCGCCTGTAGTCCCAGCTACTCAGGAGGCTGAGGCAGGAGAATGGCATGAACCCAGGAGGCGGAGATTGCAGTGAGCCGAGATCATGCCACTGCACTCCAGCCTGGGCGACAGAGCAAGACTCTGTCTCAAAAAAAAAATAAAAAAAGTTTGCTAGCATCCAGCTGGGGCTTTGGGGAAAGAGGCACTTAGATTCCAAGAGGCTGTAAACGGGTGCAGTCTTTCCAGAAGGTAATTTCGTAGTTTTTTTTTTTTTTTTTTTTTTTTTTTTGAGACAGAGTGTCGCTCTGTCACCCAGGCTGGAGTGCAGTGGTGCGACCTCAGCTCACTGCAACCTCAGCCTTCTGGGTTCAAGCAATTCTCTTGCCTCAGCCTCCCGAGTAGCTGGGACTACAGGCGCCTGCCACCATGCCTGGCTAATTTTTGTATTTTTAGTGGAGATGGGTTTTCATTATGTTGGCCAGGCTGGTCTCGAACTCTTGACCTCAGGTGACCCACCCACCTCGGCCTCCCAAAGTGCTGGGATTACAAGTGTGACCCACCACACCCGGCCAAATTTGGTAGTTTCTAACAAAGGATGAAGTGTGCATACCTTGTGTCCTCTGGTTCCAGGCTAAAATGCCATCACCTGATTCCAGAAGGCTTTTGCATGAGGACGTCCGTTATATCCCAGGACACTGGGAACCACATAAATGTCTATGGCTGGAGGGAGGTAAGCTGGGAGTGTCATCCACATAGTGAAGTAATGCCTGGCTCGTGGAGAGAAAACAGCAGTCCTCACCTGGAAAGATATCTGAGATGCATAAAATCAAAGAGGCAAGTTGTAGAAAAATAAGCACAGCAAAATTCCATTTAGCTTTTTTTTAAATTGCATGTATAACTGCAGGGAAAATTCAGAAACATTCGGAAGAATACTCATTTGCAGAAGTTTTTTGTTTGTTTGTTTGAGACAGAGTCTTGCTCTGTCGCCCAGGTTGGAGTGCAATGGTGCAATCTTGGCTCACTGCAACCTCTGCCTCCCAGGTTCAAGTGATTCTCCTGCCTCAGCCTCCCGAGTAGCTGAGATTACAGGTGCATGCCACCACGCTGGGCTAACTTTTGTATTTTTAGTAGAGATGGGGTTTTACCATGTTGGCCAGGCTGGTCTCAAACTCCTGACCTCAGGTGATGCACCCGGCTTGGCCTCTCAAAGTGCTGGGATTACAGGTGTGAGCCACTGCGCCCGGCCACATTTGCAGGAGTTCTGCTAGAAGCATGAATGGCAGAACCTGCATCTCATTTTTTAAAATTTTTAAAGAGTGATATGATTCTGTGTGATTTTCACTGTGTGTTTTATATTTTCCTTGTCTTTTGAAAATAATAATCGCTTTAACAATAAGCATTTAAAATAAACTAAGTCAATATAGATACTACAATTCTATTACAGCTGGCTTTCAAGAGAGGGGTCCTGTGAGGCCTTTTCCTTCCCAGCGTCCTCTGAGGAGCTGCACAATTTTCTGGCTTGAAGTCCAGATAACTCCAGATAACTGGTCACTACACTTCAAAGCCCTGTGCTGGCTGAACCGTCTCTGCCTCATTTCGTTTCTATAGAGACCCTGTGGGGTAGTTCAAGGTGAGGCAGTGGTGCTCAGCGCAGGCTCAAGGCCACACGGCTGCGCGTGCTGAGGCCAGAGCTGAGCCTGGGCATCTCCGGCCTCTGCGTGGTTTCCTCCGCTGGGTCTGAGGATGAGCAAAGGCTGATTCCATCCAGCCTGACTCACCTGGGCTGGGCGGCGGTGTGGGGAGGAAGTGTCTCCTGCCAGCCCACATCCGAAATCACCACCAGCTGGTGAGCTTCCCGGGGGTGGGGCTGCTGGTCAGCGCCAGGGAGGCTGGGGGGTGACCCTCCGCAGGGGGCCCCTCCTTCTAGGAGGCCATGGTCGGTACCACACAGCGAGTGGACTGATCTGGTCGCAGCCTTAGCTCTTCCCAATACCGCTTCCCTCCCGGTGACGCCGATGCACAGTGACCCGTGCGTCTGGTGCCTCCTGACTGATAGGATTCAACCACTGTCCACCAAGCCCGGCGAGTTGGGGACGAAAGGGGTGGCGCTATCACCCTCTGAGAGACAGGAAGCGGCAGCTCAGGACGGTAGCCGACTCCACCCGTGGGGTCAGCCGCCGAAATGCGCCAGGTTCTGGATTTACAGCAACAGGAAGCAACAGAGAGGACAACCCCAGACAAAACGGGGAGAGAGGAAGCAGACACTAATCAGAAACGCTGCAAACCCATCACTGAAAGTTTAGAACCAGGCCCAGTGAGTCGCTGCTGCGAGGAGTCTGACGGTGGACGCCCTCGGAGGGAGGGGCGGGCAGTGACAGGGATGTGAGGGGCGAACCTGGAGAGCTGGGCAGTCCCACCTGGAATGAGGGCTGGATTAGACTTCACCAAGAGGTTTTTAAATACTCATCACTTTTGAGTCCTTTAAAGTATTTTGGGGCTGGGCGCAGTGGCTCACGCCTGTAATCCCAGCACTTTGGGAGGCTGAGGTGGGTGGATCACCTGAGGTCAGGAGTTCAAGACCAGCCTGGCCAACGTGGAGAAACCCTGTCTCTACTAAAAACACAAAAATTAGCTGGGTGTGGTGGCGGGCGCTTGTAATCCTAGCTACTCCGGAGGCTGAGGCAGGAGAATTGCTTGAACCCGGGAGGCGGAGGTTGCAGTGAGCCGAGGTTGTGCCACTGCACTCCAGCCTGGGCAACAGAGCGAGACTCTGTCTCAAAAAATAAATAAATAAATAAATATGTTGGGTCCCTGAGAAGCACATCAGAGCTTTTCCTGCACAGCTCAGGCCCAAGTGGAAGCGCCCCTCTCTCTTCCCACTGCCCCTCCTTGTGGCCCCCCAGCTGCCTGTCCTCCTCCCGCACACCCACATCCTGGTAGCCAGACGGGTTCCCATATGGCCCTGGGTGCTGCTGATGGGCCTGACTCAGGGCCAGGAAACAGGGGCAGCTGTCCAGGGCCTGTCGCTGAGTCACCAACTTCCCGCCCCCACCCCTCCCAACCGCAGGTGTCAGCCTCTGGCGAGGCCATTAGCAGCCCCTCTTCCTCCAGGTTGAGCTGCCCAGAAAACCCCCAGCTGGATGAGTCACCCAGGGCACAGGTGGATTCACAGACTCCCGGCTGCGACCCTGCCTCTGACCAGCAAGGAGGTCCCTGCAGAAGCTCATCTCCCGTGGGATGAGTTCACCAAGGAGCGGGAGGGGAAGACACATGGTGGGGTGCGGGGCTGGGGGCTGGGTGCTGGGAAGGAGAGGCTTCCCTGGCACAGAGCCCAGGGCAGTGAAGGAGTGGCCCAGGGGTGGTCTGTTGGAGAAAGAAGATGCAGGTGGTGGGTTTAGGGAGGAGAGAGTGCCACACTGCACACAAGGATGGCTCCAGCTAAAGGGCCCAGGACTTGTGAGCTGAGCAAAGCAAGACGTCAAAAGCAACGTCCCCCTCCACTCGCCCTGGAATTGGAGGGGAGAGTTGAGCTTGCGTGGAACTGCATCTGGGGTGGGAGGTTGCGGGGGCTTCCTGAGAGGCCACGGTGGCTCCCAAGACACTGGTAGAGGGTGTCCACTAATAAAAAGCTGACTAAACACCTTTCAAAGATGCAGCTCTCCAAATTCTCCTAGTGACCCCAGGCTTGTTTCAAGCCCATCTCCCTGGGAGATGGCAGCTTTCCACGAGGGGCTGTGCCACCAACGCTGCAGCGTGCGTGCCACACAGCACACGTTCCAGTGCTAGGGGAGTGGGTGCGTGGGCAGCGGGGCACTCCTAGAACTATTCCCACAGCAGACTGTGAGCGGCAACTTAACCATCCTATGCAAGTGAGATCAATACATCCTATATATATATATAGGTGGCTATAAATACACCCACCATGATCCAGAACTAAATGCATCCCCAATCTAACTTCCCCTTAAAGAGCCCAGAAGTGCTTGCGGCCTTTCCAACACCACATTGTATGAGGGGAAACTGAGGAAGTGATGTGCCGAGAGACAGGTCTTAACTGGCTGTGGTTATGGCCTACTTTCACATTTTACCAAAATTTACAACCATGAAAACACACGGACTTAGGGCTCTGCCTGTGGCAGAGCCTGTACTGGCCTACACCAACATCCCATGTCCCCCTCCTCCTTCAGCTCCAGAACCCAATCGAGCTCACCACCATCCATAATAAAAGACCCTGTTTCCAACCTGTTTCCAAGCCTCTGTTATGGCCAGGTATGACGCTGGCCAGCAAGATGCATGCAGAAGGAATCTTCCAGAAGGCTGCTTTAAAGATGGAATTCTGTTACCCAATGTTCTCAAACCTCCAAAACTTGCTCTTCCTCCTTTTCTCCCTTCTCAGCTTGCACTCGAAACGCCAATGTCTACTACCTTAACCCATTAGTAAAAGCACCCAATTGTTTCTGTGAATGAAACAACTCTGTATAATGAACCCATTTAACAACGTTCTATCGAATAACCGAATACATATATTAAAAACTCGTTCATAGAATGGTATAATTCTATCCATTGATACAACTTTCACTTTAGCCAGATCCTTTGCCAGCTACTAATTTTTTTAGGGGAGCGACTCTAGGGTGTTTTTTCATGACTGCTGTGTTACTGGAGTGGGGCTGGGTGGTGTGAAAATCAGGGAGTGGAGGAATCGAGGACACAGACATTCGCAGGGTCAAAGAAATGCCAATTTTAGGTCATCAAGCCATTTCCTCACGTCTTGAGTAGTAACGAGATCGTCGCAGGACTGATAGGTGGTATTGTTCGTCACGTTATCGTCCAAACCTCTCCCTTTGATGAGCCTGTCTTGCAGACATGAGCTCCTCAGCAGCGGTGGAGGTGGTGTACCCTCTCACGTGCTTTTATTCGTTCATTCATTCATCGAACATTTGTTGACCAGTGTGAAACTGATTGGAACAACTCCTACTGCACGTGACGGAAAACCTCTACAGGCCATTGGCTTAAATAAGAGAGATGCTTCTTCTCCTCTGTTGTGAAACAAGCTTGGAAGTGCGCAGCCCAGGGACCAGGCTCAGGGTCACTGGGACCCAGGCTCCCTCAGCCTTGATGTGTCACCTGAAGCCATCACCTCATGGTCCAAATTGGTTGCCCACCTCCAGCCTTCACGTCCACACTTCAGGCAGCAGGAAGAAGGAAAAGGACCAAAAAGGGGGCATACCCGTGTAACCCCCTCCACCTGGAGTGTGCTGGGCCTCCTTCTGTACCCAGTCACTACCGCTCACCTGTCAGGTTCAGCTCCCCTAATCCATGCATCTCCTTCCCATGACAATGGGGTGGTTATTTGTACAATAACCATTTGTTGCATACAGTTGGCCCTCCATGTCCACAGTGGGTTGGTTCCAGGAAACCCCTGGCCATGCAAATACCAAAATCCATGGATGCTCAAGTCCCTTATATAAAATGGCATAGTATTCATATAACCTATGCACATCTTCCCATATGCTTTATTTTTAATTTAACTTTTTTATTTTTGAGATGGAGTCTCACTCTGTCACCCAGATGCTGGAGTGCAGTGGCACCATCAGTGGCACCATCTCGGCTCACTGCAACCTCTGCCTCCCGGGTTCAGGTGTACAAGTGATTCTTCTGCCTCAGTGTCCCGAGTAGCTGGGATTACAGGTGTCCGCCACCACGTCTGGCTAAGTTTTTGTATATGTAGTAGAGACAGGGTTTTGGCATGCTGGCCAGGCTGGTCTCAAACTCCTGACCTCAAGTGACCTGCCCGCCTCGGCCTCCCAGACTGTTGTGATTACAGGCATAAGCCACTGCGCCTGGCTCCCCCATATGCTTTAAATCATCTCTAGATTACTTATAATACTGAGTATAATGTAAATGCTACATGAATAGTTGTTATACCGTATTGTTTAGGAAATAATGACAAGGAAAAAAGTCTGTACGTGTTCGTACAGAGAAACCCATCCTAGGCCTACCTACAAGGACCCAGTCCACAGTGGGTTGAACCTGCAGCTAGCGAACCCACAGATCCAGAGGGGCCAACTGTAATGGGTCTCCGTGAGGGCAGGGACCCTGCGGCTGATTTCACCGCTGCAGCTCCACTGCCAGGGAATGCACGGTTGAGCTCCCGTGCGGTGGGCATGGCCCAGGTAACCCTTGACCCTTGCTTGAGTTCTCAGCTTCAGGGTGGTTTTTCCTGGCGGTGGACAGCGCTTCTAAGGAAGATGGGCTGGCTCTAAGGCAGTGGGGAACATCAGGCTTTCTGCTTGATTTCCATTACTCTAATGGTGACCCACTTTGTCTGCCGCACACTGGGCTGTCTTCAAGATGACAGGTTGACAATGACTGCCATTGAGTCATTACTGAGCAAAGAGCCATTAGCACACTGGCTGTGGTTCCAGCACAGTCTGTGCCGGGAGGCAGGTGTCTGTCATCCCAGGTGTGCTGGCCTCATTTGTCTGAAGGAATCTGCCGACCTCAGGAAACCCCAGCACGCCTTCAGGCCACCGCCTTGCTTGTCTGTAGCCTTCCCGTGGTCACCGCACTTCCGGGCCAGGGTCCCAGCCAGGGTTTATACCGAGACCCACTCACCCACACTAAGCGGGAAGCAAGATGGTGGGTGTCATCCCACGTGGCAAAAGAACTTAGGGACCTGGAGGAAGCAGGCATGGGCATGTTTATTTTGAATACATGTGTCTCATTATTCAATGGAGCTTTCTTAAATGAATTCGAAATACACGTGAAGATTTGTTTCCAGTTTCTTAATGTCTTTTTTTGTTTTTGTTTTTGTTTTTTTGTTTTTTGAGATGGAGTCTTGCTCTGTCGCCCAGGCTGGAGTGCAGTGGCAGGATCTAGGCTCACTGCAAGCTCCGCCTCCCAGGTTCTCGCCATTCTCCTGCCTCAGCCCCCCGAACAGCTGGGATCACAGGTGCCCGCCACCACACCTAGCTAATTTTTTGTATTTTTAGTAGAGACGGGGTTTCACTGTGTTAGCCAGGATGGTCTCGATCTCCTGACCTCATGATTCCCCCACCTCGGCCTCCCAAGCCCAGCCTGAAATTTCTTTTTCTTTCTTTCCTTTCTCTTTCCTCACTTTCCTTCCTTCCTTCTCTTTTCTTCTTCTTCTTCTTCTCCTCCTCCTCCTCCTTCTTCTTCTTTCTTCTTCCCTTCTCTCTGTCTCCCTCTCTCTTCCTCCCTCCCTCCTTTCTTTCTTGACAGAGACTTGCTCTGTTGCCTATGCTGGAGTGTAGGCTTGATTGTAGCTCACTGTAGCCTCAACCTCCTGGGCTCAGGTGATCCTCCCACCTCAGCCTCCTGAGCTGAGCAGTTGGGACTATAGGCACGTGCCACCATGCTTGGCTGATTTTTAAAAAATATTTATTTATTTTTAGTAGAGATGAGGTCTTGCTATGTTGCCCTGGCTGGTCTTGAACTCCTAGGCTCAAGTGATCTATCCACTCACCTCGGCCTCCCAAAGTGCTGGGATTACAGGCATGAGCCACCGTGCCCGGCCTGAAGTTTCTTTGAAAGTAAAAAAGGAAACAAAAAGAGTACATAGGCCCAAATGAAGACAGCTGAAAGTTTAATGTACCTCAGATTCCAGCCCACGACTAAGGGATGGACTTTGAGTCTTTTTTGAATCCATCTCAAGGATTTAGGTTTGGAGTTTCTGCTCCTTTAAACAGACTAAGAGCCTCTTTGACAAAGTAAATAGAGAAAATAAGTGTAGTCAAGCTCTGGCAGGATTCGGAAGGGGGCCTAACATGGAAGAAAGGAGAAGGCTGGAATTAACTAAGATGTGCTAAGCACTGGGCTGGATTTGTTCTCAGTAGAAAGCAAGAAAGAGCTCTGGGATGGCAGCAGGGCTCCCACTACCACCGGGGGTCAAAGGTATTTCTCAGGTAGCCAAGAGGCACCCATGAGCCCAGCCCCTGCCCACTCCCTGATGTCATCTAGACACAAGGACACGGGGCGTGAGAGGACGTCATCGTCACTTCTCTGCAGAGTCACAGGAACCTGCCCTCTGCTCCTCCGCCTCTCAGCTGTCCTTCTGCCCACGGCTGGCCCAGACTCCCATGGCGACTCACTCTCTCCCACGCCCCCACCCGCGGCAGGAAACCACTTCAGGGTTTACTGTGGGCTCCGAAATCAGCCTGTGGGTCCCCTGCGCCTGACTCTCCTCTCCCCAGGCTGCAAGAAATAGGGATGACCAGAAGTCAAACTGTGCCCTTGGGAACACCCCACCCCTTCACCACTGTCGTGCCAGGAGTCTGTTCTTAAGACCCCTCCCCAAGCCCTGTTTCCTCCTTTTCCTCCCATAAACCACAGCAGACACTCAGCCACCAGGCTGCAGCCCTGCACCTTCTCCAGCAGCCGCTGGCCTTCGCTTCGGTTCTTGAAAGCCCGGTTGTCCTTCCCCAGCCATGTGGAAGCAGACGGATCTCTCCTGGGGGCAGCCTGCAGCTGTCTGTGCAAAGGTTCCCAAGACTAAAGTGTAGAGGACACGTAAGACGACACTGTCATGATCATCATTCGTCCTGTGCCCTGTGGACCCCAAGTTCCCGCCTGACATCAACCCATCTAATATTGAGCCCAGTGGGTGGGAAGATCCTAACCCAGCTGCTGCTGTTGAGGACTTGGGTGGTGTCTGGCTGGTGGGAGGGGAGGTCAGGCGAGTTTTCAGCAGATGACCCCGTGCTCTTCAGAAGCCCGGAGGTGCCACACTTGTACCTCCCCTGATGCCTGGGAACCCGGTGAAGGAACAGCCTGGGCCTGGGTTCTTTGCTGGGTTGTTTTGGGACTTGGCCCCAGCTCAGGAAGGGTTGGTGGAGGAGCCAAGGAGGGCTTTGTTCCTGTGGGATGTCTTTGCCTTGGGCACAAGGGCAGCCTCTTGCTGCTGCTCTGCCCACCGCTCACCCCTTGGCGGCCTCTGGGAGTCTGGGCTGCTCTCCCTCTGGACCCAATCAGTTGCCCAATGGCTGGACCTGCTCAAAGCTCCCTCTTACAACTGGTCCAGGGAGCCAGGGGAGGCGCTGAGAGGCCGAGCTTCTGAGCTGGTGCCTGTGGATGCTCGACGGTCCCGCAGCTCCCACACTGGGATGGCCAAGCAGACTCTGAGACCCACAGCCCCCTTTTAGCAAAACAGGAGGGAGGTCGCTGGGCACAGGGAGCCGGGAACACCTGCCCTCCCCGCCATCGACTGCTCCCGAGGCCTGAACCTTCGCTCCAGCCCCAGCACAAGCCAGCCAGGGTGCAAGGCTTGGTGCTGCCCGCCACTCCCCGGGTACCCCAGGACCTCCCAGCTGGGGCTGGCTCGGACTGAGGAGTCATTCCTGCCCGTCACCCTCTGGGGTCTCCAGTGCCGCGGAGCTCAGCTGGCTGTTGCAGCGGTGGGGGCTGGGAGGAGAAGCTGCAGGGAGACCCCAGGCGCGGGACTTTGTGGGGGGTCAGGCTTGCTCTGGGGCTGGGACCCCGGGGTGAGCAGTGGGGTTGACGCCACAGCGATGACCTGGGTGGCAGGTCTGGGGGCTCTCCCGCAGGGTGATGGGGCTCTGTCTTCGGGATTGGGGTCTCTCCCGCCTGGTTTGGGGTTCTCTCTGCGGATTTGGGGGAGTCTCTCCCGCGGGATGAGGGGGGCTCTCCGCCACACCCGCCTGTGATGGCCCAGAGGACCCGAGCTCGGGTCACTCCCGTCCCCCTTGGGGCTCAGCGAGGGCGGGGGAGGCGGGCGCTGAGCCGGTGACGCGGCTCCGGGCGGCTCTTGGGCGCCCAGCATAAATAGCAGCAGCGGCGGTGGCTGCGGCCACACCGGGCGGTGGACACTTGGAGGGACCCGGCCCACGCCTCCTGCCCCTGCCGCCGGCCGCGCCATGCGGTGAGCGCCCCAGGCCGCCAGAGCCCACCCGACCCGGCCCGACGCCCGGACCTGCCGCCCCGACCCGCCACCGCACCAGGACCCAGACACTCCGAATCCGGGCGCAGCCGCAGCTCAAGGTACTACTGGCGCCGGACCGACCCCGCGCCCCCGGGAGGCCTCCCCCTTGGCTCTCCTTTGCACGGGGACGATTCCGCCAGGGACCCTGGCCCGGCCGCCGCCTCTGCCTCCGGGCGCAGCCCACTCCGGGTTCCGACCCGCCCGCCCTGTCCTTCCCTTCCAGATGGCCCGAGGCAGCGCCCTCCTGCTCGCCTCCCTCCTCCTCGCCGCGGCCCTTTCTGCCTCTGCGGGGCTCTGGTCGCCGGTAAGTGCGGGGCGCGTCTCCTCCGAGCGAAGGGGACATCAGAGCCGGCCGGGCGTGGAGGGCTTCCTGGAGGAGGCGGCCTCCGCCCTGCCCGTGGGGACGGGCGTGGAAAGTCTCGTGCGGCCGCTGTCCTGGCCGCGGGCGTCGCGGGAAGTGTCTGGGGCTCCCTGAGATTCCCCCGCGCGCTTCTCCGAGTGTATCAACAGCCCCGGGCTATAACCAGGCCGCCGGGAGAGCGCTGCCCTTCGGGTCAGCGCCTCGGGAAAGCGAGAAGCTCACCTGTTCTGCAGGGCTTAGTTAGAACAGAGGGCGAGGAGCCACCGGCGTGGCCTCAGCGTCACTTAAAGCAGGTGCAGTGCGCTGAGAGTGCGCGGGCTCAGGCCCGCAAGTGAAGTATTTTGTAAATCAAGTGGTTCAATTTTCATGTCAAATATAGCCCACTTAGGGGTAAACCTGGAATTTCGCGACCTATCCAAAAGCACATGCATTGTTCTAAGTCTTCTGCCATGCCGGGACAGCCTGGGTGCACCCATTCAGCATCGGCTCCAGGCACAACCCTGGCATCTGACCCCCTTTTCTCCCCTCAAGGCCAAGGAAAAACGAGGCTGGACCCTGAATAGCGCGGGCTACCTGCTGGGCCCACGTAAGTGACTGACAGCATGGCCTCCGCACTCCTGACTCCACCTGCCTCCTTGCTTTGAACCCTGGCTCCTGCCCCTCCGCCTGTGGCTGGGCAGACCCTCTGGCCTCCCTCTTGACCTCATTGCCCGTCTCCATTGCTCTGCACACTTGATCTGTGCACGGTTCTTTCCAGAAGCTTCTCCTGCCCCGGCTCTGCCGCCCTGTCCCAGGGTGAGATTCCCACGCTGGGCTTTGCTCAAGTTCTCCTGGGCTTTCCCGCGTTGCAGTCCTTAGAGGTCCTGTTCTGGAGCTCTCCCCAGGCCCCCGGGTCTCCCTAAACACTCAACTCCTCGGCTTGCAGAGCACCCTAGGTCAGTGGACCCCAAGTCCTGCCTCCCTCTTCCCTTTCTCCAAGCTCCACACGGGAATTGCCAGATCGCCTGAAGGCAGCCCAGACAGGCTCTCCTCAAAACAAGGTTCAGGTGACCCTGCCTGCCCAAGTCTGTTTCCCTTCCCTCTCCCTGTCCTGTTGTTGTCACCTGTGTCAGCGGTGTCCCCTGCTGCCTGAGGTGAGCCCTAGCCCTAGATGGGACACTGCAGGCTGACACCTCCCTGTGTCCACCCCCGCCCCTGCCCCAGGCCTCTACTTTCTCCACATCCTTGGCCTGTGCAGCAATGCCTTCAGACTTTCCTCCAAAGGAAGGGACAAGAGGAGGCCTTGGCTCCCTCCTGTAACTCACCTTCCCCTCCACGCCTCACCCTCCACCTTAAAAGCCTCCCTGTACTGCCTTCTGCCAGAGGAAGGATGCGAACAGCTTGCAGGGCCTATCTGAGCCCCGCCGAGCAGCAAATGGGGAAAATGGTGCTCTTCTCCCCATGCCAAGGAAAGCTGCCTTAGTTCTCAGTCCCACAGTCGAACACAGCTTCCTTCTCCTGCAGACGCTTGTTTATGGGGGTCACTCGGAGGACCCCCAGAGTCAGACTTTAAGAAACAGACACGGGGATGACAGAGCTGCCTGAGGCCCGGTGCGGAGCGGACCAGGCTGTTCACCTCAGGGCCTGCTGGTCTCTCTGCACGGCCCTCTCATCCCCTCCCTGCCTGTGGAGCGGCCTGACCTGCCTGAGGGCTGGCTGATCTCCTCAACCCTTTGCAACCCTGAGCTCTGCCACTCAGAGGGCACCTCATCTTTGTGTGCTATGGGCCCAAAACAAAGGCGGAACTGGTCAACGAGAACATTTATCTGTGTTGCTTTGGAATATTGAAAATCTATTTGTCAAGAAGAGTTTGACCCCTAATTAGAAAACAAACTCATTTTTTGCCATCAATTTTATGGCCCTGTTCAGCTCTAGCTAGACAAGTTGTTTGTCAAAATACTTAACAGTGTGCCTTTGATTTCTAGGATCTGCTAGAAAATGCAACAAAAACAATGTTTTTGCACCAGCTGCTGCTGAACGCAGTGTGGCCGTGGCTGAGGGTGCATGAGTGAGATGAGGAGACCTATGATTCCTCTATAAATTTAGCACCAAGAATGGCATCTCTGGAAATACGAGTTAATTTTCTTTTGTCTGGCCTTGTAGATGGCACAGTCCACCCAGGCCAACCAGCCAGAAACACAGAGGCGTCCTCACCCTCGTCCCCATCTCTCATTTCCATTTCCTTTCCTGCACAGCCCCAAATCCAGCCCTTCTCCTCACCCATGTCTCTTGGTTTACAGCCCTCATTGTCTCTTCTCTGGACTTCTGGGATCTCTTTGCTTGCAATCACAGTTCCCCCATTTTCGCACCACGAAACACACCCGAACGCACACAGGCTCCCACACGTCCTTTTCTTCCCACCCCCATCCTCTTTCTCTCCCTCTGTGACCCTCTCGCTCCCTCTGTCTCTCTCCTTCTCTCTCTCCGGCTCCAGTCCATCTTGCACACAGCTGCCAGAGTGAAAATAAAAATCGGATTCAGTCACAACTTAAACTCTTCAGCGGCCCCCATGCTTTCAGGGACATGAGGACTCAGCCCCTGTTGTCTGCCGGGGAGGCACCCAGCTTCATGCCAGCTCAGTGCCAGCTCAGATGTCAGCTCCTCTGGACCCGGGTGCAACCCCTGCAACAGGGCAGGTTCTGGGCCTCTCCCCAGACTTCAGGAGCCACACCTCCCTTTCTCCCACCCCCTCTGTGCAAACCCTCACATTCCCTTTGGCCCTGGCATGAGCAGGCGAGCTCTTACCTCAGCTGAGTGGAGAATCGCCCCCTCTTCTCTGGTGTCTGTTCCTGGGCTGTATTTCACAGTCGAGTTGTGTGTGTGTGTGTTGGCTACAGGCAGCTCTGTGTCCTTCTTTGGGTGTGGGGTGGGCGTGCATGACAGTCACATCCAGAGGCTTTCCTCTCTGATCTGCAAACAGATGCCGTTGGCAACCACAGATCATTCAGCGACAAGAATGGCCTCACCAGCAAGCGGGAGCTGCGGCCCGAAGATGACATGAAACCAGGTGAGAGGACTCCTATCCTGGGCCCCGGGGCGCCTCACTTCCACCAGCTCCCAGGTACATGCAGGGGACAGCTGTGGGTGTCGGGGCACCTGCCACCCATCTGTCCACAACTGCAGCCCAAGCCTGGCCATGACTTGACTAAGACGATGTGGCCTCGCCACACCTGTCAGCAGCTGCAAACAGAACCTGCAAACCTGAGACAACAAGGAGTCCTAGACTGGGAGGCTGCCCAGGCACCAGAGCCTCCAGAAGAGCAGGGCCAGGTGTGGTGGCTCCTGCCTGTAATCCCAGCACTTTGGGAGGCTGAGGCGAGTGGATCACCTGAGGTCGGGAGTTCAAGACCAGCCTGGTCAACAGGGCAAAACCCTGTCTCTACCAAAAATATAAAAATTAGCCAGGTATGGTGGTGGGTGCCTGTAGTCCCAGCTACTTGGGAGGCTGAGGCACGAGAATCACTTGAACCTGGGAGGCGGAGGTTGCAGTGAGCCAAGATCGTGACACTGCACTCCAGCCTAGGCAACAGAGTGAGGCTCCATCTCAATTAAAAAAAGAAGAAGAAGAAGATGAAGAAAAAGAAGAAGAGCGAGGCCTTGAACTGGATCTCTCCCCTCTCCCTCACATTGAACAAGGGCCTTGGAAAGCACAGCAGGGCCTCAGGCGGCTGGGATCAGATCATTGACCTTGCAGCACCCAGCTCCTCTGTAGGGAGGGGGATGACCTGAGACACAGAAGCACCCTCTGCACAAGTCGTGAATGTTGATCTTTTCTCTTTTCTAGGAAGCTTTGACAGGTCCATGCCTGAGAACAATATCATGCGCACAATCATTGAGTTTCTGTCTTTCTTGCATCTCAAAGGTATGTGAAATAACATTCATCTCTTAGCATACTGGAAACATAAAAGGCCCATCAAGAAGAGAACCCATAGAATCCCCCTGGGAAGTAGCTGATTACTTATCTAAATACAAAGTCCTGTTTGGCTGTGCCTCAGGATGACAGAGCATGTGACACTAGAGCTAGCTCCAGAGGGATGGGATTGTGGCAGGGGCATTCCACCGTCGTGGGCCTGCGCTGCTCCCAGGAGGAGAGTGGGCCTCAGGGTGCAGCTCATTCTACTGGAACCATATCTGTTCACACGGTGACAACTGCTCTACCTTTTAGGGCACAAGTATACTACAGGCCAGGTTCCTTGTGAGCCATCCTAAATCTTTTCTCTTTTCTTTGTCTTTTCTCTTTTCTCTCTTTTCTTTCTTTCTTCTTTCTTTTCCTTTTCTCCCTCCTTCCTTCCTCTTTCTCTCTCTCTCTGTTCCCCTTCCTTCCTTTCTCTTTCTTTCTCTCTCTCTTTCTCCTTCCTTCCTTCGTCTCACTCTTGTTGCCCAGGCTCGAGTCCAGTGGTGCAATCTCAGCCCACTGCAGCCTCTGCCCCCTGTGCTCAAGTGATTCTTGTGCCTCAGCCTCCCAGGTAGCTGGGAAAACAGGTGTGCACCATTATGCCTGGCTAATTTTTGTATTTTTAGTAGAGGCAGGGGTTCATCATGTTGGCCAGGCTCGTCTTGAACTCCTGGCCTCAAGTGACCTGTCTGCCTCAGTCTCCCAAAGTGCTGGGATTACAGGCGTAAGCCACTGCGCCTGGCCCTAAATCATATTTTCTATGCACGGGAAATGAATAGGAGCCCATAGCTTAGACTGCAGTGTTTCTCTATGCAGCCCTCCTGCCAGGCAGGCTGCCTTGAAATCTAACTGGAAAGGCTCTGATCCTGGCTTCCAGTGTCTTCTGCAAACACTGGGGATGAGGAGACCTCCCGCACACTACGCTTGGCATTCATTCCACAATGGGCATCTGACCTTGATCAGATAACCACACAGGTCCTACTGCAGCAGTGGAGGGAGCCGGAAAGCAGCCCTGTTGCTCTGAGAGTTAACAGGGAGGTGGTGGTGGGGAGGAGGGATGGACTGCTTTGCCTCTCCAGCGGAGAAGACCTTCACCTGGTGCACTGAGGGTTAACAGGGAAGCGGTGGTGGGGAGGAGGGATGGACCGTTTTGCCTCTCCAGTGGAGACCTTCACCTGGTGCTCTGAGAGTTAAGGGGGAGGCGGTGGTGGGGAGGAGGGATGGACCACTTTGCCTCTCCGGTGGAGACCTTCAGTTGCACATCACAGTTTTGTCCAGTTTGGAAAAATCAAGGCTGATCCTTGGGTTCATTTTGGATCAGGATGTTTTTCATTTGCAGTGTTATGGGGCTGCACTTTAGGTGGCGACGGGGAGAGGGAAGAGGAGTGAGGTGAGGGGAGCAGGGGAAGGAGACTGCCAGAGAAAGTCTTGGAAAAGACAGTGGTCATTAGAAATCTCAAAACTGAGTCACCAAGTTCCCTCTGTTGGAGCCCAGTGGAGCCTCTGGGAAAAAAGCTGGGGTGACTTTTCCTACAAGGGGCAGATGGACTCTGCTAGATTTTTGTTTGTTTGTTTTGTCTGTTTTTAATTTTGTAACATGGAAACTCTTTCCTTAGGAGATACCAACTCTCATTACTCAGCTAGGAATTATACCTCTGTAAAGCCTGAATTTAAAAGTCTGACAGTTTTAAATGCTTACTAACTGTGGGAGTTAAATCATTACAAAGTGAGAAATACAGAGTGTTGTCCCTAATTCTGGGTTTAATCCGGTAAGACTCCTTAGAGAGGACGACCACACGCCGCTTCCTGTAGTATGTGCCGTGGTCATAATTCTCTCATGTGTGTATTAAGAAGTTGCTGCTCAAATGTGGCTCTTCCCTTTGCAGAGGCCGGGGCCCTCGACCACCTCCCGGATCTCCCCGCCGCAGCCTCCTCAGAAGACATCGAGCGGTCCTGAGAGCCTCCTGGGTGTGTTTGTCTGTGTGCTGTAACCTAAAGTCAAACCTTAAGATAATGGATAATCTTAGGCCAATTTATGCAGAGTCGGCTCCTCCTGTTCTCTTTGCCTTGATGTTGTATTGTTATAATTTAAGAATTTTTTTTTTGTTGGTAATTAGAGTGGCAAAATAAAGAATAGCAATTACTTGCAATTGTCTTTTTCTTCCACACCTCTGTCTCATCACCAGTGCCACCCATGTGTTTTAAAAGATAAAGCTTGATCATAATCATGGATTAGACGTGAATTTTAAACCAAATTCTACCATCAAGAGCATCTGAGACACCACCTCTTATTGCATGTCCAGGGGACATAAAGTTATCTCAATATTAAGCTGAGTCAAATGTAATTATGAAGGTAAGTCTGTTATTGAGATGAACACAAACACAAAACAGACAAAACCCCTGCCCTCATGGAGCTGATATTTTAGGGAGATGGGAATGAAAAAAGACTACGGATAACCTTAAACAGATGGGTGAGCTGCGTGGTGCTCGTGGAGGTGGTCAGTGCTGAGAACAGACGTGTTGGCCGGGTGGGAGGGCCAGGAGTGAGGGCCAGGAGCGAGGTAGGAAAGGAGAGATGGGCGGGCAGGTAGAAAGGCAAGGGCAGGAGTGTCAGGCTTCTGAGCCCAAGCCAAGCCATCGCATCCCCTGTGACTTGCACGTATACACCCAGATGGCCTGAAGTAACTGAAGATCCACAAAAGAAGTAAAAATAGCCTTAACTGATGACATTCCACCATTGTGATTTGTTCCTGCCCTACCCTAACTGATCAATGTACTTTGTAATTCTCCCCACCCTTGAGAATGTACTTTGTGAGATCCACCCCTGCCCACAAAACATTGCTCTTAACTTCACCGCCTATCCCAAAACCTATAAGAACTAACGATAATCCCACCACCCTTTGCTGACTCTCTTTTTGGACTCAGCCTGCCTGTACCCAGGTGAAATAAACAGCCATGTTGCTCACCCAAAGCCTGTTTGGTGGCCTCTTCACACGGACGCGCATGAAATTTGGTGCCGTGACTCAGATTGGGGGACCTCCCTTGGGAGATCAATCCCCTGTCCTCCTGCTCTTTGCTCTATGAGAAAGATCCACCTATGACCTCAGGTCCTCAGACCGACCAGCCCAAGAAACATCTCACCAATTTCAAATCTGGCAAGTGGCCTCTTTTTACTCTCTTCTCCAACTTCCCTTACTATTCCTCAACCTCTTTCTCCTTTCAATCTTGGCACCACACTTCAATCTCTCCCTTCTCTTAATTTCAATTCCTTTCCTTTTCTGGTAGAGACAAAGGAGACACGTTTTATCTGTGGACCCAAAACTCCAGCGCCGGTCATGGACTGGGAAGGCAGCCTTCCCTTGGTGTTTAATCATTGCAGGGACGCCTCTCTGATTATTCACCCAGGTTTCAGAGGTGTCAGACCACGCAGGGACACCTGCCTTGGTCCTTCACCCTTAGCGGCAAGTCCCGCTTTTCTGGGGGAGGGGCAAGTACCCCTCAACCCCTTCTCCTTCACTCTTAGCAGCAAGTCCCGCTTTTCTAGGGGGCAAGAAAACCCAATCCCTTATTTCCGTGCCCCAACCCCTTTCCTGCTTTTCTGGAGGGTAAGAACCCCTGAACCCCTTCCCTCCGTGTCTCTACTCTCTCTTTTCTATGGGATTGCCTCCTTCACTATAGGCAACCTTCCACCCTCCATTCCTCCATCTCCCTTAGCCTGTGCTTTCAAGAACTTAAAACCTCTTCAACTCACACCTGACCTAAAACCTAAATGCCTTATTTTCTTCTGCAATGCCGCTTGACTCCAATACAAACTTGACAGTCGTTCCAAATAGCCAGAAAATGGCACTTTGAATTTTTCTGTCCTGCAAGATCTAAATAATTCTTGTCGTAAAATAGGCAAACGGTCTGAGGTGCCTGACATCCAGGCATTCCTTTACACATCAGTCCCTTCCTAGTCTCTGTGCCCAATGCAACTCATCCCAAATCTTCCTTCTTTCCCTCCCGCCTGTCCCCTCAGTCCCAACCCCAAGCATCGCTGAGTCTTTCTAATCTTCCTTTTCTACAGACCCATCTGACCTCTCCCCTCCTCCCCAGGCTGCTTCTCACCAGGCTGAGCTAGGTCCCAATTCTTCCTCAGCCTCCGCTCCTCCACCCTATAATCCTTTTATCACCTCCCCTCCTCACACCCGGTCCGGCTTACAGTTTCCTTCGGTGACTAGCCGTCCCCCACCTGCCCAGCAATTTATTCTTAAAAAGGTGGCTGGAGCTAAAGGCATAGTCAAGGTTAATGCTCCTTTTTCTTTATCCCAAATCAGATAGCGTTTAGGCTCTTTTTCATCACATATAAAAATCCAGCCCAGTTCATGACTCCTTTGGCAGCAACCCTGAGACACTTTACAGCCCTAGACCCTAAAAGGTCAAAAGGCTGTCTTATTCTCAATATACATTTTATTATCCAATCTGTTCCTGACATTAAATAAAACTCCAAAAATTAGAATCTGGCCCTCAAACCCCACAACAGGACTTAATTAACCTCACCTTCAAGGTGTACAATAATAGAAAACAGTTGCAATTCCTTGCCTCCACTGTGAGACAAAGCCCAGCCACATCTCCAGCACACAAGAACTTCCAAACGCCTGAACCGCAGCAGCCAAGTGTTCCTCCAGAACCTCCTCCCCCAGGAGCTTGCTACACATGCCAGAAATCTGGCCACTGGGCCAAGGAATGCCTGCAGCCTGGGATTCCTCCTAAGCCGTGTCCCATCTGAGTGGGACCCCACTGGAAATCGGACTGTCCAACTCACCTGGCAGCCACTCCCAGAGCCCCTGGAACTCTGGCCCAAGGCTCTCTGACTCTTTCCCAGATCTTCTCGGCTTAGCGGCTGAAGACTGACACTGCCCAATCGCCTTGGAAGCCCCCTAAACCATCACAGACACCGAACTTTGGGTAACTCTCAGAGTGGAAGGTAAGCCTGTCCACTTCTTAATCAATACGGAGGCTACCCACTCCACATTACCTTCTTTTCAAGGGCCTGTTTCCCTTGCTTCCATAACTGCTGTGGGTATTGACAGCCAGGCCTCTAAACCTCTTAAAACTCCCCAACTCTGGTGCCAACTTAGACAATACTCTTTTAAGCACTCCTTTTAGTTATCCCCACCTGCCCAGTTCCCTTATCAGGCTGAGACACTTTAAATTATCTGCTTCCCTGACTATTCCTGGACTACAGCTACGTCTCATTGCCATCCTTCTTCCCAATCCAAAGCCTCCTTTGCGTCTTCCTCTCGTATCCCCCTACCTTAACCCACAAGTATGGGACATCTCTACTCCTTCCCTGGCAACTGATCACATGCCCATTACCATCCCATTAAAACCTAACCACCCTTACCCCGCTCAATGCCAATATCCCATCCCACAGCATGCTTTGAAAGGATTAAAGCCTGTTATCACTTGCCTGCTACAGCATGGCCTTTTAAAACCTATAAACTCTCCTTACAATTCCCCCATTTTACCTGTCCTGAAGCCAGACAAGCCTTACAAGTTAGTTCAGGATCTATGCCTTATCAACCAAGTTGTTTTGCCTATCCACCCCATGGTGCCAAACCCATATACTCTCCTGTCCTCAATACCTCCCTCCAAAATCCATTATTCTGTTCTGGATCTCAAACATGCTTTCTTTACTATTCCTTTGCACCCTCCCAGCCTCTCTTCCCTTTTACTTAAACTGACCCTGACACCCATTAGGCTCAGCAAATTACCTGGGCTGTACTGCTGCAAGGCTTCACAGAGAGCCCCCATTACTTCAATCAAGCCCAAATTTCATCCTCATCTGTTACCTATCTCAGCATAATTCTCATAAAAATACACGTGCTCTCCCTGCTGATCGTGTCCGATTAATCTCCCAAACCTCAATCCCTTACAAAACAACAACTTCCTTCCTTCCTAGGCATGGTTAATGCAGTCAGCATTCTTACACAAGAGCCAGGACCACACCCTGTAGCCTTTCTCTCCAAACAACTTGACCTTACTGTTTTAGCCTAGCCCTCATGTCTGCGTGCAGGGGCTGCCACTGCTTTAATACTTTTAGAGGCCCTCAAAATCACAAACTATGCACAACTGACTCTCTACATTTCTCATAACTTCCAAAATCTATTTTCTTCCTCATACCTGACGCATATACTTTCTGCTTCCCGGCTCCTTCAGCTGTACTCACTCTTTGTTAAGTCCCACAATTACCATTGTTCCTGGCCCGGACTTCAATCCGGCCTCCCACATTATTCCTGATACCACACCTGACCCCCATGACTGTATCTCTCTGATCCACCTGACATTCACCCCATTTCCCCATATTTCCTTCTTTCCTGTTCCTCACCCTGATCACGCTTGATTTATTGATGGCAGTTCCACCAGGCCTAATCGCCACACACCAGCAAAGGCAGGCTATGCTATAGTACAAGCCACTAGTCCGCCTCTTAGAACCTCTCATTTCCTTTCCATTGTAGAAATCTATCCTCAAGGAAATAACTTCTCAGTGTTCCATCTGCTATTCTACTACTCCTCAGGGATTATTCAGGCCCCCTCCCTTCCCTACACATCAAGCTTGAAGATTTGCCCCCACCCACGACTGGCAAATTAGCTTTACTCAACATGCCCCGAGTCAGATAACTAAAATACCTCTTAGTCTAAGTAGACACTTTCACTAGATAAGTAGAGGCCTTTCCTGAAGGGTCTGAGAAGGCCACTCAGTCATTTCTTCCCTTCTGTCAGACATAATTCCTCAGTTTAGCCTTCCCGCCTCTGTACAGTCTGATAACAGACCAGCCTTTATTAGTCAAATCAGCCAAGCAGTTTTTCAGGCTCTTAGTATTCAGTGAAACCTTTATATCCCTTACGGTCCTCCGTCTTCAGGAAAAGTAGAACGGAATGAAGGTCTTTTAAAAACACACCTCAGCCGGGCGCGGTGGCTCACGCTTGTAATCCCAGCACTTTGGGAGGCCAAGGCGGGCGGATCACGAGGTCAGCAGATCGAGACCACGGTGAAACCCCGTCTCTACTAAAAATACAAAAAAATTAGCCGGGTGTGGTGGCAGGTGCCTGTAGTCCCAGCTACTTGGAGAGGCTGAGGCAGGAGAACGGCGTGAACCCGGGAGGCGGAGCTTGCAGTGAGCTGAGATTGCGCCACTGCACTCCAGCCTGGGCGACACAGCGAGACTCCGTCTCAAAAAAAAAAAAAACAAAAAAAAAACACACCTCACCAAGCTCAGCCACTAACTTAAAAAGGACAATACTTTTACCACTTTCACTTCTCAGAAGTCAGATCTGTCCTCAGAATGCTACAAGGTACAGCCTATTTAAGCTCCTATATAGACGCTCCTTTTTATTAGGCTCCAGTCTCATTCCAGACACCAGACCAACTTAGACTGTGCCCCCAAAAAACTTGTCATCCCTACTATCTTCTGTCTAGTCATGCTATTCACCATTCTCAACTACTCATACATGCCCTGCTCTTGTTTACACTGCTGGTTTACACTGTTTCTCCAAGCCATCACAGCTGGTATCTCCTGGTACTATCCCAAACTGCCACTCTAAACTCTTGAAGTAAATAAATAATCTTTGCTGGCAGGACTATGCTGAATCTCCTTAGGCACCCTCTAATCAGATGTCCTAGGTCCTCCCAATTCTTAGACCTTTTATACCTGTTTTTCTCCTTCTCTTATTCCATTTAGTTTTTCAATTCATACAAAACCATATCCAGGCCATCACCAATCATTCTATAGGACAAATGTTTCTTCTAACATCCCCACAATATCACCCCTTACCACAAGATTTCTCTTCAGCTTAATCTCTCCCACTCTAGGTTCCCACGCTGCCCCTAATCCGGCTTGAAGCAGCCCTGAGAAACATCACCCATTCTCTCTCCATACCACCCCCCAAAAATTCTCACTGCCCCAAGACTTCAACGCTATTTTGTTTTATTTTTCTTATTAATATAAGAAGGCAGGAATGTCAGGCCTCTGAGCCCAAGCCAAGCCATCGCATCCCCTGTGACTTGCATGTATCCGCCCAGACGGCCTGAAGTAACTGAAGATCCACAAAAGAAGTAAAAATAGCCTTAACTGATGACATTCCACCATTGTGATTTGTTCCTGCCCCACCCTAACTGATCAATGTACTTTGTAATTCTCCCCACCCTTGAGAATGTACTTTGTGAGATCCACCCCTGCTCGCAAAACATTGCTCTTAATTTCACTGCCTATCCCAAAACCTATAAGAACTAATGATAATCCCACCACCCTTTGCTGACTCTCTTTTCGGACTCAGCCCGCCTGTACCCAGGTGAAATAAACAGCCATGTTGCTCACCCAAAGCCTGTTTGGTGGTCTCTTCACACGGAGGCACTTGAAAAGGAGGTGTGTGCTGGGATAGTGCTGCCTGAAGGAAGGCCTGTGGGAATGTCTCCTAACGTGACAGAGACTGAGTCTTTTGAGCAGAGATAAAAAGATCATCCCAGAATTTTCGAAAAGAAGGCAGGCGGCCTCGTGCGGTGGCTCATGCCTGTAATCCCAGCGCTTTGGGAGGCCGAGGTGGGCGGATCACTTGAGGTCAGGAGTTTGTGACCAGCTTGGCCAACATGGTGAAACCCCATCTCTACTAAAAATACAAAAATCAGCCACGCATGGTGGTGCACGTTTGTAATCCAAGTTACTCAGGAGGCTGAGGTTGGAGAATCTTTTGCTCCTGGGAGGCAGAGGTTGCGGTGAGCCGAGATCACACTCTAGCTTTGGCGACAGAGTGAGACTCCATCCCCCCAAAAAAAAAAGAAAAAAAAGAAGGTAGGCGTGGGGGAAAAGCCGGACATTTCTGTCAACGTGGGAGGCAGTACACAGGCCTTTTTGGTTTCACCAGAGCCGGCTGTGCGTTGGGAGTGGGAGGTGGCTTCCCAGTTTGTTTCCCCCCATTGGCAGTTTGCTGCCTAAGACCTGTTTCAAGGGGGCACAAGCCCTGGCATCCGTCTCCCTGCTTGGTGACCCCCCCCCCACGCCAACCAGTCAGCTGTGCCCTGGCTCAGGTCCCCGGCTGGGCTCCCCAGCTCAGGTCCCCAGCTCCACCCCGGCTCCCACCCGAACCTGCAGGGTCCATGCTGACACTCGGTGGCCTTGGGTCTCTGGCGCTTCAGACCACTCCCAGCCCAGAGGTAATGACGCCACCCACCTGGTGGGCTAAACACCTGGGCCCACCCCTCACTCCCTGTTCACCATCTGCATTTATCCTCTTCCACGTTTTTTAAAATCTCTTTAGTTCTCCAACTTGGGCAGGCATCAGAACTCCCCGAGGCCCTGTCAGGAGGCAGTGGCCAGGCCCCTCCCCAGGGTGTCGGAGCCAGGAGGGCTGGGTGGGTTGGAGCTAGTGGAGCTGGGCCCCCAGCAAGCTTTCCTGCCGCTGCTGCTGCTCACTGGAGGCCTGTGCACACGTCCCTCCCAAGGCCTAGGGAGCTCCTGGCATGGAGGAGGCGCTGGTATGTCTGGGGACCAGACCTCGGCCACTGGGCTCCAGCCCCACGGTGTGCAGCCTGTCCTGTCTGGTCTTCCTGTAGCCTTTGCCCCCAGATCCAGTGGCCATGGATACTGTCTCTGCCTCAGCCCGCCCCCCAGCCTCCTGCACTCAGTCCTGCAGACCCCACGACTGCGGCCCGGCCTCCCTGACCTAAGGCCTTTGCACGCGTCCCTCTCAAGGCCTGGGGAACTCCTAAGCATCCCACGGGATTCCGCTCCAGGGTCACCTTGTCCAGAGTGCCCTTCCCGTTCCTCCGCCCCCAGCATGTGCAGTGCCACCCTAATCAGCATGCCTGTCACTCTAATTGTTTGTAGATGTGTCTCTCCTCACTACACCGTGAGAAAGAAGTGCCTGAAGGAACCGAGATTAATGATGCTGTGCTGAGTGCTGGGCTCTCCACACTGCACGTGGCTCACAGGAGCCTCCTGAGCAGTGTTCACGAAGGGCCGAGGAGCCCAGCCTCCATGCAGGTGGGTGGCCTCTGTGCAGGGGTGCGAGGCCGGGGTCAGCAGCACAAAGATATCGGACTCTCACCCTGTGGCATCATTTACCTCCTTGTCTAAACCTTGCCTTCCTTTTAGGTATAAACGGAGTGGGGCAGGTGGCAGCCGGAAGGTGAGGGAAAGGAAGTGAGGGGCCAGGAGCGGCTGTGGTGCCGTTTGCTGTGATGGGCGAGGCTACAGAGGTGACGTCTTTACTTCCTAGAGAGAACGTGGTTGGAGCTGGCCGCAGCCATCCTGGATCAATCTGTTGCTAACAACAGCAGTCTTTTCAAGGGAAGGTGTTCTCCAGCCACCTCGGAAAGTGAAGGATTTACAGACAGGCCTGAGAAACACCCGGATGCCTAGTGGAGAGGTGGAGTGTTGAGGTTGTGCACCTTGGAGGAGGTGGCTGTCTCCATCATGAAAGCTGATCAGCATGAAAGCCCATCCACCTTTCATATGCTCTATGTAACCAGGAGCAGAGCATACACCAGCGTGATGCTGCCTGAGGGCGCCTGGCATGGTGGAGGCAGGCGAGCAGTGGGCCAGTCTGAGGAAGAGGCCTGCACTCAGGAGTTCCCTGGAGGAAGGAGGAAAAGTGCTGTTTAAGAGGAAGAAAGAGAGGCGGGGTGTGGTGGCTCATGCCTGTAATCCCAGCACTGTGGGAGACCAGCCTGGGCAACATAGTGAGACCCTGCCTGTATAAAAAGAAGTAATAAAAAAAAATTTTTTTTAATTAAAAAAAAAAAAAGCAGGAGGGAAGAGAGTCTTACGGGGATAAGGAAATCCTAACGCCAAAGATGTAAAGAATTTACAGCTGATCATTTTCTAACATATGGCCCAGGAAACTTTTATTTCAATGCAAAAAAAAAAAGGGATTCTTGTACATTTTGGAGTCAGGATTGTAAGCCTCCAATAAAATTCTAAGCTCCCTGACCAACTGAATGGAGCCCTCTCTTGGCCAAGGGGACCCCAAAGAAGCCTCAAAAATTAGGTCATGTTGGGAAGGCAGGGGCCAGACATGCTCATTATGCCTCTTCCACATGGAGTTTAGACACAGCTGACCAGGGACCAGCATTCACATTACAACAGAGATCTTGAGACTGACAAATCAGCCTCTTTTTAGCAATAAGATACCAAATTCCAGCCTGACTCTGGTATAGCATCACATGACAGATAACAAACCCTGAAGGAAATGAAAGTATTTTAGCCCCACATATATTTCTTTGACATATTCTGAAATGGCCCTGCAAAGCTGACTCTTGTGGGGGAAATTTGCATTCTGTAGAGAATCTCCTTCCTAGTCTGACACCTTTCTAAGGTCTGGTAAGAGACATTCACCTGAATGTCTATTCTCTCTGAAGCCTGCTACCTGGAGTCTTCATCTACATAACAAGAACCTTGCCTTCCACAACCGATCCCTCCCACCTCCGTCTACCTTCCCTTAATTCAAGTTAACTTCAACTCTTCAGAAGGGCTTAACTCTTTCAACCAATTGCCAATCAGGAAACCTTTGAATCCACCTATAACCTACAAGCTCCCCACCCTACCCCATTCATTGAGATGTTCCACCTTTCTGGGCCAAATCAATGTATACCTTACGTGTATTGATTTATGTCTTTGCCTGTAACTTCTGTCTCCAAATAATGTATAAAACCAAGCTGTAACTTGGCTGGGTGCGGTGGCTCACACCTGTAATCCCAGCACTTTGGGAGGCCGAGGTGGGCGGATCACCAGGTCAGGAGATCAAGACCATCCTGGCTAACATGGTGAAACCCCATCTCTAGTAAAAATACAAAAAATTAGCTGGTGGGCACCTGTAGTCCCAGCTACTTGGGAGGCTGAGGCAGGAGAATGGTATGAACCCGGGAGGCAGAGCTTGCAGTAAGCCGAGATTGCACCACTGCACTCCAGCCTGGGCGACAGAGCAAGACTTCGTCTCAAAAAAAAAAAACAACAACAAAAAAAACAAGCTGTAACTCAACCACCTTGGGTATATATTCTTAGGATCTCCTGAGGCTGTGTCATGAGCCATGGTCCTTAACTTGGCAAAATAAACCTCTACCTTGATTGAGATCTGTCTTGATACTTTTTGGTTTATAAGATTTTATCCTGTGTTATCACGATAAAAACTAAGAAGGCTCTAGAAACCAGAAAGCTTGACAGTCTCTGATATAACTTTAAAAAAACAATGATCCAGTGATTTCTGCTTCCAGGAGATGGAGTACAGGTAGAATTTTCCTTTGTCCTTTTGCTAAGTACAGTTAAAAATCCTGAACATCATATATAAAGCAAACATAAGAAGACTCTGAAAGCCCAAGTGACAGGCAGACCAGCTAGGAACTTCAGCCCGTGGTGAATTCCCTGGGTTTTCTTTTTGCCTCACATATCTTAGACTTGGGCTGAAGGAGCCAGTGTCCTAGAAATGCCAACAGGTATAGACCACGAAGGCCCCAACAAAAGCTGCCCTCTCTAGATAAAGGACCAGGAAAGGGAAGCCTGGTAAGATGGAGAATTGTAGATAATGACCACTCTATTCCAGTCAAACACCCCAGCAAACACTGTGGCTTCACCAGGCCAGCCAATGCTAGGTAGGGAGCCTAGACTTACTCATAAGGCTGTGACAAGGTGGCCCAAACCCCAACCAAGGGAAAGTTGTAGGGTGCCAAGTAAAGAACCAGGACCTCATCCCCCACAATCACCCCATCCCCAGCAGTAACAAGACCCCCTACTACAGTGTCAGCAGAGACCACCTGGGAGCCTGGATTCTGTGTCCTTCCTCCCCCACAGTAACAGGCATACTTCTCTCCATGCATTGGGGTGGTGTCAGAGGAAGGCTAGTGGAGAATCAGCACTTTTACCACCTCGCAGTGTGGCAAGGCCACCCCCTTCTCCTGTGGTGTCAGCAGAGACCATGTGGAGGGGTGCAGTAAGAAGGTGCTCCTACCCCTCCCAGCAAGGGAGGTATTAGTGGGGAGCTGGAACTCCCACTCCTGCCCAGCCATAATGAGGAGCAGCCCACCCATGCCCAGGTGTCAATGGAGACTGAGTGGGAAGCCTGGACTTCTGTCCCCACCTGGCAGTAATGAGGTGGCACCCCCAGCCTTTCCCCTCCAGGGCAATATCAGAACAAGCCAGCTAAAAGAGAAGGTTCAAATAAAATCCAGAGTTTCATACCATAGCACCCTAAAAGTCCAGGTTTCAATCAAAGATCACTTATCATACCAAGAATCCAGAAGATCTCAAACTGACTGGTAAAAGACCATCGATAGATGTCAACACTGACATAGTGAGTATTAGAGTTATCTGACAAAGATTTTAAAGCAGACATCATAAAAAAGAAATGCTTCAACGAACTATTTCAAACATACTTTAAACAAGTAAAAATACAAAGTTTCAGCAAAGAAACAGAAACTAGAAAGAAGAACCAAATGGAACTTTTAGAACTAAAAAATACAATAACCAAAATAGAAATTCCAATGGATGGACTAAATAGCAGAATGTAGAGGGCAGAGGAAAGAACCCATGAACTTGGTTTTGTTTGTTCGTTTGTTTTTTGTTTTAAGACAGAGTCTCGCTCTGCTGCCCAGGCTGGAGTGCACTGGTGTGATCTCGGCTTCCTGCAGCCTCCACCACTGGGGTTCAAGTAACTCTCCTGCCTCAGCCTATTGGGTAGCTGGGATTATAGACCACACCATTGTAGTCCAGCCTGAGCGACAGAGCAACACTGTCTCGAAAAAAAAAAAAAAAAGAAAAGAAATACTTATGTGTAAATATGTAAATATAATAAAACATGTTATCATTATATACTAAAAACTATACAACACTGATGAAAGAAACCAAAGGAGTTTTAAATAAATGTAGAGACATACCATGTTCATGTTCATAGATTGAAAGACTCAACACAGTAAAGATGTCAGTTTTTTCCAAGTTCATACACAGGTTTAACACAATTCCTATCAAATCCCAGCAAGATTTTTTGAATAAATAGATAAGCTTATTCTAAAATTTTTTTTTTTTTTGAGACAGAGTCTCGCTCTGTCTCCCAGGCTGGAGTGCAGTGGTGCAGTCTCGGCTCACTGCAAGCTCCACCTCCTGGGTTCATGCCATTCTCCTGCCTCAGCCTCCTGAGTAGCTGTCACCACAGGCGCCCGCCACCACGCCCAGCTAATTTTTTGTGGTTTTAGTAGAGATGGGGTTTCACCGTGTTAACCGGGATGGTATCGATCTGACCTCATGATCCGCCCGCCTTGCCCTCCCAAAGTGCTGGGATTACAGGCGTGAGTCACCGTGCCTGGCCAGCTTATTCTAAACTTTATATGGAGAGGCAAAGAAAGTAGAACAGCTAAAGCAACGTTTTGAAAAAGAAAAATAAAGAAGAGTCTACTTGAGTTAAAGCTACAGTAATCAAGACTGTGTGTATAGATACATCGATCAACAGAACAGAGAATCCAGAAATAAACCCACCCAAATACATTCATTGGTTTTTGACAATGGCGCAAAAGAAATCAATGAAGAAAGGATAACCTTTTCAACAAATGGTGCTGAAGCAATTGAGTATCTATAGGCAAAAAATAAAATCAAAGTTGAAGAAGAATTGTGACCTAAACCTCACACATTGTTTTTTTAACTTTAGAGATGGGATCTCACTATGTTGCCCAGGCTGGACTCAAACTCCTAGGCTCAAGGAATCCTTCTGCCTCAGCCTCCTGAGTAGCTGGAACTATAGCCATGCAACACTGCACCTGGCTTCACACCTTATTCTTAAAATTAACTTAAAATGGATGATAGATTTAAATGCAAAATGTAAAACTATAAACTTTTAGAAAATCCTTAGGATCTATGGTAAGTAAAGAGTTCTCAGACTTGACATCAAAAGCATGATCCATTAAAGTTATATATAAAGATATATTAGACTTCTCTATTAAAAATACAAAAATTAGCCAGGCATGGTCGTGGGCACCTGTAATCCCAGCTGCTCCGGAGGCTGAGGCAGGAGAATTTGCTTGAACTCAGGAGGTAGAGGTTACAGTGAGTTGAGATCGCATCACTACACTCCAGTCTGGGTGACAGAGCAAGACTCTGTCTCAAACAAAACAAAACAAAACCTGAAAACTCAACCGTAAAGAAAAAAAAAAAAAAAAAGAAGAAAAAAAGTCAAATTAAAAATGGGCAAATGCATAAACAGATATTTCACCAAAGAGGAGATATACATGGAAAATAAGCACATGAAATTATGTTAACATCATTGGTCATTAGGGAAATGCACATTAAATCCACAATGAGGTGCGGCTAACCACCTATCGGAATGACTAAAAGAAAAAACAGTGACAGCATTAAAGGAATGCTGGCAAAAATGCAGAGAAAATGTGTTGCTCATGTACTGCTTGTGGAAATGCAAAATGGTACAGCGTGTTTGGAAAACATTTTGGCAGTTTCTTTAAAAACTAAATATGCAACTTGGTTAATGGGTACCAAAAATAGAAAGAATGAATAAGACCTACTATTTGATAGCACAGTAAGGTGACTATAGATGATAATAACCTAATTGTACATTTAAAAGTGACTTAACAAGTGTAATTGGATTGTGTTCGTAACTCAAAGAATGTTTGTGGGATGGATACCCCATTCCCCAGGACGTGCTGATTTCACACTGCATGCCTGTATCCAAACATCTCATGGACCCCATAAATATATATACCCACTATGCACCCACACAAATTTCAAAACAATTAAATTTTAAAAATAAAAATAAATATGCAACTACCATACAACTCACCAATTGCACTCCTGGGTATTTATTGCAAGGAATGAAGACTTAGCTTTACACGTAAGCCTGTACACAAATGTTCATAGTAACTTTATTCATAATAGCCCCAAACTGGAAACCACCCATATGTCCTTCAATGGGTAAATGGTTAAACTGTGGTACATCTACACCATGGACTACTACTCAGCAATAAAAAAGAATAAATTGGGTGGCTTTTTGTTTATTTATTTTTTACTTTTATTTTTTAGAGAAAAGGTCTTACTCTGTTGCCCAGGCTCCTGACTTGGCCCCTGGAAGCCCTGGGATTATAGGTGTGAGCTGCCACACCCAGCCAGAAATGAGTTGTTGATACCCATAGCAACTTGGATGAGTCTCCAGAGAATTATACTGAATGGAAAAAAGGGAAAAAACAAAAAACAGGCTGAGAGTGCCGGTTCATGCCTGTAATCTCAGCACTTTGAGAAGCTGAGGTGGGAGGATTTCTTGAGGCCAGGAGTTCAAGACCAGCCCGGACAACATAGCAAGACCTTGTCTCTACAAAAAATAAAACATAAAAATTATTAGCCAGGCATGGGGGTGCGTGCCTGTAGTCTTAGCTACTTGGGAGGCTAAGGTGGGGGAGGATCCCTTCAGCCCAGGAGTTCAAGGTTACAGTGAGCTATGATCACATAACTGTACTTCAGCCCGGGTGAGAGAGCAAGACTCTGTCTTTAAAAAAAAGTTCCCAAAAGTTACATACTATATAATTCCATGTATCAAACATTCTTCAGATGACAATATTATAGAAATGGAGAAGAGATTAGTGGTTACCAGGGGCTAGGGAGGGGATGGGAATGGTAGGAAAATGTGTGTGGGCAACTTGAACTCGAGAGACCTTTGAGGTGACAGAAATGTTCTGTCTCTTGACAGTATCAATGTCGCCATCCTGGTTGTGATATTGTCCTATAGATTTGTAAGATGTTATTATCATTAGGAAAACTGGATAAAGGGTACATTGCATTTCTCTGTATTATTTATTTCTTTTTTTTTGAGATGGAGTCTCGCTCTGTCGCCCAGGCTGGAGTGCAGTGGCGCAATCTTGGCTCACTGCAAGCCCTGCCTTCCAGGTTCACGCCATTCTCCTGCCTCAGCCTCCCCAGTAGCTGAGACTACAGCCACCCGCCACCACGCCCGGCTCATTTTGTTTTTGTATTTTTAGTAGAGATGGAGTTTCACTGTGTTAGCCAGGATGGTCTCGATCTCCTGATCTCGTGATCCGCCCGCCTCGGCCTCCCAAAGTGCTGGGATTACAGGCGTGAGCCATCTCGCCTGGCCTCTCTGTATTATTTCTTAAAACTGCACGTGAATCTATAGTTATTACAAAATGAAAACTTTAATTTTTAAAGAAGCAAGTTAAAATATTTTTGGAAGCCCTGATGGGTCCATTGTTGAATTCTAGCAAACATTTGGGAAAGAAATTGTTTTAAATTCTCTATAATCTCTTCCAGAAGACAGAACTGGAGGGAATATTTCCTGACTCATTCTATGAGGCCAGCATAACTCTAATACCCAAACCAGACAAAGACATTAAAAGAAAACTATAGACCAGTATCTCTCATGAACATACAAGCAAAAATCCTCAACAAAATGTTAGCAAGTTAAATCCAACAATGTGTAAATAAAATTATATGCCATGACTAAGTGGAATTTATCACAGGTGTGCAAAGCTGGTTTAACATTCAAAAATCAATTGATGTAATTAATCAAATCAACACGCTAAAGGAGAGATACCCATTAATTACATCAATGCACGCAGAAATAGCATTTTACAAAATCTAACACCCATTCCTAATAAGAACTAGAAATAGAGGTGAACTTTGTCAACATGGTAAAGAACACCTACTAAAAACCTACAGCTAATATCATAATTAATAGTGAGAAAAAGCCAAAGATGTCTCCTCTTATCACTCTTTTAAACATTGTACTGGAATGCCTAGTTAATGCAATAAGATAAGGATATACAAAGTTTACAGATTGGGAAGGAATAAATAAAGCTTTGTTTGCAGACATCATGATCATCTATGTAGAACTTCTAAAAGTATCATCAACAACAACAACGAATGTCCTGGAATTAATAAGCAATTATAGCAAAGTTGCAGGATACAAGGTTAATACACAAAAGTCAATAGCTTTCCTATATACCAGCAATGAACAAGTAAAATTTGAAATTAAAAATGCAATACCACTTAACGTTAGCACCCCCCAAAAATGTAATACTTAGGCATGCATTTACCAAAACCTATATGAAGAAAACTATATAACTCTGATGAAAGAAATAAATACAGTGCTAAATAAATGGAGAAATATTCCATGCTTGTGGATAGGAAGACTCAATATTGTCAAATATTAGTTCTTCCCAATCTGATGTATAAATTCAACACAATTCCAATAACAATTCTGGCAAGTTATTTTGTGGATAGCAAAAAACTGATTCCTGGGCCAGGCATGGTGGCTCATGCCTATAATCCCAGCACTCTGTGAGGCCAAGGCAGGAGGATCGCTTGAGCCCAGGAGTTTGAGACCAACCTGGGCAACATAGTGAGACCCTGTCTCTACAAATAATAAAAAAAATTAGCCAGGCATGGTGATGTACACCTGTGGTCCCAGCTGCTCAGGAGGCTGAGGCAGGAGGATCAATTGAGCCTGGGAGGTCAATGCTGCAATGAGCCATGATCACATGCCACTGCACTCCAACTTGGGCAACATAGTGAGATCTTGTCTCAAAAAAAAAAACCAAACCAAAACAAACAAACAAACAAACAACAACAACAACAAAACCTGATTCTAAAGTTTATATGGAGAGGCAAAAGACCCAGAATAGCCAAAAAAATATTGAAAGAAAAGAACAAAGTTGGAAGGCTACTGTAAAGCTACAGTAATCAAGATGGTGTGGTATTAGTAAAAGAATAGAAAAATAGATCAATGGAACAGAATAGAGAGGGCCCAGACTCATACAAATAGAGCCAACTGATCTCTGACAAAGGAACAAAAGCAATACCATGGAGAAAAGAGAGCCTTTTTGACAGATGGTGCCAGAACAACTGGACATTCATATGCAAAAAAATGACTCTAGATAAAGCCTCTTATCCCTCTCACAAAAATTCACTCAAAATAGATCATAGACCTAAATGTAAGTTGTAAACTATAAAATTACTAGAAGATTGGCCAGGTGCAGTGACTCACACGTGTAATCCTAGCACTTTGGGAGGCCAAGGCGGGAGGATGGCTTGAGGTCAGGAGTTCAAGACCAGCCTGGCCAACGTGGTGAAACTCCATCTCTACTGAAAATACAAAACTTAGCCAGGCGTGGTAGCAGGCGCCTGTAATCCTAGCTACTTAGGAGGCTGAGGCAGGAGGGTGACTCGAACTCGGGAGGCGGAGGTTGCAGTGAGCTGAGATTGCCCCACTGCACTCCATCCTGGGGGAAAAAGAGACACTCCATCTCAAAAAATACAAAATAAAATAAAATCCCTAGAAGATAACATAGGAGAAAGTATGGATGGTCTGGATATGGCAATGATTTTTTAGACACTATGCCAAACGCATGATCCATGAAAAAAAAAACTGATGAGCTGGACTTTATTAAAAACTTCCACTCTGCAAAATACACTGTCAGGAGAGTGAGGAGACAAGCCACAGACTGGGAGAAAAGATTTGCAAAGGACGTATCTAATAAAGGACTGTTATCCAAAATATACAAAGAATTCTTAAAACCCAACAATAAGAAAAGAAACAATCCAATTAAACAATGAGCAAAAGACCTCAACTGACATATCACCAAAGAAGATATGCAGATGGCAAGTATGCATATGGAGATATGCTCAACATCATATGTCATTGGGGAACTGCAAATTAAAATAGCAATGAGATACCAGTACACACCTGTTAGAACCGGCAAAATCCCAAACACTGACAACGCTAAGTGCTGGTGAGGAGGTGGAGCCACAGGAACTCTCATTCACTGCTGGTGGGAATACTCAATGATACAGCTTCTTTGGAAGACAGCTTGGTGGTTTCATGCAAAACTAAATATATTCTTATTACATGATCCAGAAGTCATGCTCATTGACATTTACCCAAAGGGATTAAAAACTTGCATCCACACAGAAACCTGCATACAGATATTTACAGCAGCTTTATTCCGAGTTGCCCAAACTTGGAAGCAACTCAGATGTTCTTCAGGAGGTGAAGGGATGAACAGTGGTACATCCAGACAATGGAATATTATTCAGTGCTAAAAGGAGATGAGCTATCAAGCCATGAAAAGATATGGAGGACATAAATGCATATTACTAAGTGAAAGAAGCCAGTCTGAAGAGGCTACCTACTGTATGATCCCACTTAAGTGACATTCTGGGAAAGGTAAAACTGTGGAGAGAGTGAAAATATCAGTGATCGCCAGGAGTCGTGGGGAGGGAAGGATGAACAGGCAGAGCACAGGGGTGGTTTAGGGCAGTGAGACTGTTCTGTGTGCTGTAACCCTGGATATGTGCCATTGTACATTTGTCAAAACCCATAGCATGTGGAATACCAAGAGAGAATCCTAACGTCAGCATGGGCTTTGGGTTTGTGGTGTATCACTTTGGATGATGGTGTATCACTGTGGGTTATTAGTTGTAACAAAAGGACGGCTCTGGTGAGGAACGTTGGTACTGGGGAGGCTGCCGTGTTGGGGGGCATGGATTATATGGGAAATCTCTGCACTTTCTGCTCAGTTTTGCTGTGAACCCAAAACTACTCTAAAAAATACTCTAGTAAAAAAAAAAAAAAAAAAAAAAAATAGAGACCCCAGCACAGTGGCTCACACCTGTAATCTCAGTGCTTCAGGAGGTCAAGGAGGGAAGATCATTTGAGGCTAGGAGTTTGAGGCCTGGGCAATATAGCAAGATCCTGTCTCTACAAAAAATAAAAATACAAAAACTTAGCTGAGTATGATGGTGTGAGCCTGTAGTTCTAGCTACCTGGGAGCATTGCTTGAAGCCAGGAGTTTGAGGCTGCATTGAGCTATGATCGCACCACAGCACTACAGCATAGGCAACAGAGTGAGACTCTGCCTCTATTAAAATATATATATTTCTAGGGAATCATCATTAAAAAGGTTGTCACTGCAGACTCTGTCTTCATAATTCGGTAATAATGTTTCTATCGTCTGTCTATTTCCAATAAACACATGAAATGGTTTACAGTAAAAGATGCATATAATAGTACAAATAGAAAGCATGTTTAAAAAAGTAAAGCTGTATGGAAAATTTAAAATATCAAACATTAAAGTTTTTATTAAAGTTTGTTGTTAAAAAACAAACAAACCCGCTACCATTTTTAGGAGGCTTAAACTTTTTCCTGATAATCATTTTTAAATATATGAAGAGAACATCCATGCAATGACAGTCTTCAATTCCAGTTTTATCGGTGGTTGGGGCCGGGCAGTGCTCCCTGCGGCTCCCCAGCCTCTGCTGGGGGCCGGGGGTTGGGCGCAAGATGGAGGCAGCGCTGGGGGAAGATGCCTCTCGGTGATCCCTCCTCTCGTGCTTCCTCCCTCCTCTGAGGCTAAGGACTCCTGGGGAGAAAGTGCAGCAGGGAGACCGCACAGCCGGCCCCATGCACAAAGCTCAGCGCGGCTTCACCGGGCCCCAGCTGTGCCCACCTGCCTTCCTAAAGAGCGCGCCGCCTGCAGAACGGGAGGCCTCCTCCCTGCTTCGTCTTCTGCGCCCCCTCCTGCTCTCTGTATCCTCTGGCTGCTCTGATCATTTTATCTTGGATGAGGGTTCAACCTTTGAATTCCCTAAGACAGTATTTTAACTGACTCCTTACGATAACTTATTATGGTTTTAAACCGCGCCCCCACTGAAAAGGGACCAGTGCTGGCAGAACTTCAGGTACTGGCGAGAGGTTTGTAAAGGGATAAGAGCATCCAAGCCGAGATGAAAAATACACCAACCCTTCTGCTGACCTTCCGCCGCCGACAGCACCTTCTATCCTAAGGATGCTCCCTGGCGGCCAGACTTTCTGTGCAGTGCGCAGCCTGTGTTCACTGACAGGAAAGAGCGATTTCAGCGCGTGTCATTCTAAACAATGATTTCTTCTCCGTGTCTATGAAAAAACAAGGTTTTTTTTTCTTTCGGATAAACAAAACAAAAACCCAAAACCAATAGATAATCTAACCTTAATCACAAAGGTGGTCCAAGTTATTTAATAGGGCAGAATAGAAAGATATGGTTAAGGCCGAGCGCGGTGGCTCACGCCTGTAATCCCAGCTCTTTGGGATGCCCAGGCGGGCGGATCACCTGAGGTCAGGAGTTCAAGACCAGCCTGACCAAAATGGTGAAACCCCGTCTCTACTAAAAATACAAAATTAGCTGGGTGTGGTGGTGCACGCCTGTAATCCCAGCTACTCAGGAGGCTGACACAGGAGAATTACTTGAACCCAGAAGGCGGAGGTTGCAGTGAGCCGAGATCGCGCCATTGCACTTCAGCCTGGGCAACAGAGTGAGACTCTGTCTCAAAAAAAAAAAAAAAAGATATGGTTAAATTTGCACAGCTACACTCTCAAATAAGAACATGATATGTTAATTTGTATATCGTTTTAAAATAGCACTGGCTCTCCGCCAGACACATAAGAGATGTGATTTTCTAGCTTTTTAGTCATCTTCTGTACTGTCTCTGGTCAGCATAGTGGCTTTATCCACGTCTGTATCTCGGCTTTCACTTCTCAGACGGGATCCCCTGCAAGCGGCACCTACTCAGCGAGTTCTTCTTCTCTGCTGGAAGACCCTGCAGGGCTCGTGCCTGCCCAGGTTGGCTCCTCCGTCACCTCCAGGTGTTAGCGCAGTACACCTGGCCACAGTCAGAGCATCCTTGGCCAGCTCAGGCTCCTTCTCCATAGGAGCCCGGGATTCAGGGCAGGCTCCCGGGGGGGAGGCAGTGTGGGGGGCCTGTATCCCCAGCCCCCCACTGAGTTCCCTGCTCACACTTCCTCCGGGCTCCACGGGTGGGCCACACCTGGTTCAGGATCTCCCTAGGCAGCCCTTTGCCTCAGGAGAATGCTGGAGGACATTGTTCCCTTTTCCTCCCTCCACTGGGTGCCCCAGGGCTGTGCTGAGGCGCCCAAACCCTTAAGGTGTGGCTGGTGCCAACTGAGACCTGCTGTGAGTACAAGACACCCTGCATTTCAAATATTGGGTACACATAAAGGAATGTGAAATCTCAATCATTTTCATTTTGATTACACATTGAAACAATAGTATTTTGGATACATTGGGATAAATAAAAGATTATTAAAACTAATTTTACCTGCTCCTTTTCGAAGTTTTACTTGTAGCTACTAGAAACTTTACTCACGTGGCTGGCAGATCTTGCTGTTGGCAGTGTTGCTGAGAGGGACAGAAGGATAGAGGCAGCCCCCCCAGAGGCAGCTCCCAAAGTCCCCATTTCCAGGTCACCTTCCAGCCCCCAAGGGTGAAGGGGGCCAGGTGGCTCCCCCAGCAGTGCGCCTCCCTGCTCGCTGTGATGCTGATGGGACTGAAAGCACACACAGCAAGTGGGGTGTATGGCTGGCTGAGGGTTCCCTGTCTCACAATGCATGTCTTTACCTCTGGTTTTCTGCCACAGACTCTGGATCCCAAGGGTCCAAAGGGAATTGCAAAGGGGAAGAATTCAGTCTTCCTTTTCTCCTCTGTGGCTTCCTGTGGCTGTGTTTGCAACTAGACTGTTCCAGACACAGCTCCACAAAAGACAGCTTCCTCCCTGGTTGCTTGCTCACTTATGTGCCCAGTGCCTGGGCCCAGCAGTCACACTTCTGTCTCTGCTGCATTTGTACTTGAGTTTCCTACACACCCTCTAAGTGGCCAACACTAGTAATGAATGCAGAAACATGAAAGAATATTCTCTCAATACATTTCAGGGTGGGTACTCATCAGATGAACACATTTTCAGTTACTAAGTTAATGACAACAGTTGAAGACATTGGAAATTTTTACTCATTTTTGCTTTACAACAGAACCAAAAGCATCAACTTAAGAATTCATTTTACCTGCTGGTTTCCACAAGCTAGTTATGTGAACCATATTTTACAAACAATAATAATATTACAACAATAATTATGGAGAAGTTAATTGGATAATAGAGCTTTCCACAATTCAAGTAGAAACACAGAAGAAATTAGATAATTTTAAGTCCGCTAACTCAAGACATGCTGGTGCAAGCCCGGCCTGCGAGGCCCCATTGCCTGCGTCTCCCAGGGGCCTTAGAAAGACTGACAGTTCGCGGGCCTCTGGGGAAATGTCTACCCTACAGAAAATCTTTGGGTGTTCAGTAGTTCTCTAGAGATTTTAAGTGGTATCATAACAGCCCATCTAGAGAACTTATTTCTAAATAATTTGAAAAACAAACAAGAAACCATTAGGGTTTTTATGCAGAGCAGCCTCCAGAGCAACATTCTCCGAGAGGAAGAGTCGACCGGAGTGAGCTCTCCTCAGGGCCTGCTCTGCCCTCCACAGGGCCTGCTCTGCCCTCCCCTGCCGTGCCCTCCGCTGCCCTGCAGACGCTCTCCTAGTACTATGGGAACCCAAGCTCTCTCCTCTGGGCCAGACAAACAGTGCTCAGGCCACGCACCTCCTCAGAAAAGGGGGCATGGGTTGCCACATCTTCAGAGAGCTCTGAGTAAACTCCCTGGGCCCAGGGATGCAGGGGAGCCTGGTTGTTGCTGCAGAGCCGGCCTCATGTTCCCCTAAACAACCTTTCTAAACTAGAGATTTCTAGACTAAGACAAAATCAACATGCATTCACACTTTATACTCTACTCCATTTTCAACCCCTTGGATTTAAACTCAGTGTGGAGAATCTGTGATAAGCACCTTCCAAATTCCTCCAGGATCATCTGCTCTGCCAGGCACTCGGAGCAGTGTTCTTTCTCGGCCTCTTCTCCCTGAGCCAGCAGGCAGGCGCATGTGGCCTCCACCACCTCCCAGGAGATGCATGAGGAAGGCCGCCTGTCAGAAACAGAGCAGTTAAAGGCCGCTCAACAGCGCACCGTTTCTACCTAGAGTACTATTTATATTCAGCAGAACATTGTTTGTCCATGCTATTTTAAAGAACATCATCCACTAAAATCTAACGTTGTCTTCCTCATACTGGAAACTATTAGGCCGGGCACAGTGGCCTGTAATCCCAGCACCTTGGGAGGCCAAGGCAGGAGGATGGTTTGAAGCCAGGAGTTCAAGACCAGCCTGGGCAACAAAGTGAGACCCTGTCTTTTTTTTTTTTTTTTTTTTTTTTGATACTGAGTCTTGCTCTGTCGCCAGGCTGGAGTGCAATGGCACGATCTCGGCTCACTGCAACCTCTGACTCCCTGGTTCAAGTGATTCCCCTGCCTCAGCCTCCCGAGTAGCTGGGATTACAGGCATGTGCCACCACACCCGGCTAATTTTTGTCTTTTTAGTAGAGACAGGGTTTTGCCATGTTGGCCAGGATGGTCTCGATCTCCTGACCTTATGATCTGCCCTCCTTGGCCTCTCAAAGTGCTAGGATTACAGGCGTGAGCCACCACGCCCAGCCGAGACCCTGTCTTGAAAAAAAAAAAAAAAAGAAAGAAAGAAAAGAAAAGAAAGAAAGGATTAACTGCTTTTAGAAGAATAACACAGAGGACAAGTAAATCTGTCAGTTTTTGACATCCCTCTCATGGCAGGTTTGAAATTTCCTCAAAATTAGATCCACTGACAAACCCAGAGGATCCCGGGCTACAGTGTCAAGCACGTGGGCCAGGTGGGAAATTGCGGAAGCAGGACTCTTAGCTGAGGCAGGGCATGGGGACAAGCCAGGCAGCTTTGCTCTGAGTCCTGTCCATGCTGGGTGTCTGCCTCTCCTCCCCACAGGACCATGTGCAGCCAGACAAGGCCAAGTGTTCTGAAGACTCGCCTGTCAAGCCTTGGGGTCCTGCTGTCAGGACGGCCTTCTCCCTTCAATGCCACTTGGAGCTGTGAAAGTGGTTCTGAAAGACAAGTTGTACTACATCACATAGGACCAGCTATTCTCCCCACTGAGCTCAGGGGGCAACTGTGGCTTAGCTAGATAGCAACCCAAGTGGTGCTAAGTCGAAAAATTTTCAGGAAAACTTTATAAAAGATTAAAAAGTGTTGGATTATAAAAATAAAGCAAAATGTTGGATTAAAGTCTCTCTATAAAGACAATACACGATGACTGTGGTTGAAGAAGAAAAGACAGGGCTGCCCTTGGGAAAAGAAGGGCTGTTAACACTGCAAGACCAGGCTCCAATGTACAGGCCCCCGCCAGACTCCACGGAACACACATCCTGCTGCAGGCGATGACATTTTCACACATCACTTCACAGACAATGCAGCCAGGTTTTGGTAAATTTTTACTGATAAAGACCTCTGTGGGTCAGCTGGGTACAGTGGCTTATGCCTGTAATCTCAGCGCTTTGGGAGGCAGAGGTGGATGAATCACAGTTCAGGAGTTCGAGACCAATATGGTGAGACCCCATCTCTACAAAAAATAGAAAAATCAGCCGGATGTGGTGGCACGTGCCTGTAGTCCCAGCTACTCAGGAGGCTGAGGTGGGAGGATCACCTCAACCTGGGGGGTTGAGGCTGTGTGAGTTGTGATCGCACCACTGCACTCCAGCCTGGGCAACTGAGTGAAAACCCTGGTCTCAAAAAAAAGACCCCTGTAGGTCACAATCATGAGTATTTCTGATATCTCTCTAACCAAATAAGCATGAATTTGGCTTTGCAAAATATTAATTAATGACATCTGGTACTTTATCATGATATGACCATTACATTGAACTCAAAGAAGTTTTTTTTAAACAAATGAATGGAATCTAATAGACAGTAAAATTATGACTCAACCTTGAGAACTACTAGGATTACAATTCCAAAACTGATAAATGCAAAATTATCCAACTAATCTGGATCCACAATCCTTAGTAAGGAAAACAATTTGGACCAAGTACAGCTCTTTGCTGCCACTTCCCACGATAAAGGATAGGGAGGCATGCGCTGTCTTTGCTGCCCTGGGTTGGTGTGGCTCTGTATTAATGCAAAGACAGTGTCAGAACTCTGCTGGCCCTGCTGGTGATCCTGGCAGCAGGGCTCTTTTTTTTCTGGTACAAAATGGGAGTAACTCAGACAGTGAGGATGAAAAGGCCGAGCTGAGCAGACGAAGAGGACAAAACAGGTTTCCGCAGCGGGGCCTCTAAGGAAACACGGTCGCCACCCAGGATTAGCCCATGGAGGGAGGAACAGCTTCCCTCCGCCCCCGAACACACGCCTGCCCCTGCAGGCTCACACATTCTTTCCAGTGTATAAATTGTCCTTAATTCTCCTCTCAAATTAACCTCTGTTCCCTCCATTAGCAGAGGGTAGTTCAAAGTACCTACCTATCTTGACTGAATTTTGGAAGTCCTGGTGGCAGATGATGGCTGCCTTCCAAACCTCCAGTCTGCATGTAGTTTGGCATGTTCATTAGTGTCTTTCGTTCTGGGCTTTCTTCATAATTTTTGCAATCAATGCATTTGCAAATAGAAGAACACATAATTTGGGCCTGGTAATACAAAATGCTTCAATAAAATTAGGTTGTCCCACAAGTCACCAAAAACTGACAAATTCTATTTGGACCTTAAATAATTCTTCGCGTATATTTGCCCATGAGAGAGAGTGTGTGTGTGTCTGTGTGTGTTGAGTGTGAATGTGTGGGTGAGAGCGTGTGTTGAATGTGAGTGTGTGTATGAGTGTGTGTGGGGTGTGTGTGTTGAGTGTGAATGTGTAGGTGAGAGTGTGTGTGTGTTGAGCCTGTATATGAGTGTGTGGGGTGTGTGTGTGTCGAGTGTGTGTGTGTGTGTGCATATGCGTGTATGTGGGGTTTGGGTATGTGAGTGTGTGTATATGTGTGAATGAATGTGAATGTGTGTGTGACTGTGTGTTTGAGTGTGTGCGTTTGAGAGTGTGTGTGTGTTTGTGTGTGTGTGTGATCTGCAGTTTTCATCACGCGCTGCTGTTGTGGAGATGCAGTAGTCCTGCTGCTGACAGAGCGGAGGCCGAGTGTGTGGGTGTGAGTCCCAAGCAGAGAGAGGGCGTTGCTCTCCCTTCTCCACCGGGGAGCCAACAGGCTGCTTCGTTTGACTTGTTTTGAAGAAAGCCTGCCTTAGCTGATTATAAAACTCTAACTTATGGTTCTCTTGCAGCATGTGAGGCTATTATGCTGGTTCTATGGGCGCAGAAAATGTACAAGAGAGTAGAATTCGAAACCTGCCCAAGAGCAGGCCTGTGGCTGGGAGCTCTCAGGGGAGACCTCTCCTACTGCCTTACGGGTGGATTTTGATTCAAGCTTTTCCTGGCAATGTGATGCTCAGGGGGCCAGCGTGTCCCATCTGTACCCAGCAAGCCCCCTCTTGCCCCTTCATGCCAAATCCTTGCTCGTGTGGGCCCCAGGGGCTGACTGAGAGCTGGCACTGCCAATCACTATGGTTTTTGGCTTTCTCTTTCCTTCAGCTCCCCCCCGGGGATTTCCCTCTGCTCTTTCCAGCTGAGAGATGCATCTTCAGGAGGATGCGTTCTGTTTCATCTGCACCTCTGGGTGTTTTGAAGCAGGAGGCTTTTCAGAGTTTCTAGTCTACACAAATGCCAGAGACTAAAGGACAGTAGTATCCCTTTCCTCTGAGCCTGCACATTCTGTGGGCTGTGCCCAGCATAGGCTCTGCCTTGGGGAAGTGGGCTGAGCCACAGTTCCATGGCAGCCAGTGAGGGTGTTTTGCAGGACAGAGGAGCTGCTGTGGGTGCAGTTGAAAGTGGTTCCTCGGGGGTGATGTCAGTCCCGTTTCAACTGTGCATCTCTGTCATGTTTTGACTGTGTTTTCCACATCCTAGCTGGGGACTGTGGGGTCCACCTTCCCAGATCTTTCAGTGCATGTCTCCAGAATCAGGTGGACTGTTCTCAAGCCCGACCCTCTGTGAACAGCCTTTGAAAAGTATAATTCACAGGAACCCCCAAAAGACCTCAAGCAAACCAAAACAGAGGTTTGTAAGGAAGGTTTGCCCAGCTGCTCCCCTGATAGGGCCTAAGGGTTCCCTCACTTTCTCTTTCCTCCTTTCCCTCAACACAAATGAAAAGAGAAATAGCAAAGAGAGGTGAAACAGTGACAGCACTGAAGGGGAAAGTGGGTTCCTCTGCTGTCATTACATCTTTGGGAAAAGAAAAAGCTTTTGTCCAGGCCGTGATCTGCAGCTTGCTTTGTTAGCCTCTCTCCATTGGCTTAGGCTGACTGTCCATTCTGGTCTCTGATGGGGCTGTGAGCCAGGGAGGAGCTACCCTTGGTCAAAGCACCAGGTGAATGGATGTCTGGGGACAAGCGCCACAGGGACCTGGAACAGACTGAGTCTTTGAGACCAAACTGTCCCCCACGGCCCCACCTAGAGCACCTGGGCTTTGCTCAGGGAGGAAGAGGCACGGCTGCCCTCTGGGAGCTTCCACCCTGTTGGAGGACCAGTGTGGATCAGTGGCCGCAGAGGGACAAAGCCATGCAGAGGGCACCCTCACTGGGTACTCAGGGCTGGGCTCAGGGGAAGCAACATGCTCCAAAAGGAGCCCTCAGTGAACTGACCTGGTTTACAAAGCTTAGCTTGTATTTGGGAAATTAATTCAGATTAATATAAGTGCCCTTCTAGAAACTCTGGAAGAAAAAAATAATTATATTTATCTTTTTAAATTACAGTGAAGTTTTTTAACCACAAAAGCTACTCAAAATATTTACCTGTGTTTTTTTTTAGTGAGTTAGGGAGCTGGGCACTAACCTCATAGCACTCGCAGTAATTCTTCAGGCAGCCTGACCTCCTGCAGCTGCACCCTTTGTTGTGCCGGGGCTTGACATCGCCCAGTTGGCCCTTCCCAATTTTTGGCTGGAAAGCTTCTGGATTTCTACCAAGACATGCCTAGGGTAGAATGGGAAGCTCCATCAGGATGGATTTTATCATTCAAAACTCAGCTCAATGAAGGATATCTCATTTGAATCTGATTGTTGTAAAAGGTGCCACAGTAAGCAGTGAGTCTCTTTACATGGTTCAGAAGGTGCAGCCCCTTCTTGTTTGATTTCAATTTGTTTCCATACACAAAAAGGTATATTGTAGCTAAAGTTTCTTCATGTTTTGTTTTGTGAGTTTCCAAGTCTTACATATTTACTGTAAAAAAAAAAATAGATGGTAAAGATGCAAAGAAAATCATCATTTCTCTGTCGACACATTTCCATCCAGCATTTCTGGGGCCCTCTTTCCTAAGATGGTTGAGACCGTGGACCATACTAGCAGCTCACGCTGCCTGAACACAACTCAACACACCGTGTGCCAGGCGTCTTTCCATGGGATTTGTATATACATGCCCTCTCATTTAATCCTCAGCGATCGCAGGAAGTAAAATCTACTAATGTATGATTGTTTTATACCTGGAGAAACCCAGGCACCGAGAGGTTAAATAACTGCTGATAAGTGGCGAGATCCTGATTCAAAGTCCCCGTGCTGACTTCAAAGCAGGTCTCAACTGTTGGGCCATGCCTTTCTCAAGCAATACACATGATTTGTTATCCAGGTCTATTTGTTGTCCCTTTTTAATCTATCTATACACACAAATACATACATATCTTTACATACAAAACGATTCAATGCTCTTTGTAAAAATTCAAATACAGAGGTCACGGTGGAAGTCCGTGGCCTCCCTTCCCCCTCCTGGGGTTGACATTTGGAATCGGTACTGTCCAGCAGCACAGCCCCTAGCACAGGGCCATCGCTGCAGTATGTGCTGCTGGACAGCCCCAGCCTGCGGTGCGCAGCTTTAGGCATTTTCACGGATCACTGAAGTGTGACAGGCAGTGGAGGCACACATCTGCAGCTGTGGCATGATGATCTTGTGCATGTGTGCACACCTGTGTACCTGCGCACACCTGTGTACCTGCTACCAAGGTCAAGTTAGAGGACAGGTGGCCCCACAGGCTGCCTTGTGACTCCTCCTCAGTGGGGCACCCCTGCGGGGAACGCTCTTCAGATGTAGAGGGCTTTAGGTTTGCCTATGCTGGTGCCTCAGGTAAGTGGAATCCCACAGCTTGTACTCCCGTGTCGGCTGCCTCCCTCAGATAACAACTGGGAGGTCAGTCCACACTGCTGCGCTTAGCTGTAGCTCCTGCTTTTCACCAATGCGTCAATTCATCCATTCTACCACGGATGGACATTTGGGCTGTTTCCAGTGCCTGGCTACTCTGGATGAAGCTGCTGTGAACATTCCTGTACAAATCTCCTGGTGGACATTGGCGCTCGTTTCTATTGGCTATATTTGTAGGAAGGAAATGGCTGGATCATAGCATACACAGAGGTTTAGTTTTGGTAGCTATTGTCAAACAGTTTCCCGAAGTGGTTGTGCCCTTTTATATTCCTATCAGCAATGTAAGAGAATTCCAACCCTTTTTGTTTTTACAGTTTTAATTGCAGATAGTATTCTTTATCCCTAAATAAAATGTACTAAAGTTTACATGTGTGACAATTTTCTTCTGTCCTATGGATCTGGCTATATCAAAATTGGTAAGATATTTCAAGTCATTTATCCATAATTCAAGAGGAGAATTAAATTATTTTAGAAAACAATGCAGAGAGCAGCCACACCTTTATAATTGTGTTCTATTTGTACAGGACAATCTCAGGTCTACAGTCGATGGCTCTCAATTTCCCTTTGTGAATGAGTGGGCACCACAAGTGTCTCCCTGGAGTGGGTTGACAGCCCTGAGCCTAACTGTCCCTCCCTTCTCCCTGATTATCTTTTGTGCCTACAGAAAGGGATAAAAGCTGCAAGCTCTTGTGTTTAGCCTTCAGCAGAGTGGCCATCAGGGCCATCAAAGTAACCTTTTGCGTCTCTGGGAAAACCTAGATTCTTCTCTTCTTCTGGAAGCTGAGGGGTGAAGTTTAAATTGTTAAATTTTACAACTGAAAATGTAGGCTGCCTGAGCACTTTCCCCAGCCTTCTCACGCAGGGGACTGTCTACACCTTTGCGGCTACATTGCTCCAGCTCATGCTTATCTGCTATGTAAGATGACCCCAGATGTCTCAACTCCAAGATAAAGCGGACATGCGCATGTTCTTGAATCAGAACCTTCCTAGACTGCTGCATCTCTGAAGCCTTCCCACATAATAAAAGGGAAAAGGCTTTCTCTGCCTACCACTTTTCTAACAGCCGCTTGTCATGGTTTAATACCCCCACCGGCAGGAATCAAGTCGTATTCAATGTAAATTCTTCAAAACTGTGGGTTTTTTCCAATGAGGAATCTCTGAAGATCATTTTATGAACATCTTAAATAGTTTGAAATGCTTTTAAAATGCATGCATTTAATGGACATTTATTACCTTAATGGCTTTAAACCGTTCAATTTCATGATGCAAGTTGTTGCAACAATTATTACAATTGCAGTTGTTGCAAAAGTCCCCACTGGCAAAGCAGTCACAGTACCTGTGAAGGAAAGGACAGAGTGAGTGGCAGGCACAGACGGCACAGTGAGTAGTGAAAAGAAGAGCACACACGTGCCGGGCGCGGTGGCTCACGCCTGTAATCCCAGCACTTTGGGAGGCAGAGGCGGGCGGATCACGAGGTCAGGAGATCGAGACCATCCTGGCTAACACAGTGAAACTCCGTCTCTACTAAAAATACAAAAAATTAGCCGGGTGAGGTGGCGGGCACCTGTAGTCCCAGCTACTCGGGAGGCTGAGGCAGGAGAACGGCGTGAACCCCGGGGGGCGGAGCCTGCAGTGAGCCGAGATCGTGCCACTGCACTCCAGCCTGGGCGACAGTGAGACTCTGTCTCAAAAAAAAAAAAAAAAAAAAAAAAAAAGAAGAGCACACACGTGTAAGGAAAGAGCTGGCAATGTGCTGCAGTCAGAACACTGAACACTTTCATAGACGGCTCAGATTCCTTTTTATATGAGAACTAGATCAACTAGGATGATGCTCACCAGTGACTAACACAGAAGGGAGTAAAACTAGTTAAAACCATTCGTTTCATAATATAGGATTTTGCAAAGCAAAACAATTTCCTGTCAAATCCATTGCATCAATCAATCCTCCCGGCCCCTAATTGCCCTCCGCCATTTTCCCAGGAGCACGATAAGTTTAGTGGGCAGAAACATCAAGTAATGAAGAGCTGTCTTCTCATCAACCACCCCAGTCCATCCAACATGACTGAAGGTGTGTTCACTTCTTCACCAGACCTTGACTTTGAGTGAAAGCTAATGGGACCCAGAGGTGGAACCTGGCCTAGGCCTTATCTCGCTTTCATTCTGTGAGGGGGAACTGAATGGCAGGAAATGAACGGATGAGGCGGCTGCAGTCACACCTCTTGGTTGTAATGCGAGGGTTGTTCGGGAATCCTGAGTCTAGTGAAGCCCTTGGAGCGCACACCACCATGCCCTGTGACTCCTGGGGCCACACGGGTGGCAGTGCTGAGGATTGGCTCTGAGGGCTTCCTGGGAGAGCCGCCAGTGCTGGCAGCCAGTCGCCCTCCCACGGTCTTGTAAGACGCCTGCTCCTGCGCTGTAAGGCAGAGGTGTTTGCAGGCACGCGCTTTACCCTTCCTGGGATGGGCAGGGGCGATGCTCTCCTTAACTCATGTGAAAATGTAGCATCAAGGCAAGGACTCCTACTGTGCCGCCTACGACCCACGCCCCAGAGAGCCACCCCATGGCTTCCACCTGTGACCAAAGAAGACCCCTGTCACTGTCTTCTGTGAGCATGGTTCATCGAAAAGAGCTTCCAACTCGTTTTCCACATTGGCTCTGCCGCCTTCTCCCCATGTGCCAGTCAGCTTTGGAAGCTGTAGAGTGGGAATCGTGGTGCTCAGCCTCCCAGTCCCAAAGCGCTGCTGAGGGAAACCCTGGGCGTGTGAAGCTTCCCATAGTGCTGCAGGAACACGGCAAGGGGCGTGCAGGAGACCAGAGGTCTGCAGAAACCTCTCTGGGGCAGAATTCCCAAACACAATTCTTTTCATAATTATTATTTTCATATTTTAAAATAATATTTTAATGTCAAGTCAACAAGAGAGTAAAGAAGATCATTAGAGGCCAAAAAGACAAGAAATTGTGAACCCAGAGAGGCGAGTTCTGCAGCAGCTAAGTGCTGCCCTGGGGCATCTGCCAGTCCCTAGGGACCCGGAGCTTGGGTTCCAATGTGCAGGAGATAGGAGACAAAGTCTGGGCATCAGACCAGAGACCCCTCATAAAGTGTGGATCCCTGAAAGGCGAGCTCCCCAAGGAGTGAATTATTAGAGACATCTCCGCTCCACAACAGGGGAGAGGAGAGACACATCCCCTGTGGGGAGAAAGGGGAACTATAAAGGTCTCTCCTGAGCCTGCAAGCCATGCAGATGGAGAGAAAGGAAAGGGGACAGTGACAGAAGGTTTGGATGCCGGATAGTAGAGGGGCGAGAGAACTGGCATGGCAGACTCAAGAATGCTGAACCTGAAGTTAGCAGGAAAGAGCTGGGAAGGAGCTACGGAAGGCTCTGGAATGGGCAGCACCAGGTTCCTCCAAGGGAGAGCAAAGCCAGGTGAGATAAGAAGAGAACCCGGGGGATTCTCTGTAGGAAGGCATGAGTCCCCAGACGACACCTCCTTCCTAAGCAGCTGGGACCCCCCTGCCACCAAGGCAGAGATTAAAAGTGACTCTCTTGGAGCAAAACCATTGGGCGTGGGATATGATAATGAACAAATCCAAGAAAAGTGATTGTTGAGACTCCTAGGTTTCTTCTACTCAGCTTCTAGCTTTCTAGCAGAAGACTAGAAAAGCCTCCTCTGAGGACTCTGACCAGCCCAGGAGAAAATATCTAGAATTTGACATTGAGTTTTCCCAATAAAATAGCTAAGTGACCACCCTGTGGTGAAGCTACAGTGACCAAGCCCTCAGCAGTGTACCTGCAAGCCCAGTCAGCCCACACCTCAGCTACAGCCCCCAGACAGCCCACTCCTCAGCTACAGCCCCCCGGTCAGCCCACCCCTCACCTACAGCGCCCAGTCAGCCCACACCTCATTCTTAAGTATGAGCAGAGTGACGCCCAGGCATCCGCAGACACGTTAGGAAATCTTCCAGAGTATGAAAGACAGAGGCCCAGAGAAACGGACCGTGCATGGAAAAGAAAACTAGGAGGAAAGTGGTATCAACAGCCTCAGAGAGACTAAGAAAAGTTATTGATCGATGAAACAGGAAAATAATTCTTACAAAAAACCTCAGGATATGAAAAAAGATATTTTAGGAAGCAAAAAAGTAATCACAGTGATGAAAGACCTAGAAGGTATGAAAACTAGAACTAATCAGAGGAGAAAGCAACAGTGGGCCAGACTAGAAAATCCAACATTTATGTAGTAAGAATTTCAGAAATACTGAATATTAAGAATGAAGGGGGTACAATAATTCTAGAACATCTCCCAGAACTAAAGGCCATGAGTTTCTGAAGGGAAAGGACCCACCTTGGGCTCTGCACAGTAGCTAGAAAAGAGACTGGAACCAAGACAGCATGAGCACATTCTGCAGCACCAGGAATAAGAGATGATCCTCTATGGTTCTAGAAAGTATAAAACAGTTTTCATACAGAGGATCAAGAAAAACAGTGATGTTAAAATTCCACTAGCAACATTGGAAGCTAGAAGAAATGCAGCAAGGCCTTCAAAAGTCCAAAGAAAAACCATTTCCAACCTGAAGTTCTACTCCCGATCTAAATTATCATCTAAGCATGAGGATAGACTAAGACATTTTTAGTCACATAAGGTCTGAAGAAATTACATCCCATGTACTCTTCCTCTGGAAGCTACTGGAGAAGGCACTGCACCAAAATGAGGCTGTGAATCCCACAAGGAAGATGCGGGCTCCAGGAGTCAGGAGCCCAAACATGACAAAGAAGCTGGTGAACCCCTTAGAGTGATGGTAGAGGGGAGTCCAAGAAGGGAGCTGCACGCAGGCCTGGAAACCAGACCCTCCATGGCAGGCCAGGCCAGGCAGCTCAGGAAAAGCCTTCACGACAGGACTGACAGTGCCCCCATGTCTGGGCATGTTGAGAAGACCATTACACAACCAGAGGAGAGGTTAGGGTTATGTTAGTGTTGTGTGCATAGAAGACTAAGTACTGGGTATGAATGGAAAGGGAAAGTTAAAGAAGTTCAGGAAAGGATAATTCATGAAGGCTCAGCAGGCACCAGAGTTTTCATCATCATAAAAATGTAAAGACTCAATGCTAATCTAACCAAGTCTATCTCATGTCTGGGTGTGGGAAATGTGTGTGTTGGTAGGGGTTGGTGTGTGAGTGGGAGAGGAAATAAAGCTAAATCCACATTTCCCATAGTACAAAAACAATAGATCACACCAAACTGAAAAGCCGAGGAGTAATTCAGACCTGTTTTTAGACTTATGGAAGCAAATATTAAAAGATTCAGTTAAAAGAGTTGAAAGTTCCTGGGGGGCAGAAAATAAGGAACAATTGTAAGGGTACTACTATGTTTTGTCACGAGCCTGGTACAATTATGTGGCTCTCTAAACTATATGTGTATGTGATTTGGATAAAAATAATAAACTGAGAGTAAGACAGAATAAAAGATAAAGAAATTAGTCTAGATGCAGCACAGAAGACAGATTGCAAATATACAAGAGAGGTTAACAGCAACAGTCAAGAGTTAGAGAGGCTAACGTGTCTGTCTGGTGAGCATTAAGGAAGGAGAGAGGAGAGAAAATGGGGGAGAGCCATCTTTGGAGTGAGGATATCCGTGAGTTTTCCAGAACTGATGATAGCTGTGGATGCTCAGATTTAGGAAACCTAATAAAAAGAAAGACAAACAAAAAGAAAAACCAAAGACAAAAAGAAAATCTCAAATGCACCAGAGAAGAAAGATACATTATCTAGACTTGCATCTGACTTCTTGTTAGAAATAATGGGAAACAGCAGACTATTTTCAAAGCATTGGCAGAAAAAACCTGACAACCTAGAATTGCATACCCAGTAAAAGTGTGTTTACTCACCAAGGTCCAGGCTAGGCACATTTCTTTTTTTCACTGTACACTCTTTTGCTGAGTGATTTTATTAACTCTTGCCCTTTTAATCTTCTGAAGATTTTAAAATCTGTTTTCACCAAAACTGCTCTCTCTCCCACACTCCAGACCCTAAAATCCTTATTGTCTTATTTCCCAAACATAATGAAAGGGTGGGCTGTCCACATGTGCTCTTATCATTCCTCATCTCCCATTCATTCTTTAACCTATTGCATTCAGATTTCCTCCTCCTGCCCACAGACTCTCAAAGGCAATCAACCAGCTCCTTATTGGAAAACCCAGGGCTCTCTTCACTGTTCTTGAGAGCTTTAGACCCTACTGTGTTCCAGAACCACATCCCAGCTTCCAGTCAGAAATCTCTATCTTCAGTTCAGCATGTCCACCCCTCCACCCATGGTCTTCACCTGCACCCCTTGCGCTGCTCCAGCCGCTCTCACCTCCTGTGCTTGCTCTCCATCCACGGTGTTACCATCTGCCCAGTAACACAGCCCCTGCGTTGGTTCTGACAATTACCTTGCTCTCTTTCCCCACATCCAAGGGTTGCCAAATCTACTGATTCTGGCTCAGAAATGTCTTTTATTAATTTTATTTTTTATAAATGTAAATCATATTTATTGTGGAATTTTAAAAAATACAAATAAGTAAAAAGAAACAAATTACATCCAATCTGAATCTCATTCCCTAGAGATGATCATTGATGAATGTATTTCATGAATATATATTTTGATGAATATATTTCAGACTTTTTCTGTAAAACTATACATAATGAAATAAGTATATGTTGTTTGGTTACAGATTATATGTAAACAAAAATAAGATCATATTCTACAAACTGTTTCAGTGTCCTTTTATTACTTATCAACAGAAGTAATAAAGATAACATCTTGCTTTTATTACTCATCAGTATGTTATGAGTGTTTCCCATGTAAATAGATTTATATGCCATTTTCATTGCTGTACATACCCCATACTATAGCAGCACCTTGATTTATTTAATAATTCACTTTATACTTAACGTAGATGTTTTATATATCTTGGAAATATAAACAACACTATAGTAGTGGTGTTGGTCTTCTTTCTGTTCCTAGAACCATCCACCCTCCCTCTCTTGCCACAGGGCCTTTGCACCTGCTGTCTCCTCTGCCTACAACACTCTCAGCATCCACTTTCAATCTACTTCCACCCAGTGAACTCCCCCTAATTCAAACACTCCTCCTCAGGGAAGACTTCCTTGACTGCCATGCTTGTTCAACACGTCCCACCCCCTCAGCCCATTACTGCTCCTTTGCCACATTTTCCATGGTTCCACTCCGACCTTTAATTCCGTGATGATTCATACGGGAATAATCACTTTAGACTGCGAGTGCTGGCAGGGCAGGGACCGTAACTCTCTTGCTCACTCTGTCTTCCCTGTTCCTGAGATCATGGGCATTCAAAAATATTTATGGAATGAATGAATAAATGAGTGAAAAAATGATACAATGCATATGTTGGAAATGTCTCTGGAATCTGTGTTTTTTCCTTCATTGTTACCACCCCTGCCCGGGTTCAGGTCTGTGCTCCTGCAATGGCCTCCTAATTAACCTTGCTTTCAACTTCCTCCACTTTGCCATTAGCACTAATTTTCCAAAACATAAATCAGGCAAAAATAAGCAAGAGAAAAAGCAGTAATCAGAAAATGCAAAATAAGATGGTATTGTACATTCCTAGTGGGGGTGTAAAATGGTATGGCCACTATGGAAAAATATGGCAGTTCCTCAGAAAGTTACTATATGATCCAGCAATGCCACTTCTGGGTATGTACGCAAAAGGAGTGAAAGCAGGGACTCAACCAGATACCTGCTACATCAGTGTCCATTGCAGCATTAGGGTAAACAAAACGTGATTCATCCATACAATGGAATATTATGCAGCCATAAGTAGAGAGGACATTCTGACACATGCTACAACAAGGATGGCACTTTAGAAACACTATGCTAAGTGAACTAAGCCAGATACAAAGGGACAGATATTGTATGAGTCCATTTATGTGAAGGTGTTAGAATAGTCAAAAGAAAGAAAGTAAAATAGGGGTTACCAGAGACTGGGAAAAGGGGATGATGGAGAGTTTGATGGGTATAGAATTTCTGTTTGGGATGATGAAAAAGTTCTGGAAAAATTCAGTGATGGTGGTTGCGCAACACTGTGAATATATTTCACGCCACTGAATTGTATATTTTAAAGGTTTAAAACAGTAAATTTTATGTTATGCATATTTTGCCACAATCTTAAAAGACAAGGCACAGAGCAGAATGTATGGAATGCTGCCATCTGAATGGGAAAAAGGAACCTAAATAAAACTTAAAACTTAAAAAAAAAATAAGTTGTTTTTTAAGTCCCTATGTGTCAATAATCAGACAAAGAATGCAAATAGATTAAAGAAAGCTATTGAACATGGGTTATTAGATTTGCTTTTTGAAAAATTCAGCTATATTTAACTTACAAAAGACACACCTAAAACAAAACTGCCACACAGAAAGTGCAAAACTAAAGGAATGTTCTAAAGCATAACTCACTAATACTGCACTAGACAAAGAAAACATGGTGCAGCAACATTACCGTCAGACAGAAAAACAACTGAAGGCAAAATGTGCCAAGATACAGAGGCATAGTCATTTAACAACTGATGGAATAATTCACCAAGAAGATGTAACAATCATGAATTTGTATGACCTTCATGCTATAGATTTGAAATATAAAAAGCAAAATAGAATTATAAGGAAAAAGGAGACAAATTCATAATCTTAAGTGAGGGATCTCAACACATTTTTAGCAAAAACATAAAAATCACACAAAATTGAATAAGCAATTAGCAGATTTAAGCAACAAAATAAGCCAGTGAAGGGATAGATAACTGCCCCCAACAAATAGAGAATATACATGTTTTTCAAATTAATACAGAATATTTTCAAAATTGATTGCATGAAGTCTTCATTAAAGGAAGTCTTCATTAATTTCAAAGAATTGATGTACAGACTACATTATCTAACTAGAGTAATTAAATGAAAAGAATTAACAACTAGAATATCATTTAAAAATATATACATATACATACACATATATGTATATATAATACAAATGTGGACACTATGAAATGTACATCTAAATAACTCATGAGGTAAAGAGAACATTACAATAAAAACTACAAGCTTTTTTAAGTGGATGATAGTAAAAGTACTGCCTATCAACTCTTGTAGGATGCAGTAAAGTAGTCCATAGGGGTAATTTACAGCTTTAAACGCATTTCCTAAAAAAAAAAAAAAAAAAAATTTAAAGATTGAAAATAATAAGGTAAGCAGTTAACACAAAAAGCTAGCAAAACAAGAGAAGGAAATAATAAAGACAGCAGTAAAGAGCAGAAATTAATGTACTTCATGAACCACAACCAGGAAAATCAATAAAACCAAAAGCTGGTGCTCTGAGAAGGCCGACAAAATAGACAATCTCTCCTAGAACTGATCAAGAAAGTCTAGAAAAGGTCAAAGGCCATAATTATAGATATAGAGGTCATCTTTAAATATAGAATATATGAATAGGAATATATGAATAAATTTGAAAGTTTTGAGAATTCAATACTTTTTAAGAAAAATATAAAATATCAAAATTGACTCAAGAAAAAACATAAAAAAGAAAACATAAACTACAAAAGAAAGTGAATGAGTAACTTATCACCTTCACCACTCCAACTCCGATAGACACCAGACCCAGACCATTTTTCAGACAAGCGTTTTCAAACGTTCAATGAACAAACAAATCCTACCTTACCCAAACTTTTTTAGAGGCTAGAGAAAAAGAAGCCAGTGGGGTGGGGGTGGGGAAGCCTAACTAACGCATTTTATTAGGCAATACGATATTGATACCAAAATGAAAGAATATATGAGAAAGAAAAATTACAGGTCTATCTCACTTGTGAACAAAGATTCAAAAATCCTGAAGAGCTAAATGTTGCAGTACATAATAATCAAATTGGGCTTAATCCCTGGAATGCAAAGGCAGATTAACATTGGAAAGTTTGTTGTCATAGATATATTATGAGATTAAAAGAGGAAGACAATCTGATCATTTCAACAAATACATAAAAAGGCACTCAATAAAATTCACCAGTCCTTTATTATAATTCCGATAATTATAATAATAGCAAATCCCTTAGGAAACTAGGAATAGAAGGAAGCATCCTTAACCTGAGAAGGGCACACAGCAGAGAAGCCAGTCAGTCCTGCAACAGCCACTTCCCCTTATCCTACAGTGGCAGCAATTGTAGCGCAGCATATGGTTGGCTCACCTCAAGAATGCATTTCCCAGCTTCCTATTTAGTTGGCCTGATCACATGACTAGGCTGTGGCCAATGGGCTATCAGTGGAAGTGATTATGACAATGCCGGTCTTGCTATGAAAGGTTAAGGAGTGTGCACTCGCCCTCCTGTTTTCTCTTCGCCAGTGTCTGGAAGATGAACATAAGGGTAGGGGCTGGTGCAGCCTTCTTAGACCACAAAATGCAAGCCCTCCATTGAAGATGTCAGGGCAACTAAGATAGAAATCTGAGACAATAACACTGATTAGCCACCATATTAGTCCTGAAATGGTTGTAGTTTTGAGTCTTTGTTATAGCATCTGGGTATGTATTCTACCTAATAAGGGCATCTCTCAAAAACCTACAGCAACTATCTTATTTAGGGCAAGGCAAGGGAATTTTAGAAGTATTTAGAATTTAGGAGCAATTCAACAGTGCCCCAGACCAGAACTTCCATTCATCACTATGAGGTTCTAGCCAGTATAATAAGGCAAGGAAAAGGAAAAAGAGTACAAAGATGGGGAAGGTATCACGGTCCAATATCTGTGATAAGATCGTTGTTTAAATAGAAAGTTGAAGGAAATCCACAGACAAATCATTACAAATAAGAAGCAGGATTCATGTCTGGAGAGGGATTGAGAACCCCAAATCAGACCCATATGTAATCAAACCCTGAGAGCTGACGGGGCTGCACTGCAGATATCGTGGACTATATCTGTGTTTTGCCATAAATGGTGCTAGACAATTAATTGTCCATATGGAAAAAAATAAAGTTGAATCCCTACCTAATGCCATTCACAAAAATCAACTCTAGATGTTTTAAAGCTCAATGACAAAAGCAGAAATGTAAAACTTTTAGTAGAAATTCTAACATCACATTTATCCCACCTTGATCTAGGTTGCAGTGAGCATCATTCCATTAAAGACGCTGTCCTGGAGGTGCAGATTGCCTCAGCGCTGGCACACTGGCAACACTGCCACACCTTTTGGGTCATCCTGCCCTGTGGCTTGCCGAGAGGGTGATGATACTGTTCAAGGAAAAACTCATGATACCCTCTGTCAAATTCACTTCCCACAGGCATACTGAATCGTGAAATTTTAGTCTTGGTGGTTGAAAAGACCTAAAATGACAGGTTTTTTTTGTTGTTGTTGTTGGAAACGGGTTCTCACTATGTTGCCCAGGCTGGTCTCGAACTCCCCAGTTCAAACAATCCTCCTGTTTCAGCCTCCCAAAGTGCTGGGACTACAGGTGTGAGCTACCATGCCCAGCTCAATGACATATATTCTGAACTCATTCTTAATTCATTGGCCATCCTGACATATTGCTTGCTATAAAACACTTAATAACATTGAATTAAATATTTAAAACCTTTCAGATGGCTATTTGAGCTGGTAAAAAATTAAGGAAACCCAACACAGGGCAAAATTCAGAGGGCCAAGCTAAAACTGAAGCTCGAAGTGACCTCTGAAGCATCTGCTGATTCCAGCAACCAAACGCGCTGGTTTTAACTGCTGCACGGAGGAGAAAGGGGGAACTACGACAACCCTAGGGGAACTACGACAACCCTAACTGTGGCAAACACTTACAAGGACATGTGCGATCTGCTGGGCTGTGCTCTAGGTGCTCTACGTATATTAACCCCAGTCGAAGGCACACTAAGGGTAGAAGGTCTGCTGCAGGATCCACACATGGACCAGAACTGCGGGGGGCTCTACCCTGGGAACAAATGCCCTGAAAACAAACGGCAAGGAAATGTGTGTGTGATCCTGGCTGGTGGGAGGGGAGGAGGCTCACTTCAGGTTGAAATCTGAATTCATACTGTGCAGCCTAATAATAAAAAAAAAAGTAGCCAAAAATTGTAAGTTATCCAAGTTGGAAGTGCCACCAAGCTCCAAGTGGAAGCAAACAAACCTTCTCTGAAGAGCACCTTCTCAAAACAAGCCTCAAAGAACTCCCACAGGGAAAGCTCCAGTGATTATAATTCACAGTTTAAAAAAATCACAAAATATGTGAGGTTCCAAGCCATAAGGAGAAAAATTCAAGAGATGAAACAAACACAGAATGAGACAGAGACTTTACTATAGTTATGAGCTACAGAGAAGATAATTATTTAATATTTTTAAATTTAAAATAAGAAATCAAAAGTGTGAATAAGCAACAAGAGACTACCAAAAAAATGACCATCCAGATTTGACCTTCCACTCCACAGAATTCTGGTGACAACAATCAATCTAGTTAATCAGAGACAAAAGGCCACGTAAAGAAACAATATCACAGACTGTACAATCTATGCCTGAAATCTTAGGGTTTGGGCTGGGTGCAGTGGCTTACACCTGTAATCCCAGCACTTTGGGATGCTGAGGTGGGAGGATTCCTTGAGCTCAGGAGTCTGAGACCAGCCTAGGCAACATAATGAGACCCTATTTCTAAAAAAAAAAACAAAAAAACAAACAAACAAAAAAAACAAAACTGGCCTGTGGCTCTCAGGAGGTTGAGGCAGGAGGATTGCTAGAGCCCAGGAGGTCAAGGCTGCATTGAGCTATGATCATACCACCTTTGCATATCAATTCATCCAGCCTGGGTGACAGAGTGAGATCCTGTCTCAAAAAAAAAAATGAAATGAAACTGAGTCTGGATTTTCTTAAAGTCAATCAATATATGAAAGAGCCAATCAAAACTGTCCTAAAAGGCTGAGTGCAGTGGCTCACATCTGTAATCCCAGCACTTTGGGACGCCAAGGTGGGCGGATCACTTGAGGCCAGGAGTTCAAGACCAGCCTGGCCAACATGGCAAAAACCCATCTCTACTAAAAATACAAAAATTAGCTGGGCATGGTGGTGCATGCCTGTAATCCCAGCTACTCAGGGGGCTGAGGCATGAGAATTGCTTGAACCTAGGAGGTGAAGGCTGCAGTGAGCCAAGATCACACCACTGCACTCCAGCCTGGGCAACAGAGCCAGACTTTGTGTAAAAAACAAAACCAAAATAAAAAAACAAAAACACTGTCCTAAAAAATATCTACACTCATGGTATAAAACCAATTCCTGCTTTTCTGAGAGGAAGAGACCTCTCTCCATTCTAGTGGACAGTGCTCCTTCTCACTCTATGAAATAATTGTCCAAAAATGTATAATTTAACACTTATAGACAAACCTCATGTTATTGCACTTTGTTCTACTGGGCTTCACAGGTAATGCTTTTTTAATAAAACAAATTGAAGGTTTGTGTCAACTCTGCATCAAGCAAGTCTATCGGCTCCATTTTTCCAACAGCATGCGCTCACTTCATCTCTTTATCATATTCCTGTAATTCTTGTAATGTTTCAAACCTTTTCATTATTGTTATGTCTGTTATAGCGATCTGCAATCTGCGTTCTTTGATGTCACTAAATGTAATTGTTTTGGAGTACCACGAGCCACGTCCATACAAGAGCACGAACTTAAGTGCAATTGTTTTGGAGTACCACGAGCCACGCCCATATAAGAGCACGAACTTAACTGATGAATGCTGAATGTGTTCTGACTGCTCCACCAACTGGCGGTTCCCTGTCTCTCTCCCTCTCCTCAGGCCTCCGTATTCCCTGAGACACAACAATATTGAAATTAGGCCAGTTAACAACTCTACAATGGCCTCTAAGTGTTCAAGAGAAAAGAAGAGTCCCACGTCTCTCACTTTAAATCAAAAGATTAAGCTTAGTGAAGAAGGCATGTCGAAAGCCAAGATAGGCTGTGAATCAAAGGAAAAGCTTTTGGAGGAAATTAAGTGTTACTCCAGTGAACACACAAATTATAAGAAAGCAAAACACTGCTGACATGAAGAAAGCCTGAGAGGTCTGGAGAGAAGATGAAACCGGCCAAAGCCTAATCCAGAGCAAGGCCCTAACGCTTGTCAATTTTGTTAAGGCTGAGAGAGGTGAGGAAGCTGCACTTCAAAAGTTGGAAGCTAGCAGAGGCTGATTCATGAGGTTGAAGGAAAGAAGCCATCTCTATAATGGAAAAGTACAAGGTAAAGCAGCAAGTGCTGATGCACAAGCTGCAGCAAGTTCTCCAGAAGATCTAGCTGAGATCATTGATAAAGGTGGCTACACTGAACAACAGGTTTTCAGTGTAGATGAAGCAGCCTTCTATTAGAAGAAGATGCCACCTAGAACTTTTGCAGCTAGAGAAGAGAAGTCAATGCCTGGCTTCAACGCCTCAAAGGACAAGCTGGCTCTTTTATTGGGATACAATACAGTTGGTGACCTTAAGTTGAAGCTAATGCTCATTTGCCATTCTGCAAATCCTAGGGCCTTTAAGAATGTTGCTAAAACTACTCTGCCTTGTGCTTTACAAATGGAACAACAAAGCCTGAATGACAGCACATCTGTTTACAGCATGATTAACTGAATATTTTAAGTCCACTATGGAGACCTACTACTCAGAAAAAGATTCTTTCAAAATATTACTGCTCATTGACCAGGTACCTGGCCCCCCAAGAGCTCTGATGGAGCTGTGCAAGGAGATTAATATTGTTCTCATGCCTGCAAACACAATATCCATCCTGTAGCCCATGGATCAAGCTATCATTTTGACTTTCAAGTCTCATTATTTAAGAAATACATTTCATAAATCTATAGCTGCTATTGATAGTGATTCCCCTGATGGATCTGGGCAAAGTCAACTGAAAACCTTCTGGAAATTATTCCATTCTGTGTGCCATTAAGAATATTCATGATTCATGGGAGGAAGTAAAAATATCAACATTGAAAGGAGGTTAGAAGTTGATTCTAACCAGCCAGGTGCGGTGGCTCACACCTGTAATCTCCGCATTTTGAGAGGCTGAGGCAAGCGGATCATGAGGTCAGGAGATCGAGACCATCCTGGCCAACATGGTGAAACCCCGTCTCTACTAAAAATACAAAAATTAGCTGGGCGTGGTGGTGGGCGCCTGTAATCCCAGCTACTTGGGAGGCTGAGCCAGGAGAATGGCTTGAACCTGGGAGGTGGAGGTCACAGTGAGCCAAGATCATGCCACTGCACTCTAGCCTGGGGACAGAGGAAGACTCTGTCTCAAAAAAAAAAAAAAAAAGTTGATTCCAACCCTCATGGATGGCTTTGTGGGGGTCAAGACTTCAGTGGAGGAAGTCACTGCAGATGTAGAAATAGCAAGAGAATTAGAATTAGAAATGGAACCTGAAGATGTGACTGAATTGTTTCATTACCAATGATAAAACTGTAATGAATGAGGAATTGCTTCTTACTGATGAGCAAAGAAAGCGGTTTCTTGAGACAGAATCTGCTCCTGGTGAAGACGCTTTGAACACTGCTGAAATGACAATACAGGATCTAGAATATTCCATAAACTGAGTGGATAAAGCAGTGCAGGGCTTGAGAGGATTAACTCCAATTTTGAAAGTTCTACTGTGGGTAAAATGCCATCAATCAGCATCACATACTATAGAGAAATCTTTCCTGAAAGGAAGAGTCAGTTGATGTGCCAAACTGCATTGTTGTCTTATTTTCAGAAACTGCCACCACAACCCCAGCCTTCAGTCCCCCACCACCCTCATCAGTCAATAGCCATGACATGAAGGCAAGACCCTCCACCAGCTAGAAGATAACTCGCTGAAGGCTCAGATGATTGTTAGCATTTTCTAGAAACAGTGTTTTTAAATTAAGGTATGTACTTTTTAGATAGAAAGCTATTGCACACTGATTCAACCACAGCATGTTTATAGTTACATAAACATAACCTCCACATGCACTAGGAAACCAAACACCTTGTGTGACTTGCTTTGTTGTGATTTGCTCTGTTGTGGCTGTGGAGCTGAAGCTGCAGTACTTCCAACGCATGCCTGTGTGTTGCTGCCTATACCAAAATGGGCCTGTTACAAACGTTTTTATATTTTATATTTTACGTTAATTTTTTAAGTTTTATATTTTACAGTTGCTTTAAAAAACTATGTAGCAAATCAATGTTTAACATATACAAAAATGATTAAGAAAGACATTTGTAACAGTGCTGGAAAGGTAGATGTTAATTACTTAAAAAATCTGGCTAGGCGAAGTGACTCATGCCTGTAATCCCAGCACTTTGGGATGCCATGGCGGGCAGATCACCTGAGGTCAGGAGTTCGAGACCAGTCTGGCCAACATGGTGAAACTTTGTCTCCACTAAAAATAGAAAAATTAGCTGGGCGTGGTGGCAGGCGCCTATAATCTCAGCTACTCAGGAGGCTAAGGCAGTAGAATTGCTGGAACCTGGGAGGCGGAGGTTGCAGTAAGCCGAGATCGTGCCATTGCACTCCAGCCTGGGCCGACAACAGCCAGACTTTGTCTCAAAAAAAAAAAAAAAAAAATTTAAAATCCATCAGTAAGTTTCCAATAAAATAATCAGAAAACATTTAACTACCTCTTCAGTTTACATCAACACCATTTTAATCATGTAGATTAATTTATCATTTAAAAATAATTCCCAACTTTTCATGGCTAATGAAACAATAACAACAAAAGGTTGGGGTACATTGTTTCAAGTTTCAGGGGTAAGGAACTAAGAGAGGAATAAAAAGGGTAGTTCCAGCTCTATTTGGAGGAGGAAGATGAACGAGTAAAATGCTTGTCTACCACAGCAAGAGGGCAGGAGACAATCTTTACAGGTGTGGAGGGTCCCCCAGGAAACCTGAAAGCAGAAGTTGCTAACAGTGGAAGCTTCTTGGAGGGAGACAGACTATAAGGAGAAGTGGAGCAGGGTACTATCACTTTCTACTGGAGCCTTGACTGTGGTAATCGATTTTTACCCATGCCATCACTAAAAACAAATACAAAAAATTAGCTGGGCATGAGGGCACATGCCTGTAGTTCCAGCTACTTTGGCGGCTGAGCTGGGAGGATCACCTGAGCCCAGGGGGTCAAGGCTGCAGTAAGCCACGATTGAGCCACTGCACACCAGCCTGGGCGACACAGTGAGACCCTGTCTGAAAAAAACTGTTATAAAATAAAATAAAAAATACTGTCATGTGTTTTTCTCTCTATTGATGGCCAATTATAATAATAATCCCTCGTAGCCTGTATGCAGCAGAGACTCCCATGAGAGTAGGACTAACTCACGCCAAGAAAATTACATTCCATTGCCTCACGCTCATGACTTAGTTGTGGGGAGTAAAAAGGTAAAGGAAATGGAAAGCTATTGATGGCGATGATGCCACAAGTGCGAGTGAAGCAAGCAACGGAGGATCCCCTGCTTATGTTCCTTCTTCACCTGAGCCAAGTGTCTCCACATGAGGACAGGTGGCATGTATGGAGAGCCACCAGCACGAGGTCAGGGGTCTGCCACCAAGAGACTTCACTGCTCTGGTGAATTTACCTATTCCTTAGCTTTTCCAAAAACAGAACACAAACTTTATTAGTATTTCCAGAGATAACTGGTTTCTCAGTGATGGATTGATTCCAACCAAATCACAATGCATGATCAGAATGCCATGCATCAATTTATGATGGAAATAACATCCTTTTCCAGTGCCCAAAATGTTCACATTCTCTCTCCAAGGCCTCTCATTTCTCAGTGTGGAGCTACTAGGAAGCTAAGTTAATGGCCAGACAGTTGCATGTTGAGCACAGAATTCGAGGTGTGTAGACATCGAGTAGATTGGGAGGGCTCTAAGTCTCTTGCCCACTGCACACAGCACTTCATGGAGAAGGCAGCTCCATGCCCTTACAGACAGTGCCTCTGTCACCTGTCAGCACTGGACACACTCTGGGCCTCCTTTCCTCTGTTCCAATGCTGACCGAGTGCCCTCATGATGGTACATTGTTTCTTACATGTGTCAGTCACCAATTAAGCTAGGAAGCTGCTTCTAGACAAGAAGCTGTTTCTTTGGCCTTCCATTCTGACGTAATTCAAGTTAAGCCTTCCTTAGAGTCATCTCATTTCCAAGTCCTTAGGAGTTACCTCACTCTGTCCCCAGTTACAGTCTACACCCTGCTCTAGGCTTCATGGTCATTTGACCTGCCTCGTCCCCACACCCAGCCAGCAGCTGAGCAGCTCCCATCCCCAGGAGCCCACCACCCTGCACCGCTCTGTCCTCTGGACACCACCACCTGGTCCTCCTCCACATCCGACATCTCCATCCGGGAAGGCTGCTCTGGCTTGACAGCGTCACAGGGTCCAGGCTTTCTCCCACTGTCCTTTCTCCTCCTTACCCACAGCTGCGTCTTTAGTTTCCTCATCAGTCGTGTCATGGCATTTCCAACGTTCAGAGAAGTATATGGCCTCATAGACTAAACCAATGATAGCTCAAATATTTTCAGACAGTCAACCCTGGACTGTCTGCAATTACTTTTTAAAAATCAGTTTGTTTTTCCACTTTGGTTGTGTGAACTAAGTTTCACGGACTTCTGGATTTCTACCCACTGGTGCACCCCCACATCACTGTCCCATCACTGGGGCTCTCAGTGACATCAGCAGGAGCTCTGCAATGGAAAAATCACGTGAAGACTGTGGTTAGGGTCGTTAGACATTGGGACTAGGACATGTTCTCCCTTTTCAACATGTAACTTAAGGCTAGGCAGACATAGGGCAGAAAGTGAGCAGCCCACAGCAAGAGCTGAGGGAGGGCAGACAGCACAGACACCAGACGCCAACTTTGGCAGGGTAGCCAAGGAAACTGATGCACCAAGTGCTGTCAAGCATGGCAATGAGGTCCACCTCCTACTTCAGCCACATCATCTTACTTCCAGCCCCGACTCCACGTGACAATCGGCCCTACCATCCCTTGACCACACCTCCTGGCTGGGGGAGAACTTTCTGAGAAAATTTCAGTGTAGAATAAACCAATTCATAAAACGTTTTAAAAACAGAATGTGGAAATATTACAGTTAACGCTCAACAATGACATGGTTAGCACTTGTCTGAGGGGCTAGAGGATGCAAACCAAAACCCAAGAAAAATTACGCCCCTTGAAGTGTGAGCCACCAATGTCTTGACTAAATTAGTTGGCCAAGATAATACCAAAAATCTGTACCAGGTTCATGCAAAAGTGGCTGCTTCTTGCTGTTTTGGTTGACAATGAGCATTAGGACAAGGTTGTTGAGAAGTAACTGTAACATGTGCAGTGCTAGCCGGTCCGATTTCTCTAGACTATGCTCCACTTACTGACTTCTAAGCAACCTTATTTCATATTTAATAACGAAGGATTTGTGATTACTTACAATTTCAGACACTGGGATTTGGTACAGTTACATGGCTTTTTAGACTTTGTGTCCCATGAACTAAGAGTTATTCTATAAAGATTAAAAAAGAAAATGTATTTAGATGGTTACTCCTTATATAGAGAATTAGCTAAGCATCTGGTGTTTTTCAACACATTGTGAGTATCTCAACACCAGATCATTATAGGTATTATTGATAGATGCCTAATCATGAAGTGGGAGTTTCCAGTGTGATGGAACTAGCGCCACCAAACACAGCCACACATGCCCAGGGAGTCAGTGTGCATGCGGAGCAGGGTCCTAAGGCTCTTCACCCTTCCCAAGATGTCTTCCTGGAGTTCTTCTCCCCCTGACCAATTTAAATCTCTATTTTTTGTGCTCCTCTCCCCACTGAACAGCTCTTTCCCCCCCCAAAATCTGAATGCTAATGGGAAGTACAAATTAAAGAACAATAGATAAAGCGTCGTTCGTCTTCAGATATACCAGTGCTAAAGCAGTCCACGCTGTAATATTACTAACAATATCAAAGCATGTCAGTAATCACTTAAGTGTGCCATGTGATCACTGGGGACTTTCCTCATTTTAGGAAGGGATTATTACAACTCCCTCCTAACTGCATTTGGCGATTAGCTCAGAAGTCATCTTCAGGGGCATTAGAGAGGAAATAAACTCCTCCTCTAATGTGTCTCTGGGTGTTGCTAAATGTGAGGGTGGCTGCACATTAAACCATCGGGAGAAGTTCCCAAGCATTGCTCAGAAGAGACACTCACCAAGGAGCTCAGAACATTTGCAATGGAAGTGGTTCAGTAGGCTGTGATGACAAGGAGGGGCACATGTACAAAACACCATGTGACAAAAAACAAACTAGATGAATTCTAAACGAATACAGCATTTAATTTAGGATTCTGTGACAGGGCTGTCCTTGTGCCCAGTGGGGGCGTGCATCTCTATCAGTGTGCTCTTTGAGGTCATATACACAGGCCTCATCTCTGCGATGCACTGGCTACTTCTGAGCAAGGCTGCATCTTAGTCTTGGGTTTTCTACCAGAGCTAGAACAGCACCTGACACACAGTCCGTGCTTACTGTCAGCCTCATGCCATCTCATGGAGCATAGGGGTTGGTAACTAATACAAACGCCCTAAAGAGAGGCAAAGTCTTTGCCCCGTCCTCTGTGCTCCAAGCGCCCACACGCTCAGCTCTCTTGGCTGGCTGTCGGGGCTGAGGTCAGTCCCAAATCCCCCCCTCACTTGGCCTGCCCTCACCTCACTGCTCTGGTCTTCCGCCCCTGCTCTCACCACCTGTGCTTCTGTTTAGTGACCCATCCTGCTCCCCATGGGAAACAGCTCATGGCACCTGACATGAGGGCAAGCTGCTAACTTTGACTGCTTCTGGAGAAAGCTCCCATTTTAGAGGTAAAGACAATGTTGCTGAATGCTGTATTAATTGAGAATTCATCTAGTTTGGTTTTTCCTTTAGAGATAGAAGAGTTACAGCTTTCTGCCCTCATGGGTGCCTAGAGGTGGCAGGTCTAGCTATCCTGCCACCTGGCCTGTCCACCTGTGGGTCAGACCTGGGCCTGTTCAGAGGGGGGCTCTGACAGCTACTTCACTGCTCTTGCCCTCGGCCCTCTCGGACCTGCCCTGAGCTGGGGCACAGGGTGGCCCAGCACTCCCTGTCCAGAGGAACGAAAACTGTTCCCTTGAGGAAGTGGCATGGGGGCTTGTGGAGGCAGTCCAGTGGGGACCCACCGTAACTGTGGAGGGAGGGTGACAGGCCTACGAGTATCTACAGAGTCAGGAGGAGGCCAGCAGGCATTTACTATAAATCACTTGCGTGGCCAGGACTGTGGTCAGTGCTTCAGGGGACACCAAGGATAACTATCTGTTTAATACACAGTGCCTGTCCTGGAGGAATCCACCAAGTCAGCAGGGACACGAGACATAGGCAATGGAAACATTAGAGCACAGAAGAGAATAATCAACCAGCACACTGTCCTATAATGACTGCACATGGTGCCATATTGACTGTAAACGCCACAGAAACTCAGAATAATCAACCAGCACACTGTGCTATACCGACTGTAAACACTGCAGGAACTGAGAGGCAACATAGTTCAGCACAGATGGAAGAAGTGAAAACCAAATGCTCTTGAAGGAGGTGGAACTTGACATCAACTTTTAAGGCGGCGAGGTTTCTTCACTATTACTCAACAGGACGGCCCAGTTGAAATAACAGCATCAGCAAAGACACCCATCAGGAATGAGCATGGAGTGCAGGGGCAGTGAGGGCCTCTGACTGCCGTGGACACTAGTGGAAAATCACTTCCACGGCTCCAGATGGACTGCCCATCTAAAAATTAAAGAGTTAAAAGAGATCTGGACAACTCTGCCTCAGAAAAGCATTCTAAACAAACTACACCACAACAAGATAACCTCATCTTTAGGAAAAAAATTTCCAGAGAAGCGGACTCTTGAATATTCTTTATTATGATGTTCATTATGTTACTAAAACCAGTAGCATCAACAATGTGTCAGAATTCACATTTATTACCAGATTGGTAATGGGATTATTAAAGCTACAGAGTGTCAGGACACGGATTTGTATTAAAGAGTTTTTATTAATATGATAAGCTAGTTAATAAGTTAGCCAGTTCACCCCCCAACCCTAACAAATGACCATCGGGTCAGCTCACACACTCAGCCTGCTGGCCTCCAGCCTGAGCTGAACTGCTTCTATGGCCTCTACTAGGTTAGATACATCTGAACCACACTGGGCTGACAGAGTCTTGGTTGGGAACTCACACAGAATGAAACAACCAGCAAAACGTTCTCTGACTGCTTCCTTACCACCAAAAATAAATTGCTACAGAGATTCCAGTATATCATCAGTATTGTAGATGTTGAGATAAAAATCATCAGGCCCAATTAAGTGGAGAGGCATCAGATTAGGTAATTACGTGCATAAAAAATACAAATACACATCTCATGTTGTTCCTGGCACACCGTTTACAATAGAGAAATATTTTGTAACCTTCAAAATAAAGAAAAACATGTGACTGATTGAAAAAAATCTAGTATAGACACAGAAAGAGGAAAAGGAGAGAGGAAGAAGAGCAGGGGCAGGAGAACAAAGAGGAGGAGGAGGGGACGAGAAGAGGAAGGAGGAGGAGGAGAATGGGAAGAGGTGGGAGAGGAAAAGGGGGAAAAGGAGAAATAGCTGCCCTGAAAACGCTCTCATGACTGCTCCTCTGTGCAAATGCCCATTGGCTGCACCACATGGAAGCCTCAGAGGGAGCTGCAACTGGGAGAGCACGCAATTAAAGTATGAGAAGTATCAAATGTCCTTGAATGTTCTAGATACAATACAGCGCAGAGTCAATACTATTGATCAGATGCCCCCAAATTACAAGAAAGACGAGTATCTTCAGAACTGTAGCCTTTTAGATCATCCTGTGTAACGTATCAGCAGAATCTGGAAGTTGCTGAAGTCATTTTTGCTTGGTCCAGAAATGTTAACAGCCATGATGAGATGACCAATTACAATCATAGCAACTGCACCCTCACCGATCCATCACACCCAGAGAGTGAAGCAAGCAGCATGGCCCACGGTCTTATTCCATCAAACTCAGCAAAAGTTGTCAACAGGCTGGGCACAGAATTACAACAGCTGAAGGAGCCACTGCAGAAACTGAAGCAGCAGTGCCCAGGAGCAACCAATACCCTTCAGCGACCATGAGAGCTGATAGCGCTGATCAGTTCCAGTGTGTTTCCAGATTCACAGCCTTTCATTCCAGCCCCAAACCACTCTCCTCACACTTACCAAGGCCATCACGAAGCCATGCCCGATGGCAGAACTCTGCAGGAGACTGGAAAGCACTGGAGGCTGCGGGCTGTATCCTGTAAGGTATTTGACTGCTGTCTCTCAGGCCCAGGGTGTGTGTTTGCCTTAGACTGTGGGCCAAAAGAACTCCTGCAGGCAGGCCGGGCATGCCTGTAATCCCAGCACTTTGGGAAGCTGAGATGGGTAGATCATCTGAGGTCAGGAGTTCAAGACCAGCCTGGCCAACATGGTGAAACCCAGTCTCTACTAAAAAATACAAAAATTAGCCTGGTGAAGTGGTGTGCGCCTGTGGTCCCAGCTACTTGGGAGGCTGAGGCAGGAGAATTGCTTGAACCCAGGAGGCGGAGGTTGCAGTGAGCGGAGATCATGCTACTGTATTCTAGCCTGGGTGACAGAGCAAGAGTCTGTCTCAAAAAACAAACAAACAAACAAACAAACAAAACCAAGAAAAAACAAACAAACACCCCCCGGAGGCAGGAATATGCTGATCTCCATAATCAACTACAGGGCTCAATGAGTGCAGAGGGTTGCCCAAACCACTGTTAATACATAAATGTTAACCTGACAATTTCAACCAGCTGATTAGTTTAATTAGCAACAATTATAAACACAAGACGAGGCAAGAAATGGCAAGACGAGGTCCCAGATAAGTGCAGCCTATGTCCACCTGGAGATATGAAGACAGATCATGCATTAGCACCTGCCATTGAGCTCGAGCCAACTCAGCATGGAAGGCAGCGGGTGGAGGCAGCTGGAGGGCACTCTGCAGCCCCCTGTTCATGCTGCATGGCTGCCATGCCATTATTTACATGGACGACAGCAAAAAAGAGAGGCCAGCACAGTTTGAATCAACATGGAATGAAGACGGAGCTATAAATTGCAACAAGCCTCAGAAACACCAACATAGGACAGCGGGCAGGAGGACAGGGACAGATGCAGGTTATGGACCAGACTCTCCAGCAGCCTTTGCAGCCCCAGCAAAACCAGACACAGACAGCAACACTGTTAGTGGCATTGCTGAAGGTAAAAACATTTCTCAGAAGTCATGAAGGTGTGCAGTGAAGCTCATTTTACAGTATAGAAGAAAATCGTGAATGTATCCAAGAGTCTCTTAAATTATTACATTAGAGTGACAGTGTATTACTTCTAATCCTTACCGAGCCAAAGCTATTTTTGGTGGTCCTGGAAGAGTTGATCCCGAGGGGAAAGCAGACCCATTGACTACCGATGGTAAGGCTCCCTCAAGCTGTTCAAAGTCAAAGGCAAGGATATTTTGAATTAGCAAGGATTTTTAAAGTTCCAGTCAGCCAGCCCCCTAGATAAAAATGATTCTTTTTTTCCCTAAAGGTTTACATCACCATCCCTTTATAACCATGTCTGGCCTTATTACCACAAGGAATCCACTGACATTCGGAAGGCTCTAGTGCCGAGGTGTGTCACAGGCCTGCCTGGAAGTGTGCAAAGATGCAGGGCTGGCCTCCACGGGCTGGAGGCCATCCATAGCTGTCACTCAGCTGGCCAAGGGTATTGTCATGGAACTCCCTTTCATTTTTATAGGCTATCAATTATGAAATAAATTTAATGACAAATTTCCATAAACTAGAAAGGTTCTTACACAGATCTTGACATTTGAAGTCTTGTTGGCAACCATGATTTTTCATGCATTCAAAAAAATATTTTGTAATCAGTTTTAACAAATTCAAAAGCAATGTCATCATCTCTGCATTGTCCATGTTCTTTGCTTTCCCAGGTCTCATCTTTCTTTATGTTACTCATTAGCATGGCCTATGGATGCTGTTCACAGGGAAAGGAACAGGTAGCAAAGCCATCACTGGCCTACTTCTGTTCTACTCAGTAGCTTGAAAAAATTAACAGTACTAAATACAATTAGGTTTTCAGATTATTTGCATATATCACAGTTAAACCTCATATCCTTGTCCCTTCCTCTCTCCAAAAATGGAAATGCATCTTTAAATAAATTTATTTTTAAAGCTTTAAGAAGTATAGTCTTAGAAAAAAAAAATGCATCTTGTATTCATCCTCTGCACTTCCTCCATTTCGGTTTAAACTGTGTGTCATCACCATCCGTTAGGGCTGGAAGACACTGAGAAAGCCCCCTGGGTCCCACTGCCTCATTTACAATCAGTCTTAAGTCCCCAGGATTCTTCCCAGGAAACCCCTTCCTGCTCTCCTCTTGCTCGTGCACAGAAGGGAGTGCTCACAAGGCCCTGAAACGGGTGTCTCTTTTGCCCTCACCCGGAGACCTAATTGTTAGGCCCCTGTCTTCAAACGTCAGTCTGAAGGGTTTTGCATTCTTTTGGAGAAAGGATGTCATAGTTCTCAGGATTGAGGCAATTATTTGCATAAACCAGGTAAAATTACTTTTTCCCCCCTTTGCTTATTTAGCCCCAAAGTAAAGCAGAGACATCTCTTATGTACTCCATAGGTTGTAAATCCAGGGCAACTTTATGCTGGAATCCACGAGTTTCTTCAGCAATGTTTGGTCCTCTTGGAGTGAAGGAAGTCAACTCGGAAGCAGGGCTTCTCAGACTCTGCTGTGTGCACAAGTCACCAGGGGCCTTTATGAAAATGCAAATCTGATTCAGGGAGTCTGAATCCCAGGTTTGGGGTGGAACCTGAGGTTCTGCACTTCTTAACAAGCTCCCAGGTGATACCAACAATTCTGGTCCATGCACCACACTTTGGGTGGTAACGCTCCAAAGAATATACAGAACTGGGGTCTGGCAAGGAAGCAAAAGATTCTCGGGAAGCAGCAAATGCATTGCTAAAAGAATTGTCCTTGAGGTCCATGCTGGATAAGGGGCCAAAATGGGGACGATAATAAACAGTCAAGGAAAGGTGGAGGAAGGTGGGGAGACAGCAAGTTGTGGCCAAATGGTTGTTTCTCATGCAAGATCTTAGAGGTGAAAGAGCAAGTGCAATGTGTGCCTTCTGGACTGGTGGCTGAAACAGCAGAGAAAGGAAGGCCAGCAGCTTGGACGGGGCCAGCGGGTAGGAGGGTTCTATGAGGTCCCGACACAGACTCCATCTGGGTGCTCGCCAGATCCTGACTTACACTCACCTCCTGCACTGATAACACTCTCTTTTATCTTGGCCAATATATCACTTGAGAAGTATTTACTCACTCATTCAACAAATATCTAACTCAATTTACACTCACTCCCTTTGAGATCTCATCTATTCACATGGCTTTCAACGCCATCTATACACTAGGACTCCCATTCTCAGCCCTCTTGCCCAGCCCTTCCTCACTCTAAACTCCTACGCAACATCTTCTGAGGCATCCCGAATTTAATATATCCAAAGGGAACTCCTGGACACCTTTGAAAAATTTGTACTATCTCATCTCTGTTGATGGAAACTCCATCTCTCTAATCATCCAGGCTGAAAATCTTGGGGGCATCCTTGACTCCTCTCTTTCTCTCATATCCCACATCCAATCCATCAGCAAATCCTGTTGACTCAACCTTCAAAGTATCCCTAGAAGCTATTTCTTGCCACCTCCACTGCCACCACCTGATCTGAGCGATCATCTCTCCCCGAGATTATTGCCATAACAGGCTCACCGTTCTCCTTGACCCCTCCTCCCCACCAGGCCCTCTTCAGAGTGGAAGCCATAATCCTTCCAATGTCTTGACTTCCTCCCTGCCCTGCTCTCCTAGCTCATACTATCCCAGGCCCAGTGGCTTCTCGCTGCTACCACAGCAGGCATGACCCTATCCAAGGCCCGCCTGGGATGTTCCACAGCTTGCTTCACACGGCTGATTCCCTCATCTCTTTAAAGGCTTTGCTCAAATGTCACCTTCACAACAGAGCCATGATCACCCTTTGCAAACCTGCAACTAGGCTTTTTCCCCATCAAATCCCCATCCCCCCAAGCCCCTTCCTCTGCTCTTCTAACATATGATATAATTGGCTTCTTATTAGATTTGCTAATTGTCTATCTCCTGCACTAAAATGTAAGCTGCAGGAGGGCAGAGTTGTGTATTTTGTTTTCTGAGGTTCACTTAACTCACAGATCAGTGCCCGCCCTTATTGAAGGGTGAGTGGGTGCCCTACATGGGCCAGGCTTTGTGCTGATTCTCATTTTACAGAGATGAATGAGACACATATGGCCTCTGCCCCCATGGAGTCTGCATTCTCGTGGGTGGATGCAGACAAACCAACCAACCACAAAACGCAAGCCAGTGAGAGTGCCGTGCAGAGCAGGAGACAGCAATGTGACTGTGGCTGGAGGTCTACGCTGGGGAGTTAGGGAAGGCTTTTCCGGGGAGGTGACGCTTCATAGCAAAACTCGGGAAAAAGAGTGTATTTGTCCTCTACTTATATGTAATATAAGCATATCATGGTGTAATCATAAAAGCAAACTTTAAAAAAGTATTTCCATAACACTGAGGAGGGTGTGGAGTGTTCTGGACTGAGGAGGTGGAACATGCTGCTGGTGGGGCCACAGAGGGCAAGTTAGCAAGCATGGTGGAATGCCAGTCTGGAGGCTGCAAGAAAGGGCAAAAGGGCTTCATCAAGTTGGTGAAGAATAATCGTGTCCGAGACTGACTCCAGCCCACAGTGTCTGACACAGTGGGGCGGGGACTGAACACTTACTTGGTAAGTATTTCACTGTTGACTTTTAAATGGAAAATAAATTATATTTCCTGAGTAAATCCAACCATAACAATCAAAATTTTAAGAGACATTATAATAATGCACAATTGTATTTTTTAAATTAAAACAATGACTCACTTGTTGTGTAATGAGATTTAATTTTGTTGATGCTGGCAAAAATCTCCTTACTAAAGCAGTCATTGGTTTAGGGACATCTGTAAGGAAGACAATTAAAAATTAATTGTAGCATCTATCGTTCCTCTTCCACTTACACATGGAAGAAAGTACAAAAGTCTGTTATGGACATGTCCTGTGCAAAGTTATTTCAACTTATCTTGATGCTAGTTACATATTTTATTCTCTAAAACCTTTCAAGTCAGTATTTTACTTAATATACTCATTTTTCTTTTCTTTTTTGGGGAGATGGTCATAAAGCTACTTGATCTGAGCTTCCAGGGTTGGTCTACTAGGCTAAAACAGTGTTGTTAGTGCTCTCGTTTGCAAATTGTGTGCCAAGGTGCCCTGCGTTGTCACAGCAAACTCACTAGGGCAGCACTGGATTAAAAAAAATGTTTGAGATAGGGTCTCGCTATGTTGCCCAGGCTGGCTTCAAACTCCTGGGCTCAAGCAATCCCCCTGTCTCAGCCTCCTAAGTAGCTGAGCCTATAGGCATACCCAGCTTCGCTGGATATTTTATGTTTTCTTTTCTTTTTTTGCTTTTTTGAGATAGGATCTTGCTCTGTTGCCCAGGCTGGAGTGCAGTGGCACTACCACGGTTCACTGCAGCCTTGACCCCCCTAGGCTCAAGTGATCCTCCTGCCTCAGCCTCCCACGTAGCTGAGACCACAGCCCTGTGCCACCATGCCTGGCTAATGTTTTCATTTTTTGTAGAGACAGGATCTCGCCCCATTGACCAGACTGGTCTTGAACTACTGGGCTTGAGCAATCCTCTGGCCTGGCCTCAAAAAGTGCTGAGATTACAGGCATGAGCCAGCACTCCAGGCTGGTATTTTATGTTTTTAAAGAAAGCCCAGGGACATCTATTGGATACCACAGGAACTACTTATTTATTTATTTATTTTTTGGAGACAGGGTCTCACTTTGTCACCCAGGCTAGAGTGCAGTAGTGCGATGTTGGCTCACTGCAGCCTCAGCCTCAACCTTCTGGCCTCAAGCAATTCTCTCACCTCAGCCCCCCAATCAACTGGGACAACAGGTGCACACCACCAAGCCCAGCTCATTTTTTTTTTTGTATTTCTTGTAGAGACAGGGTTTCGCCATGGTACCCAGGCTGGTCTTGAACTCCTGAGCTCAAGTGATTCACCTGCCTCAGCCTCCCAAAGTGCTAGGATTATAGGCGTGAGCCACTGCAGCCAGGACTACTTTCGATTTACGTGTATTTTTTTTTCAAGTGGTTACTAAGTTGTTTGGATATAAATACTTACTAAGCTATTTAGACTAAACTACTTAGTACTGGAACTGATAGGTACTTATTTGGTTTACAAGTGCCAGGAAAAACATTCTTGAGACACTAAGGGTGTGTAAGCCTCTGTGCTCATGAGTTCAAGCAGAAGGAGAAATGTGTCTTACTCTCCTGAAGCACCTGAACACTTTTCTTCTCCAGGCCTAGGCATCCTTTGAGTGAGGAAACTCAGACGCAGGCAGCAGGATGCACGTACTTTATGGTGATGTTTAATATGTGCACAGCGTAACAAAGGAGACGCAGGTGGGGGGAGTATGATTATATGATAAGGAAATTGAATTGGAAAACACTATATAAATTCTCTCCTCCTGCAGACCTTAAGGCACTAGGATTTTGTCATGTGCCAGGAGGAAGGGGAGCAGGAAAGACCTTCTCCCTGCCTGTAGAGATCAGAGATGCAGCATGGTCCTATAGGAGATGAGGCCAAAGCTCCAACCTCAGCTTCTTCGCCATGAAAGAGTCAATGTCTTGAGGATATTTATTCTGTCCCTGGATAGGGAGACAATCAGGATGCAATGGGGAGATAGGGAGTCACGCTTTGTCTTTTTGCCCTGGACTTCAAAGGCCAGTGAAACTAATCTGGATTTGCTATTGGTTTCAAGTTATAGGCAAGGTCAGTGAATCATCTGACAGTGAATATTCTCTCGTTAACTCAAGATCTAGGGTAATGTGATTACGTGCAGTCCCCATAGAGAGGCCTAGTTTTCAAGAATTAGCATCTCACTTTTGTTAAACACAATCCTAAAATACGTCATTTACTCTTTCTCTAATCATGCATAAGGCATTTCAGAACAATCAAGTACTTACAGGTCATTTCTTATTATTGTGCTAGGTTAAAAAAGTTTCTTAGTCATATAAGAATGAATTTCTTAGAATGAATGTCAGACAAATCCTTTGTTATTTCAGAAATCATGGTGATTAAAGCAGAATGATAGTTCTCATTGATTACACTGAAATGTTTACATTAAAATGTAGGTGTTTATACCACACCTGAAGTCAACCCATCAGGTCAGTCTGGGAAAGGCTGATGTTTCAATCTAGGAACATCGAGGGACCTATTTGTGGAATTCCTACCAACGCAGTGTCGGTCTAAGTCATCACCTGTTAGGATCACAAAGCTCTCAGCAGCTAGGTGACATGAGGGACAGCTATCCAAGAATTTGAGACAGTCAGTACAGGGTATAAAAATTAGTCTATAGATATATATTTTTATATTCTTAGCATACTAATATGGACTACAAGGTTTGCCAAATTTCCTATTTAATATCCTGGTTGCCATTTCACTTTATATACAAAGCCAAACATATTCATTTACCAACTTACATATATGACATAGTTTTTTTATTAATTAACTTTGTACCTGACTGTAGATAATTATTTTGATCTTGATACTGAGGAACCAAATGGAGTGCTTTTAGTTCTCTTGTTCCAGAATTGTCTATACATAGCATTTGCGTGCCCCCTTTCAATTGGCATATCACCTAAAATGAAAAAGAACAATCAGGTTTCATTTTTGAAACGTAATTCCAGTAATAATGAACCTAAATAAACTTAAATCTGAGAAAATAGCTTTAATCCAGAAGTTACGTTTTAATAGAAGATAGAAAACTATAGATCTGTTTTCGATTTCTTACTCTACACTAACATGATCTTTGGAGACACCAAAGGGCAAAAAAAAAAAAAAAAAAAAACCCAGAAATGTTTCCTGAGATGCGTTCAGTGTGCGAACAGAAAAAAGTTCCTGTGCCTGGCTTTCTCCACAGGTGTCTGATTTAGTTGGGGATCAGGTAGCCATGCCCCAGAGCTTCCTTTGTCCTGTCCTCACTCCACCATTGACATGAGCAGAAGAGGGTGCTGCTCCGCCGAGCCCCAGCCCATTCAGCCCCAGTGGGCGCTGAGGCCCTGGCGGCATGTCCCTGAGTCCCTGGGCACGCACTTACTAATTTTACTCCAGCTGTTCTTTCCTGCCACACACACGTCATTATTTAACACATGAGGTTTTAAAAACACATCTATTTTATTTCCTACAAGTACAGCTTAGAAAGGTTAGTCCAAGAACTGTAAAGTTCTAAGAAGCCACACTGATCTGCCTGGGCGTGAGCAGCACTGTCAGACCCCCCTTGGATACTGACTGTAAATAAGTGGTCGCAAGCCGGGTGGGTCTGCCAGTCCATCTCATCACTCAAGCAAAAGCACTGAGGAAACTCACTGTGTGCCCAGCCCTGCTCCAGGCCGTGGCATGTGGGGATAGAAAGGCGAGAGATGCTGTGGCTTCTGCCTGCACACAGCTTCCAATTCTGCTGGCAGAACCACAACTACACAGAGCAGCTGTGCTTTATACACTTAAGTTGCTTATAATCTAGATAGGAGAACCCAAAGAACCATAAAGGACCAATGTTATCAAAGTAATACACATTGGACCTACTATGGTCACTGGGTCAATACTCCACATCATCCTGACATTTGATGAGAGGCCAGCATTCATGTTCAATTGGAGTTGTATTTGTATTTGGAGGATAAAGTTATAGCTACACACACACACACACACACAGGAAAGGCTCAGAGTGAACTCTGCAGATCTGCCTCTACTGCACACTCCTGGGCCCTATCCACATGGGAGCCTTGGCTCTGCCCTCTGGGGAAATGTGCTAACATCACTCTGCAGTACTGGGGAGTCAGAGAGTTCTCATCCTGCTGACCTGCTTTTAGGGTCCTGGAAAAACTGCTATCAGAACCCACAGCCCCAAATACAACTACCGATGGAGAGGCTAACGTTAGTGTACACCACAGCTAAACCAAACTCATGACAGGCTCATTTTCAAGTATTTGCTTGTTAACGTCTAGGCCTTACAGCAAGGTCCTCATTTCTAGGAATAAAGAATTGCTAGGGGAAAGGCAATGATCGGTTCTTGGACTCTGGGTGCTTTGCTAAGGGAATGCTGTGGGCGACACTCCCCCCATTCCTAGTCCTTGCCACGTGAGATCTGGAGTCCCAGATGCACCACTTAACTATGAAGACCAATGTAGATGATGTAACATCTCTGTTTCTTACCCATAAAGTGGGGATAAAAAGAATGCCTATCCTACAGAGTTGTTAGGAGGATTAAATAAAGGTGCAAAAATATGACATAAACCACAGCTGTGACTAATTATGTACCCTATACAAGCATTACCTGTTATCATGAGAGACGGGGCATGAAGGAAGCAGGCTCTGCCCTGAAGCCACAGAACCGCTCCCCACACCGATATGCCAAACCATGAGGCTCAGCTGCAGTCCCCGACCCCAGCACTGCACTAACTGATGCGATTTGTGCTCGCTCTCCTTAATGAATACAGCAATGTCCTCATCTTTGTTTGATTTGCTAAGATGGAGTAGAAATGAGAATCTTAGAAGTGAGATGTGAAAGGCTGTAGCTGATGTCCCTGTTTTGCTAATGAGACAACCAAAAATGCTGATACAATACATACGTGAAATGAAAAACGAGTGAAATGATCAGTTGACTTAGTAATGATGGGGTCCAGCATTTAGTATACTGTTAATCTTACACATCTTCTTTAGCATAATTACCATTGGGTTGGAATCTTTCTTAAGAGAACAGCAGGTGGCGTCCTCTAGTTCCTGGGACGATGGGAACTTGCAACAGGATTCCTGAGCAAGAAGATTCTGGAAAGTTGCTTCTTCTGGATTATTACTTGTAATAGTACCACCTGCTTCCTTGCTTTCAACCTAGAAAAAAGCAATAATTATTTTAGAGAACACATGGTGGACACTGGCTCTTGCAGTTGCATAATCTAGAAAATTGAAATCTCAGTGATAAGTAGAAGTTACATTTTAAAGAAAAGAGCACCCTTACTTAGTGCCTCTTCCTCACCGGTGCTTCTAAAACTATTAATTTCTCCCTGGTGGGGGGTGGGCAACAAGAAGGGGCAACAAATCATCTGACCCACGTCCCTGGTGACCGAGGACTCCAAGGACCAAAACCACCTGCCCATGAGGTGTGGAGATGCGATTTTCATATGGCACTTGTGGTTGCTTTAAAAATACACCTAAGTAACTGAGAAGAGTCCCCCACTGGTCATCTGCCTCTCGTGCTGCTTAACAGTGCCCGACTCTGAGCTGAAGCCCTGTTCTTCTTTCAAGTCACTTAAAATGGTGCCCCTTCATCGCACAATTTTTTTTTTTTTTTTTTTGGAGACAAAGTCTTGCTCCATTGCTGAGGCTGGAATGCAGTGGTGAGATCTCAGCTCACTGCAACCTCCACCTCCCAGGTTCAAGTGATTCTCCTGCCTCAGCCTCCCGAGTAGCTGAGATTACAGGCTTACACCACCATGCCCAGCTAATTCTTGTATTTTCAATAGAGACAGGGTTTCACTGTGTTGGCCAGGCTGGTCTCAAACTCCTGACCTCAGGTGATCCACCTGCCTCGGCCTCCCAAAGTGCTGAGATTACAGGTGTGAGCCACTGTGCCCGGCCCCATCACACATTCTTCCAGCATGCTTAGTAGTTTGAATTAGATGTTCTAGTCAATTGTTTTTTTCCTCAAAAAGCCCAAAATCCTTGGTAACGTTTTAATATTATTTATGATGTGTTTATAGGAAGATTTGTAATTAGGTAGTAGCCCTTTCCTGCCTTAATAGTAGGACAACAACGAACATGAAATGGTGGAGAGTAGGGAGTGGCTGCCAGCTTTGTGTTCAAGCTGTATTCTGTAACAACTGTCAACCCGATGACAAAATTACCAAAGATATGGAGAAATACAGGGATAATACTGAAAATCAATAGAATTTTTAAAAGTAAGAATCCTCGTGGTTAAAAAAAATTACAATCAGGATTGTTTCAAAATTGGGATGCTGTTTTTACAATCTGTAGGAATGTGAGGAGGACTGGGAAACCCACGATTTGCATCCTCCCTCCCCTCCCCTCCCCTCTTCCTCCACCTGCACTTGCCCAAGCTGCCTGGACCAGAGGACAGTGGGGCTCCCCAAAGGCCAGGAGGCAGGCCATAGAGTCCTTCCAAAAAGATGGTGGCTCTAAGGTAATATACTAAAGACCTCAAATAAAAATCACAGAGCAGGTATCTTCCAAAATGCAGATGGTGACTCAAATTGGAGCTTGTCTAGCCCAATAAAATCAGAGGCCCAAACAAATCATATTTCCCATATACGGGCAAATCACTCAGCACAGCAGACTAGCATCTAGGTATAAATCTTAAAAGAGATAAAGTTTAGCTATATTTTAAGTAGCTTTATTTAGATATTTTAAATTTCATATAAATACAGATAAAATTTTCTTCTACTTGCCGCTTTGGGGGATGTGCTATGCACGTCATCCCAGTTTAGATTTAACTTATCTCCCTGTAATCAGCAAATACTACTATAATAAATATATCATTTCCTCAGCCCTATGCAACTAATATCTGAACTACTTATACTAAAATTCCATTTCTGACCTTTCGAAACAGAGGTCAATATGTGGGAATGAATTTCTAGAAAAAGGAAATTAGCAATTGATCCTGAATATTTACTGAAAATAATTCCATTCTGTTTAAACGATAAACATGTCTGTGCTGTATCTGGTCCATTTTATTAATGAATCAGAAAGCAGTCAATAAAAATTTAAAAAGCAAAGTCTCTCCTTTAGTTTGTCAAACCAGCAATCTCTTAAAAATGGATTAAAGAGAATTTTATTATCTTTAACATCAGAGAATTCTCTTGTGTGTGTTTTGTTTGTTTTTTAAGACAGGGTCTCACTCTGTCGCTCAGGCTGGAGTGCAGTGGTGCAATCTCGGCTCACTGCAGCCTTCGCCTCCCAGGTTCAAGCGATTCTCCTGCCTCAGCCTCCCGAGTAGCTGGGATTACAGGTGTGCGCCACCACACCCAGTTAATTTTTGTATTATCTTCCCTGTTCTGATTAATGCTTTCTGACTCCACTCTGTGAGGAAATGAGCCGAGCTAGGACCTATGGGCAGGAGGTGCTGGGCAGGAGGCGCTGCTGGACACGAGTCTGGCTGGGCAGCAAAATGCAGTTCTTAACATTTCAAACCCTCTGAGAAAGGCTGTGAGGAAGACCTCTGTCCTGGGAAAAGGCTGGGGGGACTGGTGAGCTCTATGGCTCCTCTGAGGACAAACAGAGGTCAGTGGAGGCCCCAGCCTCTGCCCATCCTTTTCCTGTACACTAAGGAGTGGCAATTACCATAACAGAAAACCAGAAGAGCAGAAATCCAAGCTCCTGCTGCTCTGGCTTACGATACAGGGTCAGGCTCCAGCCATCTCAACACTGACTCAAGCATTGTGTCCCACAAACGCTTCATCTACAATTTACTAAAATGACCTCATCGATGAGTGGTCTAGTTTTCTGAGATGGGTCCTTTTTGAGGGGTCAAGAACACATTTTCCTGGGACCCTTTGTTTCCTTTGAAAACTCATTAGTTTTAGCAAGAACAAAGTGGAAAATTATCAGTGGTCATCTACAGCTAGAGAGGGCAGTCGGCTGAGAGTTGGCAAGCATTTCTTTAGGCTCTGATTTACACTGCATATGCTTGAAGAGAGCTATTACTCAAAGGGAAGATCTCACATCCTGACTTCAAGGCTCGGAAAATCCAAGTATTCGCTCTGAGTCCTTGGTGTGGATTCCAAGCCTGGTAAAGTTAAAGAAAAAAAAAATGCAAGATGCAAACACGCCAACCCTCTACCACATTGCGTTTGTTTTCACAGACAATAGTTATCAGCAGAAAGCGGGCCTCTCTCCTTAAGCCAAGGATAGCAACAGGGCCCAAGGGAACACACGTCCTAGCTTTCCCCCTCTTTTTTTGTTGCCCGCCGTCTGCATGGTCAGATCAACTTTGGACGACTGGTGCAGGGCAGAATTCCCTCCAGGGGGAAAGGCTTGGCTGGGCCATTGCATGTTGGACTAGGAAGAGGACAAAAGTATACGCTCTGCCGAGAATCAGTGACTCCGGTGGACTGTGTGCGGTGTCACCAGGCGAAATGCTTGTAGAGGGAAATCCTGGGGTAGACTAGCAGCCTCAGATGGGTTGGGGAAGGGAGAGAGGGGGAGCTGTGCCCATTCCCCAGGCGGTTCTTACCGGGATCACCTGGACGCCCGGGTGGGCGGCTCCTTCCAGGACCCAGGCGCCCAGGGGCAGCACCGCCGGGCTGCGGTGCGGGGGGAGCAGCGAGGACAGGAAGTGCACGTTGCTGGCGGGCGGCTGCGGGTCCCGCAGAAGCGCGACGTCCTCCAGCGCGCTGAGCTCGGGGATCACGGGGTACTCCCCGAGAAGCTCCCCGCCGTCGCTGTCGCCCCCCGCGAGCTTCGCCTTGACCTGGCCCTTGCAGTCGGCGCCCAGCGCGGGGTTGAACGCGTGCAGGAGGGGTTCCTTGGTGTCCGCCGGGCCCAGGTACTTGTCTTTGAAGACTTGGAACTCGTCCTCCCCGTGCTTCACGGGGGCCTTCAGGCCAATGTTCTCCGAAACGAACCGACCCTCGGGGCTGAAGAGCTCCGTCACCATCGCATCCTCGGGGCTGGGCAGCTCGCCCGGCAGAGGGCCCTCCTCCATGGCGCAGGGCGGCGGGGCGGGATGGCGGGGGCCGCGCACCTGCAACACGCGGCCAGGTGAGAGAGGCAGCCAGGGGAGGGGACGAGGGGAGGGGCGGCTAGGGGAGGGGGCGGCCTGGTGAGGGAAGGCCAGGTGAGGGGGTCAGGGGAAGGGCGACCAGGTGAGGGGGTCAGGGGAGGGGGCGACCAGGGGAGGGGGTCAGGGGAGGGGGCGACCAGGGGAGGGGCGATTACGTGAGGGGGCTAGGTGAGGGGCAACCAGGGGAGGGGCGGCCGGGGAGGCGGTCAGGGGAGGGGCGACAAGGAGAGGGGCGGCCGGGGTGGGGGTCAGGTGAGGGGCGGCCGAGGAGGGGGTCAGGTGAGGGGCGGCCGAGGAGGGGGTCAGGTGAGGGGCGGCCGGGTCAGGTGAGGGGCGGCCGAGGAGGGGGTCAGGTGAGGGGCGGCCAGGTGAGGTGCGACCAGGTGAGGGGCGGCCTCGCCCACCGCCCGCCGCCCACCCGCAGGGGCCCGACCCGGCCCGGCAGCCCCCATCCTCGCCTGCAGAGCAGAGGCCCAGCCCGGGGACCGCCCCGTCATGCCTCCTCGGAGGGACGCACCTGGGGCCGCCCCGGCTGCCGCAGCGTGGAGCGAGCGGGATGGGGCGCGGTCCGGGCCTCAGGCGCAGGCGGCCGTTGGCGGTTGGAGAAGGGGGCAGGAACCTGGGGGGAGGGGAAGAGGCGCCCGGGGAGTGGGCGGGGCCTGGGCGTGGGGCGGAGTCGAGGTCAGGGCGGGGAGGTAAAGGCGGGGCCAGGGAGGTGTGGTGGGCGTGGTCTGGGGTGGGCGGAGACAGAGTCGCGAGGGGCGGGGCCTGGACTGCCGCTGTTGCCAGAGAGGGTCAGCGGAGGCACTCCCAGGGCTCAGCCGATCCAGGCTCAGGTGGGGAAACTGAGGCCCCCATCAACTCGGGCAGCGCTAAGTGGGACTGCCTAGCTTGGCTTCTGACCTTGGGCTTCAGATATATTTTTCTGCCCAGGCGTGCTTGCTCACACCTGTAGTCCCAGCACTTTGGGAGGCCGAGGCAGGCGGATTACTTGAGGTCAGGAGTTCAAAACCAGCCTGGGCAACAGGGTGAAACCCCGTCTCTACTAAAAATACAAAAATTAGCTGGACGTGGTGGCACGCGCCTCTAATCCCAGCTACTTGGAAGGCTGAGGCAGGAGAATCGCTTGAGCCTGGGAGGTGGAGGTTGCAGTGAGCCGAGATCCCGCCACTGCACTCCAGGCTGTGCCACAGAGCTAGACTCCGTCTCAAAAAAAATAAATAGAATAAAATAAAACATTTTTCTACACTCGAGCTCTCAGGACAGATCCCGGCCTGGGACGCTGCGGGTGGACAGAGGGCAGGGGCTTGCACCGCACGTTCCCACCCTCGCATCCACTCCTGATCCTTGGTGACGCAGCTGACAAGTGCAACTGATGGAGCTGGTCCCGAAATAGAAGTAACAAATACCGCCGGACGTGGTGGCTCACGTCTGTAATCCCAGCACTTTGGGAGGCCGAGGCGGGTGGATCACCTGAGGTCAGGAGTTCGAGACCAGCCTGGCCAACATGTAGTGAAACTCCATCTCTACTAAAAAATACAAAAACTAGCTGGGCGTGGTGGCGCACGCCTGTAGTCCTCGCTACACAGAAGGCTGGGGCTTGAACCTGGGAGATGGGGGTTGCAGTGAGCTGAGATTGTGCCACTGCACTGCAGCCTGGGCAACAGAGAAAGGCACCCTCTCAGAAAAAAAAAAAAAAAAATACAATGAAAGTCTCAAATTTTGGGTGGGGAATGGACTATTTCATCTTTAAGGAGTCAATAGATATCACTGTTTAATCAAGAGAAGAGGTGAAAGTTTAATTCAAGTGATGGCGAAACCTGCAAAGGGTGTAGAGGGACTGGTGGGAGTGAGTGCTGGGGAGACAGCCTCGGGTACTGTCTACTCAGGTACTGTTTTGGTAAAAATAAAGAATGTAAAACATCAGCTTTCTAATCTCACTTTTAAAAACTGAATACTTTTCTAAATTTTTAAAGTACCCAAGGTACAGCGACACCGTGTACTGTTTAGTTGTACATTTAACATTCAAAAATCAAGAAAATTTTGCCTGGGGCTGGGCGTGGTGGCTCATGCCTGTAATCCCAGCACACTGGGAGGCCAAGGTGGTCAGATCACTTGAGGTCAGGAGGTCAAGACCAGCCTGACCAACATGGTGAAACCCTGTCTCTGCTAAAAATACAATATTAGCCAGGCGTGGTGGTGCACACCTGTAATCTCAGCTATTTGTGAGGCTGAGGCAGGAGAATTGCTTGAACCTGGGAGGCGGAGGTTGCAGTGAGCTGAGATTGCACCATTGTACTCTAGCCTGGGCAAAAAGAGCGAAACTCCGTCTCAAAAATCAAACAAACAAAAAACAACAACAACAAAAAACACTCAGAAAAGCAGAAAAAACAATAAAAATAATAAATCGAAGAGCCCAAGAATTATGCATAGCTTGAGTGGCCCAAGCAAGAGAGTAACGCACAAGGTTGCACCGTTCATTCGTTTACTAATCAGAATCAGACATCTACTGAGTAGCATCATGCCAGGCATACACAGCCACCTGTGGGGGTGGCCCAGGGGTTGCAATCGAGCCTGGAGGCTCTGCACCTGCTGCTTCTAGACGCTTGCTGCCCTGCTGCACTGGCCAGGCTGACTCTGTTGAGTCTCTCAGGTCTCAGCTCAACCCACTCTAAGTGGGTCACCCTCCCTGCCAGCTACCACCCCCTCCCAATGACCCTCTTAGTTCCCTCAGAACACTTAAAATCCTTCAACTGGTTGGCTTGTTCTCTTTTTCCTCTGTGATATGGTTTGGCTCTGTGTCCCCACCCAAATCTCATCTTGAATTGTAATCCCTCTGTGTCAAGGGAGGGACCTGGTGGGAGGTGACTGGATCATGGAGGCGGTTTCCCCCACGCTGTTCTTGTAATAAGTGAGTTCTCACAAGATCTGATGGCTTAAAAGTGTTCGGCAATTCCCCCTCACTCTCTCTCCTCTGCTGCCATGTAACAGGTTTCTTGCTTCACCTTCTGCCATGATTGTAAGTTTCCTGAGGCCTCCCCAGCCATGCTGAACTGTGAGTCAGTTGACTGTCTTTCTTTTATATTTACCCAGTCTCAAGAAGTTCTTTACAGCAATGTGAAAATGGACTGAGACAGCCAGAAGCTGGTGGGGTCACTGCTGTCTCCCCAGTGCCTAGAACAGGGGCTGATATGGTTTGGATGTTGTGTCCCCACCCAAATCTCAGGTTCAGTGGTAATCCCTGTTGGAGGTGGGGCCTGATGGGAAGTGACTGGATCATGGGTGCGCGTTTCTCGTGAACGGCACCATCCCTCTTGCTACTGTCCTCACCATAGAGTGCATGAATTCCTGTGAGATCTGGTTGTTTGCAAGTGTGTAAGAGAGCACCTCCTCTCTCTCTGTCTCCTTTCGCCATGTGGAATGCCTGCTCCCCCTTTGCCTTCCACCATGAGTAAAAAGCTGCTCGATGCCTCCCCAGAAGCAGATGCCTCCATGCTTCCTGTACGGCCTGCAGAACTGAGAGCCAATTAAACCTCTTATAAATTACCAGTCTCAGCTATTTCTTTGTAGCAATGTGAGAATGGCCTATAGGTGCTCAAGAAAAACAGAAAAATGGAATTCACGCATTCCTTTAATATATTTATTGAGCATCTCCTAAGTGTCAGGCACTGTTCTCAGCACTGAGGCAAAGGAATGGATGAATAAATGCACAGCAAGTGAAAATCAACAGGCTTTTCTTTCCAGCCCAGCACATGAACTTGGTGATGTCCACGGTCTCCTGCAAGGCCTTGTTTCCATATGCTCAGACTTTCCACTTTGTCTCAAATATCTGAACTTAGTCCTTGACTTATAATCCCCTTAATATAACAAAAGAGACAGAAACAAATCTTGCAGTAGACTGGGGTTAATGTTTTATTAATGATAACCTACATTCACACTGCATTTCTAAGATTTACATCCAAAGAGCATATTGTATTTACATGCACTGGTCAGCCTAAGATAACACATTCAAACCATGGCTGCGTTAAGACAATGGTTTGTTCCAAATTAAATTAAATAGATAATACTCTTATCACCCCCCCGTTGGACATGTACAATAAGACCCCTCTTTCTCCCCTCAAGGAATATAAAATTGCATTGATAACTGCACCGATGAGCAACAATTACATTTGAAACATTTAAAACCTGAGAGAGAAACCCAAATATGTTTAAGCACTCACGTCTACACTCAAAATGCCCTGTGAACTCTACGGTAACACAGATTGCTCAGTGGTCAACAGTGCATGATCTAGCTGGCTCCGAGAGGGACTGACGCCGGCTACTGGCTTTTAACAGGAAGTGCTATTCTTGCCCAGGGCAGGGGGAGCTACATCCCCCGTGCCTGCTTGACTCGTACACCACCACGGACAGTCAGGGGCTTTTGTTGTTGGTTTGTTTTTGCTTTTTTTTTTTTTTAGATGGAGTCTTGCTCTGTCGCCCAGGCTGGAGTGCAGTGGTGCCATCTTGGCTCACTGCAAGCTCCGCCTCCCGGGTTCACGCCATTCTCCTGCCTCAGCCTCCCGAGTAGCTGGGACTACAAGCGCCCACCACCACACCCGGCTAATCTTTTGAATTTTTAGTAGAGACGGGGTTTCACCGTGTTAGCCAGGATGGTCTTGATCTCCTGACCTCGTGATCCGCCCACCTCGGCCTCCCAAAGTGCTGGGATTACAGGCATGCGCCACTGCACCTGGCTGCTTTTTTTGTTGTTGTTTTTTGTTTTCATTTTTTCTTGCTTTCAGGAGAAAAAAAATCTTTGGCCCATAAAGGTGGGATTTTTACATCACGAAGTATACATACATAAAACATGCATGTGGGCCAGGCATGGTGGCTTATGCCTGTAATCCCAGCACTTTGGGTGGCTGAGGCAGGCGGATCACCTGAGGTCAGGAGTTCGAGACCAGCCTGACCAATATGATGAAACCCCGTCTCTACTAAAAATACAAAAATTAGCATGGCATGGTGTCGGGCATGTAATCCCAGCTACTCGGGATGCTGAGACAGGAAAATTGCTTGAATCTGCGAGGCGGAGGCTGTAGTGAGCTGAGATCGCACCACTGCACTCCAGCCTGGGCAACAAGAGTGAAACTCCATCTCAAAAAAAAAAAAAAAAAAAAGGCATGTGTTCTCCGGCAAGCACCTTCCATCGACTCCAACAGTTCAGCCATCACTGTTGTACTGTCGGGGTGCAGGACTCTGAAGGAGTCAGGCCCAGCTAGAACCAAGTGGTCAAAAATATAAATACACAATTTAAAACAATGGACAGCTAAGCTTGTCATGACAGCCAGTGGGAATTTCATTCCATGATGCTTCAGTTTTGCATTAAATAATGAAGATGATTCAGTGCATAATTGCTTTGTGGTCCATGAGACGCTTTCGTGAAGGCACTCCTATCTGAAGGACAGGCTGGGTGAACCTAGCACCATCACTCGAGACATCTTGGCCGGTCACCAAGGTGAGCCGGCATACTGTCTCCATTACCCTCCGGCGAGTCTTCCCCCTCACCGGGTGGGAGGAGAAGGCCATCCCTTGGGGTCGTGGAGCCGCTCTCTCCTCACCACGGTGGGCTGCCCTCCCCTTCCTCACTTGCTGATCCCCGCTCAGTGGCCAATGCCCTGCCCTCCTTGCTGTCGCTTTGGGAAAGAGATCCCCCTGAGGCACGTATCATGTTTTATTCTTGAGCGAATTATCTGACTATCATGGCCCTTGCTCCCCTTTTATGACATGTGCCTGTTATTTCTTTTGTTGCTTATGACAAGAAGGTATTCCCAGGAGGGGAGTCTGGCACAGCTGCCCTTGGGAAGGAACTGGTGTTTCTGAGGGGGAGGGGGCTGGTGGGGTGTACCAAATGCTTATGTAGGGTTATCTATACTCAGTCAATTGTGAAGGGAACAGTATACCCACAATTCCACCCAAAGACTCCACAAAATAAATCTTTCTCTCCATCTCCCTTACATTTAGGGCCTTGCATTTTTAAGGCACTGGGTTGTGAAGACTCGAAGACGTACAAGGTCAGTAAAACTGAAGACGTTGCATCCTGCGTCCTCCAAATGTGGAGAGGCAAACACAGGCTACTGGACCAGATGGGAACAGCTACTCACGGTGGCAGAAGCAGGTCTCCAAAGCACAGCATTTTGGTTAGTGCATTCCAGATGTGTTAGCTATGACTGCCGACACCACCAACTTGAATAACACATTTTTCTTTTAACAGAACAAAAGTTTACCCTGCTTGGATGACGCTAAATGCCCTTAAGCACTAGGCCTTCAGTTGCCACTGAGAAAGCACACCATTTCCATTCCATTGTGTGTGAAGCCACAACCCTACTAATTCCTTCATTAACTCAACAAGATTTGCACCCCTTAATAAATACAAGCCGATGCAGAGGCTTCAGGGGAGAATTTATCAAATGTCCCCCAAGGGAGGGCAAGTCTGGAAGTAGTGGGATTATGCTTCACAGAGGAGAGATACTGTTCTAGGAAAAAAAAAACACCCAAATTTTCTGGAAGGAAAACTTCTGAGTTTTTTTAAGAGCAATTTTTCATCCCGAACTAAGATCAGGATCAATGCCTATTTTTCATTTGGTTTGTATCAGAAGAGCTCATTTTCCTTCCCAGCAGCTCCAGTGGAATTACTTTTTGGAATTAGAACTGAGACCAAACAAAGTGATGATGTCAGTCATTGCTTCTTTCAGGTGCTTTCCAAAGCGATGAGAATCCTTTCATGTAAAAACAAAAACCAAAAACATATTAAAACGTGGCCATCCCCACATTTCAAGCTTTTTCATTTGCAATCTGACCCAATGTTTAATTGAAATTCCTTTCTGCCAGTTCTCTAAGATCTGAACAATGTCTTAAAGCTTAACTTGGACATTCCGGAGAAATGCTGATGGTAAAGCGATGACAGCTGATGTGTTTGTGCAGGTGTGTTGTCGATCTAAGCCTTCCCCTAATGCCAACGCATTTATCCCACGGAAAACGCAATGACCATCCTGAGCATGGTGGCTCATGCCTGTAATCCCAGCACTTTGGAATCGCTTGAGCCCAGGAGTTCAAGACCAGCCTGGGAAACATGGTGAAACCACATTTCTACAAAAAATACAAAAATCAGCCAGGTGTGGTGGCACTCCCCTGTAGTCCCAGCTACTCAGGAGGCCGAGGTAGGAGGATCTCCTGAGCCCAGGAGGCTGAAGCTGCAGTGAGCCGAGATCACACCACTGCACTCTAGCCTGGGTGGCAGAGTGAGACTCTGTCTAAAACAAACAAACAAACAAACAAACAAACAACAAAAGAAAACCACAGTGAACAAATGAACCCCAACTTCCTCTGTTAACAGCGACAGTGGCATAGGTTGCCAGGCTATGTACGACAAGGAAAGCAGAACATAAATGACGGCAATGTGTCATGCTAGAGAGGAGGTCCCTTGTTTCATCCACAGAGGAAGCCAGGGGTTCCCTACTCTGTATGCAGATTTCTTAGTGTGTACCCATTATTCTTAGTTCACCCTCCAAGTGCTAAAGAGTCTGAAAGTTACAGCAGCACTCCAATGTTAAGCTTCAAAACCATTGCTGCCAACAGAGGTAAACATGTTAAACCAAATTAGATACATTTCCTTTTTTTTTTTTTTTCTGAGAGTCTCACTCCATCACCCAGGCTGGAGTGCAGTGGCATGATCCTGGCTCACTACAACCTCCATCTCCCAGGTTCAAGCGATTCTCCTGTGTCAGCCTCCCTAGTAGCTGGGATTACAGGCGTGTGCCACCACACCAGCTAAGTTTTATATTTTTAGTAGAGGCGGGGTTTCACCATGTTGGCCAGGATGGTTTCAAACTCCTCACCTCAAGTGACTGGCCAGCCTTAGCCTCCCAAAGTGATGAGATTACAGGTGTGAGCCACTTTGCCTGGCTGAGATACATTTCTTTAAAACTAGGTAAAGAGAATTTTGAAATTCACTTATGGCTAGGCACAGTGGCTGAACCCTGTAATCCCAACACTGGGAGGCTGAGATAAGAGGATCGCGTGAGCCCAGGAGTTCGAGACTCGCCTGGGAAATGTGGGGAGACCCTGTCTGTACAAAAAATTTTTTAATTAAAAAAAATTTAGGCCAGGCGTGGTGGCTCATGCCTGTAATCCCAGCACTTTGGGAGGCCGAGGCAGGTGGATCATCTGAGGTCAGGAGTTTGAGACCAGCCTGCCCAACATGGTGAAACCCTGTCTCTACTAAAAATACAAAAAAATTAGCCGGGCATAGTGGCGGGCACCTGTAGTCCCAGCTACTCGGGAGGCTGAGGCAGGAGAATCACTTGAACCCGGGAGGCAGAGGTTGCAGTGAGCCGAGATCACACCACTGCACTCCAGCCTTGGCGACAGAGTGAGACTGTGTCTCCAAAAAAATAAAAATAAAAATTTTTAAAAGCAGTCCATTTACGTGAAAATGCCCAAACCAAGTAACAGCAGGCAGTTGAATTGACTTTTTCTGTCAAATTAAAGATGTGTTTCCTTAAAAAGAATAAAGTAAAAATACCCCATCTTCAGAAAAAGGAACTTCTTTTCATACGTACCGTCTCAGGGCAAGAGAACTTGGAAGAAATGTGGAAATTGATGAGGTTCTCTCCCACAAGGATGTACGACACACCATAGCCGTCGTCAGCAACCTGGAGGACAAGGGAATTTGAATTTGTTGCTGGGAAATGAGACGACGTGAAAAAGGGACTTTCTAATGTTCTAAATGCAACACTGGCTGGGCTCAGTGGCTCCTCCTTGTAATCCCAGCACTTTGGGAGGCTGAGGCAGACGGGTCACTTGAGCCCAGGGGTTCCAGGCCAGCCCGGATAACATGGCGAAACCCTGTCTCTACAAAAAAAATACAAAAAGAAAAAAAAATGAGCTGGGCATGGTGGCATGCATCTGTAGTCCCAGCTACTCAGGAAGTGGAGATGGGAGGATCACCTGAGATGGAGGAGATTCAGGCTGCCGTGAGCCATGATCATGCTTACTGCACTCCGGCCTGGGTGACAGAGCGAGACCTTGTCTCAAAAAAAATAAAAAATAAGTGCAAGACTGCCAAGGACATCCATAGCAATGATCAGCAGTAATTCCTTTACGGCGGTAGAACCGCAAGGTAACAGGGGCACCCAGCACAGAGATGGGCCCATCACACCCCATTACCCATCCCATCGCCACGTCCCACTGTGCCTCACCCAGCCCCGCTGCACTCACCGGTCCAAAGCCCCCTCCGCTGGACACATACTCTGGGTTATTCTCCAAGTCAAACAGCTCCACTTGCTGCTGAGGGGTCTGGCTTGTTGATAATCTCCAAGGCTCAGATAAAACCTATTGAGTGAAACGGAAATGTTCCAACAACACTTTTCCTAATCCCCTCCTCTACCGTCCCTCAGGAGTCGCCGTGGGAAGATGAGAAAAGCCTGGCTTGATCTTTTGATTGTTCCAGACACCACAAGTCTGTGTCTCCGAAGGCCTCGCTGGCTTGGGCAGCGTATCTGCAGAGAGGATGCGGGGTGGGTGGGGCCCCCAGACTGGGGCAGGGAGTGCGGGGCGGGGGTGGGGGGCATACCAGCAAATAGCATCTCAGACAGTGAAGGTAACGGACATATCGAGTATGGTGTCAGACTTGTACCAACTCCCACGAACCAGCTGCCATATTTTCCGAGAATTTTCAAGCTGGCTGTTAAATACAGCCACTATTAAAAATTAAATTTGCCAGGCGCAATGGTTGATGTCTGTAATCCCAGCACTTTGGGAGGCCGAGGAGGGTAGATTGCCTGAGCTCAGGAATTCGAGACCAGCCTGGGCAACATGATGAAACCCCGTCTCTACTAAAATACAAAAAAAAAAAAAAAAAAATTAGCCAAGCGTGGCAGCGTGTGCCTGTAATCCCAGCTACTTGGGAGGCTCAGGCAGGAGAATAGCTTGAACCCGGGAGGTGGAGGTTTCAGTGAGCAAAGATGGTGCCACTGCACTCCAGCCTGGGTGACAGAGCGAGACTCCATCTCCAAAAAATAAAAAATAAAATAAATAAATAAATAAATAAATAAAAAGTAAATTAAATTTGAGCTGGGCACAGTGGTGCACATCAGCTACTCAGAAGGCTAAGGAGGAAGAATTGCTTGTGTCTAGGAGTTTGAGACCAGCCTGGCAACACTGTGAGACCATGTCTCAAAAAATAATAATAATACATTTCATAAACTTACAATAAAATAAAGGATTTTAAAAACAAAGGTGGTACGCGCTCACAGCTCATCACCCCCTAGTTACTTCCATGCGTCTTACTGTGATGTAAGTTCTTGAGGTCTTTGGGTCTATTAAGTCAGGGGCTACGTGTGACAGCGAAGCTAATGAAGAAACGCGGTACTAAACGCGCTGCTCACATTTTCCATTTTATGACAGCTACGCCCACAGACCCGTTTTTTATCAAATGCCCATTCTGACATTAAAACAAGTTAATGTAAGGCTGTAGTAATTTACTAAGTTTTGGTCTAGCCAATACAACTGACGGAAGCAGTGGAAGAGACTTACTTCCTTAAGGAAAGGGGACTCCACGGCGAGATATTTAGACACCACGTAAAGGCAGAAGAGGTGACGATCGATCCCAGAGCCGGTCATGGCGAGGCGATACATATGCTGATGCTTCTCAGACGCCAACTTGAACAATTTCAGCCTCTGTTCCACCTAAGTGACAAAAGGCGGGAAGGACGTATGTTGCGTGTCTCAAGTTGAGCGGTTACGGATCTAAGTTAGCCACCACACCCCGCTAATATTTTTTGTATTTTTAGTAGAGACGGGGTTTCAACATGTTGCCCAGGGTGATTTTGAACTCCTGAGCTCAGGCAATCCGCCCACCTCATCCTCCCAAAGTACCAGGATTACAGGCGTGAGTCACTGCACCCGGTCTGACAGCCTTTCCAGAATGAAGTTTGTCTCGGAAAAAAGAGCCCTGGCCTGTGTCTCCTCCGGGGGTCAGCAGAAAGCACCTGCACGCTGGGGTCAGATGGACCCAGTGGCCTGGGTCTGACCTTGGCCATTAGTGAGCCGAATGGCCCAGCAGCTGCTGAATTCATCTAGGCCTCCGTTTCTTTATCTATGGAAATGAACTGATGACACTTCTCAGGACCACTGCTAAGAATTTAAAGGACAATGTACAGAAAACCCCCAGGCCCCAGCCTGGCACTTGGGGCCCAGCATGGCAATGGATCTAATAACCAATGGAAGGTCTCCGTAGGACGGTCACAGCTCGCCTACCCTGACACCAACTACCTGTTCAGTTCCAAAGCAGCCACCTGCTATGCCTTTCCTCATTGCGGTGTCCTGGTCTAATTTAAAGACTCTTAGGAAGCAGAATATGATTTGGAGAAGTATCATTTGTAACATGTGTCTCTGTCCCTGTCCCTACCTTTACCTTTTAATACCTTCTGTACCCTTGAAAGGGGCAGAGGAAAGAAGCTGAATTGAGCACCTCTGAAGAAGAAGGTGCAGGAATGATGAGATCAGAGAAGCTGGAGTGACGGCCTCCAGAAGCCTTTTAGGGAAGTGTGACAAGCACGCTGTGTCCTCAGCCTGATGGCACATTACCGTCTGGGCCGGGTCCACCATGGCCCGCACAAAGTCGCACGACTCAGTGGTACAGGAGCGCACGGTCTCCGTCCTCCCCTCTCGGAAGAGCCGGGTCATGGAGGCCTCGTATGTGAGGCAAAACTTGCCCATGTCCTGGGGAAAAAGAAGGACTTTAGTGCACGGCAGGGCATGCTGATATGTCTAAAACGTAAGGAAGAATTGGGTAAGGTTGGCAAGAAGTGTACTTTTTTTTTTTTCTTCGAGACGGAGTCTTGCTCTGTCGCCCAGGCTGGAGTGCAGTGGCACGATCTTGGCTCACTGCAAGCTCCGCCTCCCAGGTTCACGCCATTCTCCTGCCTCAGCCTCCAGAGTAGCTTTATCGTCAACTTTTTTTTGAGATGGTGTCTTGCTGTTGCCTGGGCTGGCGTGCAGTAGCATGATCACAGCTCACTGCAGCCTCAACCTCCCCCCGCTCAGGTGATGCTCCCACCTCGGCCTCCTGAGTAGCTGGGATTACAGGTGCATGCCACCATGCCCGGCTAATTTTTAAAAAATTTTTTTGTAGAGACAGGGTTTCACCACGTTGCCCAGGCTGGTCTTAAAACTCCTGACTCAAGCAATCCATCTGCCTTGGCTTCCCAAAGTGCTGGGATTACAGGTGTGAGCCACTGTGCCCGGCCTATTGTTGATTTATGTTTTCAGTCTCCGGCCGCTTTTACATGTGGGTAGTTACATGGCCGCAGACAGAGGTGTCACTGGCTTCAGGAAGGGCCTGGTGGAGGTGGGGAGTCAGTTTCTAGGTTAACCAGGTTTCTGTTTCAAGATGCAACTGATACCATGACACATCCCCCCACCCCCCAAGTCCAACACACCTCCACTGCATTCCCTTTAGGCTAAGGTGCAGCCTGCAGCAGTGTACAGAAGGAATGCTGTGCACAGCAGGGGATCTGCATTTGAAATGATTTAAAGGCACAACGTACTGCCTGGAGCAATTCCACTGTGTCTGGAAGATGGTGAGAATGATCTGGGAGAGACTATGCTGCCGCAGAGGAGGAATGTCTTTAGCAGGAGGGCGGGAAGTGGGTGGGGCTGGAGCCTGAAGCACAGCCACTGCCCCTGTTAGACGGGAAGCCTCGGGTGGGCTGGCAGATGCACAGGGAAGGTCTCTTCTGAAAGCTCCTGTTTTCTGGGTGAAACAGAAGAAAGCGGGCCTGCTGAGGGCTGGGCTGGGGAGAAGGTACTGGCAGCGGGAGAGGGGTGGCATTCAGGGGCATGGAAACATGGTGCCCGGGCCCACTGGGGTCAGCGCTCATTTATGGGGAGGGGAGAGAAGCCAGCTGTTGAATGCTTTTTTTCCAGCTAGGCCGGCTCCTTGGGAACAGAATCACAGCAGCTGGAGAGCTGGGCTGAAGCCAGGAGCCTCTGCAGGCTCCCCAGGTGAGTTCAGGGGGACCAGGGAGCCGAGGTAAGGGATGGTCCCAAAGAACCATGGAATCCATGCCCAGAGAAGAGAAAAGGGAGGGCAGCGAGGGACAAGGGGATGGGGTCAAGGAACGTGGGCATCTGGGCCTAGAGAGGATGGCACGGCAGGAGGGGCTGGTGGCCCCTGAGGCTGAGCCTTGTTGGAGATGCCGGGATACTGCAGCAAGGGCCCCTGCTGGCAACAGCGGATGGTGGATAAGGGCAGAGACCGAGTCCAAGGGAGCACACGGCTGTGGGAGGAACAGCATCTGCGCGCTGCCCCAAGAGGGGGCCCGGGGCCACCAGGCCAGCTCAAAGAGGACCAGGTTCCAAGTGGGGACGAGAAGATGATAAGCAGCAGTTTATGGACCCAAATGATTCCTGACCAGACACATCCCTGGACATTAGGATGCACCCTGGCACAGGCCCTGGTGGCCCCAGGGTGGCAGATCTGCCAATCTGCAGAGGACACCATGTGGCAGGCTGACACTGTCAAACGAACCCAGAAGAGGGTGCCAGAGGCAAGGCTGGGCTGAGCACAGGACCCGCTCAGCCTGGGGAAGGGGGAGCCGGACAGAGCACAGGACCCGCTCAGCCTGGGAAGGGGGAGCCAGACAGAGCACAGGACCCGCTCAGCCTGGGAAGGGGGAGCCAGACAGAGCACAGGACCTGCTCAGCCTGGGGAAGGGGGAGCCGGACAGAGCACAGGACCCGCTCAGCCTGGGAAGTGGGAGCCGGACAGAGCATAGGACCTGCTCAGCCTGGGGAAGGGGGAGCCGGACAGAGCACAGGGCCCACTCAGCTGGGGAAGGCCTGGCACCTGCACACAGGCCCAGCTGAAGTCAGGCTCCTCACAGTGCAGCCAAGGTCTCTGGAAGAGAGGAGGCCGCTGAAAGTCAGAAGGAAGCGTCCAGGACCAGGGCCCTGTGAAATGACAGCGCATCAGCCAGCAGAAAAAGGAAACTGAAGGCGTCGACAAGAGCAGCAGCTTTGCAGAGGGAAATGTCTAGAGACCGTGGGAGCACATCGGACACCAGCGCCAAGCAGCACTTGCAGTGAAGACCTGGCTGAGCCCCAGGATCCCCCTAGCATAGCTGGCTGCTTTGGGGAGCTCTCTCCCCCAACCCACAGATGCCACCAACCCTGGTGGCATGACACGACACTCAAGATTCCCTTAGGAGCAGGGGTCATAGGCCTGGGCCCTGCCATGAGGCCACGGGGCCTCCTGCTTCCCATGCTGACAGCAAACGCGCCTTTCAGAGCACTTCCTGCATCTCCTCACTGCAGGGCACTTCACAGGCGCTCATGATGAAGAAGTGGGGAGAGGGAGAGAAGCAGATAAAAGGGAAAACAGAAATGTGGCATTTTAGTTATTTAATAAAGGTAAACTTGAACTATATGATGCAATGATTCATTTGAAGTCAACGTTCCAATATCAAACTTTAATTGTGTAAGTTATGAGAACAGTCATGCCTTGTGCCCACAGTTTAAAAGACAGTCATCTAAAAAACTTCTTGGCAAATGCATTGAATATTAGTGTGCAAGCCCCACTTGAGCTCAGATGCCATCAAAGAGCCAAACCAGGTTACAACTGCAGCACCCTTGGCCCACTGTGACCAGCCGCCATCAGGAGGATGGCCCTTCGCTGCCACCAAAACATCTCCAGTTTCTAAGAAGCAGGATTCAAAGACAGTCTATAGATATACTGACATATATGGCATCACACACTAGCACTGTTACTATGGGGCTAATGATTCAGGTTGGTAGGGCCTGGGGATTTTTCACCTCAAAAAAAAAAAAAGATTCCAAAGCAGAAGGCAAATAACTGCTGCAGACTAGAATTAACACCAGTGTCTAGTGTCAGCATTTAATCCGTATTCAATATTCAATAGTCAATATTCAGTACTGATTTACTGATGCTCCCGGCACAGGCAATACCATTGTAAGACAGATCATGCCTCTGCCCTCAATGAGCAAACATTCTAGCAGGAGAGAGGGATGAACATAAAAATTGTATCACATCAAGTCAGGCCACTGAATAGAAATAACACAGGAACAGGGAACAAGGGAACAGAGCAATGGGGGAGGGGCTCCTTTTTTTTTTTTTTTTTTTTTTCCTGGAGACAGAGTCTCGCTCTGTTGCCCAGGCTGGAGTGCAGTGGTGTGATCTCGGCTTACTGCAACCTCTGACTCCCGGGTTCAAGCAATTCTCGTGCCTCAGCCTCCTGAGTAGCTGGGATTAGAGATGGCACCACCGTACCTGGATAATTTTTATATTTTTAGTAGAGATGGGTTTCCCTATGTTGGCCAGGCTGGTCTCAAACTCCTGACCTCAGGTGATCCACCTGCCTCAGCCTCCCAAAGTGCTGGGATTATAGGCGTAAGCCACTGTTCCTAGCCCAGGTAGGGGCTACTTTAAAAAGGAAATGGTAACATTACTGCCCTAATCAACTACATCGCAATTTGGCTGAGAGCAGCTGCCCCAGCAGAGCAAGTGCGAAGGTTAAGGCGGGAGGGACCTTGGCATACATTAAGAGCAGCAGAAGGCCAGTGTGGGAAAGCAGGATGAATAAGGCTGAAAGAGGTATTCGAGAAGGGTGGAGGGACAGACCAACAGCTACTAACCTTGGGGAGATGTGAACTTGGTTGGGAAATGTATATTTATTTTAATTTCCTGTAAGCTCAAACTGGAAGACAGCACTTAGAAGCACAGGCAATAAACCACAGTAATCACTGGCAGTGCCTGTGACTTTGACTAGAAAATCACAGGTGTTTTCATGTCAAATTATGGTTGGTGCAGTATCTATCCCAAGATCTTATTTATACTCATCACTACTTCAATATTACAGCAGTTATCACACCCACCACCCGATCTTATTATTTAATGCATCAATAAAGAATTATACTTACTGTGCCACGAATATATGTTTAATGTTTCGGCATATGCACTTTAACTGGTTACTCTTGTAACCTTGTGTATTTCATTTTATGCTTTATAAACATTAGTCTGAGAAGGGGTCCCCAGGCTCTCCCAGGCTGCCCAAGGGGTCCAGGGCAGAAGGAAGGTTCAGAAGTTTGGAAGAGACCCTCAGGGCCACAGCAGGGGTTCTGGATTTATGCAAAACCACAGGGAGGCTCTGCAGCTCCTAGCTGGGTTGAGATCGGTCTGAATGTTAATTTTTGAATGAATAAATCTGATGTATACTTTTAATAGATCACTTTAATAGATCTGTCATTTTTATTTTATTTTTTATTTTTTTGAGACAGAGTCTCACTCTATCGCCCATGCTGGAGTGCAGTGGTGTGATCTCAGCTCACTGTAACCTCCTCCTCCCAGGTTCAAGGGATTCTCCTGCCTCAGCCTCCCAAGCAGCTGGAATTACAGGTAACTGCCACCATGCCTGGCTAATTTTTTGCATTTTTTGGTAGAGGCGGGGTTTCACCATGTTGGACAGGCTGGTCTCGAACTCCTGACCTCAGGTGATCCACCCGCCTCGGCCTCCCAAACTGCTGGGATTACAGGCGTCAACTAACACGCCCGGCACTCCAGCCTGGGTGACAGTGACACTCCGTCAATGAGGAAAAAAAAGAAAAGAAAAAGGAAACTTCACACCACCACTTGCTAATATTTTGCATTTATCCTTTCTAGACTTTGCACATAATGAAGCAATAGTTGGGAAACTTCTGTAAAATGCAGAACAGGCTGTGCGGGCCAGGCGCTCTCTGTGGCTACTACTCCGCTCTCCCACTGGAGTGAGAATAGCACAGACAACACGTGAAAGCTGGGCGTGGCGTGCCCAGAACGCTTCACTGATGAACACTGAGACTTCACGTAATTTTCACATGTCACAAAGTATTGGTCGCCTTTTGATTGCTTTTCAACTATTAAATATGTGAAACCATTCTTAGCTTTCTAAGCCATGAAAACAAAAACATGTGAAGGGCCAGGTTTGGCCTATGAGCCACAGTCTGCAGATCATTGTAAGAAACAACTGACTTTCACATACTGTTTTATGACTAAATATTTTTCCGTATAATATGCCATAGATGGCCTGGCGTGGTGGCTCACACCTGTAATCCCAGCACTTTGGGAGGCCAAGGATTGCTTGAGCCTAGGAGTTCGAGACCAGCTTGGGAAACAAGGTGAAACCCCATCTCTACAAAAAATACAAAAATTAGACGGGCCTGGTGGTAAATGCCTATAGTCCCAACTACCCGGGAGACTGAGGTGGGAGGATCGCCTGCACCCACGGAGGTCGAGGATGCAGTGAGCCGTGATTGTGCTACTGTACTCCAGCCTGGGCAAGAGTGAGACCCTGTCTCAAAAATATATATACACATATATATGCTATAGACATCACTTAGTAGCTATATAATGTTCCACTGTATGAAAATACCATATTTAATTTAGTATCATGAAAGGAAGATTCACTCCGCCGAAAGGAAAGGATTACTCTGAAAGCTTTGTGCAAGAAGCTGCCTTTCCTTTTGTTGCCAAGCAGAGAGTGACGGATAAAAGGCGAAACATCTCCACTCTGTGTTCACCGGGTTTTGTGTAACGAATACGTAACTGACGATTCCCCTACTGCCGCTTTTCTCTTGCATCATGGGAATTCCGCAACGTGGCCACGCCCTCCCTCCTTCCCCTCCTGCCTGCTTTTCACTTTAAATACTGAAGCCCTCAAAACCACCTTTGGAGAAAGGCACAGGCCTGTCTACCGGGCACGCATCCATAACCTTGGCAAAATCAACTTCTAAATAAATTGAGATCTGTCTCAGACACTTTCTGGTTTCCAGCATTTTTTTTTTTTTTTCTGTGAGACGGAGTCTCGCTCTGTTGCCCAGACTGGAGTGCAGTGGCGTGATCTCGGCTCGCTGCAAGCTCCGCCTCCTGAGTTCACGTCATTCTCCTGCCTCAGCCTCCCGAGTAGCTGGGACTACAGGCGCCCGCCACCACGCCCAGCTAATTTTTTGTATTTTTAGTAGAGATGGGGTTTCACCATGTTAGCCAGGATGGTCTCGATCTCCTGACCTCGTGATCTGCCCGCCTCAGCCTCCCAAAGTGCTGGGATTACAGGCGTGACCCACTGTGCCCGGCCTACCAGCGTTAACTTTTAAGATTTCTTCTTCTTCTTTTTTTATTCTTTGAGACAGAGTTTTGTTCTTATTGCTCAGGTTGGAGTGCAGTGGCGCGGTCTTGGGGGCTCACTGCAACCTCCGCCTCCCACGTTCAAGTGATTCTCCCGCCTCAGGCTCTCAAGTAGCTGGGATTACAGGTGTGCACCACCACCCGGCTAATCTTGTATTTTTAGCAGAGATGGGGTTTTACCATGTTGTCCAGGCTGGTCTCGAACTCCTGACCTCAAGTGATCCACCTGCCTAGGCCTCCCAAAGTGCTGGGTTTACAGGCACGAGCCACTGCGCCTGGCCAGATTTCCTCACATTTTTACAGTAAGCTTGCTCACACATGTTTTTTGTGTACCTGCCCTTTTTCGTGGATCACGTGCAGGGTCAAAGTTATTCTTCCCCGATGCATGTTTCCAACTGTGTGGTCTGTGCTGCTCCCGGGCCTGCCATGGGGCCCCTGAACTTATTAAAACGATTCCCACCTGCTGCTATGAACATCCCTGCCTCAGTCCACCCTCACCAACATGAAAAAAAGCCTTTACCAACCCCATAGGCAAAAATCTAGTCTTGTTCAAGTTGCACTTGATAGATTCTTGGTAAGATTAAGCTTATTACCTACACTCATTGACTGTATTTTTCCTCTCTTGTGAACCAGTTTCTGCTCTGACTCCTTATTTCTCTTGGATTGTTTTTTTTTTTTTCCAAAGGCAACCACTTAGCCAGATTTCCCAACTCCATTTACTCACCAGCTCCCCGTCCCCCACTGATGTCAAATGCTCCCTTCATTACACGTTATTTCCCGGGCCTGTTTTTGTACGAGGACTGCAGCATTTTATTTTTATTAAAAACACTTTTTTTAAAGATAGGGTCTCACTGTCATCCAGGCTGTAGTGCAGTGGCACGATCACGGCTCACTGCAGCCTCCACCTCCGGGGCTCAAGTGATCCTCCCACCTTAGCCTCCAAAGTACCCTGGACTACAGGCATGTGCCACTGGGCTAACTTTTTTTTTTTTTGTATTTTTTGTACAGACAGAGTCTCCCCATATTGCCCAGTTTGGTCTCAAACTCCTGGACTCAAGTGATCCAACTGCCTCAGCCTCCCAAAGTGCTGGGATTATAGGAGTGAGACCACTTTAATCACAACAGTCTTCTAACTCCTACACTTTTGAGTTTTAGGATTTGAAAAAGTACATGTCCACCTCCCCCTGTCCCGCCTCCGCCCGATTGCTTTTCTTTTCAAAAATGTTACGGGTGACTCTCAAATGTTAGTCTTTTCAAGCTTCAAGATCAACCAGGCGGCCGGGCGTGATAGCTCACGCCTGTAATCCCAGCACTTTGGGAGGCCGAGGCGGGCAGATCACAAGGTCAGGAGATTGAGACCCTCCTGGCTGACACGGTGAAACCCCGTCGATACTAAAAAAATACAAAAAATTAGCTGGGCGTGGTGGCAGGCACCTGTAGTCCCAGCTACTTGGGAGGCTGAGGCAGGAGAATGGCGTGAACTCGGGAGGTGGAGCTTGCAGTGAGCCGAGATCGCGCCACTGCACTCCAGCCTGGGCAATAGAGCGAGACTCTGTCTCACAAAAAAAAAAAAAAAATCAACCAGGCAAGCTCCTCTCCTGAAGCCCCTGCCTGACCTCTCACTGTGTTCATATTAAATGTGTGAACTGGACCAGGCATGGTGGCTCACGCTTGTAATCCCAGCACTTTTGGAGGCTGAGGCAGGCGGATCACTTGAGGTCAGGAGTTCGAGACCAGCCTGGCCAACATGGTGAAACTCCGTCTCTACTAAAGATACAAAAGTTAGCCAGGTGTGATGGTAGGCACCTGTAGTTCCAGCTACTCGAGGGGCTGAGGCAGGAGAATCACTTGAACCTGGGAGCTGAGTGAGCAGCTGAGGCTGCAGTGAGCCCAGATCATGCCACTGCACTCCAGCCTGGGCAACAGAGTAAGGCTCAGTCTCAAAAAAAAAAAAAAAAAAAAAGTGTGAACTGGGAACATCCCTTCCTCTATGGTTCTGAAGTTTTTTTAAATCCAAAATCATGGCTTTTTCTTCCTCTCCCTGGAGAGGAGTTGGGGGGCGGGTGCTCCTCGGCCTTCTTCCCAGAGTCCATCTGCTTTATACATGTATGCCTGGAGGGTGGGGCCCCGGATTCTCGTTTCTATTACATTCTCTTATTATATTTCCCACTTGGCCATCGTCCTTATGCAAGAAAGCTGCTGGTCTTTGTGCGACTCTGCGCTGGGCCGGCTCACTGAGTGTGCCTCTTAATCATCAAAGTCTTTCTGCTGTTCCATCTCCTGAGCAGACATAAATGTTCCTGCTGCCCAATTACCCTGTCAGCTGCTGGAGGCATCCTCATCTTTCTTGTTTTAATGGGACTGCCTCCTACACTTTTACCTTGAAGCAGTAGCTAGCTATTCATACATGATGCCATTTATCGTGTTAAGGAAAGAGCCCTAATACTAAGCCCCTTGACCAAGAGCTCTTATCAGGAATGGATGCTGAACGTGAAACGTCTTCTTAGGATCTGTGAAACTCACTATCTAGGCTCTTCTCTGACCCAATAGTATGGTTTAGTGTATGACTGGATTTACTGACACAAAACCAGCCTCTCACCACTGGTGTACGCCACTGTCGGTGACTATTCTTTTCCTACAGTGCTGGATTCTGCTTGCTAAGATTTTATTGAGGGTCTCTGCACTTCCATTCATGAGGGAAGCTGGTCTGTGCTTCCTTTTTCTGTATTTAGCTGCAGCACAGTGGTGAAAGCCACAGGTTGTGGAACAAGCCTGCCTGGTTCCGATCTCAGTCCTGCTGCGTAGGAGCTGTAGCCCTCAGGGAAGATGCTTCACCTCTAAGTGTGGAAGGCAGAGATGAAGAGATGCCCTCCTCGGGGCTGTCCTGATGTTTCGCTTGCTCCTGCCAAGTACTTGGCACAGTGGCTGGTGCCCGTTGCAGCTCATTCCCACACCTGGGCCACGTGGGTTCTGGGGAGCAGATGGGGTGGCTTCATTGCTTTGTGGAGTCTCTGAGCTGCAAGCTCTTTGGAGCCACGAGGGTGGCTCCCTGACAACCTCTCACTTTGGTCCATGGACCAGAGACCTTTTCAGGCTTTCTACCTTGAGTAAACATCACTAATTTGTACTGCTTGCAGAATAGTCATTTCATCAAGTTTTAAAATGTACAAAAATGGAGCGTGGCATTCCCTTACTAAACTCCTGTGTCATGCACTTACTTGCAGGGAATTCTTTTAAAAGAGAAAAAAATTTAAAAAGATAAAATAACATCCTTTCTGTATGTGAGGTATCAACTGCTTGCATACCCTCATACTGCATATTTATGGGCAAAATCTGCTCATCAATTCTCAAAATCCAGCTCATTGATTCTGAGATGCGATGCCTCTATTCCATGTCACCTTTTAATCATGTGATCTTTAGTCAATGATCTGTCACAGACAGGAGCTTGTCACCGCGCTCCTGGTGCTGTGCCCAGCTGCTTTTGGTTTACGCATAGCGAGCATGTTACTTGGGAAAGCAAGGCTTCATAACTGTGACAGTCTTTAGAGAACTGTATTAGCATGCATTTTAAATATGATTTTGGCCCATGCATTCCAGTTCATCTGATATTAACACCGCCTCTTACTTCTCTGTAACTGTTTTCTTAACTTTAGGTGGAGAGGGCATAGACTCTGGAGCCATTGGCCAGCTTTATCCCTGCCTAGTGCCACCCTGGCAAGCACCTGGTCTCTCTGCCCCTGTTTCCTCATCTCTAAAATGGGGTAACAAGAGTTTCTGGGGCATAACGGGGACTTGTAAATTTTTAAAAATGGGATAACAAGAGTGCCTCCCAGGTGGAGAGACAGTGAAGCGTGATGTACGTGATGCACCAAGCAAAACTCAACAATGGCACAACCGTTACCAAGGTTGGGGGGGGGGGCAGTGCCACACGCTGCATATGTGTACAGCACTCAAGTTTTAAAACAAGGCCGGGCACGGTGGCTCACGCCTATAACCCCAGCACTTTGGGAGGCCATGGCGGGTGGATCACCTGAGGCCAGGAGCTCAAGACCAGCCTGGCCAACATGGTGAAACCCCGTCTCTACTAAAAATACAAAAAATTAGCTGGGCATGGTGGCACACACCTGTAATCCCAGCTACTCAGGGGGCCAAGGCAGGAGAATCCCTTGAACCCAGGAGGTGGAGGTTGCAGTGAACCGAGATCATGCCATTGCACTCCAGCCTGGGCAACAAGAGTGAGATTCTGTCTCAAAAAAAAGTTGGGAATATCTCAAGCCAATGCCATGATGACTTCTGCTGTGCCCAGAAACCAAGGGCCCCCTCTCTGGGATGGAATGCTCCCTCCAATGGACAAGAAGACCCATTTATGTCCCTGCTAGGGGTGCAGGCTGCTGCTCCAACAGGGGTTGCCAGCTGCAAGCCAAAATATGGCCAGTGCTCAGAAAAGGGAGATGGAAATGCCACGTGTATACAGGGGATCCAGCCCAAGGCACCTCCAAGTGGCTGGAGTTTCTCCTTTTATGGAAGGGGATGTCAAAGGCCAGAGACGTTAAGTAATTTGCCCATAAACATCACTTAATAGCTATATAATATTCCACTGTATGAAAATACCATAATTTAATTTAGTATGGTGAAAGGAAGATTTACTCTGCTAAAAGGAAAGGATTAAGCTGAAAGCTGAGTCATGCAAGAAGCTGCTTTTTATTTTGTTCCCAAGCAGAGAGCGACAGATGAAATGTGGACCATGTCCACTCTGTGTTCACCTGACCTGTGTAAAGTGCAGATTTACCAAGCGCCAAACGAATACGTAACTGACTATTCCCCTACCTACCCACACTATTTCCACTTTAGCAAATGCTAGGATTTGGGGCTTATTTTGGGGCTTAACTCTCCCTCTGTACAGTGATGAGATCTCACTTTGTCCCCATCCCCTAGACTCTCCCTCTCCCATGTCAGCTGGGAATCTACGCCTGCTGGAGGGGGATTTGTGAACTTCGCCCACGTGCGTGGTTAAACACCCCACGCCACCCGGGCCCCGGAGACCGCAGGGGGCTGTGCTTCTCCTATGCCAGGTTTCGGGCCTTCCCTCCCCACTAGGTGAACAGTCTTGGGCAGGTGTAGGAACCCCCAAAGTGCTCATGACAAAACTCTAGGTGGTCAGCTCTTACCTTGTAGTGTGCCAGCTGGAGGGCCAGCTGCACAAAGGCGTCTGGGCTCGTGCGACATTTCTTGATGATTCCTTTACCAAAGGCAACGAATGGGAAGGAATGGAAATCCACGTCGTTTGCCAGAAGATTTGCGGTGTTCAGGGAGGTCTCTATAACCTCTTGACACTTGAGGGAAAGAAGAAAAAGGTTTTACGGAACGAGGGGAGAAAAGTACTGACGCACACCCAGAAGGAAATCGGAGGCTGGCTTTTAGTGCAGCTACAAACTCGGTACTGGGAAGTACACAAACGTTTTCCTGACCCAGAAGCCCTAGTAAGTTAGGGGCATGGCTCCCTGACCCCGGAGGAGCAGCTGCAATGTTATAGTAGGTAGCTGGTCTGACCTGAGCAGGCCAGGAGAGAGCTTCCTCCGACACACACTGAGAATGTCAGGCGACCATCAGTGATGGTCAGGTGGTTGTGAACTGTCTCTCTAAAATAATAATCGGTCACAGCCGGTGCCAGGGAAAGGCAGTCTCCCAGTAGATAGAAATGGAGCTGGTGACCAGCAGCTTCCCGATAAGATCTCAGGCGTTGGGCGAGTGGGCTCAAGCATGCGCACTGAGAGGCAAAATGGCGGCGTTTAACTGGAGTATGACCTTCCTCTAGGAATGCTAGACAGGCAAGGGAAGAACACCTCAAGTGAGCATGCGCACAACTCCAGTGACCACACTACGCATGCTCTCTTCCCAAGCGCTGGCAGCCACTGTGCCTGCCGACAGCCCACAACAAGGGAGTAATCGGGAGAAGTAACGTAAGACCCTGGAAGCATGCCAATGTCTAAAACCTCAAGTCAAGAGGTCAAACCTCACACTTGATCTCCCAAGTTGGCCACTTGGCCCTCTTCCAAATGTACTTTCCTTCCTTTCATTCCTAAAGTTTTAAAATAAACTTTCCCGCTCTTAAACTTGGTCTCTCCTGCCTTCTGCCCCACAGTCAAATTCGTTCTGAGAAGGCAAGAATTGAGGTTGCTGCAGACCCGTACAGATATGTTCTGCCGCTAACAGGAACACGGGTAGGGGACGGGGGCACCCTGGCTTCCAGTGAGACCCCAAAGGGTGTTTAAAATAGTCACACGTCATCTTAATGAAGCCCATGGTCAACACACAGTGGCAATAAGAAACACATTTTTTACTTTTTATTATTTATTTATTTATATTTATTTGAGACAGGGTCTCGCTCTGTTGCCCAGGTTGGAGTGCAGTGGTGCCAGCTCTGCTCACTGCACCCTCTGCCTCCTTGGTTCAAGCCATTCTCCTGCCTTAGCCTCCCAAGTAGCTGGGACTACAGGCACTTACCACTATGCCCGGCTAATTTTTGTACTTTTAGTAGAGACGGGGTTTCACCATGTTGGCCAGGCTGGTCTCGAACTCCTGACCTCAGGTGATCCACCCACCTTGGCCTCTCAAAGTGCTGGGATTACAGGCGTGAGCCACCACACCCGGCTGAGAAACACATTTTTAAAAATAAATCTTAGGCAGGGCGCGGTGGCTCATGCCTGTAATCCCAGCACTTTTGGAGGCCGAGGCGGGTGGATCACGAGGTCAGGAGATCGAGACCATCCTGGCTAACATGGTGAAACCCCATCTCCACTAAAAATACAAAAAAAATTAGCCGGGCGTGGTGGCGGGCGCCTGTAGTCCTAGCCGCTCAGGAGGCTGAGGCAGGAGAATGGCGTGAACCCAGGAGACAGAGCTTGCAGTGAGCCCAGATCGCGCCACAGCACTCCAGCCTGGGCGACAGAGCGAGATTCCATCTCTAAATAAATAAATAAATAAATAAATCTTAGAAAATAAATGGACAACCATTAGATGAAATATTCAGCACTAGAAATAAATGAGCCATAAAACTATGAAAAGACTTGGAGGAAATTTAAACGCTTATCACTAAGTGAAAGAAGCCAATCTGAGAAAGCTACACACAGATGACTCCAATTACAGCAGCAACGCTTCATCCATGTGGATCCATTCTAAGACCCCCCGTAGACGTCTGAAACTTCAGATAGTGCCAAACATTACATATACGGTGTTATCTCAATCTCATAACCAAGACAACCACTTAGTGGGTGGCACCTACGGCACGAACACACTGGACAAAGGGATGATTCCAACCTGGGTGGGATCACCCACGTAGGCTGAATAATAGCCGTACTACCATACAACCCAGACATCACCATCTTCAACCTAACCATCTACATCGTATTAACAACCACTGCATTCCTAGCACTCAACCTGAATTCCAGCACCACAACCCTACTATTATCCCGCTCCTGAAACAAATTAACCTGACTACTACCCCTAATCCCATCCACCCTATTATCACTAGGAGGCCTACCCCCACTAACCGGCTTCCTACCTAAATGACTTGTCATTGAAGAACTCACAAAAAACGGCACCCTCATTATTCCAACTATTATAGCCATCATCACCCTCATCAACCTATACTTCTACATACGCCTAATCTACTCCACCTCAATCACACTATTTCCCACATCCAACAACGTAAAAATAAAGTGACAATTTGAAAACATAAAACCCACATTTCTCCTCCCCACACTTATCACCCTCACCACTCTTCTCCTACCAATCACCCCACTTACATTCCCCACCCCATAGAAATTTAGGTTAAACACAGACCAAGAGCCTTCAAAGCCCTCAGTAAGTTAACAAAACTCAATTTCTGCAACACACCCAAGGACTGCAAAACCCACTTTGCATCAACCGAACGCAAATCAGTCACTTTAATTAAGCTAAGCCCTTACTAGATCGATGGGACTTAAACCCACAAAAATTTAGTTAACAGCTAAACACCCTAGGCAACCTGGCTTCAATCTACTTCTCCCGCCGCGGGGAAAAAAGGCGGGAGAAGCCCCGGCAGGATTGAAGCTGCTTCTTTGAATTTGCAATTCAACGTGAAAATCACCTCAGGGCTGGCAAAAAGAGGTCCTACCTCTGTCCTTAGATTTACAGTCTAATGCTTTACTCAGCCATTTTACCCCGTCCCACTAATGTTCGCCGACTGCTGGTTATTCTCCACAAACCATAAAGATATTGGAACACTATACTTGCTATTTGGCGCATGAGCCGGAGTCCTAGGCACAGCCCTAAGCCTCCTTATTCGAGCCGAACTGGGTCAACCCGGCAATCTCCTGGGCAATGACCATATCTATAACGTCATCGTAACAGCCCACGCATTCGTCATAATCTTTTTCATAGTAATACCCATCATAATTGGAGGCTTTGGCAACTGATTCGTCCCTCTGATAATCGGCGCCCCCGACATAGCATTCCCTCGTATAAATAACATAAGCTTCTGACTTCTTCCCCCCTCCTTCCTACTACTGCTTGCCTCTGCCATAGTAGAGGCCGGCGCCGGAACAGGATGAACGGTCTACCCCCCACTGGCAGGAAACTACTCCCACCCAGGAGCCTCTGTTGACCTAACCATTTTTTCTCTACACCTGGCCGGAGTATCATCTATCCTAGGGGCTATTAATTTCATTACCACAATTATCAACATGAAACCCCCAGCTATATCCCAATATCAAACACCCCTCTTTGTCTGATCCGTCCTAATTACAGCAGTCCTACTCCTCCTCTCCCTACCAGTTCTAGCCGCCGGCATTACCATACTGCTAACGGACCGCAATCTCAACACTACTTTCTTTAACCCAGCTGGAGGAGGAGACCCTATTCTATATCAGCACCTATTCTGATTCTTTGGTGACCCTGAGGTTTATATTCTCATCCTACCAGGCTTCGGAATAATTTCACACATCGTAACGCACTACTCAGGAAAAAAAGAACCATTCGGATATATAGGCATAGTCTGAGTCATAATATCGATTGGCTTCCTAGGTTTCATTGTCTGAGCCCACCATATATTCACAGTAGGTATGGACGTAGACACACGAGCCTATTTCACCTCTGCCACCATAATTATTGCCATCCCCACTGGCGTCAAAGTATTTAGTTGGCTCGCCACACTCCATGCAAGTGACACCAAATGATCTGCCGCAGTGCTCTGAGCCCTAGGCTTCATTTTTCTCTTTACAGTAGGAGGCCTAACTGGCATCGTACTAGCAAACTCATCACTGGATATTGTACTTCACGACACATACTATGTCGTAGCCCACTTCCACTACGTCTTATTCATAGGAGCCGTATTCGCCATCATAGGAGGCTTCGTCCACTGATTCCCCCTATTCTCGGGCTACACTTTAGATCAAACCTACGCCAAAATTCACTTTGCCATTATATTTGTTGGAGTAAATTTAACCTTCTTTCCACAACACTTCCTTGGCCTCTCCGGAATACCACGACGTTACTCTGACTACCCCGATGCGTACACCACCTGAAACATCCTATCCTCTGTAGGCTCATTTATCTCTCTAACAGCAGTAATATTAATAATTTTTATAATCTGAGAAGCTTTTGCTTCAAAGCGAAAAGTTCTAATAATCGAACAACCCTCCACCAACCTAGAGTGGCTGTACGGATGCCCGCCACCCTATCACACATTCGAAGAGCCCGTCTATATAAAACCTAGACAAAAAAGGAAGGAATCGAACCCCCTAAAACTGGTTTCAAGCCAGCCCCATAACCTCTATGACTTTTTCAAAAAGATATTAGAAAAACTATTTCATAACTTTGTCAAAGTTAAATCACAGGTTCAAACCCCGTATATCTTAATGGCACATGCAACTCAAGTAGGCCTACAAGACGCTACATCCCCTATCATAGAGGAACTAATCTCTTTCCACGACCACACCCTCATAATCATCTTCCTTATCAGCTTCCTAGTCCTATATGCCCTCTTCCTAACACTCACAACAAAACTAACCAACACTAATATTACAGACGCCCAGGAAATAGAAACCGTCTGAACAATCCTACCTGCTATTATTCTAGTCCTAATCGCCCTCCCATCCCTCCTCATCCTTTATCTAACAGACGAGATCAACGATCCCTCCTTTACTATCAAAGCAATTGGCCATCAATGATACTGAGCCTACGAATATACAGACTACGGTGGACTGATTTTTAATTCCTACATACTCCCACCATTGTTTCTAGAACCAGGGGACCTCCGACTCCTTGAAGTCGACAATCGGGTGGTTCTTCCAATTGAAGCCCCTGTCCGTATAATAATTACATCACAAGACGTCCTACACTCATGAACTGTCCCCTCCCTAGGCCTGAAAACGGACGCCATCCCTGGGCGCCTAAACCAAACCACATTCACCGCTACACGCCCAGGAGTATATTATGGCCAATGCTCAGAAATCTGTGGAGCCAACTATAGCTTTATACCAATTGTCCTAGAACTGATTCCCTTAAAAATCTTCGAAATAGGGCCTGTATTCACCCTATAATCCCCTCCCCGCCTCCTGCCTCCCGTAAGTCTCACTGTAGAGCTAGATTAGCATTAACCTTTTAAGTTAAAGACTAAGAGAACTGTCACCTCTTTACAGTGAAATGCCCCAATTAAACACCACCGTGTGGCCTACAATCATCATGTCAATACTCCTCGCACTATTTCTCCTCATACAACTAAAAATACTAAACACGCACTACCACCCACCCGCCTCCCCTAAACTCACAAACATTAAACTCCATAACAACCCCTGAGAACACAAATGAACGAAAATCTATTCGCTTCATTCGCTACCCCCACAATTCTAGGCCTGCCCACCGCAGTACCAATTATTCTATTTCCCTCCCTATTAATCCCTACTTCCAAATACCTCATCAACAACCGACTAATTACCACCCAACAGTGACTAATTCAACTGACCTTAAAACAAATAATAACAGTACATAATGCTAAAGGACGAACCTGATCCCTTATACTAATTTCTCTAATTACTTTTATTGCCACAACCAACCTCCTTGGCCTCCTACCCCACTCATTCACACCAACCACCCAACTATCCATAAACTTAGCTATAGCAATTCCCCTATGAGCAGGCACAGTGGCCACAGGTTTTCGCCTTAAAGCCAAAAATACCCTTGCTCACCTTCTACCCCAAGGCACGCCTACACCCCTCATTCCGATATTAATTATCATCGAAACCATTAGCCTATTTATCCAACCCATAGCCCTTGCCGTACGACTAACTGCAAATATTACGGCAGGTCACCTACTAATACATTTGATTGGAGCAGCCACACTAGCCCTATCAACTATTAGCCTGCCCGCAACTCCCATCATCTTCACAGTCTTAGCTCTACTAACAATCCTTGAAATTGCCGTAGCTCTAATTCAAGCGTATGTCTTCACACTCCTGGTAAGCCTCTATCTGCATGACAACACATAATGACCCACCAATCCCATGCCTACCATATAGTAAAACCCAGCCCTTGGCCTCTGACAGGAGCTCTCTCAGCCCTCCTACTAACATCCGGCTTAGCCATATGATTTCACTTCCACTCCACCACTCTACTAACACTAAGCATGCTGACCAATGCGCTAACCATATTCCAATGATGACGCGACGTAGTGCGAGAAGGCACATACCAAGGCCACCATACAATACCTGTCCAAAAGGGACTTCGCTACGGAATAATCTTATTTATCACCTCAGAAATTTTCTTCTTTGCTGGATTCTTTTGAGCGTTCTACCATTCCAGCCTAGCCCCCACCCCCCAACTAGGAGGACACTGACCCCCAACGGGCATCACCCCGCTCAACCCCCTAGAAGTCCCACTCCTGAACACCTCAGTACTGCTCGCATCAGGAGTTTCAATCACTTGAGCCCACCACAGCCTAATAGAGAACAATAGAAATCAAATAATCCAAGCACTACTTATCACAATCCTGCTAGGCACCTACTTTACCCTCCTGCAGATCTCAGAATATTTTGAAACCCCTTTCACCATCTCCGACGGCATTTATGGCTCCACATTTTTTGTAGCCACAGGCTTCCACGGGCTCCATGTCATTATCGGATCAACATTCCTCATCATCTGCCTTATCCGCCAACTGCTATTCCACTTCACATCTAAGCACCATTTCGGCTTCGAAGCCGCCGCTTGATATTGACATTTCGTAGATGTAGTTTGACTGTTCCTATATGTCTCCATCTACTGATGAGGATCCTACTCTTTTAGTATAAATAGTACTGTTAACTTCCAATTAACCAGCTTCGATAACGCTCGAAAAAGAGTAATGAACCTGGCATTAGCCCTAATAATTAATACACTCCTGGCCTTACTACTAATAACTATTACATTCTGACTACCACAGCTCAACACCTACATAGAAAAAGCCAACCCCTATGAATGTGGATTTGACCCACTATCCCCCGCCCGCATCCCATTCTCCATAAAATTCTTCCTAGTCGCAATCACTTTCCTACTATTTGACCTAGAAATCGCTCTACTACTACCCCTACCATGAGCCCTCCAAACAACGAGCCCCCCGCTAACAATCACGTCATCACTTACATTAATCACCATTTTAGTCCTAAGCTTAGCTTACGAATGATCACAAAAGGGACTAGACTGGGTTGAATTGGTAAGTAGTTTAAGCTAAAACAAATGATTTCGACTCATTAAATTATGGCAACCATACTTATCAAATGCCTCTCATCTACATAAACATCATACTGGCATTCACTATCTCACTCCTGGGCATACTAATCTACCGCTCACACCTGATATCCTCCCTACTATGCCTGGAAGGAATGATGCTATCATTATTCATCATGAGTACCCTTATAGCCTTAAACACACACTCCCTCCTAATCAATATTATGCCTGTCGTCCTATTGGTCTTTGCTGCCTGTGAAGCGGCAGTGGGCCTAGCCCTACTGGTCTCAATCTCCAACACATACGGCCTAGACCATATCCACAACCTAAACCTGCTCCAATGCTAAAGCTAGTTATTCCCACCATCATACTACTACCCCTAACATGACTATCTAAAAAACACATAATTTGAATTAACACAACCACCCACAGTCTAATTATTAGCCCTATCCCACTATTATTCTTTAGCCAAACCAACAGCAACCTATTTACCTACTCCTTGTCCTTTTCTTCCGACCCCTTAACCACACCTCTCCTAATATTGACAACCTGACTACTCCCCCTAATAATCATAGCAAGTCAACACCACCTATCCAACGAATCCCTTCTACGAAAAAAACTCTACCTATCCATGCTAATTACCCTCCAAGTCTCACTAATTATAACGTTCACCGCCACCGAACTAATGATATTCTATATCCTCTTTGAAACTACACTCATCCCCACTCTAATTATCATTACTCAATGAGGTAATCAACCAGAACGCCTAAACGCAGGCTCATACTTTCTATTCTACACCCTAGTAGGCTCCCTTCCCCTACTCATTGCACTTGTCCACACCCACAACACCCTAGGCTCACTAAACATTGTATTGCTAACCCTTTCCTCCCAAAGCCTAACAGATTCTTGATCCAATAATCTCATATGACTAGCATACATAATAGCCTTCATAGTAAAAATACCCCTTTACGGACTTCACCTCTGACTTCCCAAAGCCCACGTTGAAGCCCCTATCGCTGGATCAATAGTGCTCGCTGCAGTACTCCTAAAACTAGGCGGCTACGGCATAATACGGCTCACCCTTATTCTTAGCCCACTAACAAAACACATAGCCTACCCTTTCTTAATACTATCTCTATGAGGTATAATCATAACAAGCTCCATCTGTCTACGACAAACAGATCTAAAATCCCTCATCGCATACTCCTCCGTAAGCCACATAGCCCTTGTAATCGCAGCTATCCTCATTCAAACCCCCTGAAGCTTTACAGGTGCAACTATCCTCATAATCGCCCATGGACTAACCTCCTCCTTGCTATTCTGCCTTGCAAACTCAAACTATGAACGAACTCATAGCCGCATCATAATCCTGTCTCGAGGACTTCAAGCCTTACTCCCACTGATAGCCTTCTGATGACTCGCAGCAAGCCTTGCTAACCTCGCCCTACCCCCCATTATCAACCTCCTAGGAGAACTCTTTGTACTAATCGCCTCTTTCTCCTGAGCAAACACCACTATTACACTCACTGGACTTAACATACTAATCACAGCCCTATACTCTCTTTATATATTTATCATAACACAACGAGGCACACTTACACACCACATTAAAAACATAAAACCCTCACTCACACGAGAAAATATATTGATATTTAT